>NC_067244.2:71931217-72556217 GCF_019359855.2 Lolium perenne
GAGCTCAAGTTCCTTTGCCATGATCTGTATCTCATGAGCTTGTTCTACTACAGATCGGTTCTCAACCATCATGTAGTCATTGAACTGCTCCATAGCATACAGTTCACCTCCGGCATCGGCAACACCAAACTTAGCTTCCAGTGCATCCCATAGTTCCTCTCCATTTCGGATGTGCAGATAAGCATCAACCAGCTTGTCTCCAAGCACACTTAGGATGGCACCTTGATGCTAGCACGCAGTCGACGTGCCCGTTGGGAACCCCAAGAGGAAGGTGTGATGCGTACAGCGGCAAGTTTTCCCTCAGTAAGAAACCAAGGTTTATCGAACCAGTAGGAGCCAAGAAGCATGTTGAAGGTTGATGGCGGCGGAGTGTAGTGCGGCGCAACACCAGGGATTCCGGCGCCAACGTGGAACCTGCACAACACAACCAAAGTACTTTGTCCCAACGGAACAGTGAGGTTGTCAATCTCACCGGCTTGCTGTAACAAAGGATTAGATGTATAGTGTGGATGATGACTGTTTGCAGAAAACAGTAGAACGAGTATTGCAGTTGATTGTATTCGATGTAAAAGAATGGACCAGGGTCCACAGTTCACTAGAGGTGTCTCTCCCATAAGAAAAAGCATGTTGGGTGAACAAATTACAGTTGGGCAATTGACAAATAAAGAGGGCATGACCATGCACATACATGTTATGATGAGTATTGTGAGATTTAATTGGGCATTACGACAAAGTACATAGACCGCTATCCAGCATGCATCTATGCCTAAAAAGTCCACCTTCAGGTTATCATCCGAACCCCCTCCAGTATTAAGTTGCAAACAACAGACAATTGCATTAAGTATGGTGCGTAATGTAATCAACAAATATATTCTTAGACATAGCATTGATGTTTTATCCCTAGTGGCAACAGCACATCCACAACCTTAGAGGTTGTTGTCACTCCCCCAGATTTAATGGAGGCATGAACCCACTATCGAGCATAAATACTCCCTCTTGGAGTTACAAGCAAAAACTTGGCCAGAGCCTCTACTAGTAACGGAGAGCATGCAAGATCATAAACAACACATAGATGATAGATTGATAATCAACACAGCATAGTATTCATTATTCATCGGATCCCAACAAACGCAACACGTAGCATTACAGATAGATGATCTTGATCATGTTAGGCAGCTCACAAGATCCAACAATGATAGCACAATTAGGAGAAGACGACCATCTAGCTACTGCTATGGACCCATAGTCCAGGGGTGAACTACTCACTCATCACTCCGGAGGCGACCATGGCAGCGAAGAGTCCTCCGGGAGATGATTCCCCTCTCCGGCAGGGTGCCGGAGGCGATCTCCTGAATCCCCCGAGATGGGATTGGCGGCGGCGGCGTCTCTGGAAGGTTTTCTGTATCGTGGCTCTCGGTACTGGAGTTATTCTCGACGAAGGCTTATGTAGGCGGAAGGGTAGGTCAGGGGGCGCCACGAGGGGCCCACACCACAGGCCGGCGCGGCCAGGGCTTGGGTCGCGCCGCCCTGGTGTGGCGTCGCCTCGTCGCCCCACTTCGTATCTCCCCCGGTGTTTTGGAAGCTTCGTGGAAAAATAAGATCCTGGGCGTTGATTTCGTCCAATTCCAAGAATATTTCCTTACTAGGATTTCTGAAACCAAAAACAGCAGAAAACAGCAACTGGCTCTTCGGCATCTCGTTAATAGGTTAGTGCCGGAAAATGCATAAATATGACATAAAGTATGTATAAAACATGTGAGTATCGTCATAAAAGTAGCATGGAACATAAGAAATTATCGATATGTTGGAGACGTATCAGCATCCCCAAGCTTAGTTCCTACTCGTCCCGAGTAGGTAAATGATAACAAAGATAATTTCTGAAGTGACATGCCATCATAATCTTGATCAATACTATTTGTAAGCACATGTAATGAATGCAGCGATCCAAAGCAATGGTAAAGATAATGAGTAAACAACTGAATCATATAGCAAAGACTTTTCATGAATAGTACTTTCAAGACAAGCATCAATAAGTCTTGCATAAGAGTTAACTCATAAAGCAATAAATTCAAAGTAAAGGCATTGAAGCAACACAAAGGAAGATTAAGTTTCAGCGGTTGCTTTCAACTTGTAACATGTATATCTCATGGATATTGTCAATGCAAAGTAATATAACAAGTGCAATATGCAAGTATGTAGGAATCAATGCACAGTTCACACAAGTGTTTGCTTCTTGAGATAGAGAGAAATGGGTAAACTGACTCAACATAAAAGTAAAAGAAAGGCCCTTCGTAGAGGGAAGCATCGATTGCTATATTTGTGCTAGAGCTTTGATTTTGAAAACAAGAAACAATTTTGTCAATGGTAGTAATAAAGCATATGTGTTATGTAAATTATATCCTACAAGTTGCAAGCCTCATGCATAGTATACCAATAGTGCCCGCACCTTGTCCTAATTAGCTCGGATTACCTAGATTATCACCGCAATACATATGTTTTAACCAAGTATCACAAAGGGGTACCTCTATGCCGCTTGTACAAAGGTCTAAGGAGAAAGCTCGCATTGGATTTCTCGCTTTTGATTATTCTCAACTTAGACATCCATACCGGGACAACATAGACAACAAATAATGGACTCCTCTTTAATGCATGAGCATTCAACAACAATTAATTTTCTCATAAGAGATTGAGGATTGTTGTCCAAAACTGAAACTTCCACCATGGATCATGGCTTTAGTTAGCGGCCCAATGTTCTTCTCTAACAATATGCATGCTCAAACCTTTCAACTCATGGTAAATCGCCCTTACTTCAGACAAGACGAACATGCATAGCAACTCACATGATATTCAACAAAGAGTAGTTGATGGCGTCCCCAGGAACATGGTTATCGCACAACAAGCAACTTAATAAGAAATAAGATACATAAGTACATATTCAATACCACAATAGTTTTTAGGCTATTTGTCCCATGAGCTATATATTGCAAAGATGAAGGATAGAAATTTAAAGGTAGCACTCAAGCAATTTACTTTGGAATGGCGGATAAATACCATGTAGTAGGTAGGTATGGTGGACACAAGTGGCATAGTGTTTGTTGGCTCAAGGATTTTGGATGCATGAGAAGTAATCCCTCTCAATAGAAGGCTTAGGCTAGCAAGGTTATTTGAAACAAACACAAGTTTGAACTGGTACAACAAAACTCACATAAAATACATATTGTAAGTATTATAAGACTCTACACCGTCTTCCTTGTTGTTCGACCCTTACTAGAAAATATCTAGACCTTAGAGAGACCAATTATGCAAACCAAATTTTAGCAAGCTCTATGTATTTCTTCATTAATAGGTGCAAAGTATATGATGCAAGAGCTTAAACATGAGCACAACAATTGCCAAGTATCAAATTATTCAAGACATTCTACCAATTACCACATGTAGCATTTCCCGTTTCCAACCATATAACAATTAACGAAGCAGTTTCAACCTTCGCCATGAACATTATGAGTAAAGCCTAAGGACATATTTGTCCATATGCAACAGCGGAGCGTGTCTCTCTCCCACACAATGAATGCTAGGATCAAACTTTATTCAAACAAAACAAAAACAAAAACAAACAGACGCTCCAAGCAAAGTACATAAGATGTGACGGAATAAAAATATAGTTTCACTAGAGGAACCTGATAATGTTGTCGATGAAGAAGGGGATGCCTTGGGCATCCCCAAGCTTAGATGCTTGAGTCTTCTAGAAATATGCAGGGATGAACCACCGGGGCGTCCCCAAGCTTAGAGCTTTCACTCTCCTTGATCATATTGTATCATCCTCCTCTCTTGATCCTTGAAAACTTCCTCCACACCAAACTCAAAACAACTCATTAGAGAGTTAGTGCATAATCAAAATTCACATGTTCAGAGGTGACATAATCATTCTTAACACTTCTGGACATTGCACAAAGCTACTGAAAGTTAATGGAATAAAGAAATCCATCAAGCATAGCAAAACAGGCAATGCGAAATAAAAGGCAGAATCTGTCAAAACAGAACAGTCCGTAAAGACGAATTTCTAAGAGGCACCAGACTTCCTCAAATGAAAATTCTCAAATTGAATGAAAGTTGCGTACATATCTGAGGATCACTCACGTAAATTGACAGAATTTTCTGAGTTACCTACAGAGAATTCAGCCCAGATTCGTGACAGCAAGAAATCTGTTTCTGCGCAGTAATCCAAATCTAGTATGAACCTTACTATCAAAGACTTTACTTGGCACAACAATGCAACAAAACTAAGATAAGGAGAGGTTGCTACAGTAGTAACAACTTCCAAGACTCAAATATAAAATAAAAGTGCAGTAGTAAAATCATGGGTTGTCTCCCATAAGCGCTTTTCTTTAACGCCTTTCAGCTAGGCGCAGAAAGTGTGTATCAAGTGTTATCAAGAGATGAAGCATCAACATCATAATTTGTTCTAATGATAGAATCAAAAGGTAACTTCATTCTCTTTCTAGGGAAGTGTTCCATACCTTTCTTGAGAGGAAATTGATATTTAATATTACCTTCCTTCATATCAATAATAGCACCAACAGTTCGAAGAAAAGGTCTTCCCAATATAATGGGACAAGATGCATTGCATTCAATATCCAAGACAACAAAATCAACGGGGACAATGTTATTTTTAATCATAATATGAACATTATCAACTCTACCCAAAGGTTTCTTTGTAGAGTTATCAACAAGATTAACATCCAAATAACAATTTTTCAATGGTGGCAAGTCAAGCATATTATAGATTTTCCTAGGCATAACGGAAATACTTGCACCAAGATCACATAAAACATTACAATCAAAGTCATTGACCTTCATCTTAATGATGGGCTCCCAACCATCCTCTAACTTCCTGGGAATAGAAGCTTCACGATTCAATTTCTCTTCTCTAGCTTTTATGAGAGCATTTGTAATATGTTTTGTAAAGGCCAAATTTATAGCACTAGCATTAGGACTCTTAGCAAGTTTTTGTAAGAACTTTATAACTTCAGAGATGTGACAATCATCAAAATCTAAACCATTATGATCTAAAGCAAAGATCATTGTCCCCAATGTTGGAAAAAATTTCAGCAGTTTTATCATAGGCGGTTTCAGCAGTTTTAGCAGTTTCAGGCAGTTTTTCACGCTTTGCATTAGAAGTGGAAACATTGCCAACACCAATTATTTTACCATTGATAGTAGGAGGTGCAGCAACATGTGGAGCATTAGCATTACTAGTGGTGGTAATAGTCCAAACTTTAGCTATATTATCTTCTTCAGCATTTTCTTCTTTTTCCCACCTAACACGCAATTCGGCCATCAATCTTATATTCTCATTAATTCTAACTTGGATGGTGTTTGCTGTAGCAAATGACTTAATATCTTTATTTTCATTAGGCATAACTTTCGATTTCAAAAGATCAACATCAGCAGCAAGACTATCGACTTTAGAAGCAAGTATATCAATTTTCCCAAGCTTTTCTTCAACAGATTTGTTAAAAGCAGTTTGTGTACTAATAAATTCTTTAAGCATGGCTTCAAGTCCAGGGGGTGTATTCCTATTATTGTTGTAAGAATTCCCATAAGAATTACCATAGCCGTTGCCATTATTATAAGGATATGGCCTATAGTTGTTACTAGAATTGTTCCGATAAGCATTGTTGTTGAAATTATTATTTTTAATGAAGTTCACATCAACATGTTCTTCTTGGGCAACCAATGAAGCTAACGGAACATTATTAGGATCAACATTAGTCCTACCATTCACAAGCATAGACATAATAGCATCAATCTTATCACTCAAGGAAGAGGTTTCTTCGACAGAATATACCTTCTTACCTTGTGGAGCTCTTTCCGTGTGCCATTCAGAGTAATTAATCATCATATTATCAAGAAACTTTGTTGCGTCGCCTAGAGTGATGGACATAAAGGTACCTCCAGCAGCTGAATCCAATAGGTTCCGCGAAGAAAAATTCAGTCCTGCATAAAAGGTTTGGATGATCATCCAAGTAGTCAGTCCATGGGTTGGGCAATTTTTAACCAAAGATTTCATTCTTTCCCATGCTTGTGCAACATGCTCATTATACAGTTGTTTAAAATTCATTATGCTACTTCTCAAAGATATAATTTTAGCAGGAGGATAATATCTACCAATAAAAGCATCTTTGCATTTAGTCCATGAATCAATACTATTCTTAGGCAGAGATAGCAACCATTCTTTAGCTCTTCCTCTTAATGAGAAATGAAATAGTTTTAATTTTATAATGTCACCATCTACATCCTTATACTTTTGCATTTCACATAGTTCAACAAAATTATTAAGATGGGCAGCAGCATCATCAGAACTAACACCAGAAAATTGCTCTCTCATAACCAGATTCAGTAAAGCAGGTTTAATTTCAAAAAATTCTGCTGTACTAGCAGGTGGAGCAATAGGTGTGCATAAGAAATCATTATTATTTGTAGTTGTGAAGTCACACAACTTAGTATTTCCAGGAGTACCCATTTTAGCAACAGTAAATAAAACAAACTAGATAAAGTAAATGCAAGTAACTAATTTTTTTGTGTTTTTAATATGGAGAACAAGATAGTAAATAAAGTAAAACTAGCAACTAATTTTTTTGTGTTTTGTTTTAGTGCAGCAAACAAAGTAGTAAATAAAATAAAGCAAGACAAAAACAAAGTAAAGAGATTGGAAGTGGAGACTCCCCTTGCAGCGTGTCTTGATCCCCCCGGCAACGGCGCCAGAAAAAGTCTGCTGGCGTGCAGTTGACGTGGGAGTTAGAAATCTTTGTGGTGTAAATTTTCTTCAGGTCCCCGGCAACGGCGCTAGAAAAAGTCTTGATGCTAGCACACAGTCGACGTGCTGATGTCTACGGGAGCTTCTATTCTTGTAGACAGTGTTGGGCCTCCAAGAGCAGAGGTTTGTAGAACAGCAGCAAGTTTCCCTTAAGTGGATCACCCAAGGTTTATCGATCTCAGGGAGGAAGAGGTCAAAGATATCCCTCTCATGCAACCCTGCAACCACAAAGCAAGAAGTCTCTTGTGTCCCCAACACACCTAATAGGTGCACTAGTTCGGCGAAGAGATAGTGAAATACAGGTGGTATGAATAAGTATGAGCAGTAGTAACAGTGCCAGAAAAGTGCTTTGCTGTCCAGGACTGGCGTGTGGTTGATGGTGGTAATATTGCGGACAGTACAAATGCACTAGAACAGTAAACCAGCAGCGATAGCAGTATTTAGGAACAAGGCCTAGGGATCATACTTTCACTAGTGGACACTCTCAACATTGATCACATAACAGAATAAATAGATGCTAGACTCTACACTCTCTTGTTGGATGATGAACACCACTAATTGTGTAGGATTACATGAACCCTCAATGCCGGAGTTAACAAGCTCCACAATATTCGATATTCATGTTTAAATAACCTTAGAGTGCAAGATAGATCAACATAACCAAATAGATCACATCAATACCATCATAGTAATAGTTAACTTCATAATCTACAAGAGATCACAATCATAAACTACGCCAAGTACTACATGATGCACACACTGCCACCTTTACACCATGCAGGAGGAATAGAGTACTTTAATAACATCACTAGAGTAGCACATAGATGAATAGTGATACAAAGCTCATATGAATCTCAATCATGTAAGGCAGCTCATGAGATCATTGTATTGAAGTACATAGGAGAGAGATTAACCACATAACTACCGGTACAGCCCCGAGCCACGATGGAGAACTACTCCCTCCTCATGGGAGACATCAGCGTTGATGAAGATGGTGGTGGAGATGGCAGCGGTGTCGATGGAGAAGCCTTCCGGGGGCACTTCCCCGTCCCGGCGGCGTGCCGGAACAGAGAGTCCTGTCCCCCAGATCTTGGCTTCGCGATGGCGGCGGCTCTGGAAGGTTTCTCGTACCGTGGCTTTTTTCGTATTGAGGTTTTAGGTCGAGGGGGCTTAAATAGGCGAAGAGGCGGCGTCGGAGGGTCAACGAGGCGGTGTCACCACAGGGGGGCGCGGGCCACCCCTGGGCCGCGCCGGCCTACAATCTGGTGGGCCTGTGGCCCCCCTCTGGCCTCTCTCGGGTGTTCTGGATGCTTCCGGGGATTCTAAGATGCTGGGCGTTGATTTCGTCCGATTCCGAGAATATTTCCTTACTAGGATTTCTGAAACCAAAAACAGCAGAAAACAGCAACTGGCCCTTCGGCATCTCGTCAATAGGTTAGTTCCGAAAAACGCATAAATATGACATAAAGTATGCATAAAACATGTAGATATCATCAATAATGTGGCATGGAACATAAGAAATTATCGATACGTCGGAGATGTATCAGCATCCCCAAGCTTAGTTTCTGCTCGTCCCGAGCAGGTAAACGATAACAAAGATAATTTCTGGAGTGACATTCCATCATAACCTTGATCATACTATTGTAAGCACATGTAATGAATGCAGCGATCCAAACAATGGTAAATGACATGAGTAAACAAATGAATCATATAGCAAAGACTTTTCATGAATAGTACTTCAAGACAAGCATCAATAAGTCTTGCATAAGAGTTAACTCATAAAGTAATAAATTCAAAGTAAAGGTATTGAAGCAACATAAAGGAAGATTAAGTTTCAGCGGTTGCTTTCAACTTGTAACATGTATATCTCATGGATAGTGTCAATGTAAAGCAATATAACAAGTGCAATATGCAAGTATGTAGGAATCAATGCACAGTTCACACAAGTGTTTGCTTCTTGAGGTGGAGAGAAATAGGTGAACTGACTCAACATAAAAGGTAAAAGAAAGGCCCTTCGCAGAGGGAAGCATTGATTGCTATATTTGTGCTAGAGCTTTGGTTTGGAAAACATAAAGAGAGCATAAAAGTAAAATTTTGAGAGGTCTTTGTTGTTGTCAACGAATGGTAGTGGGTACTCTAACCCCCTTGCCAGACAAACCTTCAAAGAACGGCTCCCATTTTATTTTATTTTTGGGTGGCACTCCTTCCAACCTTTCTTTCACAAACCATGGCTAACCGAATCCTTCGGGTGCCTGCCAACAATCTCATACCATGAAGGAGTGCCTTTTTATTTTAGTTTTATTATGATGACACTCCTCCCCACCTTTGCTTTCTCAAGCCATGGCTAACCGAATCCTTCGGGTGCCGTCCAACAATCACATACCATGGAGGAGTGTCTATTTAGGTTAATTAATTTGGGACTGGGAATCCCATTGCCAGCTCTTTTTGCAAAGTTATTGGATAAGCGGATGAAGCCACTAGTCCATTGGTGAAAGTTGCCCAACAAGATTGAAAGATAAACACCACATACTTCCTCATGAGCTATAAAACATTGACACAAATAAGAGGTGATAAATTTTGAATTGTTTAAAGGTAGCACTCAAGCAATTTACTTTGGAATGGCAGAGAAATACCATGTAGTAGGTAGGTATGGTGGACACAAATGGCATAGTTATTGGCTCAAGGATTTGGATGCACGAGAAGTATTCCCTCTCGATACAAGGCTTGGGCTAGCAAGGCTATTTGAAACAAACACAAGGATGAACCGGTGCAGCAAAAGTCACATAAAAGACATATTGTAAACATTATAAGACTATACATTGTCTTCCTTGTTGTTCAAACACCTCACTAGAAAATATCTAGACTCTAGAGAAACCACTTATGCAAACCAAATTTTAGCAAGCTCTATGTAGTTATTCATTAATAGGTGCAAAGTATATGATGTAAGAGTTTAAACATGAGCACAACAATTGCCAAGTATCACATTATCCAAGACATTATAGCAATTACTACATGTAGCATTTTCTGTTTCCAACCATATAACAATTAACGAAGCAGTTTCAACCTTCGCCATGAACATTAAAAGCTAAGAACACATGTGTTCATATGAACCAGCAGAGCGTGTCTCTCTCCCACACAAGCATTTATTCAAACAAAAACAAAAACAAAAACATACAGACGCTCCAAGTAAAGTACATAAGATGTGGCCGAATAAAAATATAGTTTCAAGGGAGGAACCTGATAATTTTGTCGATGAAGAAGGGGATGCCTTGGGCATCCCCAAGCTTAGATGCTTGAGTCTTCTTGAAATATGCAGGGATGGACCACCGGGGCATCCCCAAGCTTAGACTTTCACTCTTCTTGATCATATTGTATCATCCTCCTCTCTTGACCCTTGAAAACTTCCTCCACACCAAACTCGAAACGAACTCATTAAAGGGTTAGTGCATAATCAAAAACTCACATGTTCAGAGGTGACACAATCATTCTTAACACTTCTGGACATTGCCTAAAGCTACTGGAATTCAATGGAACAAAGAAATCCATCCCACATAGCAAAAGAGGCAATGCGAAATAAAAGGCAGAATCTGTCAAAACAGAACAGTCCGTAAAGACGAATTTTATTGAGACACCAGACTTGCTCAAATGAAAATGCTCAAATTGAATGAAAGTTGCGTACATATCTGAGGATCACTCACGTAAATTGGCATAATTTTCTGAGTTACCTACAGAGAATTTTGCCCAGATTCGTGACAGCAAGAAATCTGTTTCTGCGCAGTAATCCAAATCTAGTATGAACCTTACTATCAACGACTTTACTTGGCACAACAATGCAACAAAACTAAGATAAGGAGAGGTTGCTACAGTAGTAACAACTTCCAAGACTCAAATATAAAACAAAGTACTGTAGTAAAATAAACACATGGGTTATCTCCCAAGAAGTTCTTCTTTTATAGCCATTAAGATGGGCTCAGTAATTTTAATGATGCACTCGCAAGAAATAGTAGTTGAAGCAAAAGAGAGCATCAAGAGGCAAATTCAAAACAGATTTAAGTCTAACATGCTTCCTATGCATAGGAATCTTGTAAATAAATAAATTCAAGAAGCATAATGCAACAAGCATAGAAAGATAAAACAAGTGTAGCTTCAAAAATTTCAGCACATAGAGAGGTGTTTTAGTAACATGAAAATTTCTACCACCATATTTTCCTCTCTCATAATAATATCCAGTAACATCATGAGCAAACTCAACAATATAACTATCACATAAAGCATTCTTATCATGAGTCTCATGCATAAAATTATTATTCTCCACATAAGCATAATCAATTTTACTAGTTGTAGTGGGAGCAAATTCAACAAAGTAGCTATCATTATTATTCTCATCATCAAATATAGGAGGCATATTGTAATCATAATCAAATTTATCCTCCATAACAGGCGGTACCAAAAGGCTACTATCATTATAATCATCATAAATAGGAGGCAAAGTATCATCAAAGTAAATTTTCTCCTCAATGCTTGGGGGACTAAAAATATCATGCTCATCAAAACCAGCTTCCCCAAGCCTAGAATTTTCCATATCATTAGCAACAATGGTGTTGAAAGTGTTCATACTAATATGTTCCATGGGTTTTTTAATTTTCGGATCAAACCATCCATGTCTTAAATCAGGAAATAGAATAAGAAGCTCATTGTTGTCCATTATGCCTTACTAGTGTAAACAAGAAACAAAAAGATGCAATTGCAGGATCTAAAGGAAATAGCTTCGAGCACACACACAACGGCGCCAGAAAAGTACTTTACCTGGGACCGGAGTATGAGAGCCTTTTACCTTTCCTCCCCGGCAACGGCGCCAGAAAAGTGCTTGATGTCTACGGGAGCTTCTATTCTTGTAGACAGTGTTGGGCCTCCAAGAGCAGAGGTTTGTAGAACAGCAGCAAGTTTCCCTTAAGTGGATCACCCAAGGTTTATCGATCTCAGGGAGGAAGAGGTCAAAGATATCCCTCTCATGCAACCCTGCAACCACAAAGCAAGAAGTCTCTTGTGTCCCCAACACACCTAATAGGTGCACTAGTTCGGCGAAGAGATAGTGAAATACAGGTGGTATGAATAAGTATGATCAGTAGTAACAGTGCCAGAAAAGTGCTTTGCTGTCCAGGACTGGCGTGTGTTTGATGGTGGTAATATTGCGGACAATACAAATGCAGTAGAACAGTAAACCAGCAGCGATAGCAGTATTTAGGAACAAGGCCTAGGGATCATACTTTCACTAGTGGACACTCTCAACATTGATCACATAACAGAATAAATAGATGCTAGACTCTACACTCTCTTGTTGGATGATGAACACCACTAATTGTGTAGGATTACACGAACCCTCAATGCCGGAGTTAACAAGCTCCACAATATTCGATATTCATGTTTAAATAACCTTAGAGTGCAAGATAGATCAACATAACCAAATAGATCACATCAATACCATCATAGTAATAGTTAACTTCATAATCTACAAGAGATCACAATCATAAACTACGTCAAGTACTACATGATGCACACACTGCCACCTTTACACCATGCAGGTGGAATAGAGTACTTTAATAACATCACTAGAGTAGCACATAGATGAATAGTGATACAAAGCTCATATGAATCTCAATCATGAAAGGCAGCTCATGAGATCATTGTATTGAAGTACATAGGAGAGAGATTAACCACATAGCTACCGGTACAGCCCCGAGCCTCGATGGAGAACTACTCCCTCCTCATGGGAGACAGCAGCGTTGATGAAGATGGCGGTGGAGATGGCAGCGGTGTCGATGGAGAAGCCTTCCGGGGGCACTTCCCCGTCCCGGCGGCGTGCCGGAACAGAGAGTCCTGTCCCCCAGATCTTGGCTTCGCGATGGCGGCGGCTCTGGAAGGTTTCTCGTACCGTGGCTTTTTTCGTATCGAGGTTTTAGGTCGAGGGGGCTTAAATAGGCGAAGAGGCGGCATCGGAGGGTCAACGAGGCGGCGTCACCACAGGGGGGCACGGGCCACCCCTGGGCCGCGCCGGCCTACCATCTGGTGGGCCTGTGGCCCCCCTCTGGCCTCTCTTGGGTGTTCTGGATGCTTCCGGGGATTCTAAGATGCTGGGCGTTGATTTCGTCCGATTCCGAGAATATTTCCTTACTAGGATTTCTGAAACCAAAAACAGCAGAAAACAGCAAATGGCCCTTCGGCATCTCGTCAATAGGTTAGTTCCGGAAAACGCATAAATATGACATAAAGTATGCATAAAACATGTAGATATCATCAATAATGTGGCATGGAACATAAGAAATTATCGATACGTCGGAGACGTATCACGTGCCCGTTGGGAACCCCAAGAGGAAGGTGTGATGCGTACAGCGGCAAGTTTTCCCTCAGTAAGAAACCAAGGTTTATCGAACCAGTAGGAGCCAAGAAGCACGTTGAAGGTTGATGGCGGCGGAATGTAGTGCGGCGCAACACCAGGGATTCCGGCGCCAACGTGGAACCTGCACAACACAACCAAAGTACTTTGTCCCAACGTAACAGTGAGGTTGTCAATCTCACCGGCTTGCTGTAACAAAGGATTACATGTATAGTGTGGATGATGATGTTTGCAGAGACAGTAGAACGAGTATTGCAGTAGATTGTATTCGATGTAAAAGAATGGACCGGGGTCCACAGTTCACTAGTGGTGTCTCTCCGATAAGAATAAGCATGTTGGGTGAACAAATTACAGTTGGGCAATTGACAAATAAAGAGGGCATGACCATGCACATACATGTTATGATGAGTATTGTGAGATTTAATTGGGAATTACGACAAAGTACATAGACCGCTATCTAGCATGCATCTATGCCTAAAAAGTCCACCTTCAGGTTATCATCCGAACCCCCTCTAGTATTAAGTTGCAAACAACAGACAATTGCATTAAGTATGGTGCGTAATGTAATCAACAAATATATCCTTAGACATAGCATTGATGTTTTATCCCTAGTGGCAACAACACATCCACAACCTTAGAGGTTGCTGTCACTCCCCCAGATTTAATGGAGGCATGAACCCACTATCGAGCATAAATACTCCCTCTTGGAGTTACAAGCAAAAACTTGGCCAGAGCCTCTACTAGTAACGGAGAGCATGCAAGATCATAAACAACACATAGATGATAGATTGATAATCAACATAGCATAGTATTCATTATTCATCGGATCCCAACAAACGCAACATGTAGCATTACAGATAGATGATCTTGATCATGTTAGGCAGCTCACAAGATCCAACAATGATAGCACAATTAGGAGAAGACGACCATCTAGCTACTGCTATGGACCCATAGTCCAGGGGTGAACTACTCACTCCTCACTCCGGAGGCGACCATGGCGGTGAAGAGTCCTCCGGGAGATGATTCCCCTCTCCGGCAGGGTGCCGGAGGCGATCTCCTGAATCCCCCGAGATGGGATTGGCGGCGGCGTCTCTGGAAGGTTTTCCGTATCGTGGCTCTCGGTACTGGAGTTATTCTCGACGAAGGCTTATGTAGGCGGAAGGGTAGGTCAGGGGGCGCCACGAGGGGCCCACACCATAGGCCGACGCGGCCAGGGCTTGGGCCGCGCCGCCCTGGTGTGGCGTCGCCTCATCGCCCCACTTCATATCTCCCAGGTGTTCTGGAAGCTTCGTGGAAAAATAAGATCCTGGGCGTTGATTTCGTCCAATTCCGAGAATATTTCCTTACTAGGATTTCTGAAACCAAAAACAGCAGAAAACAGCAACTGGCTCTTCGGTATCTCGTTAATAGGTTAGTGCCAGAAAATGCATAGATATGACATAAAGTATGTATAAAACATGTGAGTATTATCATAAAAGTAGCATGGAACATAAGAAATTATCGATACGTTGGAGACGTATCACACCTACAAAGATTACGGTGGCATCCACGAACGCTTTATCCTCTTCAGGAGTAAGCGGACCTCTGGGAGTACCTTCCGCAACTCGGTGCACGCCCATAGAAGTGAGCCACAAGAGGATCTTATTCTACCATCTCTTGAAATGAGAACCCGTAAACGGGCTCGGTTTGAGTGCAGCAGCAAAACCAGACGGTGAAAATTTCCTAAGCATATAAGGTTTTGGATTGTTAGATTATTAGGCAATTACCGTGTGAGTTCAATTACCGAAAACACTATTACAGATGCACAAGCATACTTAACCACACACATCAGACTAAGCACATGCATCAGATCTAAACATGGAACAAGTAGTAGTGCAAGGTAGGAGAGGAAAAGCACGTACATCGTGCGGCCGGGAAGGTCGCACCAGCAACACCAGCACCACCATGAAAATTGTTGATGTCGCCCAAGGTGTAGTTGGAGTCGTCGATTAAGCAGTCGAACCAGTGAAGAAGAGCACGAACAGCAGCGAGCAGTCGCGCCGAGTGATACGTCTCCAACGTATCTATAATTTCTGATGTTCCATGCTAGTTTTATGACAATACCTACATGTTTTGCTCACACTTTATAGTGATTTCATGCATTTTCCGGAACTAACCTATTAACAAGATGCCGAGGTGCCAGTTCCTGTTTTCTGTTGTTTTTGGTTCCAGAAAGGCTGTTCGGGCAATATTCTCGGAATTCGACGAAACAAAGACCAAATACCTTATTTTCCCGGGAAGGTTCCAGAACACCGAAGGAGAGCCGAAGATGGGCCAAGGGGTCCCCACACCACACCTGGGCGCGGGCCCAGGCCTGGCCGCGCCACCAGGTGGGGAGGGCGCCCTGGTGCCCTTCAGACTCCGCCTCTTCGCCTATATAATACCTCATGACCTAAAACTTCGATACCAATTGACGAAACTCCAGAAAGACTCCAGGGGCGCCGCCGCCATCGCGAAACTCCGTTTCGGGGGACAGAAGTCTTTGTTCCGGCACGCCGCCGAGACGAGGAATTGCCCCCGGAGTCATCTCCATCGACACCACCGCCATCTTCATCGCCATCGTTGTCTCCCATGATGACGAGGGAGTAGTTCTCCCCCGAGGCTGAGGGCTCTACCGGTAGCTATGTGGTTCATCTCTCTCTCCCATGGTGTGATCTTTATGTGATCATGAGCTTTGTATCACTATTCTATGTGCTACTCTAGTGATGTTATTGAAGTAGTCTATTCCTCCTCCATGATGTAATGTTGACAGTGTGTGCATCATGTAGTACCTGACGTAGGTTATGATCGTAATCTCTTGTAGATTATGAAGTTAACTATTACTATGATAGTATTGATGTGATCTATTCCCCCTTTCATAGCTATTGTTGACAGTGTGTATGCTATGTTAGTACTCGGTCTAAATTGCAACGGTCTATTATGCACTCTAGAGGTTACTTTAATATGAACTCCGGATGTTGTGGAGCTTGTTTACTCCGGCTTGAGGTGTGCTTTTATAGCCCTACACAATGAATGGTGTTTGTTATCCAACAAGAGTGTAGAGTAGTATTATTATGTGATCATTGTTGAGAGTGTCCACTAGTGAAAGTAGGATCCCTAGGCCTTGTTTCCAAATATCGAATCACCGTTTATTTACTGTTCTACTGCATGTTTACTTGCTGCAATATTTATTTCAGATTGTTATTACCACTCATATTCATCCATATCACTTGCATCTTACTATCTCTTCGCCGAACTAGTGCACCTATACATCTGACAAGTGTATTAGGTGTGTTGGGGACACAAGAGACTTCTTGTATCGTAATTGCAGGGTTGCTTGAGAGGGATATCTTTGACCTCTACCTCCCTGAGTTCGATAAACCTTGGGTGATTCACTTAAGGGAAACTTGCTGCTGTTCTACAAACCTCTACTTTTGGAGGCCCAACACTGTCTACATGAATAGAAGCGTGCGTAGACATCAAGCTATTTTCGGGCGCCGTTGCCGGGTAGGTAAGGTAAAAGGTATTCACATCCTCCGACTACTAAGCTATTTCCTAGCACTGTAGCCGGTGTGTGAGTGCTCGAAGTTATTTCCTTTAGATCCTGCAATTATATCTTTTTGTTTCTTGTTTTTATTTCACTAGTTAGGCTTAATGGAAAACAACAAAAAAATAGAGATCTTTATGAAATTTATCTTGAGTTATGACATGAGGTGTTTGAAGAGAAAATTAAAAAACCTATGGAACTTTATATGCATGCTAATGGCAATGTTATTAGTATGAATGCTTTGAACACCATTGTTGCTAATGCTATGGAAAATTCTAAGCTTGGGGAAGCTGGTTTTGATGAGCATGATATTTTTAGTCCCCCAAGCACGGAGGAGAAAATTTACTTTGATGATACTTTACCTCCTATATATGATGATTACAATGATGACTATCATATTTTCAGTCCACCTACTATTGAGAAGAAAATTAATTATGATTACAATATGCCTCCTATATATGATGATTATGGTGATGAGAATAATAATGATAGCTATTTTATTGAATTTGCTCCCACTACAATTAATAGTAATGACTATGCTTATGTGGAGAGTAATAATTTTATGCATGTAGTTCATGATAAGAATGATTCATGTGATAGTTATACTGTTGAGTTTGTTCATGATGCTACTGAAAATCTTTATGAGAGAGGAAAATATGGTTGTAGAAATTTTCATGTTACTAAAACACCTCTCTTTTTGCTGAAAATATTGAAGTTGCGCTTGTCTTGTTTTAATATGCTTATTGCATTATGCTTACATGACTTGTTTATTTACAAGATTCCTATGCATAGGAAGCGGGTTAGGCTTAAATTTGTTTTGAATTTGCTTCTTGATGCTCCTTTTGCTTCAACTCTTATTTCTTGCGAGAGCATCATTAAAATTACTGAGCCCATCTTAATGGCTATAAAGAAAGCACTTCTTGGGAGATAACCCATGTTTTTATTTTGCTACTGTTTTGTTGTGTCTTGGAAGTTGTTACTACTGTATCAACCTCTCCTTATCTTTATTTTATTGCATTGTTGTGCAAAGTAAAGTCTTTGATAGTAAGGTTGATGCTAGATTTGGATTACTGCGCAAAAACAGATTTCTTGTTGTCACGAATTTGAGTAGGCCTCTCTGTAGGTAACTCAGAAAAATCTGCCAATTTTCATGAGTGATCCTGAGATATGTACGGAACTTTCATTCAATTTTAGCTTTTTCATCTGAGCAAGTTAAGTGCCTCTAAAAAATTCATCTTTACGGACTGTTCTGTTTTGACAGATTCTGCCTTTTATTTTGCATTGCCTCTTTTGCTATGTTGAATGGATTTCTTTGTTCTATTAACTTTCAGTAGCTTTGTGCAATGTCCAGAAGTGTTAAGAATGATTATGTCACCTCTGAATATGTGAATTTTTGATTATGCACTAACCCTCTAATGAGTTTGTTTTGAGTTTGGTGTGGAGGAAGTTTTCAAGGATCAAGAGAGGAGGATGATACAATATGATCAAGAAGAGTGAAAAGTCTAAGCTTGGGGATGCCCCCGTGGTTCGTCCCTGCATATTTTAAGAAGACTCAAGCATCTAAGCTTGGGGATGCCCAAGGCATCCCTTCTTCATCGACAACTTATCAGGTCACCTCTAGTGAAACTATATTTTTATTCCGTCACATCTTATGTGCTTTATTTAGAGCGTCTGTGTGTTTTATTTTCGTTTTGTTATTTTCATTCTCTGAATAAATTCGGATCCTAGCAATCCATGTGTGGGAGAGAGACATGCTCCGCTCGTTCATATGAACACTGGTGTTCTTAGCTTTACTTTTAATGTTCATGGCGAAGGTTGAAAACTGCTTCGTTCATTGTTATTTGGTTGGAAACAGAAAATGCTTCATGTGGTAATTGGTATATGGTCTTGAATAATTTGATACTTGGCAATTGTTTTGCTCAGTAGATCATGTTTAAGCTCTTGCATCATGTACTTTGCACCTATTAATGAAGAACTACCATAGAGCTTGTTGAAATTTGGTTTGCATGATTGGTCTCTCTAAATTCTAGATATTTTCTGGTGAATTGTTTGAGCAACAAGGAAGACAGTGTAGAGTCTTATAATGCTTGCAATATGTTCTTATGTAAGTTTTGCTGTACCGGTTCATACTTGTGTTTGCTTCAAACAACCTTGCTAGCCAAAGCCTTGTATTGAGAGGGAATACTTCTCGTGCATCCAAAATCCTTGAGCCAAAACCTATGCCATTTGTGTCCACCATACCTACCTACTATGTGGTATTTCTCTGCCATTCCAAAGTAAATTGCTTGAGTGCTACCTTTAAAATTTCATTCCTTGTCTTTGCAATATATAGCTCATGGGTAAATAGCCTTAAAAACTATTGTGGTAAAGAATATGTCGCTTATGTATCTTATTTCTTATAAGTTGCTTGTTGAGCGGTAACCATGTTTCTGGGGACGCCATCAACTATTACACCTTTGTTGAATATCATGTGAGTTGCTATGCATGTTCGTCTTGTCTGAAGTAAGGGTGATTTATCATGATCAAATGGTTTGAGTATGCATATTGTTAGAGAAGAATATTGGGCCGCTAACTAAAGCCATGAATCATGGTGGAAGTTTCAGTTTGGACATTAATCCTCAATCTCTTATGAGATTATTATCTGTTGTTGAATGCTTATGCATTAAAGAGGAGTCCATTATCTGTTTTCTATGTTGTCCCGGTATGGATGTCCTAAGTTGAGATGTATCAAAAACGAGAAATCAAATGCAATCTATCTCCTTGGACCTTTGTACAGGCGGCATAGAGGTACCCCTTTGTGACACTTGGTTGAAACATATGTTATGCAATGATAATCCATGTAAATCCAAGCTAATTAGGACAAGGTGCGAGCACTATTGGTATTCTATGCATGAGGCTTGCAACTTATAGGATGTCTTATGCATAACACATATGAATTATTACTACCGTTGACAAAATTGTTTCTATGTTTTCAAAATAAAAGCTCTAGCACAAAAATAGTAATCCATGCTTCCCTCTGCGAAGGGCCATTCTTTTACTTTATGTTGAGTCAGTTTACCTACTTCTTTCTATCTTAGAAGCAAACACTTGTGTCAACTGTGTGCATTGATTCCTACATATTTGCTTATTTGCAGTCATCTATTACTTTGTGTTGACAATTATCCATGAGATATACATGTTGAAGTTGAAAGCAACTGCTGAAACTTATATCTTCCTTTGTGTTGCTTCAAAACTTTCTACTAAGAATTTATTGCTTTATGGGTTAACTCTTATGCATGACTTATTGATGCTTGTCTTGAAAGTACTATTCATGAAAAGTCTTTGCTATATGATTCAGTTGTTTAGTCATTATCTTTACCATTCACTTCATTCATCTCATATGCTTTACAATAGTATTGATCAAGATTATGATAGTAGCATGTCACTTCAGAAATTATCCTTGTTATCGTTTACCTACTCGAGGGCGAGTAGGAACTAAGCTTGGGGATGCTTGATACGTCTCCAACGTATCTATAATTTCGGATGTTCCATGCTAGTTTTATGACAATACCTACATGTTTTGCTCACACTTTATAGTGATTTCATGCATTTTCCGGAACTAACCTATTAACAAGATGCCGAGGTGCCAGTTCCTGTTTTCTATTGGTTTTGGTTCCAGAAAGGCTGTTCGGGCAATATTCTCAGAATTCGACGAAACAAAGACCAAATACCTTATTTTCCCGGGAAGGTTCCAGAACACCGAAGGAGAGCCGGAGATGGGCCAGGGGGGGCCCACACCACACCTGGGCGTGGGCCCAGGCCTGGCCGCGCCACCAGGTGGGGAGGGCGCCCTGGTGCCCTTCCAACTCCGCCTCTTCGCCTATATAAGCCCTCGTGATCTAAAACTTCGATACCAATTGACGAAACTCCAGAAAGACTCCAGGGGCGCCGCCGCCATCGCGAAACTCCGTTTCGGGGGACAGAAGTCTCTGTTCCGGCACGCCGCCGGGACGGGGAATTGCCCCCGGAGTCATCTCCATCGACACCACCGCCATCTTCATCGCCATCGCTGTCTCCCATGATGAGGAGGGAGTAGTTCTCCCCCGAGGCTGAGGGCTCTACCGGTAGCTATGTGGTTCATCTCTCTCTCCCATGGTGTGATCTTTATGTGATCATGAGGTTTGTATCACTATTAATCTATGTGCTACTCTAGTAATGTTATTAAAGTAGTCTATTCCTCCTCCATGATGTAATGTTGACAGTGTGTGCATCATGTAGTACTTGGCATAGGTTATGATCGTAATCTCTTGTAGATTATGAAGTTAACTATTACTATGATAGTATTGATGCGATCTATTCCCCCTTTCATAGCTATTGTTGACAGTGTGTATGCTATGTTAGTACTCGGTCTAAATTGCAACGTTCTATTATGCACTCTAGAGGTTACTTTAATAAGAACTCCGGATGTTGTGGAGCTTGTTTACTCCGGCTTGAGGTGTGCTTTTATAGCCCTACACAATGAATGGTGTTTGTTATCCAACAAGAGAGTGTAGAGTAGTATTATTATGTGATCATTGTTGAGAGTGTCCACTAGTGAAAGTAGGATCCCTAGGCCTTGTTTCCAAATATCGAATCACCGTTTATTTACTGTTCTACTGCATGTTTACTTGCTGCAATATTTATTTTAGATTGTTATTACCACTCATATTCATCCATATCACTTGCATCTTACTATCTCTTCGCCGAACTAGTGCACCTATACATCTGACAAGTGTATTAGGTGTGTTGGGGACACAAGAGACTTCTTGTATCGTAATTGCAGGGTTGCTTGAGAGGGATATCTTTGACCTCTACCTCCCTGAGTTTGATAAACCTTGGGTGATTCACTTAAGAGAAACTTGCTGTTGTTCTACAAACCTCTGCTCTTGGAGGCCCAACATTGTCTACAGGAATAGAAGCGTGCGTAGACATCACCGAGACGCTCCCCAAAATCCTTATCACCCACCTCCCGGTGCAGGATCTCAACGGACGGGGTTTCGGAGGCCTGCTCTCCCGGACGGTTGTGCACGCAGTCGCCAGGATGGGGAAGACTAGAGAGTAGCGCAACAAAAGAAACTTCGTGAGAGAGATGGACTAGAGAGTTCTGAGAGTTATAGAATCCATATCTAATATGTCTCCTTGTATAGCCTGGGAGGAGAGCCGACCTTACCGCATTGCCACGCGTAGGAAGCCAGGGACACGCGGCGAGCGTGCACATGCAGGTCGACACGTACCCAACTCAGTTGGTGCACCAAGCAAAAATTTAGGCTTCCTTGAGTGTGTCTCGATCTCGAACTCGAGTCACGAAACGCGACGTGCGTGACGAGCCGAGCCGAGCCGAGGCGGGGTGGGCGGAGGAGAAGGAGTGCGCGAGGGCTCCTTCTATTCTCACTCACTTGAAAGGACTAGAACAACAGCCCTTATATACCACTCCAACTCTTTACCAACTAGCAATTTGGGACTAAACTTTGTCCCCCAAGGCTGTCTCAAGCTGCCAACGTGATGAATCTTGAGATTTCAGAAATTGTAGACTATATGGGCTGTGATGACCCACAAGTATAGGGGATCGCAACAGTCTTCGCGGGAAGTAAAACCCAATTTATTGATTCGACACAAGGGGAGACAAAGAATACTTGAAAGCCTTAACAACGGAGTTGTCAATTCAGCTGCACCTGGAAACAGACTTGCTCGCAAGAGTTTATCAGTAGTAACAGTTTATAGCAGTAGCAGTAGTGAAATAACATCAGCAGTGTAACAAAGATAACAGTAGTGATTATAGTAAACAACAGGATTAAAATAATGTAGGCACAGGGATGGATGAACGGGCGTTGCATGGATGAGAGAAACTCATGTAACAATCAAAGCAGGGCATTTGCAAATAGTAATAAAACGGTATCCAAGTACTAAGCAATCCATAGGCATGTGTTCCATATTTAGTCGTACGTGCTCGCAATGAGAAACTTGCACAACATCTTTTGTCCTACCAGCCGGTGGCAGCCGGGCCTCTAGGGAATCTAGTGGAAATTAAGGTACTCCTTTTAATAGAGTACCGGAGCAAAGCATTAACACTCTGTGAACACATGTGATCCTCACATCACTGCCTTCCCCTCCGGTTGTCCCAATTTCTGTCACTTTGGGGCCTCGGGTTCCGGACAGCGACATGTGTATACAACTTGCAGGTAAGATCATAAAATAATGCATATCATCATGAAACAATAACATGTTCAGATCTGAGATCATGGCACTCAGGCCCTAGTGACAAGCATTAAGCATAACAAGTTGCAACAATATCATCAAAGTACCAATTACGGACACTAGGCACTATGCCCTAACAATCTTATGCTATTACATGACCAATCTCATCCAATCCCTACCATCCCCTTCAGCCTACAGCGGGGGAATTACTCACACATGGATGGGGGAAACATTGCTGGTCGATGGAGAGGCGTCGGTGGTGATGATGGCGATGATCTTCTCCAATTCCCCGCCCCGGCGGAGTGCCAGAACGGAGTTTCTGGTCCCGAGACGGAGTTTCGCGATGGTGGCGGCGTACTGGATGGTTTCTGGCGACTTCGACTTCTCGTCTCGCATTTTTAGATCGAAACCCTTAAATAGTCCAGAGGGGGGCGTCAGAGGCTGGCCGAGGCGGCCACACAGTAGGGCGGCGCGCCCCCCTACAGGCCTCGCCGGCCTAGTGTGTGGGGGCCCTGGGCCTCCCCCAGGCCTGCCCTTCTAGCTCCGTGAATCTTCTGGAAAAATAAGCCCTTCGACATAAATTCCGGGGATTTTCCTGAAAGTTGAATTTCTGCACAAAAACAAGACACCAGGGCAATTCTGCTGAAAACAGCGTTAGTCCGTGTTAGTTGTATCCAAAATACACAAATTAGAGGCAAAACAATAGCAAAAGTGTTCGGGAAAGTAGATACGTTTTGGACGTATCAACTCCCCCCAAGCTTAGCTTATTGCTTGTCCTCAAGAAATTCAGTTAACAACTGAGTGCGATAAAAGAACTTTCATGAACACATTTGTTCATATGATGTAAATATTCTCATGATATGGACAAGTACTTAGGCAATTCATAATAAGATACATGCAAGTAAAATCATCTAATAGTTATGTCAATCATGGAAAAGGTACCAACAAATTAATAATAAGCATCATGAATCATGTCTATCAGCAGGATTGCAATGTTCATAAAAGGATATGATAAAGTGGTATCTCGCTTGCCCGTGTTTGTACAGCAAAACATAAATGCTCGGGCACCTCTGAAGTTCATGGAAAGACTAGAAATAGAGATTGTCAAAGATAAAAGCATCAAAGTTATACCACAGTCAATCACATTTTGGGACAAGCATATTATACTAAGAATGACAGTTGTGCTCTCAAGAAAGTGCTTAAAGAAAGGATGGTGACTCAATGCAAAAGTAAAAGATTGACCCTTCACAGAGGGAAGCAGGGATTAACATGCGCTAGAGCTTTTCATTTTTAAAATAGGATTAAAATTATTTTGAGAGGTGTTTGTTGTTGTCAACGAATGGTAATGGGTACACCAACTACCTTGCCAACCAGACTTTCAAGAGCGGCTCCCATGAAGGACGTTATTTCTACCAGCAAGGTAGATCACCCCTCTTCTCTTTTGTTTACACACGTACTTTAGTTTTATTATGGGTGACACTCCCCCCAACCTTTGCTTACACAAGCCATGGCTAACCGAATCCTCGGGTGCCTTCCATCAATATCATACCATGGAGGAGTATCTATTTGAAAAATTAAGTTGCTTACTGATGAATCAGGGCAAAACATGTGAAGAGAATTATTAATGAAGTTATTAGTTGGGGTTGGGCACCCCGTTGCCAGCTCTTATTATGAAAGTCTGTCAAAAGTAAATGACAAGGTTGAAAGATAAACACCACATACTTCCTCATGAGCTATAAAACATTAACACAAATTGAGAAGCATTTTGAAGGTTTAAAGGTAGCGCATGGGAATTTACTTGGAATGGTTTGAAATGCCATGCATAGGTATTTATGGTGGACACTTTGGAATAACTTGGTTTTCAGGGGTTTGGAAGCACGAGCAGCGTTCCCGCTCAGTACAAGTGAAGGCTAGCAATAGACTGGGGAGCGAAAATCAAGAGAGCAGTAACTGTCATAATCATGCTTGCGGCAAAATAAATTAACGGAGGCATAAAAGTGATACAAGAACTCTGAGGCAAAGTAAATCATCGAGGCTTAATTGACTTTTGTTCAGTCATATGCATGCGTGAGCATGTGCCAAGTCGATTCGAATGAATTATTTAGAGGAGGATACCACAATGTCATACCTATTTATGAATAAAACAATGCAAGCAAACATCCATGACATGCTACTCATATTAATAAACTGGAGCTAAACATGAGAGATCATGAACTACTAGACTTTCTTAAATGACATATACCTCACATGAACCAACTAAACATGCTCACATGGATGAGTATATGTACTAAAATGAAAACAAATAGAGTTCATACCAGCCTCTCACCACAGTCGAATTGTCGTAGATCGTCATTATTCCCTTTCACTTGTGTAGCTTGAATAATATGGAATGAAAACCACGCTCCAGCCACCGAAGACCATTGAACTCCAAAATGAACTTTACAAAACCAAACAAGAACAGCAAATATTTTTGGTGTTTTCGAATTGGAAACAAGATCAAAAGGAAACAAGCAAACAAAGCAAAATCTTTTTGGATTTTCTTATAGCAAACCAACGATAGCAAACAAAGCAAAATAAAAGCAAGAAACCAATAAAAAAATGGTGAAGAGAAACAACAGAAATATTTTTGGTCTTTTTGTGTTTTAGGAAAGAAACAAAGCAAAAACAAGAAAATGAAAACTAGAAGAGTCACATAAACACAAAGCAGCAGGAATTCGTCAAACTTGACAGCAGTACAGTAATCGATTTTTAAGAAATTCTTCCGCTGCTCAGCTCGAAAAGTATTCAACTAATGAAAGTTAGATAACAACCTGGGGAACATGCACAAAAATTGGCTTCGCAAAATAACGTTCTGGCTGTTTTTGAGAATTTTTTTGGTATCAGTCCAGAATCTGTTTTCAGGCAGCACTTCCCCAAATATCATTTCCCTCTTATTAGAAAACCACTTTAAGAAGCTAAACAAGTATATACAAGTATCCAGCAACTATAATGTGCAAAGAATGAGTGATGCCGGTATACCTCCCCCCAAGCTTAGGCTTTTGGCCTAAGTGGAGTTCAATCCCATGGCGCCCATGAAGTAGCACCTCCGTAGTACGACGAAGATGGATCCTGTTCCGGGTATGTGCTGGAAGAAGCACCAGGATACGTGACGGTGTAGTCGTAGGAGGGCTCGGCGTCCTCGGAGTCATGCTACTGGTGGAAGCCATGTATCTTCAGCTGCTCATCCACCTCCTCCTTGGAGCGCGACCACGGTTTCCTGTGAATACTGAACAAATCTGGCTGCGGCAAAGGGATTTCCCTCTCATCCCCATCAGTTTACAACATTCTATAGACCATATTATCTAAACTAGAGTCAGTTGTCACAAATTGATGACTCTTCATAGCAGCAATATCAAGCCTTATAGGAGTTAATTTCACATCAGTAGGGTCAAGAGGAAGATCTAGATATGCTAAAATGCGTGATGCAATAATTCCTCCAAAAATAGGCCCCTTGTTAGACAAACGGCGAGCAACAAGAGCACCAAGATGATAAGGTGTCTCTCCAGTAAGTGCAGCAATCAAGAAAGCAAGATGATAGCTAGACATATTGCTAGTGTTCTCCCTACCAAGAATGCTAGTAGCAAGGTAATAAGCAAAATATCTAATGGCGGGGAGTTGAATGTTTCTTATCTTGCCACGCTGAATGGTGCGGCAATCATCATTGGTGATATCTCGATAGAGCTCCAGCAAAGCCTTGGGATTGTCCTCGATCTTCTTCGCTGTACCTACAGGGGCAATATCCAATGCAGTACAAAAATCCTTCAAGTTCATAGTAATAGGATTACCATAAATCCTGAATGCAACTGTTGGTTGATAGTGCTTGTTGTCGAACTGAAAGCTCTCAACAAAGATTTTAGTTAGCATGTGGTATTGCTCCTTCTCATCTTCCATATAGGCGGTTAAGCCCGCATTACCGACGAGGACCAAGAAATCATCCAGCAACCCTGCATTACTCAAAAAGTTTAAAACATGGAAAAGATGAAGTGTTAGGGACTCCATTGTCCTCTTTGGCTTCGAAGCTCGGCGCGATGACGTCCTCATTATAGGATCGCCTGAATCGGGTGGCGGTCCTAGAGGGCCTTCCCGTGCTTGTCGTCTCTCTTTCAAACACTTCTCCAAAGTTATAATTATCCATCTTCATTTTCTTAAATTTTTCAACAAACATTATAAAATTTGATTTGGTGACATATAATTGAGGGAAACTACTATAGGAACTTGCTAGAGTACAAAACATGCATCAAAACTAGTTTCTACAACTTAGAACAAGCATGCAAGCTCACTAAACATGTTACCTTCAACAGCAAAATATTCAAGATATACCTAACCAAACAAAATTCTACTTGGATAATCGGAGGAGTCACATACCGGAGAGCAAATGTGCCAAATTTCAGACAGAAATCTGGGCTGAGCAAAGAGATCGAGAAATCTTGAGCTCTTGAGCAGAAACGCGAGTGAGAGAAAGCTGGTGCGAGTTTTTTCGGGAGAGAGAATGAGATGGGAGAAAGAGATGACTTAGTGGGGCAAGGAGGGCCCCACACAATAGGGTGGTGCCCCCTTGCTGGCCGCGCCGGCTGGTGGGGTGCCACCCTGGGGTGCCCCACTGGTCATCCCCAGGTGCTCCCAGGTGCCTCTTCGAAAAATAAGACCAACGGTATAATTTTTGTGAATTTTTGAAAACTTTGAAAAATGCACATTTCTGGGTGTTAAATTATTATTACTGGCAGAAAAAGATTTGAAATTTCTAAACAACTAAAGAAATTTGCAAAACAATTAGTGCTACATCAAGTAGAACAAGTGGAGGAAGAAAGAAATGTTGTTTAGCTCCTCTATGCATATAAAATGTATTTGTTAACAAGGTTGATCAAGTCTTGCCACCAAACAAATTTTACATAGCATAAGAAGAAATAAACCTCAAATCAATTATGTTACCTTGAATTGTATTGATATGGATCCAATCATAATATTTTGATATCCTTCTTTAGGTTCATATATAGGACAATCAATAGCTCCAACTTTGATAGTTCTCACATTAGAAATTGTATTAACTCCACACACTTTATCAATCCTCTTGGGGAAATAAACGGTATGCTCCTTGTCATCAACATTGAAAGTAACTTTTCCTTTATTGCAATCAATAACAGCCCCTGCGGTGTTAAGAAAAGGTCTCCCAAGAATAGTAGACATATTATCATCTTCAGGCATTTCCAACACAACAAAATCAGTTAATATCAAGCAGTTATTAGTAACTTGAATATGAACATCCTCACATATACCAACAGGAATAGCAGTAGATTTATCAGCCATTTGCAAAGATATATCAGTCAGTATAAACTTATCTAAATAAAGTCTCTTGTAAAGAGAAAAATGCATAACGCTAACACCCGCTCCCAAATCACATAGAGCAGTTCTAACATAATCTATTATATTATTAAAACAACAAACATTGAACGGCCAGATTAGAAAGAGATTTGTAGGAACGCTTTGGATTAACAATGAGAAGCGCCTCGGGTAAACAAGGAAGTTTATGTTATTTTGGAATAGGACCCGGTTTATCAGAAACGTGCACATACACCGAAAGTTATTTATGTGATTTTTAGACCTAGCCTCCCGGGTTGGCGACTCCGAAGGCGTGCCGCCGCCACCGCCAGAGCTCCATCACCCGCCTTCGAAAGCAGTCTTCTCCGCCGCAGGAGCCCGTTCCACGCCGGACAGCGGCAGCAGGGGCGACTCTGGCCTCTTTTCCACCTTCCTTATGCAGCCGTCCTCCCATACGTCTGAATCTCCAAAAGTCCGCTTAGTCCCTGTGAGATTGGACGCGATCCGGCCGGCTATGGCTGCTCGGCCGGAGGTCTGCGAGGCTGGATGCCGGCCACAACCATGCGTTCAGGAAAGTACTATGTTCGCATACAACAATCAAAAAGAAAACTTCGACACGTATGCACCTTTATTCAAGAACCCTGATATTTGTGTCGCTCTGCCAGATTGATGAACCACGCTCAGAGAAGGCACCTTCCTGTTGTCTTTAGATTAACACCGAGCTATGGCTTGCAGGCGATGCCGGCATCGACCACAGCGGCACCAGCGACCAGAAGACAGTGGAAATCCATGAAGGAGTTGAGCTGGCTTTGACGCTTACAGCAGCTCCGACAACCAGTAGATAAAGCAAGAAGGCGTGAAGGAGCTGCCGAAGGCATACCGGCGTCGACCACAGCGGCACCAGCGACCAGAAGACATAGTGGAAATCCATGAAGAAGGAGTTGAGCTGGCTTCGACGCTGAAAGCAGCTCCGGCATCCACCAGATAAAGCAAGAAGCCGTGAAGGAGCTGCCGAAGGCATG
Organism: Lolium perenne; assembly: GCF_019359855.2. Lineage (NCBI taxonomy): Eukaryota > Viridiplantae > Streptophyta > Magnoliopsida > Poales > Poaceae > Lolium > Lolium perenne. The sequence goes on from NC_067244.2 coordinate 71,960,584, forward strand.
CCGGCGATGACCCCAACAGCTCCAGCGACCACAAGTCAGAGTGGAAAGTCATGAAGGAGCGACCTCAAGCGTTCGCCGTTCAAGCAAGTAACATGTACGTCTTGATTACTCGGAAGATTTGTTGAAGGCAGAAGAAGTGATCCTCAATCTCGATGGTCGCTCATCTAGCAACAGCAGAAGCACGACTCGGCGGTGGTAGCGGCCAGCCGAAACGGGGATTCAAACTTCGTGCCATCTCCTACAAAGGTTCCTACAAAACCTCCGATGAGCTCGACAATAATGGTGAACCCTTTGACGATCTCAGCGACCGCAAAGTGCGTAACATACAATGCCTTGCCAAGCATATACATAAAGGGTCCACGGGGCAAACTCGATAGCAACTGGGCGAGAATGAAACGACAATGTCTGAAGATCATGGGGTCAATATAGGATCGACAATAAGCATATTACGAGCAACCACCGAGCACGGCGGCAGTACGAATTTGGTGACCGGCACCGCCAGGGTAGTTTGCATCGGTTGGGGCTCAGGTGAGTTTCATTAGGTTCCAATGCTATGAACTAAATACTCATATGGACTGCCCAATGCATCAAGTCGACTCAAACAGGTTCGGTTATTTTCTTGAGATAACATGTGGTGTATGCATTGTGCATTCAGATGTTCTGGAAAAATGCATAAAAACTTTATACAAAAGGCTTATTATGAAGATAGAGTAACCGTTATTCTTTTTACATATATACTTCACTTTTACTTGCATGAATAGCTAAATTTGGATTTCTGTTTCTTTTTTTTGCAGGATATCAATGCCATCAATCTGATGTAAGAGTACAGTTCAGGAAAAAAAAAGCAAGAGTAATATCCATCCACGCGCCTCCATGCATGTGTGGTTAGATGTTTCCATCTCAACAAGTACGTACAACTTTTAATAACATTTTTGCAACTGACAATAGAGACGAGGATAGCACTCTTAACACATAAATTTCTGATACCGCGAGCAAATGTACAAGCAGACCTTAAAATTAAATCGGTACGGAATATTGACATCATTTCTGCTAATCCAGTAGAACTAATATATTTATTGCTAACTCCTTCAGGCCTAGATATCACTGATATCATTGAGGAAAATGTTGATACCGGTAAGTATTTTTAAAACCATAAATTGCTTGACATGTCCTAAAAGAAATGTTGCTGAGTCACCTCAGCAGTACGGATGTACATATACTCCCCCAGTTCTCTTTTAGTCTACATTTTAGGAAAAACAGTTAAATTAGTATGTATTTATTAGTACTACTTAAATTGGTAAACAACCAATCCAAGCTACACTGAAAATAGTGACATCCAATAGATAAAGGAGGACCACATTATTTTCCGTATTTTTGTTGACTAAAAGCTAGAATGTAGAGTATTTCATAATAAATTTTAGTTCTAGAATGCAGGGTATTTGAGAACGGAGGGATTATTGCTCAATGTCAAGTGACAATGGGTTATATATTTCATAAAACTTTATAGTAATATCTATTATATTTTTAGAAACTCCATGGTAGTACATCATAGATGCACACACATCATATAACATAAAAAAAAATTCAACATAACAGATGAGACCACTTTGAGGTCGGATAACTTCCGTTCCTAATTAAATAGCAAGTATATAGTACATTGATCACACACTACCGCATGCTCACAAAATGATAATCCAACTTATCATTAAATATCGGGCCCCACTCTAATGTGATTTCATATAAATTAATAATTTCAAAATTTTAGCAATTATAAATTGAAATAAATATGATGGAAATGGTATAAATCTATACTCTAGCCGCGCAAATGCGCGAGCAATTCTGCTAGTTATTCTTAATAGAACAAGGAATAGTCGGTATACCTGGGTCGCCCAACTTCTTTGGAACTTTGCCATTGAAAGAGTAATTAGCAAGCATAGTGGAAATCTCCTCATTAGAAATTTTCCTTTTATTAGAGACAATATCTTTCATATACTTTGAATAAGGAGGCAATTTAATAGCATCAGTCAAAGGGATTTGCAAGAATAAAGGTTCCATCCAATCGCAAAATTTATTATAGTGTTCTTCTTCCTTTGATTTTAGTTTCTTAGCAGGAAAAGGCATTTGCTTTTGAACCCACGGTTCTCTTTCATTACCATGTTTCTTAGCAGTAAAATCTTCTCTAGTATACTTTTTATTTTTAGCATGCTTTTCAGGTTCATCTTCAACCTCTTCTTTATCAGAAGCATCATTCTTATCATTATCATTATCATGTTCATTACCACTTTCAGTTTCAGCATCAGAAATAGAAATACTATTAGGATCATTACCAGGTTCAGAGGATTCTACAACATTTTTATGTTTCTTCTTCTTTTTCTTAGAAGGAGCACTAGGTTCAATTCGTTGAGAATCTTGTTCAACTCTTTTGGGATGCCCCTCAGGATATAGAGGATCCTGAGTGGAAACACCGCCTCTAGTTGTTACTTCTTAAGCATGTTTCTCTTTAGAACTATTTTTTAACAAGTCATTTTGCACTTTAGTGAGTTGATCAATTTGAGTTTGAACCATATGAAAATGTTTAACAAGCATCTTAACATCATTGGAGGTTCTCTCCACAATATCATGCAAATTACTAATAGCTTGAGAATTTTCCATTAAATGATTCTCTACTCTCATATTAAAATTTTCTTGCTTAACAATATAATTATCAAACTCATCTAAGCATTGAGCAGGAGATTTTGAATACGAAATATCTTCCCTAGTAAAGCGTTGAAGAGAGTTTACCTCAATCATGGATGAAGGGGGAATTATCTTGCATAAATCTTCTATGAGAGGTAAGTTCTTCACATCTTCAGATTTAATACCTTTCTCCTTAAGAGATTTCTTGGTTTCCCTCATATCTTCATCATTTAATTTAATCAAACCCCTCTTCTTCAATATTGGCGTCGGAGTTGGTTCAGGTGTAGCCCAATCATCATGATTCCGACCTATTTTAGCCAATAATTCTTCAGCTTCGTCTGGAGTTCTTTTCCTGAAAACACAACCAGCACAACTATCCAAGTATGCTCTAGACTCAACGGTTAGTCCACTATAAAATATATCAAGTAAATCATGCTTTTCCAGATCATGTCCCGGTCGAGCCCTGATAAGAGAGCAAAATCTTGCCCATGCTTCAGGCAATTTCTCTCCATCTTCCTGGTCAAAGCTATAAATTTTCTGCAAAGCAATATGTTGAGCACTAGCAGGAAAGTATTTCCGAAAGAAAACATCAAGCAAATCACTTGGACTATCAATAAAACCCGGAGGCAAACTATTATACCAAGTTTTAGCATCATTCTTTAATGAGAAAGGAAAAAATTTAGCAACAAAATAAGTACGCATCTTGACATCATCAGAAAATAAACTACTCAAAGTAGAAAGTTCATTCATGTGTTCTACAGCACTTTCTTTTTCAGTACCACAAAAGGGTGTTTTCTCAACAATAGCTATATGAGATAGATCAAGAGAAAAATCATAATCTTTATCCTTAATGTTTATAGGAGATGTGGCAAATTTAGGATCAGGGGACAGCTTATATCTAACAGTATGTTGTGCAAACAACTTTTTAATTTTTCTTGCATCAGTAGTAGCATTGCATTTATCAATAAAATCATCATCAAGTTCCACATAATCCTCATCAGGATCATCACTAGAATATTCAACAGACTCAGGTGAATTAACAGGTGTAGCAGCATTTTCATTAGGAGTTTCAGTATTTTCAATTTGTCTAGACCTAGCAATTGTAGCATCTAGAAAAGATCCCCATGAACCACTATCATCAAGCACAGCAGAAACATTATCAATATTATAAGAATTTTCAGATTCAGCAGAAGTACCAGCAAGTGAAGCTTGCGGTGGTGAAACAAGTTGACTTATCACAGATGGTGAATCAAGAGCAGCAGAGGTACTCAGAGTTGTACCTTTTCTTGTAGTGGATGGTAATATGGCGACTTTAGGATCGCGAGATTTACCCATGATGGAGAATTTGCAGCGAACAATATCAATCCAAGTGAACTTCCAAATAAAGCTATGTTCCCCGGCAACGGCGGCAGAAAGTAGTCTTGATGACCCACAAGTATAGGGGATCGCAACAGTCTTCGCGGGAAGTAAAACCCAATTTATTGATTCGACACAAGGGGAGACAAAGAATACTTGAAAGCCTTAACAGCGGAGTTGTCAATTCAGCTGCACCTGGAAACAGACTTGCTCGCAAGAGTTTATAAATAGTAACAGTTTATAGCAGTAGCAGTAGTGAAATAACAGCAGCATTGTAACAAACACAGCAGTAGTGATTATAGTAAACAGCATGATTAAAATACTGTAGGCACATAGATGGATGAACGGGCGTTGCATGGATGAGAGAAACTCATGTAACAATCAAAGCAGGGCATTTGCAGATAGTAATAAAACGGTATCTAAGTACTAAGCAATCCATAGGCATGTGTTCCATATTTAGTCGTACGTGCTCGCAATGAGAAACTTGCACAACATCTTTTGTCCTACCAGCCGGTGGCAGCCGGGCCTCTAGGGAATCGACTGGAAATTAAGGTACTCCTTTTAATAGAGTACCAGAGCAAAGCATTAACACTCCGTGAACACATGTGATCCTCACATCACTGCCTTCCCCTCCGGTTGTCCCAATTTCTGTCACTTTGGGGCCTCGGGTTCCGGACAGCGACATGTGTATACAACTTGCAGGTAAGATCATAAAACAATGCATATCATCATGAAACAATAACATGTTCAGATCTGACATCATGGCACTCGGGCCCTAGTGACAAGCATTAAGCATAACAAGTTGCAACAATATCATCAAAGTACCAATTACGGACACTAGGCACTATGCCCTAACAATCTTATGCTATTACATGACGAATCTCATCCAATCCCTACCATCCCCTTCAGCCTACAGCGGGGGAATTACTCACACATGGATGGAGGAAACATTGCTGGTCGATGGAGAGGCGTCGATGGTGATGATGGCGATGATCTCCTCCAATTCCCCGTCCCGGCGGAGTGCCAGAACGGAGTTTCTGGTCCTGAGACGGAGTTTCGCGACGGTGGCGGCGTACTGGATGGTTTCTGGCGACTTCGACTTCTCGTCTCGCGTTTTTAGATCGAAACCCTTAAATAGTCCAGAGGGGGGCGTCAGAGGCTGGCCGAGGCGGCCACACAGTAGGGCGACGCGCCCCCCCCCTACAGGGCGCGCCGGCCTAGTGTGTGGGGGCCCTGGGCCTCCCCCAGGCCTGCCCTTCTGGCTCCGTGCATCTTCTGGAAAAATAAGCCATTCGACATAAATTCCGGGGATTTTCCTGAAAGTTGAATTTCTGCACAAAAACAAGACACCAGGGCAATTCTGCTGAAAACAGCGTTAGTCCGTGTTAGTTGTATCCAAAATACACAAATTAGAGGCAAAATAATAGCAAAAGTGTTCGGGAAAGTAGATACGTTTTGGACGTATCAGGCTGCCTTACTGGGCTGCAGCCCATCTACATTCAACAGTAGACATGTAGTGATGTATGTTTCTTCTTCTAAAATGGCCCTACAGTTGGCGTTGATCGAATCGATCCCAAAGGGACATCGCATCTGTTCCAACAGGCGCAAATATGTAACTGACCACGTAAACACGCAGCTAAACAGTGACATCAATGAAATCAATCATTCACTTTCAATCTTTTCTGCTCTGTCCCTACCGATAAGCTAAGGAGAGAACAAAGAAGTACGAAGAGAAAAGGAAATTTTACTGGAAATATCCGATGTAAGAAGAATTATGTTTAGTGGATAGTGCTACCAACACAATTTTAAGGGAAACAAAATACTTCCAAACTCTTACTAACAGAAAGGTGAAAGGTAGATGTTATGACTATAGACGGGAGTAACAAAGCAATAATTGGTTCAGGAAAGCCACATTCACAATTCCTATGGATACTACTATTGTAATTCAGAATGCACTTTTGCATTCCGGCCCAGAGCGGGACGCAAAGATCAAGCGCATGCGTGCTATTCTCCCGCCGGACCTTAGCCGTGACCCTGACTTCACCACCGGGACATGGTGCTCGACAAGCGGCAGATGCAGGGTTCCTCGGTGACAAGGACTTCAACTTCGGCCCGCTGCCGGCCGCCGCGGCGGGAGTTGACGTGGCGGCCGCTTACGCCGCCTCCTCCATCGCGGGACGACTCCGACGACTTTGTCGGCAGCATTTTCCACGTGATCCAGATGGCACAACAGGAGGGCAGGCAAATCGAGCTGCCAGAGGAGCTAACCGAGGATGAGACGACGAGGCTAGCCCTCCTCATGGCGGAGATGCCGCAGCCGCCGCCGCCGATGCGCCAGTACGCTGTTGACCTGGTGCCACCAGGCTTGTCAGAGGGAGAGGCCTCCAACCTGGCTTTTCATGACTCGGTGCCGCCCCCTTCGCCGCCTCTGCCCTCGTGGGCGCCAGCGACCGCTCCACCTCCACCACCGGGCGCACCGGCATATGCTACGCCGGTTCCTAACTGGCCATGGGCGATCCCGAACCTTGTCGACTTGACCCAGCTGCCCAACGACGACGAGGATTAGGCTAGGTTAAGGTTTTAGCAGGGTATGACTCCTTTATTATGTTTTCATGTTCTTATTTTTAACGCGGTGTAATGAAAAAAATTGTGGGAACCATGAAATGCGTCGTGTCGTTGGGGCACCCCGGATGCAAACAATTTGTCGTGGCCCGAAGGCCAATTTCCCCATGCAAACGGACGCACATGTTTTTTTTTTTTGCTTTGGTGAAGATGGCCTTAGGGCATGCCAAACACACTGCCCTAGAGGTATCACCCCACAATTTTAGCTAAGTTCGGATGAGGAGACAACCTCCTCTCCAGGGTTCTTAAGTCTTAAAATTATGGTATTTGAAGAGAGAAAGAGATACATAGTATTTTATTTGTGGGTTTTTTTTTTCTAACTAAAGCTGTTGCCCATTGAAGAGACAAAATTAATTATATTTTTTCTAACAACTTTTTACACGGGGCAGCTACCTGTGTATATGCCACAGTGACATGGAGTGTCTCATTTTTGAATGCAAATCATGGTAAAACAAAACCAGGATCTCCTCCGTTATTCCGCAGTGGAAAAAGTTACCGTTGCCGATCCCTGTAGAAAAGCAAAGCGTCCGATCACGAGGCACACAGTAAAAGTCACGGAGCAACAGCTTTTCTTCGCCTTGGGCGTCCTTCCAATCCTCCCAAAGTTACCGCACTTTGCTCCAACGTTCATATCGAAGGCCCCAAAAAAAGAAAGGGAAAGAAATGGAAAAGAGGAAGCTTTTAGCAGGAGACGGCAACAGAGAGCAGGTGGGTGCTGCAGAGCCACAGAGGGAGACGAGACGAGAGTACAGTAATTAAGGCCCGTCTTTGACCCACCTACTCCGCCCGCTCCTCTCCCAGATATTTCTACGTGCAATTAAGGCACAAGATAACCTTGGTGCGGGAGCCGAGGCGAACAGGCCACGATTCGTATACTCACTTTCTCCACCAGCCGCTCCCCCACTGAAAATCCGGACCCACATTCCACAATCAAGTGATGCCCCACACGTCAGCGTCGTGCCCCCGCCCTTCTAGGGTTTTGTCGACCCCGCTCCCTAGCCCGCTATAAAGACGACGCGGCCGCAACCTACCTCCCACCCACAACACCCGCGCCTCTCTCTCGCTCTCCACACCGATCTAGGGTTTTTCCTGCTAGTGTTTTTCCCTCCCGGCGGCGGCGGCGGCGGCGCAAGATGGGGGACGGAAGGGTCGAGGGCACCGTCAAGTGGTTCAACGTCACCAAGGGCTTCGGCTTCATCACCCCCTCCAAGGGCGGCGACGACATCTTCGTGCACCAGTCCGCCGTCAAGGTCGTCGACGGCGGCTACCGCAGCCTCAACGAGAACGACGTCGTCGAGTACTCCGTCATCGAGGAGAGCGACGGACGCGCCAAGGCCTCCGACGTCACCGCGCCTGGAGGTGCCGCGCTCGAGGGCGGATCCCGTCCACCCAGCGACGGCGGGGGCCGCGGCGGGGGCGGCGGCTACGGTGGTGGCGGCTACGGCGGTGACCGTGGCGGCGGCGGCTACGGAGGCGGCGGCGGCGGCTACGGAGGTGGCGGCGGCGGCTATGGAGGAGGCGGCGGTGGCTACGGAGGTGGCGGCGGCGGCCGTGGGTGCTACAAGTGCGGCGAGGAGGGCCACATCTCCCGCGACTGCCCCCAGGGCGGCGGCGGTGGCTACGGTGGTGGCGGCGGCGGCTACGGAGGCGGTGGCCGTGGGTGCTACAAGTGCGGCGAGGAGGGCCACATCTCCCGCGACTGTCCTCAGGGCGGAGGTGGCGGCGGCGGCGGCTACCGCGGCGGAGGTGGTGGTGGCGGCGGCGGCGGCCGTGGCTGCTACAAGTGCGGCGAGGAGGGCCACATCTCCCGCGACTGCACCAGCAGGAACTACTAGGCGGGCGGCGATGCCTGCCACTCCCACCCGTCAGATCTGACTGCCGTGCTCCCCTCCGCTCCCTTTCCTGCCTGCAGCAAGGCGTACCTATCATCAGTACTAGCTTTAGTAGTAGTAGTAGTTTCGTTCGTGCTCGTTAATCTATGCTTGTGGAAATGCTTTGCTGGTCATAGAGCTGGTGGTATGCTCGTGACTGTGGAACACCCAGACTTTGCTAAGTTGAAATGAAGGAATGAGAATCATGGATGATTCACAAGTACTATATCCAATGTGTTTCGGTTCTATTATGATTGTGCAAATTCTGTGCTGTTTGCATGTTTACTGCCATCCTTACATGCACGATAGTTCCAAGTCAGTTTTATTGACAGTCTAATCAAATTATGCATGCCATTTTTACAGCTTCTTTTGTCTTAAGAACCAATCGTTTTGGGTTCATCTTGTTCTGTTTGGTGACAGCCCGATGCATTATTATTGTATAATAATCTATGAATAAATCGTGGAGTATTTGTTGTTCCAGTTGCTTTACTGCTTGATTGAGAACCGTATGAAAGTAATATATGCCGTAATTTTCTTTTGTCATCTGAGAGTTGACTAAATTTCTAATCTGCATTACCAGTTTACAACCTTTAATTACACAATGGGTTTATTTCTGCCCGGATCTGCATCTATTATAAAAGCTTATAGGAGACGTAGGCTGCTTGAAGTGGAAAATATAATGCTTAAGTTATTATAGTAGCTCCATGACAACATGTTTAATTTGGGTGGGATTTGTCACTTGGAGATCTTCAAAATAATTTTGGGAAGCCTTGTTATTTTACTAAATTCTCGGTTCAGTTTGTATTGTTGTTACAACTCAAGAGCAACTCAGCTTCACTGCCATATTCCCCTATATTTTGGGTGATTCTTTGCAAGAAAACATTGTCCAAATCAATGATTCTTTGATAGGTTAGTAGGCTTGTAGTTTTCAGTGCTCTTGACCAAACTCTTGTACCTTTGCTTGACTAGTATACTATCTAATTGTATCAATCCGTGTTATACATGGGTGGCTCAAATTTCTTATGATAAGGAACAAGTAATCTCATGCAGAATTTTTGATAGCCCATAATTTGCCGTTGCTAAGTGTTCCAGTGGGTCATTAGTAAGGAGTCTCACGTGTTATCTCCAGCCATGTTCCCCAAACGGCACCGGATCGAGTGTTTAGGGGACGTATTTAGTTTGGGAGCGACATCCCCTAAACGCGGCTTCCAAACTTTTTTTACATTAATTTTTTTCATTTTATTTTAATAGAGACATGAACATTACACAAACTAATACATAATTGGTTTTACACAAACTAATACATGGTTTGGAACATAGTTTCCACAAACATAATACAACATTGCAAAATGAGGAAACCTAACTAGTGTTGGCATCGCAGATTTCGTATGTTCACTGCTAAAAAATAACACTCACATCTACCATTTTCGCTGCGAAGAAATAACACTCGGCGTGTTCAATCGTCCTCCTCTTTGTCGTCGCCGTGGTAGTGCCGGCGGCAGGACGTGCCGTCGAACACCTTCACGCTAATATCTCCGTCTCCTAGGTAGGAGAATGTGAGCACGCAGCCGGCTTGGGGGTCGTGGTAGCGCGCGAACTTCTCCCGGCTGGTGTGGAGGTACTTCTTGCTGCACCCGTCGAAGAGCACGTCCACCGGCCACCGGCAGCAGTCGCAGCCAGCCTCCCGCAGATGCAGCGCGGCCGGCTCGTTGCCGGCGACGAACTTGTCTAGCAGCCACTGGATGACGTGTGGGTCGCCATTGAGGACGACGACGAACTCGAACATCACTTGGTGCTCTTCCTGCAGATACAACGATGAAGACGACGATGTCGCAGGCGACGGTGACCGTGCAGCTCTAGGTGCTCTAGCACGACCACGGCCACGACCTCGGCCTCGGCTTCTGCCTCTACCAGCCAAGGCATCGACTCTTGAGATGGTGGCGGCTAGGGTTGGGGAGAGAGGCGCTAGAGTTTGTGCGAGGGACAATGCGAGAGCGCCCCTTTTTATGGGCCGGAGGGAGGCGGGGGAGCGGTGGCGCTCATTAACGCCAGCACGGAGAGCTAGGCGCGATGAGACGCATCGATGCGCCTCTGCGGAAACTGCAATCTCGCTGCGCGCCAATAACTTCCGTCGCGAGGTAGGCGACAGTTAGGTTAAACTTGAATGTGCCACTGACGCGTCGATCCCGCCACTCCTCGCCTCGCTTTTTGTTGTGTCCGACGTACCTGGACCGTCTACTGTGGACCGGAAACGGGCTCGGGGCGTCGGACACCGTATGGGCCGCATCAGATGGAAGGAGGCTTTGGAGCGCGCGGCTGGAAACGAAAACTTAGATCAAGCTACTACCACAAACCCGGAGTTCAGAGGTTGACTACTCCCTCTTGGTCATGGTGATGATGATGAAGACGTTGGAAAAGGTGGAGATCCCTCCGGCGGTGATTCTGATGGAGTTCCCCCTTCAATCTTCTCTGCAGCAGCCTCCGTTTTGTTGTTTCTGTCTTTCTGTGGTGCTCTCCTCCCGAGAACTCTACGGGGCATACATATAATCGTTTTTAGGGCAAAATACATCGATGGGCGAAAAAATCAGGGCAATCGAATGATCAAGGTGCGAACGGAGGTGGGTGGCGTGGCCAGACTTCTGGGCCACGCCACCTAGCCTCGTTCGGCCCTTGATCCTCTCCAGGTATGCTCCAAAAGTCCATTATGTTCCTCCCAGTGAAAAAATGATGCTCCAAAAATTCGAGGTCAATTTAACTCTGTATAGGTCTCTGAAAGTGAAAAACACGTGAAACGGGGTTTTCCTGTTCTGCAGGGTTATAAACCAAATAAAGAGGATCATTGGTAAATACCCATAAATCAATGTAAAACATGGTATTATCATCATATATGTTGCAAATATGTGAGAATACAATATGATAAAGGACAAAGTTCATGTATGCATTTTACATGCATCAGCAACTTATTTTACTTTGAACATTAGATAAAGAGTTTGATCCAGTAGCTCATGCATATGCATTATAAACACTCACTATGATGGTACTCTGGTAAAACAAAACAAAACAAGACACAGCTAAAACAAGGACGCTTCTAGTTTTTGCGAAAATTCTATGTTGCTCGAAAAACAAAGTTTAGAGGTGCTCAAACTAGGAGTTTTTAAATGAGTCCAGTGGGGTTGCATGGGCATCCCAAAGCTTATGAGCTTCATCGTACTTGAATCATTTTAGTGTGATATTCCTCCACTCCTTGTGAAAAAACTTCAACGCAAACTTTTCTGCCCCTTCTTTTCTATGGGTGACATTAGAAGTAAAAACAAATCATGCTTGCTGCAATTTTACTCAAGAATAAAATTATACATTCATTAACCAGAGAGCACATAATGTTCTACTCATTATATCATATCAAATTATCCAAGTAAAAATCATTTTGACACTCAAAAGAATGGATCTAACAAAGCAAGGCAGAATCTGTCGAGAATTTTTGGTACAACAAAACTGAATCTTTAGTACGACTTAGACACTTAAAAAATTAATCCAATTTACGTGAAAATAGAGGATGAAAAGTTGTAGCTACATCATTAATATCAAATTTTTAGGAGTTACCAGTAAGGTGGCAAAAAACATGCACTAAAAAGTGCAACACATAAATCACTAACTCCATATTATGTTTGCAACTTTAAACATCCAAATAGGTAAAAACTTGATACTTTATTTAAAAATTAGAGAGTAAACTAAAAGAAAAATAACATGCTAAATAAAGCATGCAAAAAACAAAACCACAAATAAAAACATCTCGGGTTGCCTCCTGTAAAGCGTTTTCTTCATAGCCATATAGCTAGGCTTACTTGATTCAAGTGACATGGAAATTATGTGGTAGCATAAATTCTACCTCCCTCTTCCTTATAAAGTGTTCCATACACTTCTTATGAAGGAACTGAAACTTAACATTCCCTTCTTTGGAATCAATGATAGCTCTTGTTGTTCGCAGAAAAGGTCTTCCAAGGATTATAGGAATGGAGGTATTTCTCGTCATGTCCATAACACTGAAATCAACAGGTACATATGTCATATTGAATTCAACCATTCATATTTTAATTTTCCTATGGACTTTTTGGTTGAATCATCAGCAAGTAATAAATAAATAGATCATTTTTTTCATATTTTTAAGGTTGAGTAATTCATATAGCTCTTTTGATATGACAGAAAAACTTGTCCTAAATCTAGAATAGCACGGTGTGTTTGTTTGTCAATAGATATTAAAATTTTGATCCACACATCCCCAAGCTTAGGTGGTATCATGGCCTCACTATTATACCTCTGAATCTTTTCTTTAATAACATAGTTAGCAATATAATAACCAAAACTAGCTTGATTAACATTGATAGTGGGATCTGTAGCAAATTTCTCAAGTATAGAATTCAATTAATTCAAGATACATTTATCAAGGTCCAAGAGTGGTTCCCTAGCTTCACTAAGCATTTTAATTTCTTAAATATGTTTATCATTAGCAGGCTCAAGAGTTTTTTTTTCATAAATAGTACCTGAAGGTGCAGTTTCCTCAACTTCATAATTTTCTTGGACATACATATCTCTAATTCTGGCATATATTATGCTCTTATAGATATAATCGTCTACCAACATTCCATCTAATATCTTAATAGCATCACAAGTCTTATGGAAGATGAAACGTGTGTCAGATTCTTTGTTTAAAAGATGCCTACTATGTTGACTTAGATGAACATAAAAGCTATTTAAATGCACATAATATCTCAAACCATGTTCTAAATTGCAAGTTAATTTCTTAAACATTCTCCAATATTGAAATATAGTTTATTTTTCCATTTGTTTGAAAGAAGTTTTTGATGATTATTGGTGCAATCCCCATATGCTTCTAAGAATGCGGCCCTAATATTAAACCAATGTTTTTCTTGTTGAGGTAAACTTTCATACCATGCATTAGCTTCTCCAACCAAGGAGTGTGGAAATATATTAGCTCTTAAAACACCAGGGTCTATGTTGGAAGTAACAATTTTAGCACAAAGTTCATCAAAAAATTAATATGATGCTCAGCGTCTGACATAGGTATGCATATCAGGCATGTTAAATAAGTACCCTAGGTCCACAGGAAAGCAAGAAGCCCATGGACTCGAAGCTTTGGAGGCCCAGAAGGTTGGAGGCTTTCGGGTTAGGAAAGTAGAGTTACTATAAGAAACTTGTATCAATATAGGAAAACCCAATGCGGCCCGACAATTTGTAACTTGTACGACACGGAAAAGCCTCGGCTTTGCCTCCTATATAAAGGTGTAAGGGTATTTTACCCTTATCCATTATTTTGGTAACAATGACACCGTGCTAGTGTATTTGGACTAATACATGGCTACAAGATGATTCCCAGGTATTAGCCAAAGAGGTATAAAGGTGTATCAATGGAAGAAGAAGGCAATGGAGACCCCCCCAATTCGACGAAAAGATCAACAGGATTTTCCTGTGCCTGGCCGGTCACTGGCCCGGTCGGACCGGCCCTGGCACCGGCCAGCCCGGTCAGGACCGGCTCCGGCGCTTGTGCCATCCGGGCAGGATCCAGTAAAGGGGGCAAGCCCTCCGGTCGCCGCCGCCGGTCTCCAGCCGGTTAGGACCGGCGCATCCGGTCACCGGCCCGGCCGGACCGGGCTACCGACCGGCTGCCCGGCGCCAACCGGATTCCGCGCTTGTGCCATCCGGCGCATTCCAAGAAGCCCGAAGCTCCTCCGGTCTAGTTTCGGTCCCTGCTCCGGTTGAAACTGCCGGCCGGCCGAGAGCTCCGGTCTGACCGGCCCGTGCGCTCGGCTGCCCGGCGCCAAACCCGGTCGACCGGATTCGTCGAAGAAAATCTGATGTGGCAAGTTGACCAACGGCCATTTTTCGAAGAACACTATAAATAGGCCTTCTCCTACCTCTGAACAGTTAGGCAACATACTACAAGCTGTTCTTGAGTTCTCTCTCTCTTACTCCATTGTTAGTAACACCAAAAGCCTCCGATCTCCCTCCTCCTCGACCCAAACTCAAATCCCTCCGGGGAATCACTAGAGGAGGACCCGATCTACTGTTCTACCAAGCCAAATCTCATTCCCCCTTGTATTCATCGAGAAGCTTGCTTCCTAGGGTTCCTTGGAAACCCTAGGTGGGCAAGAGGAGTCCGGAAGCATCCGGGCTGTCGATTTGCTCCGGGCAAGATTGTGAAGGTTTGGAGGCTACCTCAAAGTCTACCACAAGTGAGTGAGCTATTCCTTCGTGGGATAGGCTCCGGAGAATAGGGTGAGCCTTCGTGGCGTGGGGAATCCTTCGTGGGACCTCCACCCCTCCAAACGTGACGTACCTTGTTGCAAAGCAAGGGAACACGGGAATACATCCTCGTCTCCGCGTGCTATCGGTTATCTCTAACCGAACTCCTTACTTGTGATTTAAATCGCTGAGAGAGCCTTCGTGCTCGAGATAGTTGTATCTTCATATAGGTTGCTTCACCTAGTTTGCATTAGGCTCATCTTTATATTCCGCAAAGCCTAATATTGCAAAGAAAGAATTAAAATTTGTAGAAACCTATTCACCCCCCCCTCTAGGTTTACCATCTCTATACTTTCAATTGGTATCAGAGCCTGGACTCTTATTAAGGGCTTCACCGCCTTAAGAGTGAGATGGATAAACTCTTCGAGGGTCTAGATGACGACTCTAACCTTTCGGTTAAAGAGATGAAATCTAGATTCTTGGCATATGATGCCGAGAAGAGGAAAAAGGAGGATGAGCTACAAAACCAAATGACAGAAATGACTGCCATGCTTAAGAACCTAACTGCGGGTGGAACTTCTAGTGGGGCTTCGGCCTCTAAGGAAACCTACCATGATGTTAACCATGACTATCCCAGAAACACTTCACCCATGCCTCATATAAACCATAGTGGGACCGTTCCCCATTACGATGGAACTCACTTTCCACATTGGAAATCTGCTATGGAATCTCATATTCGCAGCTGCAGTGTGGAGCTATGGGAGATCATTGTTCATGGACATCGGGAGCCACAAGATCCTACTCGGTTGACCTCCACCGAGTTCTACAACCGTCAACTCAATGCATCCGCACGTGACAAGATTAGAAGTGGCATCAACCGCAAGCTTCTTGATCAAGTCGATGACATTGTCTCCGCTAAAGAGTTGTGGGATCGGATCGTAGTACTCCAAGAGGGAACCGATTTGATCCAATCAGCTCTTTATGAGACCGCAAAGCAAGAGGCCCACCAGTTCATGATTCGAGATGGAGAATCCGTATCCGATGCCTATGCTAGGCTTGGTGCTCTGAAAGTAAGGGTCAAGGGACTTGGTGCTGAGAAGTACAATGACGGCTTCGAGATGAACGAAGCCTTCATAAAATCCAAGGTCATTGCTATGATTGCCGTCAAACAAGAAGACACCAACCTTGCACTCAACTTTCAAATCATGACCAAGAGTGCCGATCTCAACTCCGATGATCTAGTCTCCTATGTGGCCGCCAATGAAAGCATGGCCAAAGCCGGAAAGAGGCTCAAGGCAATGAACCGTGTTGATGAAGCCTCACACAACCATGAAGCGTCACACAACCTTGCTCTCAAAGCTAGAGCCGACCATGAAAGCAAAGAAGACTATGAAATTGAAGAAGATGAAGAGATGACTTCAACTAGTGACATTGCTACCGACTTTGCTTTCTTTGCCAAGAAGTACAAGGCAAAGTTCCCTATGCTCCTCAATGACAAGAAGAAGAAGAGAACTTGCTACAATTGTGATGAAGATAGCCACTTTGCAAATGAGTGCCCTTATGAGAAAAGGGTGGACAAGCCAAGATTCATCAAAGGGGTCAAGCCAAGATTGAAGCCAAACCCAATCAATGACCGATACAAGAAGAACAAGGGAAGAGCCTTTGTTGGGGCCGAGTACTTGTCCGATGATGAAGAGGAAGATGAGGAGAAGGAGGCCGGGGTGGCCGGTTTGGCTTTCTCTAAGCCCGGGTCACTCTTTACATATGACTACTCCAAGGACTACTCCACGGAAAATGATGTTGGATCCTCCTTCATGGCAAGGATAACTCAAGATGATGACTCCGATGACTCTACCTCATCTACAACCATTGGCTCTTGTCTTATGGCAAGGGAAACCAAGGTAATGGAACCTCCACCTTCCCTATCTAGTGTTCTAGATGATGAGAACGAAAATCTAGATGAACTAATTGTGCTTAAGGAACTCTATGATGTTAGATGCACCCTTCGTGGTGAAGCTCTTGTCAAGTTTGATTTCTTGATGGACTCACTCAAAGAAAAGGATGAGTCCATTGAGGAATTAGAATATCAATTGAATGAGAAGGAACGGAGATTCAATCTCCTAAGACAAGAGCTAAAAACCGAAAGGTGCATATCTCAAGGCCTTAAGCAACAAATTGAAACTTATGAACTTGATAAAGTTAAAGACCTAGAAACTATTGATAGGGCTCAATTATTGACCCAAGAGCTCATTGCCTCAAAGGAGGAGCTTGAAGTTGCTCATGCTTCTCTCACTAGGGATCTTGACCACCTTGAAAAAGCTAACAAGCTTGTCAAGGATGAGCTCAAGAAACTTGGAGAGAACCATGATCTACTTCAAGAATCCTACAAAAAGGCTCTTGGATCAATGAAGGATCCCATTGATGGTGAAAAGCTTGCTTGTTCCTCCATTTCCTTTACTAGTGAGCATGCTAAACTTGTTGAGGAACATATTCGTTTACAAGAGGAACTCTCTTTGCATGTTGAGACCAATGCATATCTTGAGTCCTTGGTGACCAAATATGGTCTTGACTATCATCCTAATGAATCTTCTTGTGACCAAGCATCTATTCTTGAGGAAAATGTTAGGCTAACAAAGGAACTTGCAAAGTTCACCACCGCCAAGAACAAGATGGGATTGGATGACCTCTTGAGTAAGCAAAGGTCAAACAATCAAAAGTATGGACTTGGATATGTTCCCAAGTCCCACAAGAAGAATAACTACAAGAAGGAGAAACCCGCTCAAGATAAGAATAAGAAGGTCACTAACAATGGCAAAGCCTCAAAGGGCAAAGCCACTAGTGGTGACCGCACGGGGCCAAACGATCACTATGCATTATTTGTTGATTATTATGGTGATGTCTATGCTAACTATGTTGGCCCTCCTAATGGCTATGCTTATAGAGAGTACTCAATTTGGGTACCAAAAGATATTGTTGCCATTGCAAAGGAACCCATTAATCGATGGGTTCCTAAATCCTCTACTTGATTTTGTAGGGGTATTCCTCCGGTGGTCCAAAATGGGTGTTTGATAGTGGATGCACCAATCATATGACCGGAGGAAAAGGTGTGCTTGATCAATTCATTGAAGATATCAACAAGAAGTCAAGCATTACCTTTGGTGACAACTCAAAGGGAAAGGTACTTGGGTATGGCAAGGTAGCAATCTCTAAGGACTTGTGCCTTGAGATGGTTATGCTTGTTGAACACCTTGGCTATAACTTACTTTCTATATATCATCTTGCCGATGCCGGTTACAATTCATATTTCACTAAATATTATGTGCAAGTCTTTAGGAGTGACAATCTCAAATTGGTCCTTGTTGGATATGTGGAGAACAACCTTTACGTGGTTGACCTCTCGAAAGAGAGCCCCTCCTTCTCCACATGTCTAATGGCGGCCAAGCATGACGAAGGATGGTTGTGGCATCGCCACCTTGGTCATGTTAACATGAGGAATCTTAAACAACTCCTAAAGGGTGAGCATATTGTGGGACTAACCGGCGTTTCTTTTGAGAAAGATCGTGTTTGTAGTGCATGTGTAGCCGGAAAGCAACTCAAGAAGAAGCATCCCATCAAGAGTATTGTTACCACATCTAGGCCTTTGGAGCTCCTTCATTTGGACCTCTTTGGGTCATCACATTATGATACTCTTGGTGGGAGCAAGTATGGACTTGTCATTGTTGATGATTACTCAAGATACTCTTGGGTCTTTCTCCTTAAGTCTAAGGACGAGACCCATAGAGAGTTCATCACCTTCGCCAAGAAAGCTCAACATATGTATGAATCCGAGATCAAGGCGATTAGGACCGACAATGGCACCGAGTTCAAGAACTACACTATGCAAGAGTTTGTTGATGATGAGGGCATCAAGCATGAGTTTTCAGTGCCATACACTCCTCAACAAAACGGTGTTGTTGAAAGGAAGAACCGGACTATCATTGAGATGGCAAGAACCATGTTGAGTGAATTCAACTCACCCCACAACTTTTGGGGAGAAGCCATCTCTACGGCCGTCCACTACTCCAACCGGCTCTTCCTCCGTCCCCTCCACAACAAAACCCCATACGAGCTCCTTACCGGTAACAAGCCTAATGTCATGTATATTCGTGTCTTTGGATGCAAATGCCTTGTTAAGAACAACAAAGGAAAGCTTGGTAAATTTGAAACTAGAACCATAGAGGGTATATTTGTTGGATATGCGGAGAACTCTCACGCCTATAGATACTACAACCGGTCCTCCGGGACCATTGAAGTATCTTGTGACGTGGTGTTCTTGGAGGATAATGGCTCCCAAGTGGAGCAAGTTGTTCCATGTGTTGCAGGTAATGATGATGATCCATCTAGTGCCATCAAGCATATGGGCATTGGACACATCCGGCCCATGGAGGTTCATAATGATGATCAAGATGATGGAGTAGATGTTTCAAGCACGCCACAAGTGGAGCCTAGCTCAACTCAAGCCGAACCATCAAGTGCAACTCAAGAACCATCCTCTACTCAAGATGAGTCTCAATCCGAAGAACAAGAAGAAGATCCTCATTCCATGGAGCAAGATCATGATGACGATCACGAAACATCCTCAACTCATGATCAAGCTCAAGTGGTACCTCATGATCAAGTACTAGCAAGAGATGAATTCATTGATCATGAAGGAACCGTTCGGAAGATCAAGGCCGCTACAAGGGCAAGTGACATGAAAGTGGATCAAGTCCTTGGGAGCATCTCAAGAGGAGTGGTAACTCGTAGACACCATGCATTACTTATCACTTATTGTCAACATCATGCTTTTGTGTCTAGTTTTGAACCACTTAAGGTACATGAAGCCTTGGTCGATCCGGATTGGGTAATTGCCATGCAAGAAGAATTGGAGTGTTTCACTCGTAATGAAGTATGGTCTCTAGTTGAGAGACCCAAGGATCATCGCATCAATGTCATTGGGACCAAATGGGTATTCAAGAACAAGCAAGATGAGAATGGCATTGTTATACGAAACAAAGCAAGGTTAGTGGCGCAAGGGTTTGCCCAAATAGAAGGTATGGATTTTGAGGATACCTTTGCGCCGGTAGCCCGTCTTGAAGCTATTCGTCTTTTGCTTGCATTTGCATCTTTCCACAATTTCAAATTATATCAAATGGATGTGAAAAGTGCATTTTTGAATGGTCCCCTAAAAGAAACCGCATATGTGGCTCAACACCCGTGTTTATAAGACCCATGCCGACCCAACCACGTGTATTTACTCCATAAGGCACTCTACGGTCTCAAGCAAGCTCCACGTGCTTGGTATGAGTTCCTTAGGGATTTCTTACTACATGATGGGTTTTGCATGGGTACGGTCGATTCCACCCTTTTCACCAAGCGGGTTAAAGGGGTGGCCTCTTTATATGTCAAATATATGTTGATGATATTATCTTTGGTGGAACTAACCCCAATCATAACAAAGCTTTTGAGCTATTGATGACTAGGAAATTTGAGATGTCCATGATGGGAGAGTTGAAGTTCTTTCTAGGCTTCCAAGTGAGGCAACTTGCAAAAGGCACCTTCATCTCTCAAGAAAAATATGTGAAGGACATGCTCAAGAAATTCAACATGACCAATGCGAGTCCAATGAAGACACCCATGCCCGTAAAGGGGCAACTTGGTTCATGTGACGGTGAGAAGGATGTGGACATAAAGGTATACCGCTCCATGATAGGATCCTTGCTCTACCTTTGTGCCTCTAGGCCGGATATCATGCTAAGTGTAGGGATGTGTGCTCGTTTTCAATCCGCTCCCAAGGAGAGCCATTTAGTGGCGGTCAAACGGATACTAAGATACCTTGTTCTCACTCCTACTCTCGGGCTATGGTATCCAAAGGGGTCAACCTTTGAACTCATTGGCTATTCGGATTCCGATTGGGCCGGTGATAAGGTTGATCGGAAGTCTACCTCCGGGGCTTGCCAATTTATTGGCCAGTCATTGGTGAGTTGGTCATCCAAGAAACAAAACTCCACCGCCCTATCCACCGCCGAAGCCGAATACATATCCGCGGCATCTTGTTGCACTCAATTGTTATGGATGAAGCAAACCTTGAAAGACTATGGTGTGTCTCTTGGTACGGTGCCTCTTCTTTGTGACAATGAAAGTGCAATAAAGATCGCCAATAACCCGGTTCAACATTGTCGCACCAAACATATTGACATTCGCCATCACTTCCTACGTGATCATGTTGCCAATAAGGATATTGATCTCACTCATGTGGGAACAACCTACCAATTGGCGGATATTTTCACTAAGCCTTTGGATGAAGCCCGCTTTGTTAACTTGAGAGGAGAACTTGGTATTCTTGATCCTAAAAACTTGGATTGATTAACTTCTTGCACTATATTCTTGCATTTATCTTGCTATCTAGCTTAGAGGCATAGCACATATGGGGATAGTCATTCTACCATATCTTGGTATGATGCATACCTATGTGTGCAACATAAATAGACCCAATGTCATTATATGGACCCAAGCATGTCTCTTCGAGGTCTCATGACATTTGCGCTTTCACATAGGGGGAGTAATCCCCCGCCCCTCATTGAGCCTTCATTACAAATTGATTTGACTATATAAGGCCAAATGATCTTATTGCAAAAATCATTTCAAAAATGCTTTTATGATTCTTGATATACTTCGAATCATGCCCATTGTAGCTATTTGTATCTTGTTTGCATTTTCACTCCAATGGGTATGCCTAGAGAACTTTGTGTTTTCCAACCCCATGTCTATGCTCATCTCATCATCGTCTATCTATCTATATGTACATGTCATCATCTGAGCATTCATACACATTTACACAAAGAATAGGGGCAAAAAGAGGCAAAACTAGACAAAACTGGGCAACAAATGCCCTGGCCGGTCTCTGGCCCGGTTGGACCGGCCTTTGCGCCGGGCCAGCCGGCTCCAGGCCCGGTCGACCGGGCGCCCGACCGGCCGCGCGGCCTGATATGTGTTTGAGGGGGTTACCCCTTGGGGTCATCTTCCTCATTCTTCCCCAACTCCCACACCTCCATGGCCGGCGCCCTCAGCACCTCCACCAAGATCTAGGCACTTCCCACCACAAGAACTTCCCCAAACTCCACCACACCATAGATCGGGCTCCTTGGAACATCTCCACTGAAGGATTTGGTCCCTCTCCAACTAGTTTGGGAATTTTTGGAGTTCTTGGTTTTCAAGCCCTACCTCGTGTTCTTCTTGCTCCCTTGATCAAGAAGGACAATGTCTTCGGGTAATGTACTCTCCTTTCCTCCCTAATCTCTAGTCCTCCTCACACATTGCAAGTTCTTGCCAAAATTTGAGGAAATCTTAGGGTTAGGGTTAGGGTTTGCAAGTCCTCATGCCTTTAGAGTGTCTCTCAACACAAAGCACATACTCCACTCTATTGCTATAGCATGTACTCAAGTTTTTCGAGTTTTTGCATGAATTTGTGGTAGAAAATCTGGGCAAACATCACAAATCATCACCACCCGGTTCACAGCCCGGTCAACCGGCCACTCAACCGGCCGATCCGGCGCGCGGCCTGGTCAACCGGATTGTCGACCGGCTCGCCCGGTCTGCAGTCCGGTCGGACCGGCCTGTGCGCCGGCCTGCCCAGTTTTTCGCACAATCTCATCAATACACTTGGATATATGCTATGCTTTCTGGTTTCTCCCTCATTGATGACATGTACACTTACCTCTTTGCTATCCTCGCTCTATTTTGCTGATTCACAGATGTTGATTGGAGTGATGAGGACCGTGGCACTGTTGCCAAGCGAGGGAGGCACTCAGGGGTTCCACCACGGCGCTCTACTGGTCGTGCTCCTCAGACTACTGGTGGCAGCTCAACTGGAGGCCGCACCAAGAACACTGCCCAGAAGAGGAAAGATAAGCACGCTGTACAAGGAGATGATGAGGAATTGCCAGACTTCAATGTTGGCGATGTCCATATTGGTGCATGGAAAAGGCTTCGAGAAACCAATCACTATCGCTTTGAGGCTCCCACTTACACCGGGGGCGACAAGTTCTTCTGGACCCAGAGTCAGCAGAGGATGTGGCATGAGTACTATGACTCCCGAGAGCACATGAAGAATGGCTGCATTGTTATGCCCAAGGCTGTCAAGGATGTTATTGAGATGCATGCAGCCACCTCACATCGGTTTGTGGTTGAGACTTTGAAGAACATGGGGCTGTATGAGCTTGTATGTCTGACGCCTTCTGATGGATGCTATTGCCCACTCTTGGTAAGGCAATTCCACTGCACTGTGTACTTCCATGATGATCCAGCCCGTACCATGACATGGATGACAGGCAAAGAGAAGTACTCCTGCAACTATCTTGACTTGTGTGATGCCCTTGGGTTTGGTGGAGGTCGTGCTCACGGTTTCAAGCTTTACTCTCAGCAGAAGTTCAACAAAGGAGACATTGCTTTCTGCTATCCTCGGGAGCCCACCGCTCGTCCTCCCACCATATCTGGCATGTTCTACTCCTATCTCCTGCTTGCCAAGTTATTCAGAGAGTCTCTCATCAGCAAGTCAGGCGATACAAGTGAATGCCGAGGATATCACTTGAACTTGATGTACTACTGCAACCCTGAGCACCGGCGACGCATTGATGGATGTGATCTCATCTACTCTGAGCTGAGGAGATGTGTTCGCGATAGGATGACCCCGAACTATGCTCAATACATCCAGCTCCTCATCAACAAGGTTGTGCCTGCTCCTCTCAATACGCATGGTGAACGGGTCAAGATGGAAGCATTCAAGGTTCCTGTCCAAGGTGATAGACCGGATGTCCCCGACATGACACCTCCTGAGCGCCGGTCCAAGGAACGCCATGACCCTACTAGCTCCAGCTTCACTCGGCGCCCGCAGCATGGTATCTCTAGGTTCTTCTCCTCCATGTGGCAGATGTGCAAGAATACTAATGATGTTGCACATCAAAGCCTTGCTATGACCCAAGAGACGAGAAGGCGCAAGAATGAGTACATGGCCACTAGGAATATCACTTTTCCTCCTCCTGGCCCTGAGTTGGAGCCTGTTCATGCACCTAACTGGGAGATGCCTCCTCTCACTGATCAGATGTTCCAGAACTTTGATCCTACATGGTACGGCTTTGGCGGCCCTCCTCCTCAGCCTGCTCGTGTCCCTACTGATGATGATGATGAAGAAGATGAAGGTGCTACTGATACGCGTGATGATGGCGATAGCTCATACTCCGCTGGGCATGAGATCTTCTGATGGGTGCGCTAGCATCTCTCCTCTTTTTTCTTCGCCTTTTTGGTGTTCCGATGCCAAAGGGGGAGAAGAGAGTAGAGTCTAGGATTCACGGGGTGTTGCCACAAGCCATGGGAGTTGCTTTATTTGGATTTTATATGGCTTGTGCTTGTTTACTTTGAGTTTTTCAAGAACCATTTGCTATTTCCAATAATTTGTGTATGGATGTGTATGGACGACTATTATGTGTGCTACTCTATGTTAGGATGATTATGTGTGCTATGCTTATATATCTTGATATGCACATCTCCATACCATGCTTGTTTCCTAAAGATATTGGGGGAGCTTCTCATATTTCACAAATGGTGCACTTTGCATTCAAACGCAAATTCTCCAAGTGCACACATTATGGGGGAGCTTTCGTAATATCTTATATGGAATCAAGGTTTAGAGCTTATCATAATATCTATTTGTGACTCTAGCTCGGTTTGTCATCGTATACCAAAAAGGGGGAGATTGTAAGGGTATTTTACCCTTATCCATTATTTTGGTAACAATGACACCGTGCTAGTGTATTTGGACTAATACATGGCTACAAGATGATTCCCAGGTATTAGCCAAAGAGGTATAAAGGTGTATCAATGGAAGAAGAAGGCAATGGAGACCCCCCCAATTCGACGAAAAGATCAACAGGATTTTCCTGTGCCTGGCCGGTCACTGGCCCGGTCGGACCGGCCCTGGCACCGGCCAGCCCGGTCAGGACCGGCTCCGGCGCTTGTGCCATCCGGGCAGGATCCAGTAAAGGGGGCAAGCCCTCCGGTCGCCGCCCGGTCTCCAGCCCGGTTAGGACCAGCGCATCCGGTCACCGGCCCGGTCGGACCGGGCTACCGACCGGCTGCCCCGGCGCCAACCGGATTCCGCGCTTGTGCCATCCGGGCGCATTCCAGTAAGCCCAGAAGCTCCTCCGGTCTAGTTCCGGTCCCTGCTCCGGTTGAAACCGGCCGGCCCGGTCGAGAGCCCGGTCTGACCGGCCTGTGCGCCGGCCGGCCCGGCGCCAAACCCGGTCGACCGGATTCGTCGAAGAAAATCTGATGTGGCAAGTTGACCAACGGCCATTTTTCGAAGAACACTATAAATAGGCCTTCTCCTACCTCTGAACAGTTAGGCAACATACTACAAGCTGTTCTTGAGCTCTCTCTCTCTTACTCCATTGTTAGTAACACCAAAAGCCTCCGATCTCCCTCCTCCTCCACCCAAACTCAAATCCCTCCGGGGAATCACTAGAGGAGGACCCGATCTACTGTTCTACCAAGCCAAATCTCATTCCCCCTTGTATTCATCGAGAACCTTGCTTCCTAGGGTTCCTTGGAAACCCTAGGTGGGCAAGAGGAGTCCGGAAGCATCCGGGCTGTGGATTTGCTCCGGGCAAGATTGTGAAGGTTTGGAGGCTACCTCAAAGTCTACCACAAGTGAGTGAGCTATTCCTTCGTGGGATAGGCTCCGGAGAATAGGGTGAGCCTTCGTGGCGTGGGGAATCCTTCGTGGGACCTCCACCCCTCCAAACGTGACGTACCTTGTTGCAAAGCAAGGGAACACGGGAATACATCCTCGTCTCCGCGTGCTATCGGTTATCTCTAACCGAACTCCTTACTTGTGATTTAAACTGCCTGAGAGAGCCTTCGTGCTCGAGATAGTTGTATCTTCATATAGGTTGCTTCACCTAGTTTGCATTAGGCTCATCTTTATATTCCGCAAAGCCTAATATTGCAAAGAAAGAATTAAAATTTGTAGAAACCTATTCACCCCCCCCCCTCTAGGTTTACCATCTCTATACTTTCAAAAGGGGAATCCGAGGGAGAGAGAAGGGATAGAAATCATTGTAACCTAGCCACCATAATATTGAGTTGAGCACCTTTGTTCGGCTGAACCTTCGAGATCTACTTGCCCTCTACTTCTTACGAAACCCTAAGTCTACAATACGTAGACATTGACGAGTTAATCCCTCGTAAATTGGCGTCGTCCATGGGAATTGGAGGTTGCAAGGTTCTGATCTCGATGCCATCTTCAACATCATCGTTGATGAGGGCTGGCTTCCCGATCTTTCACGATGCACCTTGATGATCCATAGGACCGATAGGTCTTGTACTCCCTTGACAGATTCAAGGATACCCAAACACACATGATTACCCTTGACAATTCAAGAACTCTCATATCTTTATTAGATAACCGGACGAACGTCCAAGACGCCGTCACGCACGCCGATCCCATAGGGACGGTGATAGTATGAACTCAAAGTTCTACATATTATGGATTCAATCTAATCTGACTAAACCCTAGGCCGCACCATCTCCTTATATGAGGGAGAGGTAGCCGGCCAGCCCTATTGGGCCTAACCTAGTTTGACTCGGACAGGTCCAAGTCAAACAAACACTAATTTAAACCCTAATGGCCCACCACATGACCTGGCTACATTATTATTTCCAAATAACAAGACTATGATAAAATACTGGTACAACCTTAGACTTAATAATCATATCAATGGCTGTCCTAGTGTACCAGGCCTGGATATCCATATCATCCTCCCCTTCTTTAAGAAGCGTTGTCCCCAACGCGTGAGGGTCTGCTAGAAAAAGGGTAGCGTCAGATAAGCAATATCGCCGGTCTTCATCTCCAAACCTCGCCAGTCTTCCACACGTCATCCTCCCTCTCGACTAGCTTGACTTGATCTTATGTAATATCCCAAGTTTAGAGATGATCGAGGGGTAGATTTTAGAAAGGGATGTGCATTGCATTGTAATTTACGGGGAAATTTTGCGCTTTTAAAACAAAACTGCATCGAAGGGGGACAGGTTTCTCTCTCGACACCTTACAGGGTTAGGGTTTCGAGAGTGCGATGAACTTGTTCCTACTTGTCTAAATTAGGGTTTTGAGAAGAGAGAAGTGATAATTGCATTGAAATCTTAAGTTGTATGATTGAATTACAAGTTAAGTGGTATGTTTGAATTCAAACCAAATTTGAATTTGAATTTCAAATTCAAACATCAAATAATAATCACATAATTCAAATTTGAGATAATTTCACAAACAATTACCATTAAGCAATAATATAAGTAATACAACTATTACATTAAGCTCAATAAGGAAAACTTGGGCTTTATTGATCATCACACACATAATACATTGTCTTTACAATATTCAGATTTGAATTATGGAATTACAACAAATTACAAGAATTGAATAATTAGAAAAAAAAAGAAAAGAAAAGGAAATTACAATTCAATGATCTATCCTAACACTACAAGCTAATCTTCATTTAGCCTTGTACTTGATGATCTCCATGATCCTTGGAGCATCAGGTTGATCCCTGCAAACAAAAATAACATAGAGCATATTATGCCAAGTGGCATTGCCACTTGGCAGGTTAGCAAATAATGGAAATGAAGAGGATATGATCAAATCTCTGCCGAGCAGATCCATGCCACAGATAGGACCAAGTCCAAGTGCACAGCACTTGCACACACACACAACCAGGCAGCACACAAGGCTGTGTGCATGTGTAACACACACACAGTGAGTCACCATGGAAAGAGGTAGTGCTGTCGACCAACAAGAGCAAGCCAGCAGCATATAAAAGCTTTTCACAGCCAAACCCTAGTCATTTGATTCAACCATCGGCAGAACTGAACTGGTAAGCCACCAAGAACACCAAGAACACCAAGAACAGCTAGAACAGATAGAACAGCCTCACTGTTCAATCTATTCCAGCACACCACTGAATTAAATCAAGTTTCATCAAGTCACCAGGAGGAGCAGGGCAAGCAAAGCAACCATAAGATCAACACAGAGGCAAACCTCTACACCAACATCACATTCTAGGAGCTGGAGTGAGGTATACCAAGCATCATGGACAAACCAGATGGTTTTGTTCATATATAAGCATATGCATCAATCACACATAATCAAAAGGGTGTGATACCCAAGTTGTGTCATCATCTGGCTATTAAGCCATATGGTGCAAGCAAGAGCAGAAAGGCCACTGGTCAATCATCAAAAGGGAACAACAGATATGACAATCATTGCATAACTGAAGAAATCCAGCAAGAGATGAGAGCACAAGTTAGCCTAGTTACACACACTTAGCACCTACAGCTAGTTGACCATCAGACCTAAACAAAATATTGTCTATTTGATTTCAACATCAAGAGCCACTGGCAATCCAATAAATGGATCACCCAAAAAGCATTTGGTGAGCAACAGCAAGCCAACAAATAGGGGAGCTACCCTAGGGTAGCATATGACTACTGCCAGGGTCACCTCAAACCCTAGAACAGCCAAACCACCAAGCCAAATACAAATATCATCACCCTGATTGGGTTCAAAGAACTGCTAGGGTCCCCAACCACTGTTGGCATCAATCTAGCCCAAGCCAATCAATTGTGATGATCATCACTGTATCACAGTTCACATCAATTATCCACTCCTTCAATAAAGGCAACACAGATAATTGATATTAACAAGCAAATCTTGAAACAAACATTTGCTAATGATCCAGAGGATCACTGCAAGTATCAGCTGATGCTTGAGCAAGCACCAGCTAGCCACAGTAGGAAGCACAGCAGTTAACCATCAAGCTAATGATGATTTAATAATCATCAAAGCTTGCTAACTCATGCTACTGATTGCTACAAGCCAAGCATAGCATTATAAATAAATCAGCCACTGAAGAATTACACACCAGTCTTAACTGAATAAACAGATACTGAAGTCATAATCATATGATTGTATCCAGAAGCACATCAAAGGCTTGATGAACCACTGGATCATGATAACAAGTAAAGCACTTAGTGCTCATCACCTAATCATACAATTAAACTAGTAATGCACAATTGAGCATACTCATGAATTTGAGCACAAGGAACAACATACTATTGCCCTAGCACTTGCCAAATTGCAAGTAATGCACACAGAACCTAAGCCAGAGCAGCAAACATGAACACACTTAATATCTAGCAAGCTCAGTAACAAGAATAGAGCCACAGAGAGGGAATTAAGCAAGAAAGCATGACCATGAGCATGAGCATCAGTACAAGCACATGATCTAGAACTAGGCCATGGCGGCAGCAATAGCACAGCTAGGACCATGGTCAAGGCCAGAGAGCAGAGAGCCGCATGAACAGCACAGTAGCATAAGCATCAAGGTAGCAGCAGAGCAGCATACGCACACACAGCGAGCTAGGCGCAGAAGAGCAGCAGCAACAGCACGACAGACCTCCACGAGGAGGAAAGCCATGGCCAGAGCTCATAGAAGAGGAGGAAGAACAAGCACAGGGGGTAAGAGAGAGGCGGCGCGTGTACCTGGAGCGAGCAGACGGCTGGCGTAACCATGGCGGCCACGGCGGCGCGCGCCGAAGGCACGGCGGCACCTGGCCAGGCCATGCCAAGCCCGACTAGCGCCGCAGCGCTCCGCACCATGCCGGTGAAGGCCCGGTGGCGCCATCACACCTGAGGCGCCGGTGAGCACCGCACCACCGTGCGGACAAACGCGAGGGGGATCGGCGAAGGGGGTGGCAAGAACCAGATCGACGCTGATGATCTGGTGCGCCGTCACGTGGCGGTGCAGATGCGCCCCATGGCGAGGGCCATGGCAGCCGGAGATCGCCGGAATCGGCCGGCGACAGTGAGGGCGACGCAGGTCGCCAGAGCGAGAAAGGGGATTAGGGTTAGGTCGAGGCGGCGCGAGGTGGTGGGCGAGTGAGCGACCGCTCGGGTCGGTTGAACCCGAGCTGGTTTAGCCCAACCCACTGGGCTCCACTGACAGGTGGGCCCAGGGGCAAATATGACTTTTCACAATTCAATAAAAACCTGAAACTTTGAAATTCAATAGAAAATTGATAAAATCTCTAAAAAAAATAATTAAAAATATGTAAATGGATCAGCATAAAATTCTCTATCTAAATAAAATATCAAAGAGAATTTTTGAAGACAATTAAGAATAGGTCTTAATTTGATGATTTAAATCACACATATTATTTTCAATAATGAAAATAAGTCCATAAATACAATTAGAGTTTAAAAACACCTTGACAACATTTCAAGGTTGTATTTTACCCTAAACAGAGTATCCCTAAATTATTCTTAGTATTAACCTCTCACATGAAATAATAACGACATCGGAAGGGGGGAATCAAACCCTAAAACTGGAATCATGCATAATTGCTTCTTTAACCATTGCCCTTATCGGACAATGATGCTATTTTTCAGAGACAGAGGACAAGGGTCAGTCCACACCTTCCAACTGCAAAACTTTGCAGTGTTCAGGCAAGTTCATCACTTGCTCATGTCATTTGAGTATTTCTATCAAATTACTTGCAAAGTATTATGGTTATCACTATTGCATAAAAACCAAAACCACTATTTTCATAACTATGAATATGACTATGTGGTGGGCAATGGAACCATGGATTGTGTTGATATGGTGGAGGTTCCATTGCAAGGGTTTATATCCATCTAGGATTAAACAACAAATGTCGCCAGTGATTCTTGTGCCGTAATACCCGTGTTAACCATAAGATCCGGAGTGGGACGGAGTAGTCAAAAGTGTTTCCACCTCTCGTTCATCAACGGATGCGCTTACCGTAGCAGTTGTATCTGGCGAACAACCGGAGGGTGGGGATCCCATTCTAATTCCCCACGGTAATGCTTTGCATACCGTAGCAGTTGTGTCTTGCGGAACAACCGGAGGGTGGGGATCCCATTCTAATTCCCCACGGTAATGTGGTCTATGATGGGTTGCAGCTACCGGCGTAGGAGTGTATGGTAGAGCCCAGCACTGTCGTCGTGGTCGGGGTCCACCTTGAAATCTACAGGAATAATGGGACCGGCGTGGACCCAGGGTCGGGGCATGCAACAAAGGGTGGGTGTTCGAGGTAGCGGAGGAACATGATTGGCTAGACCTTATACCGGGCCTCACACCGAAGGAAGTGTGGACGGGAAAGCTGCCCGGCTGGCACCAAGGTTAAGATATCTTATGGGTAAAGCAACACACCTCTGCAGAGTGTAAAGAACTGTGACCTGTCACTCCCTGTTCCGGGATAAGGAACTGCGAACGCGGCCGGAAAGGAGCTCCATGAAGTTCTAGTAAACCGGTGAAGGCTGACGGACATAGCTCTTTGGAATAAAAGCAATCTCTTGAAGAAATGTTTATCAAAACTTGCATTGGTGTTAGACTTTCTGGTCTAATATCGTAGTTAGAGCATTAAACACCCCTTATCTATAATGAACTTGTTGAGTACGCTCGTACTCATACCACTCTTAAATCCCATGCTTAGATTGTCTGAATAGTCTGGAGGAGGACTACGACAACAATGAAGGAGCCGAGATCATCGGCTATGAAGAACCAGACCTCTCTGGAGGTATCGAGGGCGTAGACTACCTCATCGTCTACGGAACCGGGGAGGCTTCCGGAGGAGATCAAGCCTGAACATCTCGAGTAGTAGTAGTAGCCGAGCAGCCCGAACTCTTAGTATTTAGCTGCTCAAGAAAATAAATGTATAACTTAATGAGACTCTTATATTGTAAGCTAAGTTGGGTTCGCCTCGAACCCAGGAGTATTCCTCTTAGGACCCAAGAGGAGCTCCGAGACGACATGTGTATGATATTTGTAATAATAAATGAATGAGTTATGGACCTGCTATGTTCTGTTGTACTACTCTGAGGGATGTAATATTTGCGGAATGGTACTTCGTGAATGTTATATCAACGACTGGCATACTACAACATGCAGTGGTATGCAGGGTCACCACAGTTGGTATCAGAGCAAAAGCTTTGACCTTAGGTTGGAACCTAGTAAATGGGACCAAACGTTAGGAGTCAAATAGGATTAGTAAAGAATTCTCTAAAAATATGGTGTATATTCAATTGAGAATACAACAATCATATCTTTTAGTGCGATAATTCTTTATTATCTCTATTATGATGCATTATTACTAATCTTATAATCTTTCTATTTCTACAGCCAACATGGCAAGTTCACGTCCAGGACGAAACGTGAAAGTGATGGATTCCACACTGAGTGAATATGAAGGAGGACTTGCAGATATTCTACGAGCCATGTTACTTGAATTTGGGTGTGATCCCCAGATTCAAGTTAAGAAATACATGTACTACGATGGTACTGTATTAGCCAAGTGTAGGGTAGGACTACGACTTCCCGAATCTTTGGGAATGAGCGTAGTAATGCCAGCAGGGGAAGCCAGAACTATCAACACAGCCTACCATATAGCCGTTATGAGAGCCATAACCGACATTCAGGAGCATAAGACGAAAGAGCTTATGGGTTCCGAATTTACCCACATTCCTCATAATCAGGAGGAAGAGCATCCCATGCTTAACCACTACAAATACGCTAAACGCAAACCAATAGCAGCTGCAAAATATATGGACAATAGCCGCAACTTCATATCATTACTCTTTCAGTTGAACCATCATCTGACGGGAGCAATTGATACGATGCTAGAGGAGTTTACTGAACCCAAGGAGGAGATTAGGGGGAAAGAACCTATGGAGAATGTGGTGCACACACCAGTTTACTCAGCTGGTGACTA
Organism: Lolium perenne; assembly: GCF_019359855.2. Lineage (NCBI taxonomy): Eukaryota > Viridiplantae > Streptophyta > Magnoliopsida > Poales > Poaceae > Lolium > Lolium perenne. The sequence continues at coordinate 71,993,223 of NC_067244.2, forward strand.
CATTAGTATTGATCCTCTTGAGCGTGAACCTACACCTGTTACACCTGGGAACTACCTGGGTAGTTCCTATGGGGGATATGAGGGCGGAGAGGAATCCGGAAACAATCAGCGTTCCGAGACTCCTATAGAAAATTCCACGGGTTGGCGATGGGGATCTGATACGGGAACTCATAGTACTTCAGTGTATTATGATGGAGAGATGAATGATGACGCCACAACCCAGAACCAGAGTTATCCTAGTAATGAAGGAGTTGATGGAGGGTATCCGACACAGGTTGAGTCGGGTACGAGTGTTGGAAACACTTATGGTGGAGCTACAGGGGAGTACACCCGATGGGTGGACTATGATGCACTTAACGACCAGTTTGTGAACACTAACTTCTCCCTAGGATCATCATCTGATTCGGATTACCAGCCGACGGGGAGACCTTATGTTCCAGGGTCTATCAGGAGGACGACACGTTCGACCGGATGGAAGCCTGGGATGTACCGGGAGTGAAGATCGACTAGAGTCCACCAAGGGAGGGGAGGCTATAATACACAAGTACCACGTGTATTATAGTATGTAATATTTGTATAAATTTGTACATATACTTTAATAAGTGAGTTTGCATACTCACATCGACTTGAGTATTGTAATAAGACCACTTAAGTATGTATATACATGGTATATGTTTTGTATGATTTGGATTTGCTTCTTGATTTCCATTGCGTGACTAGTTCTGTGCACAAAGTTGAGCTCAGAAAACTTGCGCATGGAGTAATTATGAGTATCATCTTGTGTTGCAGAACTAGGGGGTTATGTCGGGAGCGTTAGGAGAGGAGACCGAAGCGCAGCGCATGGAGCGCGAAGCAAAACAAAAGGAAGAGGCTGATGAAGCAGCCAGGAATCAGTTTCCACCACCACCACCACCCATGACGCAGCAGAATTTTGTTCAGTACATGCAGCTGGTGGAGGAAAGACAACGTGTAACGTTGGAGCAGCAGAACAAATTCTTCCAAAAATTGCTGCAACAGAACCGGGTAGAGAGACCCGAGAATCCGGGAGTCACTCTAGCAGACTTCCAGAACACCAAGCCTATATCTTTCGCATACGCGCCCGAGCCAATGGACGCGGAAGATTGGCTTATGGACACCGAGCGAAAGCTCAATACCGTTGGTTGTAACGACCAGGAGAAGGTCCGTTATGCTACCCATCTGCTGTGTGGACCTGCCGCATCATGGTGGGATAATATAGTAGCCGTTTATCCGGCTGGAAAGGTATTAACCTGGGAGGAGTTTGCAAGGAAGTTTAGGGAATCCAATGTCCCTGAAAGTATTGTGGAACTGAAGCGTCGAGAATTTGAAAGTCTCGAGCAGAAGGACAAGGCCATCCTGACTTATGTCAGGGAATTCTCAAAACTGTCCCGGTATGCGGTTGAAGAAGTCAACACCGAGGACAAGAAAAAGAAGAGGTTTCTGAGGGGGTTAAGTCCCCAGTTTAAAGTACAGCTCCGTATGATGAGAGCAACAGAGTTCCAAGAGTTGGTGGATGCTGCCATCACTCTGGAAGATGATTTCAAACAACTGCAGGAGGAGAAAAGGAAAAAGGCCAAGTTTGAGCCTAAGAGGTTTGTTAGTAACAAGCCTAATACCAGCTTGAGTTTCAAGCCCAGATACAACAACAACAACAACAGCAACTACTACGGTAGTAGGAAGAACCAAGCATTCCAGTCTGCAAATCAAATAGTTTGCAGAAGCAGTGGATTCACAGGGCATTTTGCCAAGGATTGCAAGAAGCCAAAGATCATATGCTTTGGTTGTCGCCAGGAGGGGCACATGCTGAAGGACTGCCCCAAGAGAAACACCGGAGGAGGTCAGTCTGGAGGAGGTGGAAGCCGAGGAGGAAACACCGGAGGGAACTGGAAGAATAAGAAGCCCTTCGGCAAGCTGAACTGCACCAGTCTGGAGGAGGTGGTCAACTCCGATCAGGCGGTGATAGGTACGCTCCAGATACTCACTCATCCTGGCAAAGTACTTTTTGATACTGGTGCAACTACATCATTCATTTCTCAACAATTCATCATCAAACATGGGATTAGTTGCACTAAGTTAGATACACCCATAACCATACTTTCTGCGGGGGGAACGATAGTAGTAACCCATACCAAACAAAGACAAGTCATCATGATCAATAAGTGCGCGTTTGACGCAGACCTGTTCATTTTACCGATGAAGGACATTGATGCCATTCTTGGTATGAACTGGTTGGAAGCTAATGGAGCATTGATCGACTGTGTGAACAAGACGGTGTCTTTGAAAAGCCCCGATGGAAGTAGAATGATCTACCAAGGCGACAAACATACACAGATTGAAGTTGAGCTACAGCTGAACAGCATGAAGGAAGTGAAATTGGAAGATATACCTGTAGTGAATGAATTCCAGGATGTGTTTCCTGCGGAATTACCTGGTATGCCACCAGATAGGGAGATAGAATTCACTATCGACCTAATTCCAGGAACAGCTCCGATTGCTAAGGCACCATATAAGATGGGGCCCAAGGAGTTGAAAGAACTTAAGGAGCAACTGGATGACTTGGAACAAAAAGGATTCATACAAGAGAGTGTTTCACCATGGGGATCACCTGTAATCTTCGTGGATAAAAGAGATGGAGGAAGAAGGATGTGCGGAGATGACAGGAATTTGAACAACGTCACAATCAAAAACAAGTATCCACTTCCAAGAATACAAGATCTATTCGATCAAGTTAGAGGCGCGGGAGTCTTTTCCAAAATTGATCTAAGATCCGGTTATCACCAGATAAAGATCAAGAAGGAAGACGTTCCAAAAACTGCCTTTGTCTCAAGGTATGGACATCATGAATACCTTGTAGTGCCTTTTGGATTAACAAATGCCCCAGCAATATTCATGAATCTCATGAATAAGATTTTCATGCCATATCTAGACAAGTTTGTCATCGTATTCATTGATGATATCTTGATCTATTCCAAGAACAAGGCCGAACATGCTGAACATTTGAGATTAGTGTTGCAAACACTAAGAGAACATCAACTCTATGCCAAATTTAGTAAGTGTGAATTTTGGCTAGATCAAGTGGAATTTCTTGGTCATGTCATTAGCAAAGATGGAATCGCTGTTAACCCGAGCAAGGTAGCAGCAGTTCTAGAATGGGAAGCACCCAAGACTGTCAAGGAAATCCGAGGATTCCTCGGAATGGCAGGATACTATCGGAGATTCATTGAAGGATTCTCCAAGATAGCAGGACCAATGACGAAGCTGTTAAGAAAGAACACACCATTTGTGTGGTCAGAGGAGTGTGAGAAGAGTTTTCAAACTCTAAAAGAGAAACTCACCACGGCACCGGTGTTAGCAGTTCCGGAAGTTGGCAAGGATTACACCGTGTACTGTGACGCATCCAAGCATGGATTGGGTTGCGTACTCATGCAAGACCGGAAAGTGATATCTTATGGATCGAGGCAACTCAGACCTCATGAAGTGAATTATCCAACACATGACTTGGAATTAGCAGCAGTCGTATTTGCACTCAAAACTTGGAGGCATTTTCTCTATGGAGCCAAGTGTGAGCTCTATACAGATCATAAGAGTCTCAAATATTTCTTCACTCAGAAGGAACTCAACATGAGGCAGAAAAGATGGCTAGAATTGATCAAGGACTATGATTTGACCATCAATTACACTCCAGGGAAGGCCAATGTTGTAGCAGATGCCTTGAGTAGGAAGAGCACCGGAGGAGTGGAACAAGAAATATCACCGGAGTTGAGGAAGGAAATAAGTCAAGCCCAAATACAACTTTGGGAGAAGGAAGCTCATGAAGGACTATCGGCTTTGCAAGTAGCCGATGAGTTGAATGTTAACCTGAAGAATGAGATAATGATGGGTCAGCTGGACGATCCATTCATCGTGGAGGAGATGAGAAGAATAGATGAAGGAAGACCATCAGAATTTCACCGCGGAGAATCTGGATCATTATGGTTCCAGAAGAGAATTTGTGTTCCGGATATTGCTGAAATCAAGGAAGTAATACTCCGGGAAGCCCATCAAACACCATACTCTATTCATCCGGGTAGTACAAAGATGAACATGGATCTAAAGGAGTTATTCTGGTGGAATAATATGAAGAGAGAGATAGCACAATACGTGGCGGAATGCCATACCTGCCAGAGAGTGAAGGCAGAACACCAGAGTCCGGCAGGAAAGTTACAACCTTTACCCATTCCAGAGTGGAAATGGGAGGAAATAGGGATGGATTTCATCACCGGACTACCCATGACCAATAAAAAGAAGGACATGATATGGGTAATCGTGGACCGGTTGACGAAGAGTGCACACTTCCTAGCGGTAAATCAGCAGGACAAAGGAGAGAAACTCATCGATCTTTACATCAAAGAGATCGTGAGTAAGCATGGAGTGCCTAAGAAGATCGTGTCGGATCGAGGATCCGTGTTCACGTCAGCATTCTGGAAGCAACTACATGAAGCTTTAGGATCCAAGTTGGACTATAGTACCGCTTATCATCCCCAGACAGGTGGACAAACCGAGAGAACTAACCAGATCTTAGAGGATATGCTTAGGGCTTGTGCCCTAGACTTCGGAGGATCATGGGAGGAGCACTTACCACTAGCAGAGTTTTCATACAATAATAGCTATCAAAGCAGTATCAAGATGGCACCGTTTGAAGCTCTGTATGGAAGAAAGTGTAGATCACTGATATGTTGGTATGAAGCCGGAGCAAGCAAAGAGTTCAACCCTGATTATGTCAAGGAAAAGCAACAAATAATTGACATTATCAGAGATAGGCTCAAGATAGCCCAGAGCCGACAGAAGAGTTATGCCGATCAAAAGAGGAGAACATGGGAGCCACGAGTTGGAGACATGGTATACCTTAAGGTGAGCCCGATGAAAGGACTTCAGAGGTTTGGAGTAAAAGGAAAGCTAAGCCCTAGGTACATCGGACCTTTCAAGATTTTGAGTCAAAACCGAGGGTTAGCCTTTGAATTGGAACTACCGGGAAGGTTATCTCAGGTTCACAACGTATTCCATGTGTCGCAACTCAGAAAGTGTTTGAAGACCCCAGATGAACCAGTATCACATGAAGAGCTTGAGTTACAACCAGATTTGACATACATCGAGAAGCCAGCGAAGATTCTCGAGGAAAACTGGAAACAACTCAGGAATCGAGCGATAAAGTACTGCAAGATACAATGGAAGCACCATCCCGAGAGGGAAGCCACCTGGGAAAAAGAGGAAGACATGAGGAAAACATACCCCGAACTCTTCAGGTATTACAACCACAACTTCGGGACGAAGTTTTCTTTAAGAGGGAAAGGCTGTAATATCCCAGGTTTAGAGACGATCGAGGGGTAGATTTTAGAAAGGGATGTGCATTGCATTGTAATTTACGGGGAAATTTCGCGCTTTTAAAACAAAACTGCATCGAAGGGGGACAGGTTTCTCTCTCGACACCTTACAGGGTTAGGGTTTCGAGAGTGCGATGAACTTGTTCCTACTTGTCTAAATTAGGGTTTTGAGAAGAGAGAAGTGATAATTGCATTGAAATCTTAAGTTGTATGATTGAATTACAAGTTAAGTGGTATGTTTGAATTCAAACCAAATTTGAATTTGAATTTCAAATTCAAACATCAAATAATAATCACATAATTCAAATTTGAGATAATTTCACAAACAATTACCATTAAGCAATAATATAAGTAATACAACTATTACATTAAGCTCAATAAGGAAAACTTGGGCTTTATTGATCATCACACACATAATACATTGTCTTTACAATATTCAGATTTGAATTATGGAATTACAACAAATTACAAGAATTGAATAATTAGAAAAAAAAGAAAAAAAAGGAAATTACAATTCAATGATCTATCCTAACACTACAAGCTAATCTTCATTTAGCCTTGTACTTGATGATCTCCATGATCCTTGGAGCATCAGGTTGATCCCTGCAAACAAAAATAACATAGAGCATATTATGCCAAGTGGCATTGCCACTTGGCAGGTTAGCAAATAATGGAAATGAAGAGGATATGATCAAATCTCTGCCGAGCAGATCCATGCCACAGATAGGACCAAGTCCAAGTGCACATCACTTGCACACACACACAACCAGGCAGCACACAAGGCTGTGTGCATGTGTAACACACACACAGTGAGTCACCATGGAAAGAGGTAGTGCTGTCGACCAACAAGAGCAAGCCAGCAGCATATAAAAGCTTTTCACAGCCAAACCCTAGTCATTTGATTCAACCATCGGCAGAACTGAACTGGTAAGCCACCAAGAACACCAAGAACAGCTAGAACAGATAGAACAGCCTCACTGTTCAATCTATTCCAGCACACCACTGAATTAAATCAAGTTTCATCAAGTCACCAGGAGGAGCAGGGCAAGCAAAGCAACCATAAGATCAACACAGAGGCAAACCTCTACACCAACATCACATTCTAGGAGCTGGAGTGAGGTATACCAAGCATCATGGACAAACCAGATGGTTTTATTCATATATAAGCATATGCATCAATCACAAATAATCAAAAGGGTGTGATACCCAAGTTGTGTCATCATCTGGCTATTAAGCGATATGGTGCAAGCAAGAGCAGAAAGGCCACTGGTCAATCATCAAAAGGGAACAACAGATATGACAATCATTGCATAACTGAAGAAATCCAGCAAGAGATGAGAGCACAAGTTAGCCTAGTTACACACACTTAGCACCTACAGCTAGTTGACCATCAGACCTAGACAAAATATTGTCTATTTGATTTCAACATCAAGAGCCACTGGCAATCCAATAAATGGATCACCCAGAAAGCATTTGGTGAGCAACAGCAAGCCAACAAATAGGGGAGCTACCCTAGGGCAGCATATGACTACTGCCAGGGTCACCTCAAACCCTAGAACAGCCAAACCACCAAGCCAAATACAAATATCATCACCCTGATTGGGTTCAAAGAATTGCTAGGGTCCCCAACCACTGTTGGCATCCATCTAGCCCAAGCCAATCAATTGTGATGATCATCACTGTATCATAGTTCACATCAATTATCCACTCCTTCAATAAAGGCAACACAGATAATTGATATTAACAAGCAAATCTTGAAACAAACATTTGCTAATGATCCAGAGGATCACTGCAAGTATCAGCTGATGCTTGAGCAAGCACCAGCTAGCCACAGTAGGAAGCACAGCAGTTAACCATCAAGCTAATGATGATTTAATAATCATCAAAGCTTGCTAACTCATGCTACTGATTGCTACAAGCCAAGCATAGCATCATAAATAAATCAGCCACTGAAGAATTACACACCAGTCTTAACTGAATAAACAGATACTGAAGTCATAATCATATGATTGTATCCAGAAGCACATCAAAGGCTTGATGAACCACTGGATCATGATAACAAGTAAAGCACTTAGTGCTCATCACCTAATCATACAATTAAACTAACAGTAATGCTCAATTGAGCATACTCATGAATTTGAGCACAAGGAACAGCATACTATTGCCCTGGCACTTGCCAAATTGCAAGTAATGCACACAGAACCTAAGCCAGAGCAGCAAACATGAACACACTTAATATCTAGCAAGCTCAGTAACAAGAATAGAGCCACAGAGAGGGAATTAAGCAAGAAAGCATGAGCATGAGCATGAGCATCAGTACAAGCACATGATCTAGAACTAGGCCATGGCGGCAGCAATAGCACAACTAGGACCATGGTCAAGGCCAGAGAGCAGAGAGCCGCATGAACAGCACAGCAGCATAAGCATCAAGGCAGCAGTAGAGCAGCATATGCACACACAGCGAGCTAGGCGCAGCAGAGCAGCAGCAACAGCACGGCAGACCTCCACGGGGAGGAAAGCCATGGCCAGAGCTCATAGAAGAGGAGGAAGAACAAGCACAGGGGGTAAGAGAGAGGCGGCGCGTGTACCTGGAGCGAGCAGACGGCTGGCGTAACCATGGCGGCCACGGCGGCGTGCGCCGAAGGCACGGCGGCACCTGGCCAGGCCATTCCAGGCCCGACTAGCGCCGCAGCGCTCCGCACCATGCCGGTGAAGGCCCGGCGGCGCCATCACACCTGAGGCGCCGGTGAGCACCGCACCACCGTGCGGACAAACGCGAGGGGGATCGGCGAAGGGGGCGGCAAGAACCAGATCGACGCCGATGATCTGGTGCGCCGTCACGTGGCGGTGCAGATGCGCCCCATGGCAAGGGCCATGGCGGCCGGAGATCGCCGGAATCGGCCGACGACGGTGAGGGCGACGCAGGTCGCCAGAGCGAGAAAGGGGATTAGGGTTAGGTCGAGGCGGCGCGAGGTGGTGGGCGAGTGAGCGACCGCTCGGGTCGGTTGGACCCGAGCTGGTTTAGCCCAACCCACTGGGCTCCACTGACAGGTGGGCCCAGGGGCAAATATGACTTTTCACAATTCAATAAAAACCTGAAACTTTGAAATTCAATAGAAAATTGATAAAAGCTCTAAAAAATAATTAAAAATATGTAAATGGATCAGCATAAAATTCTCTATCTAAATAAAATATCAAAGAGAATTTTTGAAGACAATTAAGAATAGGTCTTAATTTGATGATTTAAATAATGATTTAAATCACACATATTATTTTCAATAATGAAAATAAGTCCATAAATACAATTAGAGTTTATAAACACCTTGACAACATTTCAAGGTTGTATTTTACCCTAAACAGAGTATCCCTAAATTATTCTTAGTATTAACCTCTCACATGAAATAATAATGACATCGGAAGGGGGGGAATCAAACCCTAAAACTGGAATCATGCATAATTGCTTCTTTAACCATTGCCCTTATCGGACAATGATGCTATTTTTTAGAGACAGAGGACAAGGGTCAGTCCACACCTTCCAACTGCAAAACTTTGCAGTGTTCAGGCAAGTTCATCACTTGCTCATGTCATTTGAGTATTTCTATCAAATTACTTGCAAAGTATTATGGTTATCACTATTGCATAAAAACCAAAAACACTATTTTCATAACTATGAATATGACTATGTGGTGGGCAATGAAACCATGGATTGTGTTGATATGGTGGAGGTTCCATTGCAAGGGTTTATATCCATCTAGGATTAAACAACAAATGTCACCAGTGATTCTTGTGCCGTAATACCCGTGTTAACCATAAGATCCGGAGTGGGACGAAGTAGTCAAAAGTGTTTCCACCTCTCGTTCATCAACGGATGCGCTTACCGTAGCAGTTGTATCTGGCGGAACAACTGGAGGGTGGGGATCCCATTCTAATTCCCCACGGTAATGCTTTGCATACCGTAGCAGTTGTGTCTTGCGGAACAACCAGAGGGTGGGGATCCCATTCTAATTCCCCACGGTAATGCGGTCTATGATGGGTTGCAGCTACCGGCGTAGGAGTGTATGGTAGAGCCCAGCACTGTCGTCGTGGTCGGGGTCCACCTTGAAATCTACAGGAATAATGGGACCGGCGTGGACCCAGGGTCGGGGCATGCAACAAAGGGTGGGTGTTCGAGGTAGCGGAGGAACATGATTGGCTAGACCTTATACCGGGCCTCACACCGAAGGAAGTGTGGACGGGAAAGCTGCCCGGTTGGCACCAAGGTTAAGATCTCTTATGGGTAAAGCAACACACCTCTGCAGAGTGTAAAGAACTGTGACCTGTCACTCCCTGTTCCGGGATAAGGAACTGCGAACGCGGCCGGAAAGGAGCTGCATGAAGTTCTAGTAAACCGGTGAAGGCTGACGGACATAGCTCTTTGGAATAAAAGCAATCTCTTGAAGAAATGTTTATCAAAACTTGCATTGGTGTTAGACTTTCTGGTCTAATATCGTAGTTAGAGCATTAAACACCCCTTATCTATAATGAACTTGTTGAGTACGCTCGTACTCATACCACTCTTAAATCCCATGCTTAGATTGTCTGAATAGTCTGGAGGAGGACTACGACAACAATGAAGGAGCCGAGATCATCGGCTATGAAGAACCAGACCTCTCTGGAGGTATCGAGGGCGTAGACTACCTCATCGTCTACGGAACCGGGGAGGCTTCCGGAGGAGATCAAGCTTGAACATCTCGAGTAGTAGTAGTAGCCGAGCAGCCCGAACTCTTAGTATTTAGCTGCTCGAGAAAATAAATGTATAACTTAATGAGACTCTTATATTGTAAGCTAAGTTGGGTTCGCCTCGAACCCAGGAGTATTCCTCTTAGGACCCAAGAGGAGCTCCGAGACGACATGTGTATGATATTTGTAATAATAAATGGATGAGTTATGGACCTGCTATGTTCTGTTGTACTACTCTGAGGGATGTAATATTTGCGGAATGGTACTTCGTGAATGTTATATCAACGACTGGCATACTACAACATGCAGTGGTATGCAGGGTCACCATATCTTAGCTACCTGATTGAGACACAAAACTTGTCGTACTACAACATGCAAACGAACCAGGCAAATCACCCGAACGCAGCAGGACAAACTCCTGTACACCACGGATCTAAATAAGCCGAACACGCCTGCAGATGCAAACTTCCAAACCTCTGCCTCTTTTTTGTCGCGGACACGTACACCACACGGAAATTGATCTCAATCCATCCAAGTATTTTTCTTTTTCGTTGCTGAACAAAACCGAATCGAACCAGCCCTTTGTTATCTTTCCTTCCGTGCCTTTCCTTGTGTACGTACACTTGCCTTTTTTTGAAAATATCTCACCAAACCAAAACTCACCGAAGCCAATCTTGCTTTGGTAGTTGTCCGATCGTGAACTGGTTCTTTCCTTTGCTGGACCATACGATCCGTGCCGCCGTGTCGGTAGACAATTGCCGGTAGTGCTGGTGAGACTCGCGCTGGCAGTACCGGTAGGCAACTCGCGCTGGCAGTGCTGGTGACTACCAATCGATCTCGAAACTTGACTCTGCCGCCTACTTCCTCCTCCTCGATCTGCACCATCAGCATGGTGGCGACGTACCCAATGGTAGCCACGGCAACCGAGTAGAAACAACCGAGCAACAAAGCAATCTGCACCGTGATCCCTACTACACCACTACCTCCGTCACTGATAAATGAAGATGAACCTGCTGTGAAGCTCAAGTCCAATGAAGTTTGGATTGGACCAATTACAAGGGCTTGTGCGAAGCTACTTAAACAACAGGTGAACTTGTTTCTAAACGGTACTTTGATTGATGAGAACTTTATACTGCCTAAGTCCTATTACTTATGTATCATCAGGTATCAAGAGGAGACGAGCATCGCACGAGGAATAGAGGAGCAGCTGGACATGAAGACGGACGTCAAGATGGACGTGAAGCTGGACATGGAGCTGGACATGAAGATATCTCATGGACGCGCGAGGGAGAAGCGGGAGGCATGCGCGAGGGGAGAAATCGACGTCCAGGCCGGTCCAGCACCCGGTTAGACCGGCCTCCAGACCGGCCCGCCCGGTCCCTGGCCCGGTTGACCGGGCGCCAACCGGATGCATCGTACCGGAGTCAAACCGGACGAAGTTTGCGAACTTTCCGGTTGCCGCCCGGTTGACCGGATGCCACGCCGGCCGGCCCGGTCCCTGGCCCGGTTGACCGAATTCCAGACCGGATCCGTCCGAGTCTATCTCGACCAGATCTATTCTGGGTTGATTTTACTTGTATCTTTTCGACCAGAACTCGTCCCGGACGCCTATATAAGTGCCTTGGACGACCCCCTAGCTGCTTTAGACCACGTTTAAGATAAACCCTAGTTCTTAGTTGTTTGCTCTAGCAAAACTATTGAATCTCTACACCATATTGCTTGATATTGTGTAGATCCTGAAAAAGTCTTGTGTGATCTGCTGTTCCATTGGGAATTAGACGTTTGCAACTTACCGCTTCGTGGTCGGCGGCTACGTGCGCAAGTGTGGAGTTGCGAATATCTTGCAGGGTTGAGAGTTGTTGCATTGGCGACAGGGACCAATCGAGAGATCTCGTTGCGTCATACAAGTTATCATCCACTACATCGTCGTGTTTCTCCGCTGCCATCACCCCGTGATCATCATCACCACCGTTGCTTACTGAGAAGATCGGGCCACCCCTTATCATCTTGGTACCACATGATGAGGGCTGGCTTCCCGATCTTTCACGATGCACCTTGATGATCCATAGGACCGATAGGTCTTGAACTCCCTTGACAGATTCAAGGATACCCAAGCACACATGATTACCCTTGACAATTCAAGAACTCTCATATCTTTATTAGATAATCGGATGAACGTCCAAGACGCCATCACGCACGCCGATCCCATAGGGACGGTGATAGTATGAACTCAAAGTTCTACATATTATGGATTCAATCTAATCTGACTAAACCCTAGGCCGCACCATCTCCTTATATGAGGGAGAGGTGGCCGGCCAGCCCTATTGGGCCTAACCTAGTTTGACTCGGACAGACCCAAGTCAAACAAACACTAATTTAAACCCTAATGGCCCACCACATGACCTGGCTACATTATTATTTCCTAATAACAAGACTATGATAAAATACTGGTACAACCTTAGACTTAATAATCATATCAATGGTTGTCCTAGTGTACCAGGCCTGGATATCCATATCAATCGTCAGCGGCAAGCAACGCGATGGATGGAGGTAAACGAGTCCAACCTGATCTCGCCGATTTTGTTCCTCACCCTGCCCGTTTGCATGCATATGCCGATCTCGAGGAGTCGACGGAGATGACTTTCGGGAGCTTCCGCTTCCTCGTCGGGAAAGAAGGATCGCATCACCTTGCGGCACCGATTTTTTCAGGACCGTTAGCGGTCGACCCTGATTACTCGCGATTGTCTCATCTGTCGAGTCAGGCGACGAACAAGTTTTGCCACCACACTTCACCAAGCCCGCCGACAGCGAGGCACTCACCGACCTGTTCGGTGACATGAATTTCGGGCCGTTCACGGGAACCGATTCATATCAAGATAGCGACTCAGAAAGCTTCACCAACTTCGAATTCACCAACACCAACAACTCTACTGCTAGTAGGGAGGTCTTTGCCGATCTATACAATGGTGTCACCTACCCCGAATCCGACGAAAACACAACTCCAACATATCACCGGGTATGTGTAATCATGGGACCAGGTCGTGAAGCTGATGAAGAGTCTGAGGCTATCGATGATTTGGGCAACCCTTACAATGATCCCTCAGATCTCATGCGGGGAACAGGAAGCAAATATATGGGAGCTGAACCACGAGAAAAATGCATTTGTCGCAAGAAGCATGGGATAGAGCCACAAGAGCCATGAACGGCACGGAGCCGATGACTACACAAGTCTCGGCAGTAGCGCTACAAGCATTTCAATATAAGCTTAGTCATTCCAGATGCGAGTTAGAAAAACTACAACAAAAACTCGATGAAAGAAGGGATGCAATAGATGCTTCCAGCAAGCGCATAAACAACTTGAGTCAACACTCAAGAAATTCAGGAGACAACTAGAGAGATAGCCGCGGAAGAGCAAGATCTCGGTTGGCAGGCATACCTGAAGGAGAACGGGATAATCTAATTCAAAATCTCGACATGTCCTTCATGTCAATAGACATGAGAGGGCACATAATCCTGAAAATGCCAGAGGCGGGATACATGGCGACACACGCATATCTGATGGCATCCAGGCCACCTCAAGGAGATCCTCGATCATCACTATACCAGATGGCTATGGTAGGAGTCGCTGTTATGGGTGCGGCGATAGCAGGAACAAAAATAACACCACAACCCGAAAGTGCTCCACGCCGGAACAACCCAAGGAAAAAATAGTCCCCGACGTACTGTGACGGCAACGCGAGACGCTCCAAGATAAGGCGACGCGAGGAATAAGGTAGCTCAAGCTCGAGTTGACAGAGCACGCGAGGAAAGAGGTCGAGAAAACAGAACCCCCAAAAGTCGTCAGACAGTGGAAGATAGCGATGAGGACTTGTGCGGACTCCCTTGCTTTACCCGAAGGGTTCGCAAAACTCGAGTGCCCACTAGTTTCAAGCTACCCGGCAATTATAAAAAGGTTGACAGACTTCAACATCCAGAGGATTGGTTGGTCGACTACCTAGAGACTAGTAAAGTTGATGGGTGGCAAAAGAGCAACAACCATGCAAAGCATACAGGTCCATCTCAGTGGAGCCGCAAGTTCATGGATGAGGAAGTTGCCAAAAGGATCCATAGATAGTTGGGAAACCTTCGAGGACCTGTTCGTGAAGAATTTTCGATGTACTTGCAAAAAACCAGCATCAATAGAGCAGCTAAGGACTTGCAAGCAGAAATCAGGCGAATCAATGAGAACGTATATTCAACAGTGGAGTATTATCAAAAACTCGGCTAAGCACGTGTCTGATGAAAGGGCAATTGACGCGTTTGTCACAAGAATATGAAGAAGTGACCTAATCGAATATTTGGAGAGATCTAACCCAAGAATGGTAGCCGAACTCATGGAAATAGTGAATCAGTGGGCTGACGGTGAGGATGTTGTTCACAATAAACGGCAGAGATCACCCGAAGAAGATCGCAATAGAAACAACAATCAGCACATGCGACGTTCCCTAACTTTGCCGAATCTGACGGTCCCGACCAATTATCGGCTGGCTTCCGAGGAAATAATGGTGGAAACCATCATGATGATTATCACACGAGCAATGAGCAGCCAAGTGATCACAGAGATGCCCCAAGTTCTAGTAGACAAAATAATCGGCCTAGGTTTCCAAGGCCATACAATGTGTCACTCGAGGAATTACTAAACGGGCCGTGCTAGATGCACTTCTACGTCGACTCTGACGGAAGGAGACGATTAGGTCACCTCCAGAAAGACTGCCAAACTTGTCAAGCTTTGCGAAGGGCGACAGAGAGCATGCAAGTAGAGGCAATCAGGAGAGGATATACACAAGGGCTTAGGAGTGAGGCGCATGTACCATTGCCACCACCACCCGCAGTTACCAGCGCGAACCAGCATCAGCTACAGATTGCGGGTCCTCCAAATACTTATGAATATTTCACCCCTACAGACGGAGCGGTGTCGATGATCCAGAAGGACAGATCATCGAATAGGTCATAGAAGCTGATTTCGCGACAAGTAAATATGGCAGTGTTGGCACCCCCGCCAACCATCGAGTATCTGAATTGGTCGGGGCAATCGATAGGATTCTCCATAGAGGATCATCCAACACAAGTACCGCGGCCATGGCACTCAACGATGGTATTACCAGCGGTAATCGAAGGATACAATGTATCTCGTATATTTATTGATGGAGGAAGCAACATAAATCTTATTTATGCAGATACGTTAAGGAAGATGAACATTGATACGCCGCTAACATCTCTATAATTTTTTGATGCTCCATGCTTGTTTTACACCAAATGATATATGTTGTGTTTACACTTCGTGGCACTTTTATATGATTTCCAGCACTAACCTATTAACAAGATGCCACGGTGTTATTTCCCTGTTTTCTGCAGTTTTTGTATTTCAGAAAAGTTGTATATGAAATATTCCCGGAATTGGACGAAACAAAAGACGAACTAATATAAATATTTTACCGAAACAAAGACAAAGTCCAGAGGGGGGTAGAAAAGGCGCCACAGGGTGGCCAGACCTACCCTAGGCGCGGCCTGGCCCTGGCCCGCACCTAGGGGTGGTTTGGGGCCACCTGGCCTCAGCCGACCTCACCCTTCCGCCTATATAAAGCTCCCGACGCAAACACCCTAAATATACAAGCCTCCATCCACGAAAAGTTCCGTAGCTCCGCCGCCATCGCAGACAAGATCCGAGGGACAGAAGTCTCAGTTCCGGCACCCTGCCGGGATGGGGAATCGCCCCCGGAGCCATCTCCATCGACTCCACCGCCATCTCCATCTCCGTTGTTGACTCCTATGATGAGGAGTGAGTAGTTCTCCCCCGGGGCTGAGGGCTCTACCGGTAGCTATGTGGCTTATCTCTCTCTCCCATGGTGTGATCTTTATGTAACCATGAGTTTTGTAATCTAGATGTCCTTATGCTATTCAAGTGGATTTTACTTATGTGATCTCCGGAAACTCCTTGTCCCACATGTGTAAAGGTGGAGTGTGTGCACCGTGTGGGTCTCTTAGGCTATATTTCACAGAATATTTGTTCACGGAATTATGATTTGAGTTAGATGTCTCTATGAAATTGTGGTGTGTTAGTACCTTCTATGAATGCTCAAAGTGCAGCACGGGGTGTTCATTAGTACTTGGGAATACATCTTTAAGGTTTGCTTTTGTAGCCCTACACGGTGAACTAGTGCTCGTTATCCAATCAGAGAGTAGTTCAGAGTAGCATATATAGTGAAGTGCTTATATTTATATTCCTTTATGATATCATTGTTGAGAGTGACCACTAGTGAAAGTATGATCCCTAGGCCTTGTTTCCAAACATCGAATCATTGTTTATTTACTGTTTTACTGCATGTTTACTTGCTGCCATATTTATTTTAGATTGTTATTACCAATTATATTCATCCATATCACTTGCATTTTACTATCTCTTCACCGAACTAGTGCACTTATACATCTGACAAGTGTATTGGGTGTGTTGGGGACACAAGAGACTTCTTGTATCTTAATTGCAGGGTTGCTTGAGAGGGATACCTTTGACCTCTACCTCCCTGAGTACAATAAACCTTGGGTGATCCACTTAAGGGAAACTTGTTGCTGTTCTACAAACCTGTGCACTTGGAGGCCCAACACTGTCTACAAGAATAGAAGCATGCATAGACATCAAACATCTCACTGGCCAACTTAGCACCAACAGACACACGCTTTCATGGCACCACACCCAAGAAACCAACTTATCCTTTGGGCAAAATAGCACTTGACGTGCAGTTCGGAACCAAAGAAAACTTCAGAATGAAAAACTCCAGTTTGAGATGATAGATTGGCCGTCACAGTACAATGCACTCTTGGGACAACCCGCATACGCCATATTTATGGCAATGTCGCACTATACATATCTGTTGTGGAGGATCCCTGGACCTAAGGGCCCAATAACAGTTAAGGGGAGCTTTGCTCTGTCTGATAAGTGCGTCAGGGATTTTCATAAACTCTCCAGTCATTTGGCATGCAAGTTGAATATGAAGCATCTAAGCTCACCACCAATCACGACGTCTTACCAGACGGAGGTAGATCCTTGCAAGAGCAAGCTTTTGACACCTCCAAGGACTCCAAGGAAGTTTAGATCCACCCGACAGATCCTAAAAAGATGACATCCATCGCCACAAACTTGGGTAGCATATAGGAAAGCGCGCTCCTCGAATTCCTCCGTGAGCACAGGGAAATCTTCGCATGGTGCCTAGCTGACATGCCAGGAGTACCCAGGGAACTTGCCGAGCACGCACTCAATCTGGATCCAAGAGCTAGACCAATTCGACAACCTTTGCGGCGTTTCTCTGAGTTGAACCGCAAGGCTATGTTATTTGAAATATGTCGACTTGAAGAAGATGGTTTCATGAAATAATTAAAGACTGACGCCACTTGGGTCGCCAACCCAATGCTAGTCCCGAAGAAAAACAGAAGTCCTTCACATGTGCGCTGATTTCGGGTGTCTCAACAAACATTGTCCAAAGGATCACTTTCCCCTCCCAGGGATCGATCAAATTATCAACTCCACGACAGGTTGTGAACGTCTTTCCTTCTTGGACGCGTATTTTGGTTACAATCAGATCCGTCTAGAAGAAGAAGAAGTCAAGATAGCTTTCATAACCCCTTATGGTGTGTTCTATTATAGAACAATGCCCTTCGGGTTAAAAAAATGCAGGAGCTACGTATCAGAGGATGATGCAGAAGTGCCTCGTGATGTCTACGGGTGCTTCTATTCTTGTAGACAGTGTTGGGCCTCCAAGAGCAGAGGTTTGTA
Organism: Lolium perenne; assembly: GCF_019359855.2. Classification (NCBI taxonomy): domain Eukaryota; kingdom Viridiplantae; phylum Streptophyta; class Magnoliopsida; order Poales; family Poaceae; genus Lolium; species Lolium perenne. Next base: position 72,011,127 of record NC_067244.2, read on the forward strand.
GAACAGCAGCAAGTTTCCCTTAAGTGGATCACCCAAGGTTTATCGATCTCAGGGAGGAAGAGGTCAAAGATATCCCTCTCATGCAACCCTGCAACCACAAAGCAAGAAGTCTCTTGTGTCCCCAACACACCTAATAGGTGCACTAGTTCGGCGAAGAGATAGTGAAATACAGGTGGTATGAATAAATATGAGCAGTAGCAATGGCACCAGAAAAGTGCTTTGCTGTCCAGGACTGGCGAGTGGTTGATGGTGGTAATATTGCAGGCAGTACAAATGCAGTAAAACAGTAAACAAGCAGCGATAGCAGTATTTGGGAACAAGGCCTAGGGATTATACTTTCACTAGTGGACACTCTCAACATTGATCACATAACAGAATAGATAAATGCTAGACTCTACACTCTCTTGTTGGATGATGAATGACACGCGTACAGCACGTGACCGTTGGGAACCCCAAGTGGAAGGTGTGATGCGTACAGCAGTAAGTTTCCCTCAGTTAGAAACCAAGGTTTATCGAACCAGTAGGAGTCAAGAAGCACGTTGAAGGTTGATGGCGGCGAGATGTAGTGCGGCGCAACACCAGGGATTCCGGCGCCAACGTGGAACCTGCACAACACAAACCAAGTACTTTGCCCCAACGAAACAGCGAGGTTGTCAATCTCACCGGCTTGCTGTAACAAAGGATTAGATGTATAGTGTGGATGATGATTGTTTGCAGAAAACAGTAGAACAGTATTGCAGTAGATTGTATTTCAGTATAGAGAATTGGACCGGGGTCCACAGTTCACTAGAGGTGTCTCTCCCATAAGATAAACAGCATGTTGGGTGAACAAATTACAGTTGGGCAATTGACAAATAAAGAGGGCATGACCATGCACATACATATTATGATGAGTATAGTGAGATTTAATTGGGCATTACGACAAAGTACATAGACCGCTATCCAGCATGCATCTATGCCTAAAAAGTCCACCTTCAGGTTATCATCCGAACCCCCTCCAGTATTAAGTTGCTAACAACAGACAATTGCATTAAGTATTGCGCGTAATGTAATCAATAACTACATCCTCGGACATAGCATCAATGTTTTATCCCTAGTGGCAACAGCACATCCATAATCTTAGCGGTTTCTCTCACTCCCCCAGATTCACGGAGACATGAACCCACTATCGAGCATAAATACTCCCTCTTGGAGTTACTAGCATCAACTTGGCCAGAGCATCTACTAATAACGGAGAGCATGCAAGATCATAAACAACACATAGATATAAATTGATAATCAACATAACATGGTATTCTCTATTCATCGGATCCCAACAAACACAACATATAGAATTACAGATAGATGATCTTGATCATGTTCGGCAGCTCACAAGACCCGACAATTAAGCACAATGGGGAGAAGACAACCATCTAGCTACTGCTATGGACCCATAGTCCAGGGGTAGACTACTCACACATCACTCCGGAGGCGACCATGGCGGCGTAGAGTCCTCTGGGAGATGATTCCCCTCTCCGGCAGGGTGCCGGAGGCGATCTCCTGAATCCCCCGAGATGGGATTGGCGGCGGCGGCGTCTCTGGAAGGTTTTCCGTATCGTGGCTCTCGGTACTGGGGGTTTCGCGACGAAGGCTATTTGTAGGCGGAAGGGCAGGTCGAGGGGCGTCACGAGGGGCCCACACCATAGGTCGGCGCGGCCAGGGCTTGGGCCGCGCCGCCCTATGGTTTGGCCACCTCGTGGCCCCACTTCGTCTCCTCTTCGGTCTTCTGGAAGCTTCGTGGCAAAATAGGATCCTGGACGTTGATTTCGTCCAATTCCGAGAATATTTCCTTACTAGGATTTTTGAAACCAAAAATAGCAGAAAACAACAACTCGCACTTCGGCATCTTGTTAATAGGTTAGTTCCAGAAAATGCACGAATATGACATAAAGTGTGCATAAAACATGTAGATATCATCAATAATGTGGCATGGAACATAAGAAATTATCGATACGTCGGAGACGTATCAGCATCCCCAAGCTTAGTTCCTGCTCGTCCCGAGCAGGTAAACGATAAACAAAGATAATTTCTGGAGGACATGCCATCATAACCTTGATCATACTATTTGTAAGCATATGTAGTGAATGCAGCGATCAAAACAATGTAAATGACATGAGTAAACAAGTGAATCATATAGCAAAGACTTTTCATGAATAGTACTTCAAGACAAGCATCAATAAGTCTTGCATAAGAGTTAACTCATAAAGCAATAATTCAAAGTAAAGGCATTGAAGCAACACAAAGGAAGATGAAGTTTCAGCGGTTGCTTTCAACTTGTAACATGTATATCTCATGGATATTGTCAACATAGAGTAATATAATAAGTGCAATATGCAAGTATGTAGGAATCAATGCACAGTTCACACAAGTGTTTGCTTCTTGAGGTGGAGAGAGATAGGTGAACTGACTCAACAATAAAAGTAAAAGAAAGGTCCTTCAAAGAGGAAAGCATCGATTGCTATATTTGTGCTAGAGCTTTGATTTTGAAAACAAGAAACAACTTTGTCAACGGTAGTAATAAAGCATATGTATCATGTAAATTATATCTTACAAGTTGCAAGCCTCATGCATAGTATACTAATAGTGCCCGCACCTTGTCCTAATTAGCTTGGACTACCGGGATTATCGCAATGCACATGTTTTAACCAAGTGTCACAAAGGGGTACCTCTATGCCGCCTGTACAAAGGTCTAAGGAGAAATCTCGCATTGGATTTCTCGCTATTGATTATTCTCAACTTAGACATCCATACCGGGACAACATAGACAACAGATAGTGGACTCCTCTTTTATGCATAAGCATGTAGCAACAATTAATTTTCTCATTAGAGATTGAGGATATATGTCCAAAACTGAAACTTCCACCATGGATCATGGCTTTAGTTAGCGGCCCAATGTTCTTCTCTAACAATATGCACGCTCTAACCATAAGGTGGTAGATCGCTCTTACTTCAGACAAGACGAACATGCATAGCAACTCACATGATATTCAACAAAGAGTAGTTGATGGCGTCCCCAGGAACATGGTTATCACACAACAAGCAACTTAATAAGAGATAAAGTGCATAAGTACATATTCAATACCACAATAGTTTTTAGGCTATTTGTCCCATGAGCTATATATTGTAAAGGTGGAGAATGGAAATTTAAAGGTAGCACTCAAGCAATTTACTTTGGAATGGCGGAGAAATACCATGTAGTAGGTAGGTATGGTGGACACAAATGGCATAGTGGTTGGCTCAAGTATTTTGGATGCATGAGAAGTATTCCCTCTCGATACAAGGTTTAGGATAGCAAGGCTATTTGAAACAAACACAAGGATGAAGCGGTGCAGCAAAACTCACATAAAAGACATATTGAAAACATTATAAGACTCTACACCGTCTTCCTTGTTGTTCAAACTCAATACTGGAAATTATCTAGACTTTAGAGAGACCAAATATGCAAACCAAATTTTAGCATGCTCTATGTATTTATTCATTAATGGGTGCAAAGTATATGATGCAAGAGCTTAAACATGAGCACAACAATTGCCAAGTATCACATTATCCAAGACATTTTAGCAATTACTACATGTATCATTTTCCAACTCCAACCATATAACAATTTAACGAAGAAGAAACTTCGCCATGAATATTATGAGTAAAGCCTAAGGACATACTTGTCCATATGCTACAGCGGAGCGTGTCTCTCTCCCACACGATGAATGCTAGGATCCATTTTATTCAAAGAAAACAAAACAAACCGACGCTCCAAGCAAAGCACATAAGATGTGATGGAATAAAAATATAGTTTCAGGGGAGGAACCTGATAATATTGTCGATGAAGAAGGGGATGCCCAAGGCATCCCCAAGCTTAGACGCTTGAGTCTTCTTGATATATGCAGGGGTGAACCACCGGGGCATCCCCAAGCTTAGAGCTTTCACTCTCCTTGATCATGTTGTATCATCTCCCTCTCTTGATCCTTGAAAACTTCCTCCACACCAAACTTAGAACAACTCATTAGAGGGTTAGTGCACAATCAAAATATACATGTTCAGAGGTGACATAATGATTCTTAACACTTCTGGACATTGCACAAAGCTACTGAAAGTCAATGGAATCGAAATATCCATCGAACATAACAAAACAGGCAATGCGAAATAAAAGGCAGAATCTGTCAAAACAGAACAGTTCGTATTGACGAATTTTATTGAGGCACCATACTTGCTCAAATGAAAATGCTCAAATTGAATGAAAGTTGCGTACATATCTGAGGATCACTCACGTAAATTGGCATAATTTTCTGAGTTACCTACAGAGAATTTTGCCCAGATTCGTGACAGCAAAGAAATCTGTTTCTGCGCAGTAATCCAAATCTAGTATGAACTTTACTATCAACGACTTTACTTGGCACAACAAAACACTAAACTAAGATAAGGAGAGGTTGCTACAGTAGTAAACAACTTCTAAGGCACAAAATAAAAACAAAGTACTGTAGTAAAAACATGGGTTGTCTCCCATAAGCGCTTTTCTTTAACGCCTTTCAGCTAGGCGCAGAAAGTGTGTATCAAGTATTATCGAAGGATGGGGCATCTTCAGCGGGGTGTGGAGTTTTCTCAGTCAAGCATAGTATATTGGATACATAAGTTTTAGCATCTCCCTTTTCATTAGTCTTGGGCTTGCTGCTCTCATCAAACAAATTTTCAGGAACAAGCCAAGCATAGTTATTTTCTAGTGCATCATTCATCGCTAGGAGCTTGCATGGTATTGGTGCTTTGATCTCCCCACCATCATTAATATTATTAGTGTACTTTATTCTATCCATATCCATTTTTTCAAGGAGACTAACAAAATTGGTGTAAGAACCAAGCATATTATATTTAGTAAAGACCTTTCTAGCCTCTCTTGCTAGACCACCAAATTCTCTAAGAAGGGTTTCTAAAACAAAATCTTTCTTTTCCCCTTCTTCCATATCACCGAGTGTAAGAAACATGTGTTGGATTATAGGATTGAGATTAACAAATTTAGTTTCCAACATGCGAACTAAAGCAGCAGCAGCAATTTCATAAGTAGGAGCAAGATCTACCAAGTGTCTATCTTCAAAATCATCAACGGTACTAACATGATTGAAAAATTCTTCTATATTATTTCTCCCAATTATAGACCCGCGTCCTACCGGCATGTTTTTTACGGTAAAATTAAAAGGAAACATAATGAAATAAGTAAAGCAAATGCAAGTAACTAATTTTTTTGTGTTTTTGATATAGCTACCAAGACAGTAAATAAAGTAAAACTAGATAAAGTAAATGCAAGTAACTAATTTTTTTGTGTTTTCGATATAACAAACAAGATAGTAAATAAAGTAAAACTAGCAACTAATTTTTTTGTATTTTGATTTAGTGCAGCAAAACAAAGTAGTAAATAAAACTAAGCAAGACAAAAACAAAGTAAAGAGATTGGGATGTGGAGACTCCCCTTGCAGCGTGTCTTGATCTCCCCGGCAACGGCGCCAGAAATTTAGCTTGACACGCGTACAGCACGCGACCGTTGGGAACCCCAAGTGGAAGGTGTGATGCGTACAGCAGTAAGTTTCCCTCAGTTAGAAATCAAGGTTTATCGAACCAGTAGGAGTCAAGAAGCACGTTGAAGGTTGATGGCGGCGAGATGTAGTGCGGCGCAACACCAGGGATTCCGGCGCCAACGTGGAACCTGCACAACACAAACCAAGTACTTTGCCCCAACGAAACAGCGAGGTTGTCAATCTCACCGGCTTGCTGTAACAAAGGATTAGATGTATAGTGTGGATGATGATTGTTTGCAGAAAACAGTAGAACAGTATTACAGTAGATTGTATTTCAGTATAGAGAATTGGACCGGGGTCCACAGTTCACTAGAGGTGTCTCTCCCATAAGATAAACAGCATGTTGGGTGAATAAATTACAGTTGGGCAATTGACAAATAAAGAGGGCATGACCATGCACATACATATTATGATGAGTATAGTGAGATTTAATTGGGCATTACGACAAAGTACATAGACCGCTATCCAGCATGCATCTATGCCTAAAAAGTCCACCTTCAGGTTATCATCCGAACCCCCTCCAGTATTAAGTTGCTAACAACAGACAATTGCATTAAGTATTGCGCGTAATGTAATCAATAACTACATCCTCGGACATAGCATCAATGTTTTATCCCTAGTGGCAACAGCACATCCATAATCTTAGAGGTTTCTCTCACTCCCCCAGATTCACGGAGACATGAACCCACTATCGAGCATAAATACTCCCTCTTGGAGTTACTAGCATCAACTTGGCCAGAGCATCTACTAATAACGGAGAGCATGCAAGATCATAAACAACACATAGATATAAATTGATAATCAACATAACATGGTATTCTCTATTCATCGGATCCCAACAAACACAACATATAGAATTACAGATAGATGATCTTGATCATGTTCGGTAGCTCACAAGACCCGACAATTAAGCACAATGGGGAGAAGACAACCATCTAGCTACTGCTATGGGCCCATAGTCCAGGGGTAGACTACTCACACATCACTCCGGAGGCGACCATGGCGGCGTAGAGTCCTCCGGGAGATGATTCCCCTCTCCGGCAGGGTGCCGGAGGCGATCTCCTGAATCCTCCGAGATGGGATTGGCGGCGGCGGCGTCTCTAGAAGGTTTTCCGTATCGTGGCTCTCGGTACTAGGGGTTTCGCGACGAAGGCTATTTGTAGGCGGAAGGGCAGGTCGAGGGGCGTCACGAGGGGCCCACACCATAGGTCGGCGCGGCCAGGGCTTGGGCCGTGCCGCCCTATGGTTTGGCCACCTCGTGGCCCCACTTCGTCTCCTCTTCGGTCTTCTGGAAGCTTCGTGGCAAAATAGGACCCTGGGCGTTGATTTCGTCCAATTCCGAGAATATTTCCTTACTAGGATTTCTGAAACCAAAAACAGCAGAAAATAGCAACTGGCACTTCGGCATCTTGTTAATAGGTTAGTTCCAGAAAATGCACGAATATGACATAAAGTGTGCATAAAACATGTAGATATCATCAATAATGTGGCATGGAACATAAGAAATTGTCGATACGTCGGAGACGTATCAATGAACACCACTAACTGTGTAGGATTACACGAACCCTCAATGCCGGAGTTAACAAGCTCCACAATATTCGATATTCATGTTTAAGTAACCTTAGAGTGCATGACAGATCAACATAACCAAACCAAGTACTAACATAGCATGCACACTGTCACCTTCACGCTACGAAAGGAGGCATAGATCACATCAATACCATCATAGCAATTGTTAACTTCATAATCTACAAGAGATCACAATCATAGCCTATGCCAAGTACTACACGATGCACACACTGTCACCATTACACCGTGCAGGAGGAATAAACTACTTTAATAACATCACTAGAGTAGCACACAGATATATTGTGATACAAAACACATTGCAATCATAAAGAGATATAAATAAGCACTTCACTATGCCATTCATAACAGTGAATAAGTATTCTGTGAAATATAGCCTAAGAGACACACACGGTGCACACACTGTCACCTTTACACACGTGGGACAAGGAGTCTCCAGAGATCACATAAGTAAAATCCACTTGACTAGCATAATGACATCTAGATTACAAGCATCATCATATGAATCTCAATCATGTAAGGCAGCTCATGAGATTATTGTATTGAAGTACATAGGGAGAGAGATTAACCACATAGCTACCGGTACAGCCCTTAGCCTCGATGGAGAACTACTCCCTCCTCATGGGAGACAACAGCGGTGATGAAGATGGCGGTGGTGTCGATGGAGGAGCCTTCCGGGGGCACTTCCCCGCCCCGGCGGCGTGCCGGAACAGAGACTCCTGTCCCCCAGATCTTGGCTTCGCGATGGCGGCGGCTCTGGATGGTTTCTCGTACCGTGGCTTTTTCGTCTCGATGTTTTAGGTCAGGGACCTTTATATAGGCGAAGAGGCGGCGTCAGAAGGTCAACGAGGCGACGACACAACAGGTGGGCACGGGCCCCCCCTTGGCCGCGCCAGGGTAGTGTCTGGTGGGCCTGTGGCCCCCCTCTGGCCTCTCTCGGGTGTTCTGGAAGCTTCGCGTGATCCTAAGATGATGGGCGTTGATTTCGTCCGATTCCGAGAATATTTCCTTACTAGGATTTCTGAAACCAAAAACAGCAGAAAACAGCAACTGGTCCTTCGGCATCTCGTCAATAGGTTAGTTCCGGAAAACGCATAAATATGACATAAAGTATGCATAAAACATGTAGATATCATCAATAATGTGGCATGGAACATAAGAAATTATCGATACGTCGGAGACGTATCAGCATCCCAAAGCTTAGTTTCTGCTCGTCCCGAGCAGGTAAACGATAACAAAGATAATTTCTGGAGTGACATGCCATCATAACCTTGATCATACTATTGTAAGCATATGTAATGAATGCAGCGATCCAAACAATGTAAATGACATGAGTAAACAAATGAATCATATAGCAAAGACTTTTCATGAATAGTACTTTCAAGACAAGCATCAACAAGTCTTGCATAAGAGTTAACTCATAAAGCAATAAATTCATAGTAAAGGCATTGAAGCAACACAAAGGAAGATTAAGTTTCAGCGGTTGCTTTCAACTTGTAACATGTATATCTCATGGATATTGTCAACATAAAGTAATATGATGAATGCAAATATGCAAGTATGTAAGAATTAATGCACAGTTAACACAAGTGTTTGCTTCTTGAGGTGGGAGGAAATAGGTAAACTGACTCAACATAAAAGTAGAAGAATGGCTCTTCAAAGAGGGAAGCATCGATTGCTATATTTGTGCTAGAGCTTTGGTTTTGAGAACATATAGAGAGCATAAAAGTAAAATTTTGAGAGGTGTTTGTTGTTGTCAACGAATGGTAGCGGGTACTCTAACCCCCTTGCCAGACAAACCTTCAAAGAGCGGCTCCCATTTTATTTTATTTTTGGGTGGCACTCCTTCCAACCTTTCTTTCACAAACCATGGCTAACCGAATCCTCGGGTGCCTGCCAACAATCTCATACCATGAAGGAGTGCCTTTTTATTTTAGTTTTATTTAGATGACACTCCTCCCCACCTTTGCTTTCTCAAGCCATGGCTAACCGAATTGTCAACACCCGGATTTTTAAGTCCGAATGCCTATTATGTCATACATCGCAATCCCAGGAATATTGTTGTTGCGAGGCATAATAGTTAAGTATCACAGTCATCATTCATTACAACCCATAAGTCTTACAAATTGGAATCACATGATCCATATTACACGAATAGTTGATCTATTGATCAACGGACAACACAAGTTCATAGTTCAACATAGCGGAAGCGTAAGATACACGGACTCTCTAGTCCACAGGCCAACGCTTGACGTCGGAAGGCGCTTAGTTGTCGTAGGCATCCTGCTGGTCATCTCCTTGTTCATCTTCATACTCTGGCCATTTGAATAGCCAGGGACAAAGCCGTGAGTACGTTGAGTACTCGCAAACTAATACTAATGTAAGTGCTAGACATTCTAGTAGGGTTTGCTAAGCTCTAGTTTATTTGCATAAAGCTAGTTTTAGTTCACAAAACTTTGAGAAAAGCCTACTCACGTGCTAACTAACCCAAGTGGGAACATTAGTGTCATTCCCACCATTCAAGTGGTGATTTCAATTCAATCCACCACAAGTCATTTCACCATCACCTTTCAACATCATTTTCAAAGATATGACATCGGAAACTGTATGGCCTTTCCAACCGTCCGTAACCGTGGACGCGGCTATTCGAATAGGTTTACACTCTGCAGAGGTTGCACACTTGTGCCACAACATTTGATTTCATCCGTCGGGATTTCCCCGAATAATCGTAACACAGTACGCGGATCATCAACCATAACCTTTCACTTACGAATCCTAGTATGAGCACCTCTCCCCATGAGCTTGGCCTCCCAGTGAAGACCAACTGTCAACCTGGGAACTGCACAGGGCTTGGGCCGGACATTCACCTCATTTCGCATCATATCGTATCGTTTCTTTTGTGGTAGAGGCAGCTTTCGGCATAACCCCGATGACGCTTGTTTAGAGGGAACCCATACTAAGACGCATAAACTTCCAGTTAAGCCCTACCCATAATCAGGTATTGTGGGGGTACTTGAGAATTGGAAAGGTATCGCATTCAAACCAACATCATGTTTTATCAAAAATCACCATCTTCTCTTGGTCATATTCACCTTCAAAAATCATTCAATGGAATGCATCTTCATTCCAAGGTTTCAAATTCCTTTCAAAATCACAAAGTTCCCATCTAGAGTAGTTTAGTTCATTAGCACTAGCTCTAATTCAGGAGGGGTGCTACCTTGCTTTGCTGGGAAAGGACTAACTCACTACTCTAGTATCCAACTTGTATTTTGACCAAAGTTAACTATAAAAGGAAAATCATTTGGGAAACAAGTAAAAACTTGGGATGGGTTCACATAAGAAAAGGTAAGACATGGTGCCTTGCCCCAAGGGGCTTTGCACTTGGCAAGAATAAAAGCTTGCATAGTAAATTAGCTTGCCTTGGTAGTTCTCAAACTGTTCCTCTTCCTCCTCCTGGTAGCAACCTTCTTCTTCGGCGTACTCTCCGGTGCTACCGTCTAAATTTGAATACGAGTATAATTACTCACTAATTCCAGGGCTATTCCACACATCACAAATAAACACACAAACTACTCTATGCACACACATAAATAAACTAGGGTGCATGGGTTGTGGGATTAAAATAGGATTTGTATTCTATATGTAAATGATAGTTTCCATAGGGTTCTTGAGAAATAATTTCCTCTCATTGAAATCTTCTTAAGATTTAATTTCTCCAACAATCATGGATGAACTCATCTTGACCTAGATCAAATGTTCATCATCATCATCATTTGGTAGAATGATTTAAATGAGGTGGAACACCTCATGCCATTTATATAACACTAAATTTGATTAAAATCTCAAGAAATTCATATAAGAGAGTTTGGAACCAGGGGTCCAAACATCCCATGAATTCATGTGAGACAAGTTTAAATGAAGTGTAAGACTTCACACAATTTAACTTTAATAGTTTTGGATAATATCAACTAGTTAAACTAGTCAAAATATCCATTCACTAAACCATGGCATGATCATGCAAAGTGACCACACCATTTTATTGCATAAACAATTAGTGTAAGTCAAAAGTGAGCTATTAGAGTTGGAATTAACTTAATATCTATTTTGGTTGATTTTTAAGAATTATTTGAATAGGGAAAAGTCCCTGGCTTGTTATTTTTGTCACATTAATTCTACAAGGAATTTGACCAAGAGGCCAGTGGCATTGGATAGAGAATTTCAGTAGCTTTCCAACAATGTCAAATTCACTAAATTTGGTTCAGCCAATTTGAAATGGTTGAATTTCAAAGTTTGGGCAGTATTGGATTGTTTGGAAAATGTTTAAAACGAATTTGAATTAAACAGGCCGGCGGGAAACCAACGTGGGCCGAAACTGTTTAAAAAGAGAAAAACGGCCCAGCAGCGCATCCAGTGCGCGCGGGCCTGCTGACAGGGTGGGGTCCACCCGTCAGCCTCCTTTAAAACCCGAAACGGTACGGGGCGACGTGGGGCGTAGGATTAGAGAGTAGATCGACGGCTCAGAGCCATCGTCTTCTCCGGCGAGATGCCGAGGTTCTGGCGGCGAGCCTAGGGGGTGGGAGAGCTAACCAGGGCTCCCGCGGTGGCTGGCAGTGTGCGTGATGTCGATGTGGACGACGGCGAAGCTCCTGGCACCGGCGGCGTCTCCTGGATCGGCTCCAATCGACGGCGGCGAGGTGCGGTACTGGCGGGCTCCGGGCTTCAAATTGGAGCAACTCCGGCAAGAATCGAGCGAGTGGTTGGGTGGAGGAGAAGCAGGGGAGGGTGGTGAACGTGGTGGTGTGCTCAGCTTCGTCCAGGGAACGCGGTATTTATAGATGGCCAAGGGTGCGGCTTGGCCGTGAAGAAGTCGACCAGGGCACGGCGTCTACGGCGAGCGGTCGAGCTAGGCGAGGTGGTGGCAGTGTTCTACGGCTCCTGGCGATGCTATTGGCGGCGACAGCGGGGTCGGGCGGTGGCTTGGTTGGTCGCGTTGCTTCCGCGACGGGCGCGTCCGCGGCGGATCGGGGTTCTCTTCTCCGGCGACGGCGGGCACGGGTCGTGGTCGAGATCATGTCTAGGCGCGCTGCGGTGTCACAGTGAGGCTCAACGTGTTCGCCGGGGGTCCAGGGGGTGCTCGAGGTCATGGCGTGGCGCGTGGCCAGGGTGTGTCCGCGGCGTGCACGCGCTCGACGCGAGCGGCGTCCAGGGCGCCATGGACGCGTGCTGGTCTGGCCAATGCAGGGCTCCTCCTCGACAACGGCCGAGGCTAGGCGACTCAGTAGAGTGAGGTGGAGTGCAGGGACATGGTGGCCAGGGTCGGCGATGAAGGAGAGAGGGGGAGGTGCGGCATGGCCGGCATGTGGCCGGCATGGCCATGCCATGCATGTTCTCTCTCTCTCCCTAGGGTTTCTATGCTGGGGTTAGTGAGAGAGGGGACCAGGGGACCATTTGGGGTTGGTTAGAGTAGGTTAGTTTGAGTAGATCACTATTTGCTATAGTGTATGAATAGGGTTCAAATTTGGAAAATACAAAAATATCAAAAATGGAAATAATTCAAATGGTGAATGTTTTTGAAAAGTGAAAGTTGAGATAAGTTGTATTTGACCAGAGATGAGTTGAGGTGGTGGTGGAAAAATTGGATTTCAAAAATGGCCCAAAATGGCTAAGTGAAGATTGTTGAACTTATTATAAAGTTGCAACTTTGGATGAGCATAGCTAGTGATCAAAGATGAATTTGGCAGGGTGGTCTTCATCAAAGTTGTTCACCTTGATGTTGACTTTGAAATGGTGCAAGGAGTTAGCAAAGAATGGTTTGGGAAAATTGAATTGCAGGGGCTCAAAGTGGTGACCAGACTATAATTGGCAGATTTGGTCATCATCACATGTGAGTGGGAAAAGTGTTGGAAATTCATTTGAATGGTGAACCCTTGATTCCAAAAGTTGTAATAAGTGTTTCACAACATTATTCAACTAATGGTGAAGACCAAATAGGTCTAGGGTTAAAATTTCGAAAAATGCCATAGGGCATATGTGAGGGTTTTTAGGGTTTTTCAATTATGGGAATTTCTTCCACTTTGATTTATTTGGTTGGTGATCTTCACATGATCACTCTAGGGTTTTAGAGCATAACAAATACAAGTAATAACAATCATCATGGCATATCACTCAAATGCACAAGTCCTATGCATGGTACTATATGCAAAAGAAAAGTTTTTGTTGGTTTGAAATTTTGTATTTCTGGAAATCTCTAACTTTCTTTTTCATTGAAATTTGGGGTGTTACAAACCCTTCCCCCTTACAAAAGATCTCGTCCCGAGATCAAAAAGAAAGTTAGGTACTAAAGAGATCTGGGTACTCCTTCTTCATGAAGTCTTCGCGTTCCCAGGTGGCTTCATCCTCGGTATGATTGCTCCATTGGATCTTTAGAAACTTGATGCTTCGGGTGCGGGTGGTTCTGTAAGCTTCTTCTAGGATGCGAATCGGCACTTCGCGGTAAGTCAGATCCTTGTTGATATCCACCGATCGGTGATCGATGTTCTTGAACACTTCGGTCTTCTCAGGGACTTCAAGACATTTCCGGAGAAGTGAGATGTGAAAAACGTCGTGCACAGCCGACATTTCTTCAGGCAACTCCAGTTGATAAGATACTTCACCTCGGCGGCTGAGGACTTGGAAAGGTCCCACGTAGCGAGGTGCAAGCTTTCCTTTCAGCTGAAACCTTTGCATCCCTTTCAAGGGGGATACTTTGAGATAGACAAAATCTCCGATCTCAAAGGTCATCTCCCGACGTCTCTTGTCGGCGTAGCTCTTCTGTCTGGATTGCGCAGTCTTGAGGTACTCACGGATCTTGTGAACCTTCTCTTCGGCTTCACGAAGAACGTCTGGGCCGAAAACTTGACTCTCTCCGACTTCTGACCAGTTCAGGGGGGTACGGCACTTCCTTCCGTACAAGGCTTCAAAGGGGGCCATCTGTAGGCTGGCTTGATAACTATTGTTGTATGAGAATTCTGCGTAAGGTAGGCAGTCTTCCCACTTGGATCCGTATTCCAGTACGCATGCTCTAAGCATGTCTTCCAGTATCTGGTTTACTCTCTCAGTCTGTCCGTCGGTCTGAGGGTGATAGGCGGTGCTGAAATTTAGGCGAGTGCCTAGTCCTTCATGCACCTTCTGCCAGAACCTTGAGGTGAACTGTGATCCTCTATCTGACACTATCGATTTGGGGGTTCCATGCAAAGCGACTATTCTGGAGATGTAGAGTTCAGCTAACTTGGGGCCTTGATAGGTGGTTTTGACGGCGATGAAATGGGCGACTTTGGTCAATCTATCGACCACTACCCATATGGAATCATTGCCTTTGCTGGATTTGGGCAGTCCGGTGATAAAGTCCATTCCTACGGAGTCCCATTTCCATTACGGAATCTGAAGGGGTTGCAACAGTCCGGCGGGTCTCGGTGTTCTGCCTTAACTCGCCGGGCAGATGTCACACTTAGCGATATAGCTACCGATCTCTCTCTTCATTCCGTGCCACCAAAATTGTTCTTTCAGGTCCTGGTACATCTTGGTACCTCCGGGGTGGATTGAGTAAAGGGTGTCATGGGCTTCTTGCAGGATGACTTGTTTCAGGTCAGAGTCCGATGGTACGCAGAGGCGTTCTTTGTACCAAAGCACTCCGGCTTCGTCAATGGTGAATCCGGGGTTTTTCCCTGCGCTATCTGTTACTTTATTCCATCAATGCTAGCGTTGTCCTTCTCGGGGCTTCCTTGATCTGACCAATCAAGGTAGGTTGCAGCTTCGATGCTGGCTAGGAATCCTTCACTTACAAGTTCAAGTCTGAACTGTTCAAACTCTTGGTGCAAACTAGGCTGTTCGGTTGCGAGCATGGAGTTCAAGCGCACGGCACGATCGACTCAAAGCATCCGCTACCACATTGGCCTTGCCGGGGTGGTAGTGAATCTCCATGTCGTAATCCTTGATCAATTCGATCCATCGGCGTTGTCTCATGTTTAACTCCTTCTGGGTGAAAATGTATTTGAGGCTTTTGTGGTCGGAATAAATCTCGCATCGATTACCCATGAGGTAATGACGCCAAACTTTCAAGGCTAAGACCACGGCTGCAAGCTCGAGGTCGTGGGTTGGGTAGTTCTGCTCATGTTGCTTGAGTTGTCTAGAAAGGTAGGATACAACCTTTCCTTCTTGCATAAGCACGCATCCAAGTCCAGTCTTGGAGGCGTCGCAATATACGTCAAAGGGCTTTGCGATATCTGGCATGATCAGGATTGGGGCTGTTGTCAGTCTACTCTTGAGCTGTTGAAAGCTCTCTTCACACTTGTCGGTCCACTCAAACTTTCTGTCCTTTTTCAGTAGTTGGGTCATTGGTCGAGCGATGCTCGAAAAACCTTCTACAAATCTGCGGTAATATCCGGCTAATCCAAGAAAAGCACGGACCTCAGTTTGTGTGGTCGGAGCTTTCCATTCCATAACAGTTTTGATCTTGGCGGGATCTACGGCAATTCCTCCTGCAGACAAGATGTGTCCGAGGAATCCAACTTCTTCCAGCCAAAACTCACACTTGCTAAACTTGGCGTACAACTGGTGCTGTCTCGTGGTTTCTAGAACAATCTCCAGATGCTGTTCATGTTCTTCTTCGGACTTGGAGTAGACCAAAATGTCGTCGATGAAAACAACGACAAATTTGTCCAAGAAGTTCATGAAGATCTTATTCATGAGATTCATGAAATAAGCGGGAGCATTGGTCAGTCCAAATGACATGACGTTGTACTCATACAACCCATATCTGGTGGTAAAGGCAGTTTTTGGAATATCGGTGGCTCGGATTTTCAGTTGGTGGTATCCAGTTCTAAGATCAATTTTCGAGAAAACTCGGGATCCGGTGAGTTGGTCGAACAAGTCTTCGATCTTGGGTAAGGGGTATTTGTTTTTGATGGTGACATCGTTAAGCTTACGATAGTCGGTGCATAAACGATTTGCACCATCCTTCTTGTCGACAAACAAGACGGGGGATCTCCAGGGGGATGCACTTGGTCTGATCAAACCTTTGGCTAACATGTCATCTATTTGCTTCTTCAGCTCCACAAGCTCGGCTGCATTCATGCTGTAGGCTCTCTGGGCGATGGGTCCAGTTCCGGGGATTAACTCGATGATAAACTCGATATCCCGGTCCGGGGGCATACCGGGTAGATCATCCGGAAACACATCAGGGTAGCGACAAACGACCCTGATTTGATCCAGAGTAGGCTTGGATACACTTTGGTTGCAGGTAAATTTTCTGGGTAGTTTTTCAGAGACGTGCTCAACTACGATTCCGGTGCTGCTAGTCATGGTTATGGCTTTCTTGGCGCAGTCTATCAATCCATTGTGCTTGGACATCCAGTCCATTCCTAGGACAACTTCCAAACCTTTGGTTCCAAGTATGATGAGATTTGCAAAGAAATCAACATCATGGATTTTGATTGGCACATTTTTACAAAATTTTCTGGCTTTGGTGGTTGATCCGGGGATTTGAACTATCATAACATGCTTCAAACTGAGGGGTTGAATTTTACTTGTTGATGCAAAATCTTCAGTGACAAAGGAATGCGATGCTCCGGAATCAAACAACACTCTAGCAGGGGTGTGGTTGACAGAAAACATACCCAGTACCACATCTGGGGCTTCCTGGGCTTCTTCGGCGTTCATGTGGTAGAGGCGGCCGTTGCGGTTGTTGGGGTTGTTGGGGGCGAACTTCTTGCCGGTGGAGACACGGCGTTGCTGCTGAGCAGGAGCAGCGGTGTTGCCGGCGAGCTTGGCAAGACGCTTGGGACACTCGTTGGAGTAGTGCCCCACTACACCACACTCGTAACAAGTGATAGTGCTCTTGTCCTGCTTGTTCGCAACGGGAATGGCATTGCTCCCGGTTCTGGGGTTGGTGTTGGTGTTGGTGTTCGGGGCTCGAGGTGGAGCGCGGTTGTAGTTGTTGTTGTTGTAGTTGGGGTTGTAGCCTCCTGGCTTGGAGTTTCCTCCACTTCGGTTCTGATAACCGGGGCGAGAGTTCTGCAAGGCGATGATGTTGGCTTGGCGCTCGGCTCTCTCGGTTTCCCGGTCTGCAAGCAGGGTTTGCAGAAGCTGCAACATCGCGTCGTTGGTGCGATTCGGAGGGGCCATCTGAAGGTATAGAAGATCATGAGATAAGAGGGAACATTCTATGGTTCATTTAAGTTTGAAAAACATTTGAAAACTTGTAATCTTTTCAGGACAAACATAACATTCATTCATTCATGCAACACATAGTACAAACTACACACATACTCCAATGGTTTTAAGAACCATTCTCATGCTACGATACAAAGGACGGGATACAACTCACACCTACTATAAGTGAAACTAGTGCAACTACTCCTCATCGTCGATATCAATCGGGACGTAGTCATCCTGTCCGGCCTCCAGGAACTCGTAGTCCTCCTCCTCGGTGTTCTCGTCCTCCTCAAAGTCATCGTCATCGCTCAGAAAGGCGTCTCCTCCCTGAATATCGATGCCTTCATCGTCCTCCTCCATGTGACGAATCTGATCCTCCTGGGCCGTGACAGTGGCCTCAAGTGACGCGATCCGGTCGCGAAGGCGGCGAATCGTAGCGTCCTTCTTGGCACGCTGCTGGCGAAGGTTCCTACGGTCGTTGTTGAGTAGCTTGATCGCCTCACCCTGCTCGATGATGTGAGCATGGGTCTGGTTCGCGTAAGCGCGAGAGGCGTCGAGGTCCCTCTGAGTCTGGTAGAGCATGAAGTCCAAGTGATCCACATGGTGCCTCAACTGGGGGTGGAGTGGCACATCCATGGGTCTTCCGTCAGAGTTACGCCGTGCGAGATGCGCAAAGCGTTCCTCACGAAGGGCTTCGGTATTCTGTCCGCACAGACGAGCAAGTGCTTCCTGAAGAGCACGTGCAAGCCCGTCGAGCCAGTTGCTTTCCCTGAAAGAGAAAAGGATCCTCTCCGAGGTGGGAGGCTCCAGCTTGCCCCTCAAGTCGGCAGTGATAATCCACTGCAGTTCCCCTCCCGGCTGGTCGTCCACCTGAATCCCGTGAAACTCGGGGTGTGGGCGGCCAAGGTGATCCGACAGGGAGTCGAGGTCATGCTCGAAGATCAAGCTTCCTCCGTTTCCAAGCTGATAAAACTTGGTGTTGAGGGGTTCATTCGGCTCCATCTGAAAGAGAATTGGATGAGTAAGTTAGAGAGTGCAAAGTGTGGCCAGGTTTTAAGTTGATTTAAATAAGATAGAACATGATCAAATTTTGGCAAAGTCTCAAAGACAAGAGTGTAGTAAATTTTCACAAATAAGTCCTTTCATTTGATTTCAAAGTTAAATTTTTCAGAACGCCCATTCTAACTAAGGTCTTCTAAGGTCAAACAATGGCTCTGATACCAACTTGTCAACACCCGGATTTTTAAGTCCGAATGCCTATTATGTCATACATCGCAATCCTGGGGAATATTGTTGTTGCGAGGCATAATAGTTAAGTATCACAGTCATCATTCATTACAACCCATAAGTCTTACAAATTGGAATCACATGATCCATATTACACGAATAGTTGATCTATTGATCAACGGACAACACAAGTTCATAGTTCAACATAGCGGAAGCGTAAGATACACGGACTCTCTAGTCCACAGGCCAACGCTTGACGTCGGAAGGCGCTTAGTTGTCGTAGGCATCCTGCTGGTCATCTCCTTGTTCATCTTCATACTCTGGCCATTTGAATAGCCAGGGACAAAGCCGTGAGTACGTTGAGTACTCGCAAACTAATACTAATGTAAGTGCTAGACATTCTAGTAGGGTTTGCTAAGCTCTAGTTTATTTGCATAAAGCTAGTTTTAGTTCACAAAACTTTGAGAAAAGCCTACTCACGTGCTAACTAACCCAAGTGGGAACATTAGTGTCATTCCCACCATTCAAGTGGTGATTTCAATTCAATCCACCACAAGTCATTTCACCATCACCTTTCAACATCATTTTCAAAGATATGACATCGGAAACTGTATGGCCTTTCCAACCGTCCGTAACCGTGGACGCGGCTATTCGAATAGGTTTACACTCTGCAGAGGTTGCACACTTGTGCCACAACATTTGATTTCATCCGTCGGGATTTCCCGAATAATCGTAACACGACGCGGATCATCAACCATAACCTTTCACTTACGAATCCTAGTATGAGCACCTCTCCCCATGAGCTTGGCCTCCCGGTGAAGACCAAGCATCAACTCCGGGAACCGCACAGGCTTGGGCCGGACATTCACCTCATTTCGCATCATATCGTATCGTTTCTTTTGTGGTAGAGGCAGCTTTCGGCATAACCCCGATGACGCTTGTTTAGAGGGAACCCATACTAAGACGCATAAACTTCCGGTTAAGCCCTACCCATAATCAGGTATTGTGGGGGTACTTGAGAATTGGAAAGGTATCGCATTCAAACCAACATCATGTTTTATCAAAAATCACCATCTTCTCTTGGTCATATTCACCTTCAAAAATCATTCAATGGAATGCATCTTCATTCCAAGGTTTCAAATTCCTTTCAAAATCACAAAGTTCCCATCTAGAGTAGTTTAGTTCATTAGCACTAGCTCTAATTCAGGAGGGGTGCTACCTTGCTTTCTTGGGAAAGGACTAACTCACTACTCTAGTATCCAACTTGTATTTTGACCAAAGTTAACTATAAAAGGAAAATCATTTGGGAAACAAGTAAAAACTTGGGATGGGTTCACATAAGAAAAGGTAAGACATGGTGCCTTGCCCCAAGGGGCTTTGCACTTGGCAAGAATAAAAGCTTGCATAGTAAATTAGCTTGCCTTGGTAGTTCTCAAACTGTTCCTCTTCCTCCTCCTGGTAGCAACCTTCTTCTTCGGCGTACTCTCCGGTGCTACCGTCTAAATTTGAATACGAGTATAATTACTCACTAATTCCAGGGCTATTCCACACATCACAAATAAACACACAAACTACTCTATGCACACACATAAATAAACTAGGGTGCATGGGTTGTGGGATTAAAATAGGATTTGTATTCTATATGTAAATGATAGTTTCCATAGGGTTCTTGAGAAATAATTTCCTCTCATTGAAATCTTCTTAAGATTTAATTTCTCCAACAATCATGGATGAACTCATCTTGACCTAGATCAAATGTTCATCATCATCATCATTTGGTAGAATGATTTAAATGAGGTGGAACACCTCATGCCATTTATATAACACTAAATTTGATTAAAATCTCAAGAAATTCATATAAGAGAGTTTGGAACCAGGGGTCCAAACATCCCATGAATTCATGTGAGACAAGTTTAAATGAAGTGTAAGACTTCACACAATTTAACTTTAATAGTTTTGGATAATATCAACTAGTTAAACTAGTCAAAATATCCATTCACTAAACCATGGCATGATCATGCAAAGTGACCACACCATTTTATTGCATAAACAATTAGTGTAAGTCAAAAGTGAGCTATTAGAGTTGGAATTAACTTAATATCTATTTTGGTTGATTTTTAAGAATTATTTGAATAGGGAAAAGTCCCTGGCTTGTTATTTTTGTCACATTAATTCTACAAGGAATTTGACCAAGAGGCCAGTGGCATTGGATAGAGAATTTCAGTAGCTTTCCAACAATGTCAAATTCACTAAATTTGGTTTAGCCAATTTGAAATGGTTGAATTTCAAAGTTTGGGCAGTATTGGATTGTTTGGAAAATGTTTAAAACGAATTTGAATTAAACAGGCCGGCGGGAAACCAACGTGGGCCGAAACTGTTTAAAAGAGAAAACGGCCCAGCAGCGCATCCGGTGCGCGCGGGCCTGCTGACAGGGTGGGGTCCACCCGTCAGCCTCCTTTAAAACCCGAAACGGTACGGGGCGACGTGGGGCGTAGGATTAGAGAGTAGATCGACGGCTCAGAGCCATCGTCTTCTCCGGCGAGATGCCGAGGTTCTGGCGGCGAGCCTAGGGGGTGGGAGAGCTAACCAGGGCTCCCGCGGTGGCTGGCGATGTGCGTGATGTCGATGTGGACGACGGCGAAGCTCCTGGCACCGCGGCGTCTCCTGGATCGGCTCCAATCGACGGCGGCGAGGTGCGGTACTGGCGGGCTCCGGGCTTCAAATTGGAGCAACTCCGGCAAGAATCGAGCGAGTGGTTGGGTGGAGGAGAAGCAGGGGAGGGTGGTGAACGTGGTGGTGTGCTCAGCTTCGTCCAGGGAACGCGGTATTTATAGATGGCCAAGGGTGCGGCTTGGCCGTGAAGAAGTCGACCAGGGCACGGCGTCTACGGCGGCGGTCGAGCTAGGCGAGGTGGTGGCGGTGTTCTACGGCTCTGGCGATGCTATTGGCGGCGGCACGGGGTCGGGCGGTGGCTTGGTTGGTCGCGTTGCTTCCGCGACGGGCGCGTCCGCGGCGGATCGGGGTTCTCTTCTCCGGCGACGGCGGGCACGGGTCGTGGTCGAGATCATGTCTAGGCGCGCTGCGGTGTCACAGTGAGGCTCAACGTGTTCGCCGGGGGTCCAGGGGGTGCTCGAGGTCATGGCGTGGCGCGTGGCCAGGGTGTGTCCGCGGCGTGCACGCGCTCGACGCGAGCGGCGTCCAGGGCGCCATGGACGCGTGCTGGTCTGGCCAATGCAGGGCTCCTCCTCGACAACGGCCGAGGCTAGGCGACTCAGTAGAGTGAGGTGGAGTGCAGGGACATGGTGGCCAGGGTCGGCGATGAAGGAGAGAGGGGGAGGTGCGGCATGGCCGGCATGTGGCCGGCATGGCCATGCCATGCATGTTCTCTCTCTCTCCCTAGGGTTTCTATGCTGGGGTTAGTGAGAGAGGGGACCAGGGGACCATTTGGGGTTGGTTAGAGTAGGTTAGTTTGAGTAGATCACTATTTGCTATAGTGTATGAATAGGGTTCAAATTTGGAAAATACAAAAATATCAAAAATGGAAATAATTCAAATGGTGAATGTTTTTGAAAAGTGAAAGTTGAGATAAGTTGTATTTGACCAGAGATGAGTTGAGGTGGTGGTGGAAAAATTGGATTTCAAAAATGGCCCAAAATGGCTAAGTGAAGATTGTTGAACTTATTATAAAGTTGCAACTTTGGATGAGCATAGCTAGTGATCAAAGATGAATTTGGCAGGGTGGTCTTCATCAAAGTTGTTCACCTTGAGGTTGACTTTGAAATGGTGCAAGGAGTTAGCAAAGAATGGTTTGGGAAAATTGAATTGCAGGGGCTCAAAGTGGTGACCAGACTATAATTGGCAGATTTGGTCATCATCACATGTGAGTGGGAAAAGTGTTGGAAATTCATTTGAATGGTGAACCCTTGATTCCAAAAGTTGTAATAAGTGTTTCACAACATTATTCAACTAATGGTGAAGACCAAATAGGTCTAGGGTTAAAATTTCGAAAAATGCCATAGGGCATATGTGAGGGTTTTTAGGGTTTTTCAATTATGGGAATTTCTTCCACTTTGATTTATTTGGTTGGTGATCTTCACATGATCACTCTAGGGTTTTAGAGCATAACAAATACAAGTAATAACAATCATCATGGCATATCACTCAAATGCACAAGTCCTATGCATGGTACTATATGCAAAAGAAAAGTTTTTGTTGGTTTGAAATTTTGTATTTCTGGAAATCTCTAACTTTCTTTTTCATTGAAATTTGGGGTGTTACACGAATCCTCGGGTGCCGTCCAACAATCACATACCATGGAGGAGTGTCTATTTTTGTAAAATTATGAAGGTTAATTAATTTGGGACTGGGAATCCCATTGCCAGCTCTTTTTGCAAAATTATTGGATAAGCGGATGAAGCCACTAGTCCATTGGTGAAAGTTGCCCAACAAGATTGAAAGATAAACACCACATACTTCCTCATGAGCTATAAAACATTGACACAAATCAGAGGTGATAAATTTTGAATTGTTTAAAGGTAGCACCCAAGCAATTTACTTTGGAATGGCGGAGAAATACCATGTAGTAGGTAGGTATGGTGGACACAAATGGCATAGTTATTGGCTCAAGGATTTGGATGCACGAGAAGTAATCCTTCTCAATACAAGGCTTAGGCTAGCAAGGTTATTTGAAGCAAACACAAGCATGAACCGGTACGGCAAAACTCACATAAAAACATATCGCAAGCATTATAAAACTCTACACTGTCATCCTTGTTGCTCAAACCTTACTAGAAAATATCTAGACTTAAGAGAAACCAATCATGCAAACCAAATTTCAACAAGCTCTATGTATTTCTTCACTAATAGGTGCAAAGTATATGATGCAAGAGCTTAAACATGATCTATAACAATTGCCAAGTGTCAAATTATCCAAGACATTTTACCAATTACCACATGTAGCATTTTCCGTTTCCAACCATATAACAATTAACGAAGCAGTTTCAACCTTCGCCATGAAAATTAAAAGCTAAGAACACATGTGTTCATATGAACCAGCGGAGCGTGTCTCTCTCCCACACAATGAATACTAGGATCCATTTTATTCAAACAAAAAAAAAAAAAACAGACGCTCCAAGCAAAGTACATAAGATGTGACGGAATAAAAATATAGTTTCACTAGAGGAACCTGATAATGTTGTCGATGAAGAAGGGGATTGTCGTCGTGGTGAATAGACAGATGCCATAGGATGGCTTAGATTGGGGCCGAATGGACGCTAGAGGATTCGGGGGAGGGTTTGTGATCAGGTGGGACGAACTTCCGGATGGTTTCCTCAAGAACTTGGCCAAGGCCAGAGGTTGAAGAAGAAAGACACAAGGAAGAACTCGCTCTAGATCACCATGTTCATTGATTCTCACAAGTTACAGGTTTGTGCTTCGCGCCTTGCTACTATCGTGCGTCGCCCGTAAGGAGGGCTGCCCCCTCTCCTTATATAGAGGAGAGGGTGGCTTACAGGGCAAGAAACCCTAATGGCATCTTTGACTAGACAAACTACTTTATAAAGCTACTTTACAAAGCTACTTTAATCATAGATGACACCGGGGTCCTCTTTAATCAGGGAGGCTGACGTCCTCCGGCTTCTTTCTTCGTCATCTTCTTCTTTATCGTCAGCCCTTCGTTTAAAGCCACTTTGCTTAGCTCATCTTTGTCTTCTAGCTCTGGAGAGGATCTTTGACCAGCCTTGCCGACAAGCTCTTCCTTCCGGTGGCCCGGTACCTTTTCTATCCGGCTCCGGTATCCCCCCTCTGAGGATACCGGCTTAGCCTGTTCAGCCAAACGCCTATCTTAGACTCCGCCATGAACATTTAACCGGTATCCTGATGGCTCAAAGCATCCGGTTTGGCATGCCTTTGGCATACCGGGGGTCATCCCCCCAACATTAGTCCCCGAAGCTGGTATAGTCTGGCGGATTTTATCCAACAGACCATGCCAGGTTCTCATGTCTTTGGATACCGGTTTAATTCATCGGCTTAGTGCTTGGATCCGGCATCTTTGCCCGGATTTTCATTATCTTTCTTTTCAAGTCATTCTCCGGTATCTTTTCTTCCGGTATCTTAGTCATTTAACGCCTCCTCGGCGAAGTCGAGAATATCTCGAACCCCGCGCGCGACAGAGACATGCGCACTGTGACTGACGCGCCGGTGTCAGTTGTCACTTCGCTTCGACTCCCGCGCGCCCATTTAATGCACCGCTGCGGATCCCACTAGCCGTTTTGGATCCTGTGTGTGCCTCCGTGTGGCCTCCTATTTTCTCGCGTGTACCTCTCCGCCACGTGGCGGCCCATGGTGCGAACCGCTGCGGGCCGCGAGGCGAACCGCCGCGGCCCAGCGGTTTTCAGCCCACCTCCTTTCTTCTTTATAAGCGCAACCGCCGCTCCTTCTTCCTCTTCTCGCATTCTCCACTTCCTCGCGCATAGTGCTCCTCGCCTCTGCGCCTTCGCCGTTCTCCGTCCGCCGTTGCCTGCTTGAGCTCCGTCGTCCGGCGAACTCACGCCGCACTTCCGCCGGACTTCGTCGTGCAGGAACCTTCTCCAGCGCCTTCACCGCATCCGCTGCATTCGTGCTTCCTCAAGTTCTTCCTCACCTCGCCGTTGACGGACTTCCTCGCCGGCCGCAGGCTCACCGTATCTCCGGCGAACCTCTTCTTCTGCGACTCCGCCGCCTCAGGTTAGGCCCGATGCGCCTCTACCTCTTTTCTTCTTGCATTTCAGATCTTGGGGGCGGTAGAGTATTTATCCCTTCTTTATTTTGCTTTTCCTCTTACTCGTAGATCTTCGTGCGAGGGTCTCTTTGGGGAAAACTGTTTTTGGTAGATTTCGGCGTTGCCTAGATCCATATGTCTAGCGAAGGGTCTCTCCCCGCCGCCACCTCTAGTAATCAAGGCAGTAGCACTTCTGACGGGCTAACCGAAGATCTCGCCCGGATGGATCTGGCATCTAGCCGAGACCAAGAGGCCGGCACATCTAGCCGGGCCTCCGGAAAGGATAAGACACGCGGAGCCTGGAGGGGTTCCGACGTGACTCAGTTTGAGATCGACTGGCTCTACCGGTCTAGGAGGATTCCGGAAGGAGTCATCTGCCGGCTTCCAGGTGACGAGATCGAACCGGTGCTCGAACCCGGTGAGGTCGTTGTTTTCCTTGCTCATTTTGAGCGTGGCTTCGGCCTTCCTGCCTCCGATTTCTTTCGCCAATTCCTTGACTTCTATCGACTCCAACCTCACCACCTTCCCGGCAATGCCGTTTTTTATCTTTCTTGTTTTGTGGCCTTCATGGAGGGCTACATCGGCATCCGTCCCGCTCGCGAGACGTTTGCCCGCTTTTTCTCTCTCCGAATCAACTCGGTCCAGGGCAAGGACATTCCCAAGCCCAAACCCCCCGTTCAATGCGGGTCTTGTATCATCGGCTCCCGTCAAGGGAGCCCCTTTTTTAAGTTTAACGGCCTCGAGTCTTGCCGCTTGTGGCAGACTACGTTCTTCTATGTGAAGAACAAGAGCGCCACCGACCTCATCAACTTGCCGGCGTTCAACCCGGCGCCGCCCGCCAAGATCAACTGGCAGTACAACCCTGGTACGGATCACAACGAGACGAACCGGGTGGTACGCTTCATGTTGAAGTTGATGAAGGACACCAACATCTGCTCCGACGATATCATCCGCGCCTTCATCTGCCGCCGGGTGCTTCCCCTTCAGCAGCGCGCTCAAAAGATTAGTGAGATGTACGGCCCCGGTGATCCCACCAAGATCACCGGCCTGCCCTTGAGCAAGGCGGATGTGGTCCTAAAGGCTAGCCAAATCTGCCAAACGGACATGCCGGATGAATGGGAGTGGGGCCTTTGCCCTCTCAGCTCCAGAAATCCTCCATCCCAAGAAGTAAGAAATTATGCGGCTCGGGTCGTAATACCGGTAACTTTCATCGTTGCAACTAATCCTCCTTTTTTCCTTTGTTTTCAGGCTAAGGCCCGCTTCCCCCGGATTGACTCAGACCGACGAGGCCCTTGCCGGAAGAGGCCTCTGGACAAGTACGATCCGGATCCTGTCATTCACTGGCTGGATCTGAGGATGGGCCGGACTCCAGCTTCACGCCTCGGCAAGTCTCCGCCGGAGCCAGCTGGTTCGTCTGATGACTTGACCTTGCTTGAGGTAGCTTTTCTGTTCGTTTTCTTATATTCTTTTTGTTACTGCCATTCTGTAGACATTCCCTCAGCCAACATCAACCCACAGGTCCATGAGCATGTCCCCCCCCCTGCAGGCCGAGGTTGGGGATGAGTTTCTGGACAAACTCATGGCCGAAGGCCAGAAGAGTGATCCTCCAGCTGCTGGCGCCGGCCCTAGCCATGCTCCCCCTGCCAAACGCCCTCGGACAGAAGTCATTGGAGGGAAGCAGGTTAGCACCAAGCGCTACAAGCAGAAGCGGATGCCGGTTTCTTCCGGGTAAGTTCTTCTTTTCCTTTTTTGTGTTTTCCCCATTTTCACCAAGTCCCTTTCCGGTTGCTTTTTTCCAATCCGCTTTCTTTTTCTCTCTTTCAGCCCTGCGCTTGAGCTTGGCTCCAAGCCGGAGGGCTCTGCCGGCTCCGCAAGGACCTCAACTCCTCCTCCTCACTCAAGTCCGGTACCATCTGGTGCCGGCAACACCTCTGCCTCCCCTTCGGGAGGCACTACAAGTTCGGGGTGCGCGGCCCCAACACCTCCTGATCACCGCGCGGAGGAGGACTTCACCTCCCCTCCAGAAGCCCAAGACACCGGCGCCAGCAACATCGGCGCCGGCAAGACAGATGCCGGGCAGGCGGAACCTCTGGTTCCTCCTTCCCCGAAGAAGAAAAAGAAGCAGCCAAGCTCCTCCTCTACCGCGCCGGATACTTCCGTGCCGGTATCTCCCGCGCCTCCTACCGGGACCACGCCGACACCGCTGCCAAGCCAAGGTCCTTCCGTGGCCAAGCGAACGGCGCCGCCAGAGACCCCCAAGATCACCAAGTTCCTCAAGCCCGGGGCTTCCCGGGGCAAGGCCGTGGAGGGCGACGCCTCAGGCGGCTCGCGGGACGTGGTGCTGCATGTCAGCCCAGCTGCTGCCGCTGTCCAAGACAAACCTTCCGGCGTCCTAGGCCGGATCGTTGCGCTGAATCGCGCGGGTAAGGACTTGGGGCACCTTCTCCCCTACGCCCAAAAGTGGAACGATGCAGATATCTCTGCATCTACCCGCGGCCTGGGGAAGGACCGCCTTCCAGCGCCAGACCCCGCTGGGCCTCGGTCTACTGAAGAACACTTCTCGCGGCTTAAACGCGCCGTGAAAGAGTTTGACAGTGCATGGTACGATGCTACCAGCAACGTGGTGGTAAGTTTTGCCAATTCTCTTGTAATTTTTTGTTGACGCCGGTTTCTTTTCTTTCCGGATCTTGTCTATCCTCCCAGTCCCCGAGTTTCGTGTTGAGAGCGTAGCTTTTAGCGCGAAACTTCAACTAGAAACGCGCGAAACCGGCATAACCAGTCCCCGAGTTTTGGGTTAAAACCTTTGTTTCTTTCTTCCTCATAACCATCTTCCTTTGAACAGAGCACCGCGGACGCCCGGAAGCAACTCTTTGAGGAGCTTCTGTGGGAGCATCGGGACCTTGCTGAGGCCCACAGCCATTGCCAAGGTTTGTTTTGTTCTTTTCCCTCCGGCATCTTTTCACCGGAATGTTCTCTTCTTTGATATTTACGCATCTTTTTGCTTAACAGTTGTTCCGGAAGCCACCATCGAGGCCCTTAAGGCCCAGGTTACCAAGCTTCAAGGTACCACCCTTTCTTTTCCGGCTAACCCGTTCTTTTTTCATTTCATCTATTGTCGCTTGCTAAAACCTTTCTTTCCGGTACTTAGGCGAGAAAAAGCAGCTTCTCAAGGAGCACAACGAGGCACTGGACGCCCAGAAGACCGCCTTGAGGGAGCTGAAGGAATAGGCTATGCAAGCCGCGCTCCAGCACGAGCAAGCTCTCAAGGATGCCCGGGTCGCGGCTGAGGCCAGGCTGGCGGAGGTCGTGGAGGACTCCACGAACTCCAACACCGTACTAACGGCAGAGCTGGAAGAGGAGAGGAAAGCGCGGAAGGCAGCGGAGCGCCTCATTGATACCATGACCACTGATCACCGGGAATACGATCGGTTGGTTATGAAGATTGACGCTGCTGGCGCAAAGTTGACGTGGGAGTTAGAGATCTCTGTGGTGTAACTTTTCTTCACGTCCCCGGCAACGGCGCCAGAAATTTGCTTGATGCGTGTGGTTGGCACGTCCGTTGGGAACCCCAAGAGGAAGGTGTGATGCGCACAGCGGCAAGTTTCCTCGAAGAAACCAAGGTTTAATCGGACCAGTAGGAGTCAAGAAGCACGTTGAAGGTTGATGGCGGCGGGATGTAGTGCGGCGCAACACCAGGGATTCCGGCGCCAACGTGGAACCTGCACAACACAACCAAAGTACTTTGCCCCAACGAAACAGTGAGGTTGTCAATCTCACCGGCTTGCTGTAACAAAGGATTAACCGTATTGTGTGGAAGATGATTGTTTGCAGAAAACAGTAGAACAAGTATTGCAGTAGATTGTATTTCAGTAAAGAGAATTGGACCGGGGTCCACAGTTCACTAGAGGTGTCTCTCCCATAAGACAAACAGCATGTTGGGTGAACAAATTACAGTTGGGCAATTGACAAATAAAGAGAGCATGACAATGCACATACATATCATGATGAGTATAGTGAGATTTAATTGGGCATTACGACAAAGTACATAGACCGCCATCCAACTGCATCTATGCCTAAAAAGTCCACCTTCAGGTTATCATCCGAACCCCCTCCAGTATTAAGTTGCAAAGCAACAGACAATTGCATTAAGTATGGTGCGTAATGTAATCAACAACTACATCCTTAGACATAGCATCAATGTTTTATCCCTAGTGGCAACAACACAACACAACCTTAGAACTTTCACATCGTCCCGGTGTCAATGCAGGCATGAACCCACTATCGAGCATAAGTACTCCCTCTTGGAGTTACAAGCATCTACTTGGCCAGAGCATCTACTAGTAACGGAGAGCATGCAAGATCATAAACAACACGTAGATATAACTTTGATAATCAACATAACAAGTATTCTCTATTCATCGGATCCCAACAAACGAAACATATAGAATTACAGATAGATGATCTTGATCATGTTAGGCAGCTCACAAGATCCGACAATGATAGCACAATGGGGAGAAGACAACCATCTAGCTACTGCTATGGACCCATAGTCCAGGGGTAGACTACTCACACATCACACCGGAGGCGACCATGGCGGCGTAGAGTCCTCCGGGAGATGATTCCCCTCTCCGGCAGGGTGCCGGAGGCGATCTCCTGGATCCCCCGAGATGGGATCGGCGTTGGCGGCGTCTCTGGAAGGTTTTCCGTATCGTGGCTCTCGGTACTGGGGGTTTCGTCACGGAGGCTTTAAGTAGGCGGAAGGACAAGTCAAGAGGCGGCACGAGGGGCCCACACCATAGGCCGGCGCGGCCAGGGGTGGGGCCGCGCCGCCCTAGGGTTTGGCCACCCCGTGGCCCCTCTTCGTCTCGTCTTCGGACTTCTGGAAGCTTCGTGGAAAAATAGGCCCCTGGGCTTTGATTTCGTCCAATTCCGAGAATATTTCCTTACTAGGATTTCTGAAACCAAAAACAGCAGAAAACAAAGAATCGGCACTTCGGCATCTTGTTAATAGGTTAGTTCCAGAAAATGCACGAATATGACATAAAGTGTGCATAAAACATGTAGATATTATCAATAATGTGGCATGGAACACAAGAAATTATCGATACGTCGGAGACGTATCAGACGCGCTGGCTCTCCGTAAGTCCCTGCCTTGCCCCTTCTTTCGCTTATAAGCTTTCTCCTTTTGAAAATGTACCTTTGTTCCTTGTTCTTCCGACATACTTTTTTCCGGTGTCTTATGTTTATGCTTTTTCCTTCCTCCTGTAGAGCATTTCCCAGAATCCCAGGTCTACGCCGTGAAGAAGGTGATGGAGGATCGGGTGGCGCGGGAATTTCCCAATATGGACGCGCACTGGGATGGGTACGACTATCTTGTCGCCCTCTCCGCGCGAGTCCAACATATGCGCTGCGTCGACCGGCTCCTTGTCGACCTACCAGCTGCCGCCATCCAAATCTTCAAGGTGCTGTGGCCTGAGGAGGAGCTGCCGGAAAACATCACGCTTACTGCCCACCGGCTCAAGGATGCCGGGCACCGGATTCGCGAGTGGCAATGCTCCACGGCTCGTGCCGGAGCTGACACGGCGCTGCGCTCCGCATGCTCCTGGTACCCTGATCTGAATCTGGATGCCCTTCAAGGCGTACGCCAAGATGCTCCCACGGACACGGATCCGGCGCTCACCGCGAAGCGGCAGGACCGGGCCTACCGGCTTGCTGAGTATGCCGAGGTCCGCACCTTCATCCCTCCCCCTCCTGGTGTCAAGGACTACCTCAGCGATGAGGAAGAAGAAGACGAGGGAGATGAAGATGAGGCAGCTGAGGACGTGCCGCCGGAAGCTCCCGAGGCCAGCACTGCTCCCCCTGAAGTCGCTGAGACCGGTGCCGCTCCACCTGATGCCCCCGTCGCCTGAACAAGTTATCTGCTCCTGCTTGCTTTACAACAGACTTTGTTAAATTTGACCCCGGTATGCCGGGGTGTATGATGTAAAACCTTAAGTCCGCTTTTGCTTGCCACACAACATTTTATGCCGGTAAGTTATACCGGTAGTTAATTATCTTAAGTTTGCTTTAGCATATTTGCCTCTGGTTTTGCTTTCATCCTGCACCGCAAAGATTTCTAGATTGTTTCCGCATCAAATTCGATGCATACTTGGTTCTTTTGCCTTGGCTCTGCCTGCCTTCTCTGGGCGTTCTTTGGCGTATGAGCACAAGGTTCTTTCACCAAACAAGCATTTTCTTGAACTTAGAAATAACTTCGAAATTTTGCAAAAAAACCGGTTAAACCGGGGTTAGTTAAATTTTCCGGATTGTTCTTTCCTGCTCTCCCTCTTTGCAGTTCATGTGCTTATCCCCGACCGGTTTATCTTGCTTGCCATGAAGCCGGTTTCCGGACAGCAGCAGAGTCGAAGACTCCGGTAGGATTTAGCACACTACTAAACCGGAAAGAAAAAACATTCAATAAGCAACCGGTAAACTGAAAAAATAAACAAGTTACATGCAACCTTATTGGGGTAGTCCCCGAGATTCATTCAAGGTTCCGGCATCTTTTATTCATAGCATATAAGGTACAAAAAGGAACTTCTTACACCCAAGGTTGGAAAAAGCGCTAGGCGTAAGCGAGGCGGTTGGCATTCGCCTAGAGCCTAGGCGATGCTTAAGCGCTCTAGGCGTAGCCTAGGCGGGAATAGTTTATACCATCAAGTGTGTGTATGGGTGTGTATATGGGTTATTATACGTGAATACACATTAATCTAGAGCATGTAAATGCGTAAATTTCATATAACTAGCTTTAGAATAATACCGATCTAGCTCGTTAGTGAAGTATGGCATAAATTTCATATTGAGGAAGACACTTTCTTTGTTGCACTGCCTAGACTCCCGCTTATGCCCTAGGCGAGGCGTTTGTCCATTGCGTAGTGCCTAAGCGTGCTTAAGCGTTGCCTAGGCATCGCCTTGTCCAACAGAGTTACACCACAACTTCAAGAGTAGAAGGGACGCAATAGAGCTACGTTCCATGGACGCTTGCTCTCCTCTCCGGACCTGTCCGCCTTTCCTTTTTTCCACTCCTGTGCATCGATCAAGTAATATGCATCATTGTGAAGCACCTTGCTTACAATGAAGGGACCTTCCCATGGTGGCAAAAGCTTGTGCCGGCCTTCAGTGCGCTGCACCAGGCGCAGTACGAGGTCTCCTTCCCGGAAAACTCTCGGGTTAACCTTCCGGTTATGATATCGTCTGAGGTTTTGCTGGTAAATGGCTGTTCTTGCCAAAGCCAGCTCTCTTGCTTCTTCTAGCAAGTCGACATCATTTTCTCTGGCCTCTTTGACCTCTTGCTCAGTATAGAGCTGTACCCTTGGTGAATCATGAATGATGTCGGTTGGTATGACCGCTTCTGCTCCATAAACCATGAAGAACGGAGTGTATCCGGTAGACCGGTTTGGAGTTGTTCTTATACTCCACAGAACTGATGGTAGCTCATCAAGCCAACATCCCGGTGACTTTTCCACTGCATCAATGAGTCTAGGCTTGATACCGGAAAGTACCAAAGCATTCATTCTTTCCACTTGGCCATTGCCTTGTGGGTGTGCCACTGAGCACAAATCCAACCGGATGTTCTTGTCCTCACAAAACCTTTTGAACTCACCTTGAGCAAAGTTGGTTCCATTGTCAGTGATGATGCTGTGCGGGTATCCATACCGCAAAATGACATCCTTTAAGAACTTCACTGCTGTGTGCCCATCACATTTTGCGATAGGTTTCACTTCTAGCCATTTGGTGAATTTATCCACCATGACCAAGATGTGAGTCATGCTGCTCCTTGCAGTTTTAAATGGGCCAACCATATCGAGGCACCAAACGGCAAACGACCATGTTAATGGTATTGTCTTTAAACCGGATGCTGGGGTATGATTTTGCTTGGCGTACCTCTGGCACCCGTTGCATTTTCTTACCAAATCCTCAGCGTTCTCCAAAGCAGTGGGCCAATAAAACCCATGCCGGAATACTTTTGCTACCAGCGCCCTTGATGAAGCATGATGCCCACATTCTCCTTGGTGAATTTCCTCAAGCATTTCTTTTCCTTCTTTCGGTTCCACACATCTTTGAAGGACACCGGTAACACTTCTCTTGTACACCTCACCGTTGATGAATGTGTATGCTTTGGACCTTCTTTGTATTCTCCTTGACTCATTTTCGTCATCCGGCAAGATGCCGTTGATCAGGAATTCCTTAATAGGTTTAACCCATGACGGTGTCTCTCGAACCAAAAACACCGGTGCATCTATCTCCATGCTATCTACCAGCATCATTTCTTCCGGTATGAGTACAGTAGTCCCCGAGCTTGCCGAAGCAGTCCCCGAGTTTACCGGTACAATCCCCGGGTTCACCGGTGCAGTCCCCGGGTTTCCTTCATCAATATCCATGGGTACTACATGCGACTCCGGTACAAAAATTGATTCCGATTCCGGGCTTGGTTTGATCGATGGTGCTCTTAAGTGAGCTAAAGCTATTCCGGGAGGAATTTCTTGCCTGGATGAGCCCAGCTTGGACAAAGCATCCGCGGCTTCATTTTCCGCGCGCGGCACATGGTGAAACTCACACCCTTCGAAGAATCCGGCAATCTTTTGCACGTGAAACCGGTACAAGGCCATGTTGGCATCTTTTGCATCCCAATCCCCGGAACGCTGCTGTACCACAAGATCTGAATCTCCATAGCAAATGATCCGGTGTGCACCGATTTCTTTTGCGACCTTAAGCCCATGGATCAAAGCTTCATATTCAGCGACATTATTCGATGCCCTGAAATGTACTTGCAAAATATACCGGAGGTGATCTCCTTTTGGTGAGGTGAGTACCACACCGGCACCTAGACCCTCTTTTAGCTTGGATCCATCAAAGTGCATTTTCCAGTATTCTATCCTTTGATCTGGCGGTTTGTATTGCATCTCCGCCCAATCGACTAGGAAGTCAGCCAAAGCCTGTGATTTTATGGCATCTCTTCTTTCATATACCGGCACGTATGGTGATATCTGGATTGCCCACTTCGCAATCCTGCCGCTGGCGTCCTTGTTACACATGATATCAGAGATTGGTGCTTCACTCACCACCTTCATAGGATGCTCCTCAAAGTAATGCTTGAGTTTTGTGGCGGCCATGTACACACCATAAGTCATTTTTTGGAAGTGAGGGTAATTTTGTTTTGAGAGGGAGAGCACCTCGCTCAGGTAGTATACCGGCCTCTGGACAGTTTTTCCTTCCTCTTCTCTTTCAACCACAACCACTACGCTCACAACCCGGTTTGTTGCCGCTATGTATAACAGCATTGGCTCTCTTTCTAGAGGTGAAGCCAGTATGGGTGCTGTGGCTAGCATTGTTTTTAGCTCCTTAAACGCTGCGTCTGCCTGAGGGGTCCAGACGAACGTGTCAGATTTTTTCATCAGAGCATAGAGTGGCAGAGCTTTTTCTCCCAACCTGCTTACGAACCGGCTAAGCGATGCCAAGCTTCCGGTAAACTTTTGCACATCTTTTAACTCTCGAGGGACAGCCATTCTTTCTATTGCCCGGATTTTTACCGGATTGACTTCTATGCCCCGGCTTGATACCAGGAAACCGAGCAGCTTGCCGGCAGGGACACCGAAGGTGCATTTTGCCGGATTAAGTTTCATCCGGAACCGTCTTAGGTTATCGAATGTTTGCCGGATGTCGTCAATCAAGGTGTTCTTTACCTTTGTTTTTATCACAATGTCGTCTACATAGACTTGCACATTCTTTCCGATTTGATCAAACAAGCATTTTTGCATGCAGCGCTGGTACGTTGCACCAGCGTTGCGCAAACCAAAGGGCATAGTAACATAGCAATAAGCCCCGTGTGGGGTAATGAACGCAGTTTTTATTTGATCTTCCTTTTTCAAGGGAATTTGGTGGAAACCTGAATACGCATCCAGGAAGGACAACAACTCACACCCAGCAGTCGAATCAATCACTTGATCGATCCGTGGTAAAGGGAAAGGGTCTCTTGGGCAAGCCTTGTTTAGGTTGGTGTAGTCGATGCACATGCGCCACACCTTCGGAGCTTTTGCCTCCAGGTTCTCATCTTTTTTCTTTTCGACCATTACCGGATTGGCCAGCCACTCTGTGTGCGTGACCTCCACAATGAATCCGGCAACGAACAGTTTTGTCACCTCCTCTCCTATGATTTTCCTTCTATCCTCAGCGAACCGACGTAAGGGTTGCCGCACCGGCTTGGCATCTTTCCGGACGTTCAAGGAGTGCTCAGCCAGCTCCCTCGGAACACCTACCAAATCATCAGTTGACCAGGCAAAGATATTCCGATTCTCACGGAGGAAGCTGACGAGCGCGCTTTCCTATGCTTGATCAAGTCCGGCACCGATACGAACGGTGCGCTCTGGGTAAGCCGGATCCAGCACAATGTCCTTTGTTTCATTTGTCGGCTTGAATGCCGGTGAACCCAAGTTTCCACTCATTGCCGCTAAGCTCAATTGTGAGGACTGAGCCAGCGCAACAGCTGTTTGCATTCTTTTCTTTTCCTCCGCGATCACCAGCGATTCTGCTAGGTTTGATCCGGCAGACGCAGTTTCCAGTGAGACCTTATAGTTTCCCACCACAGTCAAGGGTCCACGAGGTGCCGGCATCTTCATCTTGAGGTAAGCCGTATGAGTGGTAGCCATGAAAGCTGCCAGTGCTGGTCTTCCCAACAACGCATGGTAAGGACTGTCTAGATCCACCACCTCAAACTCAACATTTTCAACCCGACAATTGTCACGTCCTCCAAATGCTATGTCCACCCGAACTTTTCCTATCGGGGCACAGGACAAGCCAGGAACGATCCCGTGGAACGTTGTGCGCGTTGGCTGAAGCATGTTTTCTGTTATGCCCAACGTACGCATGGTGTGCTTGTACATGATGTTTATGCTGCTGCCGTTATCTATCAGCACCTTGCTGAATTTTACTCGAGTTTGCGGCCCCTTCATGATTGGGTCCACAACAAGAGCATATCCACCCGGATTCGGCATGATCTTGGGGTGATCCTTAAATGACCAGGTAATTTCCTGATTGGACCACAGCATGTACTTGGGGACTGCCGGCATCACAGCATTGACCTCCATGGAGCGGCGGTGTACACTTTGCCTGTCTGTTGGCTCAGTGACAAAGACAACACAGCACATATCCGGACCCTCGTAAACATTCCGGCCTAAAGGTGCCGGTAGAGGTGGCTGATCATCTTGCTCCACCCGGTTAACCTGCTGGTACTGCTGCCGGTTTGGTTGCACCGGTAAGGCGTTTGCCCCGGTAAGTGGCGGTGGTGGCGGTAGCTGTTGCTGCCGCGGCATGTCTTGTGGTGGTTGTGCATCTTTTACCGTTCCCTTTTGCATCAAGTACTTGGTCCAGGTACAATCCTTCGTCAGGTGGTTTGACGGGTGTGCCGGGTTCGGCGTGTGCCACCGGCAAGGCTGGTCCATGGCAGTTTCCATGGTGTATTTCGCAGGTTCTTGCCAGTTTCTTTTCTGGGCCCAGGGTTTCTTTTCCACCCACTGTTTCTTAGGACCCGCCCATGGCTGCGATCCGGTTCTTTGCCTCTGACTACCGCTGGCCTCAGAGTTTTCCTGCACAGCAGCAACTTGCTGCGGACCGTACCTTCGATCCGGAAAATCTTCTCTTCTTTTGTTATTCCGGTTATCTCGGTGTTGTTCGTGGCGTAGCTGTTCCTGCTCAGGTTGCACTGCCGGCTGCATTGGGTCTCCCAACGCATAGCTATCCGCCACACGTATCATCTCTGCCAACGTTGTCGGCATGTTCCGCTGCAGCTTTTGCCACAACGGTGAACCTCTCGCACCTTGCTAAACCAAGCAATGGCCTGTGCCTCGATTACCCCTTCACAGGAGTTCCTTGTAGTGTTCCACCGGGCCAGATAATCCCGGTCTGTTTCGTTCGGGCGCTGTACGCACAGAGCAAGTTGCTGCGGCCTGTTTGGCCTCTGATAGGTGCTGCTGAAATTGCTCACAAAAGCCTCCTCAAAATCCAGCCAGCCATTTATGCTTCCTGCCGGCAAGTTGTTTAGCCAGATTCTTGCCGGTCCAACCAAAAACGATGGTATGATCCTCACGGCCCAACGCCGATTTCCTCCTCCTGCTACGGTTCCTCCACCGCCTGCGACATATACCGCAGTCACGTAATCCGCGAGCCAGTCTTCCGGCTTCGTAGTGCCATCGTATGTTTTTGTGTCACGGGGCAACATAAAGTTGTGAACTGGTGGTTTTTCTTTCATGATCCTTGGGCCAAAGCACTTTGGGCCTGGGGGACCTTCCTCCTCGATCATTTCCGACAAGTACACTCTATCCAGACGGTGCCTCGCATCCCGTTCCGGTAAGTATCTCTCTCCCAAACGTTCTCCCAATGGGTTCCGGTATGCTGCCGGTCTTGCAGAATCAGCTTCATCGTAACATTCCGGTACCGCGGCCCTTGCCTGCCGGTACCTCGGGGGATCTATTTCCTCCTCATCGTACGCTGCTCTTGCAGCTCGATAATTTTGCCCGGTTTCGTATCTACCGGCATGATTGTTTCCGGCATAGCCTCCTCTGGCGTAGCCTCGTTCTGCCCCTTGGCTTTTTCTACCGGCATCATGTTGCCCGGCTTGTTGCTTTCCGGCAAGAACCGGATCGTACACAGTCATCTGCTGTGCGTTCATCTCTTTTTCTCTTCTTCTATCCGGATGGGGGGACGATGCCTGCCCATGGGACTTGCTTCCGGCATTCTTTGTTGAACGCGCGGACTTTGAGGCCGCGGCCTTGTTCAGCTTAGCTAGCTGCTCAGCATTTTGCTGCTCAATAGTTTCCAGCAGCTCTCTAACACGCTCTTGCTGTTTTGCCAAAGCATCTCCGGAAAGCGACTCGCATAGCTCTACTGCAGCTTTAGCAGCTTTTATAGTTTTATCCGGGCTACTGTACTTAGGTTTTTCCACGATGCTAACAGATGCAGAGGTACTTTTGCCGGCATGAATCTCTCTGCGCAAATCCTGATCTAGGTTGCGAGCTCTTAGCCGGTTTTCCGGCATCCTAGCAGCATGCGCGCTAACAGAAGCAAAGCCATGGGCAGCATTGTACTCACGTAGGGTAAGGTTCAGCTCGCGCTGCGCCCGGAGGATGTCCTTGCCGCTCTCGAGCACCTTTTGGCGCTGCGCCTCCAGCTCCGCCTGAGCCACTGTTGGATCGATGTTCTGCGCGATGGGGGTGGCGAGGACGTTCATCGCCGCTTGAAGCGGTGTTTCCGGTGGCGCGGATGATGCTCCCGCTGCGCCTGCATCGCGCTCCAGCGGTGGCTTGGCCGCACGGGTCGAAACTGCACGACCAGCACCTTCACCCACAGCTTCTTTCCTTGCACCAACCACGCCGGTCATCATTACCTCGACGCTGCCGGCGGCGCGGCCAGCACAGAGCCATCTTGGTGGGTCCGGCGCCACCAGCACCGGCGAGAGGCGCTGGCGCACAGGGACGGTGCCGAAGTAGACGCGGTGGCTGCCAAACTCGATGACGCGGCCGTTCTTGGGGAAGATGCCGCCGTTGGCGAAGCAGCCCGCGTTGTCGTTGATGAAGTCCATGGCGTAGATGCGCCGCATGAGCGCGGACACCATACGCTCGCCGGCGACCTCGAGGATGCCCGCCCGAATGTGAACTCCATCAAGCGCCACTTCATGCCCCACGGTGGGCGCCAACTGTCGTCGTGGTGAACAGACAGATGCCATAGGATGGCTTAGATTGGGGCCGAATGGACGCTAGAGGATTCGGGGGAGGGTTTGTGATCAGGTGGGACGAACTTCCGGATGGTTTCCTCAAGAACTTGGCCAAGGCCAGAGGTTGAAGAAGAAAGACACAAGGAAGAACTCGCTCTAGATCACCATGTTCATTGATTCTCACAAGTTACAGGTTTGTGCTTCGCGCCTTGCTACTATCGTGCGTCGCCCGTAAGGAGGGCTGCCCCCTCTCCTTATATAGAGGAGAGGGTGGCTTACAGGGCAAGAAACCCTAATGGCATCTTTGACTAGACAACCTACTTTATAAAGCTACTTTACAAAGCTACTTTAATCATAGATGACACCGGGGTCCTCTTTAATCAGGGAGGCTGACGTCCTCCGGCTTCTTTCTTCGTCATCTTCTTCTTTATCGTCAGCCCTTCGTTTAAAGCCACTTTGCTTAGCTCATCTTTGTCTTCTAGCTCTGGAGAGGATATTTGACCAGCCTTGCCGATAAGCTCTTCCTTCCGGTGGCCCGGTACCTTTTCTATCCGGCTCCGGTATCCCCCCTCTGAGGATACCGGCTTAGCCTGTTCAGCCAAACACCTATCTTAGACTCCGCCATGAACATTTAACCGGTATCCTGATGGCTCAAAGCATCCGGTTTGGCATGCCTTTGGCATACCGGGGGTCATCCCCCCAACAGGGATGCCTTGGGCATCCCCAAGCTTAGATGCTTGAGTCTTCTTGAAATATGCAGGGATGAACCACCGGGGCATCCCCAAGCTTAGAGCTTTCACTCTCCTTGATCATAGTATATCATCCTCCTCTCTTGACCCTTGAAAACTTCCTCCACACCAAACTCGAAACAAACTCATTAGAGGGTTAGTGCATAATCAAAATTCACATGTTCAGAGGTTACACATTCATTCTTAACACTTCTGGACATTGCACAAAGCTTCTGAAAGTTAATGGAACAAATAAATCCATCCAACACAGCAAAAGAGGCAATGCGAAATAAAAGGCAGAATCTGTCAAAACAGAACAGTCCGTAAAGACGAATTTTTACGAGGCACCAGACTTGCTCAAATGAAAATGTTCAAATTTAATGAAAGTTGCGTACATATCTGAGGATCTCTCAGGTAAATTGGCAGAATTTTCTGAGTTACCTACAGAGGATTAGGCCCATATTCGTGACAGCAAGAAATCTGTTTCTGCGCAGTAATCCAAATCTAGTATCAACCTTTCTATCAAAGACTTTACTTGGCACAACAATGCAATAAAAATAAGATAAGGAGAGGTTTCTACAGTAGTAACAACTTCCAAGACTCAAATATAAAATAAAAGTACTGTAGCAAAATAAACACATGGGTTATCTCCCAAGAAGTTCTTTCTTTATAGCCATTAAGATGGGCTCAGCAGTTTTAATGATGCACTCGCAAGAAATAGTAGTTGAAGCAAAAGAGAGCATCAAGAGGCAAATTCAAAACAAATTTAAGTCTAACATGCTTCCTATGCATAGGAATCTTGTAAATAAACAAGTTCATGAAGCATAATGCAACAAGCATAGAAAGATAAAACAAGTGCAGCTTCAAAAATTTCAGCACATAGAGAGGCATTTTAGTAACAGGAAAATTTCTACAACCATATTTTCCTCTCTCATAATAACTTTCAGTAGCAACATGAGCAAACTCAACAATATAACTATCACATAAAGCATTCTTATCATGAGTCTCATGCATAAAATTATTACTACTCCCAACATAAGCATAATCAATTTTATTAGTAATAGTGGGAGCAAATTCAACAAAGTAGCTATCATTATTATTTTCATCATCAAATATAGGAGGCATATTGTAATCATAATCAAATTTATCCTTCATAACAGGCGGTACTAAAAGACTACTATCATTATAATCATCATAAATAGGAGGCAAAGTATCATCAAAGTAAATTTTCTCCTCAATGCTTGGGGGACTAAAAATATCATGCTCATCAAAGCCAGCTTCCCCAAGCTTAGAATTTTCCATATCATTAGCAACAATGGTGTTCAAAGCGTTCATACTAATATGTTCCATAGGTTTTTTAATTTTCGCATCAAACCATCCATGTCTTAAATCAGGAAATAGAATAAGAAGCTCATTGTTGTCCATTATGCCTAACTAGTGTAAACAAGAAACAAAAAGATGCAATTGCAGGATCTAAAGGAAATAGCTTCGAGCACACACACAACGGCGCCAGAAAATTACTTTACCTGGGACCGGAGTATGAGAGCCTTTTACCTTTCCTCCCCGGCAACGGCGCTAGAAAAGTGCCTGATGTCTACGGGTGCTTCTATTCTTGTAGACAGTGTTGGGCCTCCAAGAGCAGAGGTTTGTAGAACAGCAGCAAGTTTCCCTTAAGTGGATCACCCAAGGTTTATCGATCTCAGGGAGGAAGAGGTCAAAGATATCCCTCTCATGCAACCCTGCAACCACAAAGCAAGAAGTCTCTTGTGTCCCCAACACACCTAATAGGTGCAGTAGTTCGGCGAAGAGATGGTGAAATACAGGTGGTATGAATAAATATGAGCAGTAGCAATGGCACCAGAAAAGTGCTTTGCTGTCCAGGACTGGCGAGTGGTTGATGGTGGTAATATTGCAGGCAGTACAAATGCAGTAAAACAGTAAACAAGCAGCGATAGCAGTATTTGGGAACAAGGCCTAGGGATTATACTTTCACTAGTGGACACTCTCAACATTGATCACATAACAGAATAGATAAATGTTAGACTCTACACTCTCTTGTTGGATGATGAACACCACTAACTGTGTAGGATTACATGAACCCTCAATGCCGGAGTTAACAAGCTCCACAATATTCGATATTCATGTTTAAGTAACCTTAGAGTGCATGACAGATCAACATAAC
Organism: Lolium perenne; assembly: GCF_019359855.2. NCBI lineage: Eukaryota > Viridiplantae > Streptophyta > Magnoliopsida > Poales > Poaceae > Lolium > Lolium perenne. The sequence goes on from NC_067244.2 coordinate 72,053,143, forward strand.
CAAACCAAGTACTAACATAGCATGCACACTGTCACCTTCACGCTACGAAAGGAGGCATAGATCACATCAATACCATCATAGCAATAGTTAACTTCATAATCTACAAGAGATCACAATCATAGCCTACGCCAAGTACTACACGATGCACACACTGTCACCATTACACCGTGCAGGAGGAATAAACTACTTTAATAACATCACTAGAGTAGCACACAGATATATTGTGATACAAAACACATTGCAATCATAAATAGATATAAATAAGCACTTCACTATGCCATTCATAACAGTGAATAAGTATTCTGTGAAATATAGCCTAAGAGACACACACGGTGCACACACTGTCACCTTTACACACGTGGGACAAGGAGTCTCCAGAGATCACATAAGTAAAATCCACTTGACTAGCATAATGACATCTAGATTACAAGCATCATCATATGAATCTCAATCATGTAAGGCAGCTCATGAGATTATTGTATTGAAGTACATAGGGAGAGAGATTAACCACATAGCTACCGGTACAGCCCTTAGCCTCGATGGAGAACTACTCCCTCCTCATGGGAGACAGCAGCGGTGATGAAGATGGCGGTGGTGTCGATGGAGGAGCCTTCCGGGGGCACTTCCCCATCCCGGCGGCGTGCCGGAACAGAGACTCTTGTCCCCCAGATCTTGGCTTCGCGATGGCGGCGGCTCTGGATGGTTTCTCGTACCGTGGCTTTTTCGTCTCGATGTTTTAGGTCAGGGACCTTTATATAGGCGAAGAGGCGGCATCAGAAGGTCAACGAGGCGACGACACAACAGGGGGGCGCGGGCCCCCCCTTGGCCGCGCCAGGGTAGTGTCTGGTGGGCCTGTGGCCCCCCTCTGGCCTCTCTCGGGTGTTCTGGAAGCTTCGCGTGATCCTAAGATGTTGGGCGTTGATTTCGTCCGATTCCGAGAATATTTCCTTACTAGGATTTCTGAAACCAAAAACAGCAGAAAACAGAAACTGGCCCTTCGGCATCTCGTCAATAGGTTAGTTCCGGAAAATGCATAAATATGACATAAAGTATGCATAAAACATGTAGATATCATCAATAATGTGGCATGGAACATAAGAAATTATCGATACGTCGGAGATGTATCACCTCGCCACGAAAATCGGCAAAAACATCCAAGTAGACATCGACGATGTTGTCATCAAAACAAAACAAGGTATATCCCTCATCGACGATCTTCGAGAAACCTTTGACAATCTCAACAAATTCTGCCTCAAACTGAACCTGGCGTTCCTGCTGGAGAACTCCTCGGATACTTGGTGTTAGCCAGAGGAATCAAGGCCAATCCAGAGAAAATACAAGCTATTCTGACAATGAGAAAACCAACCAAACTCAAGGAGACACATCAGCTAACTGGGTGAGTCGCAGCTTTAAGAAGATTCGTCGCAAGGTTGGGAGAAAAAGCGCTGCCCTTCTACGCGCTTATAAAGCAAGGGGAAAAGTTCGAGAGGACTGATGAGGAAGCAGACAAGGCTTTTGAGCACTTGAAGCGTACAATTCGACACTACCAGTGCTGGTGGCACCACGAGAAAAAGAACCCCTGCTGCTGTACATTGCGGCCACACCTCGGGTGGTCAGCACAGTTCTCGTGGTAGAGTGGGAAGAAGAAGGAAAAATTCATGGAGTCCAGCGACCAGTATATTTCCTTAGTGAATACTTATCACCATCCAAGCAGCGCTACCCGCATTATCACAAGCTGGCTTATGGAGTTTTCATGTTAGCAAGAAAGCTAAGGCATTATTTTTTGGCACATCCAATAATAGTGGTAAATGAGGCGCCTCTCTCGAACATTTTAACAATCTAGAAGCTATAGAACGTGTCTCCCTTTTGGTAATCGAACTTTCCCCTCGGGACATCACATATGAAAAGATAAAAGCAATCAAGTCGCACATTCTGCCGGACTTTGTCGCATAGTGGATGGAACTCCAAAACACAGGACCTCCAGATTTGTCGAGTACTTGGCATATGAACTTTGATGGGTCCAAAAGAGTAGAAGGAGCTGGAGCAGGCGTGATACTTTTTTTGTCGCAAGGCGACAAGATGAAGTACATATTGCGGATGACTTTCCCCAACGCGTCAAATAATGAAGCAGAATATGAAGCTCTTATCCATGGGAGGAAGATGGCAAAAGCATGTGGCGTCACTCGCCTTAAAATCTTTGGTGATTCTCAGTTGGTTGCACAATAGGTGATGAACAAGTGTGATGTAGTCAATGATAGCATGATAGCATACAGAGATATGCACAATGAACCGAGAAAACCTTCGATGGTTGCGAAGTAAATCATGTGAGCAGACCCGGCAATGATGAAGCCAACATTTTAGCAAACATTGGGTCACAATGTCTGCCCATACCACCTGGAGTTTTTTGGGAGGAAATTAGCGAGAGATCAACCAAGTTGAAGAAAACGACAGCACCAAAGCAGCCGAAGAAAAATGATAAACCCAAGAAAGCCTCGGGGGCTGTAGCAGCCCCAGAACCACATATTTCGGATGAAGAGGAAGAACCAGAGGAGGTCATGATGATACAAATCCCTTGGATGCAAACGTACTTGGCATATATCACGAAGAAAGAAATGCCCGAAGATCCAGTGGAAGCACGAAGAGTTATTCAGCGATCTAAGACGTTTACAGTGGTTAAGGGAGAACTATACAAACAAAGCATATCGGGTGTACTGCAGAGGTGTGTTACACCCAAAGAAGGACGAGTCATATTAAAGGACATACATGAAGGGATATGTGACCATCACGCAAGCAGTCGAGCAATTGCAGCCAAATCTTTTTGAGCTGGATTTTACTGGTTATCAGCCATAGAGGATGTGAAGGAAATCATGCGCACTTGTGAAGCTTGCCAAATCGCGTCTAAACCTCGCTCTCCAGCAGCAGAATTAATGCCAATACCTTTGGCATGGCCTTTTGCTCAATGAGGATTAAATATGGTGGGAGAATTGCATAACTCTTTCCCAGGAGGACACGTCTATCTGCTCGTAGCAGTCGGCGGATTCACCAAGTGGATTGAAGCAACACCAGTAACCTCGGCAGATGCAACATCAGCAGTAAACTTCATCAAAGGGATAGTTTTTCGGTTCGGAGTCCCTAACAACATACTCACAAATAACGACAACAACTTCAACTCCCAAGAATTCAAGGATTATTGTGAGGGTGTAGGCATCAAGCTACAGTTTGCATCTATCGCACATCAACAGATCAACGACCAAGTCAAAAAATCAAACGGCCCCATATGCAATGGCATCAAGAAACGTCTGCTGGCACCACTCGAAAAAGCAAGACATGCTTGGGTCGACGAATTACCCTCCGTGTTATGGAGCTTACAAACAACACCAAATGCAGCAACTCAAGAAACTTCGTTCTTCCTAGTACACAGTGCTGAAGCAGTACTCCCGATAGAAATATAACATAATTCTCCTAGAGTTGTGGAATATGATGAAGAGTCCTCGCAAAAGGCACTTGAGGATGATTTTGATGCAACTGATGAAGCAAGATATGTGGGGCTATCAAGAGTAAGTGCATATCAGCAGAACCTAAAAAACAACCACAGTCTACGTTTGCGGCTCACATCTTTTGAAGTTGGCGATCTAGTTTCTTCGATTTAATCTGTAAGGGTACATTGCCCCTATGTGTGGTTTTGGTAATTAATGACAACCCCTATGGACTAATGTTTTCATTGAGTTTATATGAAGGAATATTCCATAGGTTCTACTTGTATTCCATGTGTTGGATTCAAGTATGGATGCCATGTAAATAAAGATACATCTTGTGTATTGGCATCAAGATCATCGATTTGAAGACATATATGTGATATGATCAAGAAGAAGAAATGAAGATGGAGTTCTTATGTGGAACTCAATATAAGTCATGCTCTATCTTATGAGAGTATGAGAAGATACAAGGTTGAGTTGGGCAAGTTCAAGATGAGCATCTCAAGTGGATCACATGCTTGAAGCTTGCCGTCCATTTGGTGATAATGGACTTGTGAAGATGTGCATCAATGAAGCTTTCCCATCATAGTGTATGGGGGAGAATTTGTGAGTCTTCACAAAGCAACAATGATCAAGTGAGGCATTCCGGCTTGAGTGGAGCGAGAAGAGCTATCATCAAGATCAAGCGGGATGCACAAGGCAAATGTATGGCCTTGCTAGGTTTTCCTTTTACCGGTCTCAAGGTGGTTGTTGGGAGACCGGATTATAGGATAGATAGCCGCACTATCAAGAGGGGCTTTCGGTTGGGTAACTTGATCACATCGTCTTAGGGAGCTCAATCCTTTGCATACTTTGCATATCCTTATTTCTTCTTGGTATTTCTCTGTGTGAGGTTCTTGAGCTTGTTGCTAGCTTTACAACAAGCCCAAGTTCATCGAAAACGGAATCCGCATGCATCTTCTATTGCGTTTTCGAGTTTGGACGTCTTCACCGTTTCTTGATGGTGGGAGACTCCCTCTATAAAATCATCTAAAATGTTCTGTGAGGAGTCTTCACCATTTTTGTTGGGGTTCTATTCGTCGTTATCTTTCCAACAAAATTGGTTTCATGTCAATCGGAGTCCGGACACAAAAGTTATCACAGTTTTTTGTATAACATGTTTTCCTGCTCACCTGGTCAGGGACCCGGTCGGACCGGCCCATGCGCCGGTCGGTTCCGGCGTGCCGACCGGTCAACCGGGCGCCAACCGGGTGACCTCCTGGACGACACAAAGTGTCCCCGGTCGGGGTCCGGCATGCCGACCGGTTTGGACCGGCTGGTCCGGTCTGTGTCCCGGTCTGACCGGGCCCTGGACCGGACGGCCCGGCCCTAGGCCCTGTTGACCGGCCTCCTCGACGGTTGACTCAGCCCAACTTTTCCCCAACGGTTATATTTGCTCTTGGGCTATAAATAGCCCTTCTTCCACCTTGGGCTGAGTTAGTTCTTCTCATTCTCTCTCCTCCATTGTTGCATTTTGAAGAACTTGCTCTCCCCTTTGATTCCTCCCATAACTCTTGCTATTTCTTGAGGGATCTAAGAGAGAAGATCTAGATCTACATCCCCACCAATCATTTTCTCCTCTAAGTGAGGGGCACCCTTTGGATCTAGATCTTGGAGTCTTTTGTTGACTTTCCCCATTGCTCTTCCTCTCCAATCTCATCTTAGCATTTGTTGCTTGGGTGGGATTTGAGAGTGAAGGACTTGAACACCTCTAGTGTTCTTGCTTTGCATCATTGCATAGTGTTGAGCTCTCCACCACGATTAGTTCGAGTGAGAGACCGCGATCTTGTTACTCTTGGAGGGAGACCTCCTAGTTGGCTTGGCGGTTGGTGCTCCGGTGATCTCTTCAAGAAGATTGTGAAGAGGCCCGGGCTTCTCCTTCGTGGAGCTTGTGAAGTGGTTGTGGAGCTTGCCATCTCCGGAGCGGAGGAAAAGCTAACCATAAGGAAAGGGCCATTATCCTTCGTGGGTGTGGTTCGGAGAATAGCGTGAGCCTTCGTGGCGCGGGGAATCCTTCGTGGGACCTCCACTCCTCCAAACGTGACGTACCTTCTTGCAAAGGAAGGGAACACGGGAATACATCCTCGTCTTTGCGTGCCTCGGTTATTTCTATACTCGAGCTCTCTTTCCTTGTGATAGCCATCGTGCTTGAAGTACATATATCTTGCTATCACTTGTGCTGCATATATCTTGTGCCTATCTTGCTTAGCTCTAGTTGATATTGTTACACTTAGTTGAGCTTAGCATATTTAGGGTTTGTGCTTGTAAGCTAAACGATAGTTTAATTCCGCATTCTTACAAGACAAATCCGCAAGAGTTTTTAATTGCCTATTCACCCCCCTCTAGGCGACATCTCGATCTTTCATAAGCAGGATGGCCACGAGAAGCTCGAATCGCCATTGTTGGGACCATACATCGTCACATAAGTCATTCGAGGGGGACCATATCGACTAAAAGATAAGATGACATGAAAAGATGAAGGAAAACCCGTGGAAAGTTGCACAGTTGCGACGTTTCTACGCGTAGAAGGAAGTCAATATAGTAGTAACCATGTAAACATACATTGTACTTGAACAGCTCGCAAGTTTTCAGATGCACTCTTTTCCTTTCAGGACACCGAGTGGGGCTGAAAGGTTTTTAATGAGGTGGGCTTGCTTTACTGCAATATAGCATGGTTGAAATAAAAATAGTGATGAAAAATATCTTTATTTTCTTTGCAAGCAATGCTCGAGGGCTAGAACCCGAAAAATACGACATAACTTACCTTCATAAACTCGGCAATATATCCTCTTTGGTTTCACAAAGAACCTCGCCAACAAACAATACTCTTATGTTACACCAAATACTCAAGGGCTAAGAAGAAAATTACAATTCAATAGAGGGAAATACCATCAGAAGAATTTGCTTTAACTATCCAACTGTCTTGCAAAATTTTACAAAAAGACACGACAGTATAGTACACGGAAATTTTTTGTCCATACAAGGACCCGATATTTAAACAAACAAAATATACAACAAGTACATATATATAAAAGTGCGTCTTGGTTTAAACCTCACGCAACAAGCGGTATAAGAAATCCCTATATCAACCTATCTATATTTTCCCTTGCAGCAAGCATCTGTTGCGTTGAATCATCATATTGGTATTCTTTGAAGAAAGAGGAGTCTATCTCAAGGAGTTTATCTATAATCTTTTCGGCAACAGGGGACACGGCCGCATTATGTCGACCAAGATTTATCTTCCTCTTCGAGCTCTTTAGGAGAACACCTTCCACAACTTTATCAAGATCCATATTTGGGTGGTAAATCCTCAGCCTGATCAAAGAAAATTTGGCGCCAGCTACCATGTGAGCCTTCACGAAGTCATGAATATTGCGTACATCGTTAAACTTATTCATGACCTGAGCAGGATTTTCGGGTTGAGGATTGCGAGGAAACATGGCATTATATACCCTGGCCAAGGTACCGTTGAAGAAATCAAGAATTTTCGAGTCTGGGTGGCACGATCTTGAAATTGAACAATACGGCGATAGCGTGCTTCATCTGCCCAAAAATCAATGTTGTTGTCCCTGGCAAGAGGTAGAAGGCTATCAACCCGCAAGTTCACTCTTTGTTCTTCGGCAGCAGTGTCTAAAAACACACCTACGAGAGACAAAGCAAAAGCAATATAGTACACGGACAAATACATCAAGGTAACGTGAAGGTGCTGGGATAAGAAGGGCGTACCAGCCATATCTTGACTCGCATCAGTCATAAGGTCTAGCATGTAGTTTTCACGTTAAACAGAACAGGCGGCGTGGGAAGTCGCAAATTTTTCCATATCAAGAGATTGTTGCGCCTGACGAAGTGCAGATTGTTCACGATCTGAGGATTTTCGTGCTTGTTCCAAGGCAGTCATTGTTTGCTTCTTCATCGACTGAAGTTGCTGTCGCAAATCTGCCATCTCTCTTTTTATTGATTCAGGACATGATGAAACATCCAAGGAAGCATTTTCGAGCACTTTCGTAGAGTGCGATGCAGCGGGAGACGTGTCGGAATATCCAGTCCCGGTATAGTTGTCAAAGATAAACTGGAAAGCAAAATATTCTTGATGAAACCTTTTTCATTCATAGCCATAGTACATTACACAAATGAGTTTTCAAAATATTTGGCTCATAAAGCATTTACATAATGGTCGGGGGCAACAAAAGGCGAAAACATCTACAAAGAAAAAGGAGTACAAGTTTGTCTACTTGACCTCCGTTTGGGCAGTGCTGGCAGAAGCAAAAGACCTCGGGTCAAGGAGGGTGATGATTCTCCTCAAGAAGAACTTCACATTCTTTATCAGAGCTTTCCACTTCTCGATGTTCAAGCCTCTGACAGCAGCAACTTTGTTCCAGTCAATTTTTTCACCAATGGCCGCCACGAGAGCAATAGTGCCTTCGACTCCAATCTTCAAACTTGCTTGGTGATGTGCCAAGGCTGGGTCATCTTTATCCATGGAAGTGTTTAGCAAGTTGGTCAAACCTCTCGGGTAGGTCAGTCTTCGGGAAAAAGTGCGGGAAGATGCGTTCAAACGCAGTCCACGCCGACTTCAAGACTTGCGCGCCTGGGAGCAATTCAGCTCCAGGACCGTGAGAGTATCCAGGAGACGATCTTCATCCAAGTCCTTGTTCCTGGTGTACATCACACCAATTTTCCTACTGAAGAAAGGAAACATCTTATAAATACATATATAACGCTAGTATAGATATGCAAGTAAAAGGACAGAGAAGGGAAAGGTAAGATTACTCGAAAATCTGACGGACTTTTCTGTGTCTCGAAGCATTCAATTATGTTGGCTTCCCGTTGGGAGAGTTTCGTTTCTCTCTCGCTCAATGCATTTTCGGCAGCGTGGAGTCTTTCTCGAAGATCTCCGACACTAGCAGCATCTTCTTGAGCCTTTTTGCGAGCTTTCTCGCTGGCCTTAAGCTTCTTCTCGAAGTCACTGGCGCGCTTCTCGGCAAGATGCAATGCCTTTGAAAAGGAGGGATTAAATTATAAGACATGCAAAAAAGTATAAGGTAATATGTGCAATGAAAAACTTACTCCTTAGAGATTCAACTTCAGCACGAAACCCAATAAAACGGGAGCCTCTTTCAACCATCTCCTTCATCAGGGGCTGCAAAATAGTCGACAGGCAAAAAGGCAGTATCAAGAAGTTGGAAATTTTTCGAGCAAATAAATAACATGACAAGACAAGAAAAGATATCTTACATCATCAAGGATAGGAGTCAATAAGCTCCCATTGGCAATTTCTTCTTTACCAGAGGCACCCATCCTAGCCTTTTTCTTCTTCAACTCTCGGGGGCTGTGTGCTGGAGCCGAAGCTTCTGGAGCAACATGTGCTAGAGTCGAAGCTTCTAGAGCAACATGTGGTTCCTCGGACAGGACCAGCGTGTGATATGTGCTCGTGTTTGCTGGCCTGGGAGCCTCTAGTTCCAAAAATGCTTCGTCATCTCTGTCCACACATTAACAATGTTAGCACACGAAAACGAATACAAGTCAAAATAGTTCGAAGAAAGGAAGGAAAAACTTACGAGCTGACGCTGCCAGCACAAGTGAAGGGTGATGACCCACAAGTATAGGGGATCGCAACAGTCTTTGAGGGACGTAAAACCCAAATTTATTGATTTGACACAAGGGGAGGTAAAGAATACTTATAAGCCTTAACAACGGAGTTGTCAATTCAGATGCACCTGTAAAAGCACTCGTGACAGGGGTGATGTGAAGCAGCAGTAATATGAGAGCAATTGCAATAGTAACACAACAGCAGTAGCAGTAACACAGAGGAGATGGCACCGAAAAATATTCCAGTGTGTAGTTGACTGTAGAGCAATGACGATGACAAAAGGACCGGGGTTCCCAGCTATCTACACTAGTGGTAACTCTCCAAATAACATGTGTTGGGTGAATAAATTACAGTTGGGCAATTGATAATTGTGATGGCATGACAATGCATGCTATGATAAGATAAAGGTTACTGTAGTATTTAATTGAGAACTATAACATAATACTTAGATCGTAATCCAAGTGCGTCTATGACTAATAATCCACCCTCAGGCTATCATCCGAACGCCTTCCAGTATTAAGTTGCAAGCAACAAACTATCGCATTAAGCAATATGTGTAAAGTAAACAATAGAATTTTCCTTGGACAAAACATTGTTATTTTCTCCCTAGTACCAACATCACATCTACAATCTTAGAAGTTTTGTTGTCACTCTTCCAGAAAACTAGAGGCATGAGCCCACTATCGAGCATAAATACTCCCTCTTGGAGATGCAGGCAACTACTTGATCAAGGTAACTACAAGTACCGGAGAGCATGCAAGATCTTAAATAACAATAGTATGATAATATGATGAACAATCTGATCACAATTCCACAATTTATTAGATCCCAACAAACACAACACCGATTACATCATATGGATCTCAATCATGTAAGACAGCTCATGAGATCATTGTATTGAAGTACATGGGGGAGAGAGTACCAACTAGCTAAAACCGAGACCCGTAGTCCAGGGGAGAACTACTCATGAACCATCATGGAGTCAAAGTGGAGGCGGTGGAGTCGATGGAGATGGCTCCGGGGGCCAATCCCGTACCGGCAGGGTGCCGGAATAGGGACTTCTGACCCGCGAAACTTGTATGGACGATGACGGCGGCGACGGAACTTTTCGTGGATGGAGGCTGGATTATTTAGGTTTTTTTTTGCATCGGAGGGAATATGTAGGTGGAAGGGTGAGGTCGGTGGGGGGCAGGTGGGCCCACACCACCCCTAGGCACGGGCCAAGGCCAGTCCGCTCCTAGGGTTGGTCCGGCCGGCTCCTGTCCCCCCTCTGTCTCTCCTCTGGACTCCGTCTTCATTTCTGTAAAATAGCAACTTTGGCTTTTGTTTCGTCCAATTCCGAGAATATTTCCTGTACAACTTTCTACAAAACAGCAGAAAATAGGGAACTGGCACTGTGGCATCTTGTCAATAGGTTAGTTCTGGAAAATGCATAAAAGTGCCACGAAGTGTAAACAAAACATATAGAAATTGGTGTAAAACAAGCATGGAGCATCAAAAATTATAGATACGTTTGTAACGTATCAAACGGGTCCAAGTTTTCTTGTCCTTCGGGAGAAGTTTCTTCGGCGGCTTGTTGAGACAATTTGGATGCGCCGGAATCTTCTTCGTCAGGAGTTCTCTTCCTCTTACGCTTATCCGAGGAAGACGCAGGAGGAGGAGAGTTTGTGTTGGAGGAGCCAGAAACTTGTTTCGACTCCAAAATTTTGTCAGAAGAACCCGCACTATTTTCAGATTTTGCGGGTTCGCTCTCAAGAACAGAGGTTTCTTGCAAGTCATTGATACGTCTCAAACGTATCTATAATTTCTGATGTTCCATGCTTGTTTTATGACAATACCTAGATGTTTTGTTCACACTTTATATCGTTTTGATGCGTTTTCCGGAACTAACCTATTGACGAGATGCCGAAGTGCCAGTTCCTGTTTTCTGCTGTTTTTGGTTTCAGAAATCCTAGTAAGGAAATATTCTCAGAATTGGACGAAATCAACGCCCAGCATCTTATAATTCCACGAAGCTTCCAGAACACCCGAGAGCCACCAGAGGAGGGCCACAGGGGGCCCACACGTGTGCCCGGCGCGGCCAAGAGGGGGGCCGCGCCGCCCTACTGTGTGGTGGCCCCGTCAGCCTTCCGACTCCGCCTCTTCGCCTATAAGTTGCCTCCTGGCCTAAATCTTCGACACCAATTGACGAAACCCAAGAAAACCTTCCAGAGCTGCCGCCATCGCGAAACTCCAATTCGGGGGACAGAAGTCTCTGTTCCGGCACCCTGCCGGGACGGGGAATTGCCCCCGGAGTCATCTCCACCGCCGTCTCCACCGCCATCTTCACCGCCATCGCTGTCTCCATGATGAGGAGGGAGTAGTTCACCCCCGGGGCTGAGGGCTCCGTTGTAGCTATGTGGTTCATCTCTCTCTCTTTGTGATCTAGTTGAATATCATCTATATGCTACTCTAGTGATGTTATTAAAGTGGTCTATTCCTCCTCCATGATGTAATGTTGACAGTGTGTGCATCATGAAGTACTTGGTATATGCTATGATTGTGATCTCTTGTAGATTATGAAGTTAACTATTACTATGATGGTATTGATGCAATCTATTTCCCCTTTCATAGTCTGTCGGTGACGGTGTGCATGCTATGTTAGTACTCGGTGTAATTGCGTTGGTCTATCATGCACTCTAAGGTTACTTAAAAATGAACATCGAATATTGTGGAGCTTGTTAACTCCGGCATTGAGGTGCTCTTGTAGCCCTACACAATTAGTGGTGTTCATCATCCAACAAGAGAGTGTAGAGTGGTTCTATTATGTGATCATTGTTGAGAGTGTCCAGTAGTGAAAGCATGATCCCTAGGCCTTGTTCCCAAATACTGCAATCATCACTTGTTTACTGTTCTACTGCATCTGTACTACCTGCAATATTCCCACCATCAACCACACGCCAGTTGTAGCAGCAAGCTATTTTCTGGTGCCGTTACTACTGCTCATATTCATCCATACCACTTGTATTTCACTATCTCTTCGCCGAACTAGTGCACCTATACATCTGACAAGTGTATTAGGTGTGTTGGGGACACAAGAGACTTCTTGCTTTGTGATTGCAGGGTTGCTTGAGAGGGATATCTTTGACCTCTTCCTCCCTGAGTTCGATAAACCTTGGGTGATCCACTTAAGGGAAAACTTGCTGCTGTTCTACAAACCTCTGCTCTTGGAGGCCCAACACTGTCTACAGGAAAAGAAGCGTGAGTAGACATCAAGCTATTTTCTGGCGCCGTTGCCGGGGAGGAAAGGTAAAAGGCACTCACACTCTGGTCCCAGGTAACTAAGTTATTTTCTGTTGCCGTTGTAAGTGCTCGAAGCTATTTCCTTTAGATCCTGCAATTGCATCTTTTTGTTTCATGTTTTTATTTTCACTAGTTAGGCATAATGGAAAACAACAAAAAATTTAGTGAGCTTTTTAATCTATTTCCTGAGTTAAGATATGAATTATTTGATGCGAAAATTAAAAAACCTATGGAACCTTATTTGCATGCTAGTAGCAATGTTATTAGTATGAACACAATTACTGCTAATGCTATGGAGAAGTCTAAGCTTGGGGAAGCTAGTTTTTATGATCTTTTTAGCTTCCCATCTTTAGGGGAGAAAATTTGCTCTGATAATACTTTATCTCCCATATGCGATAACTCTAATGATGCTTGTGATATTTTAAATCCACCTACTTCAAGTACTGCTTTCAAGATACCCATGAAAATTATTGAACGTGTTATGGATAACCGCTATGAAGGGGATGGAATTGTCCATCCTGGAGATCATTTACTGTTTTTGCATGAATTATGCGGGTTATTCAAGTGTGCAGGTATCTCTATGGATGAAGTGAAGAAGAAACTATTCTCTATTTCGCTGTCTGGTAAAGCGGCGCATTGGTATAAATTGCTGAAGAATAGTCATTCTCTTGGTTGGGAGGAAATTGTACCTCTCTTTTATTCTAAATTTTATCCTCCTCATGAAGTGCATACTGATAGAAATTACATTTATAACTTTTATCCTCGTGATGGAGAGAGTATTTCCCAAGCATGGGGGAGATTGAAGTCACTAATGCTCAAATGTCCCATTCATGAGCTCCCCCGTAATGTTATTATTAATAATTTTTATGCAAGGCTTTCAGGACACCACAAGGACTATCTAGATGCCTGTTTGGAGGGATCTTTCACAAGCAAGGAGGTTGAAGCTAGGTGGGATCTTCTTGATCGGATTGAGGAGAACGACAAAGGTAAAGAGTCAGGTATAAATTATGATTATGAATGCACTGAAACTTTTATGGATACTGGTAAATTTCGAAATATGAGTGCTACTTATGGTCTTGACTCTCAAGTTGTTGCAAATCTTTATAAAGCTTTTGCTTCTCATTTTGAATTGCCTAAGAAGAATTTTGATAAGTATCATGAACCTTTTAAAGATGCTTGCATGAAGGATGAAATTGTTGTTAATGATTGCAATGAACATGCTCAAACTCCTAAGAATGCTATTTCTTATAAGCATGTTAATTTTTTTGGAATGCATAGACCTTGTGGAATTAATCAAATCAAAGATGAATATTGTATCCATCATATTAATGAAAAAACTAGAAAGTGGTTTAGGGCTCTAGATGATCTTGGTAAAAAAAGTTTGTGCCCTCTATCCTTTTATTTGTGAACTTTGCCATAGAGTGGGTCATTTTAATTTTAAATGCTCCTCCAATGATAATTTGAACCCCATGAGTGCTGCAAATTTGTATTGTGATGATGAGATTACTCCTAATCAGCATGATGAACTCACTTTATTTTTGTGGTGTGAAGAGTTATCAAGGAAAATTTCTTTGCTAGATATTAACGATCTTGATATTGATGATGTCCTGCATGGGTGTTTTTCTTATTGCATTGATAATTGCCATACAAATACTTACATACAAAATATTTTAGAAGATGACACCTTGCCAAAATATGATAGGACCGCTGTGTGTTTTGAACTTATTAATGAAAAGGAGGAATCCTCCCAAGTTTCTTCTATTGTTTCTGGAAATAAATCAGGTTATGTGGAGAAGCCTCCCTTCAAGCCTCTTCCTCCTAAAGAAGGGAACGAGGATAAGGAAGAGAAGAAGAAGAAGAAGAAGAAGAAGAAGAAGGGAACGAAGAAGAAGAAGAAGAAGAAGAAGAAGAAGAAGAAGAAGAAGAAGGGGGATAAAGAAAAAGAGGTAACGGCATATCCCCGCGTGAATGAGATAACGATAGGTAACCGTAAGTATGTTGCTCCTAATGACTATTATGATAATGAATCTGAACACAATGATCTTCCTATGCCATTTACATACATTAGTGATAACGATTTAGAAGAGCACACTACTTTTGATATTAAAAATCTCTGGGAAACCAATTCTGAAAATGATGATGATAATAATTGCCATAGTATCAGTACTATCCATGCTTCTTCCCATAATGATATAGAAAGCTCTAAGCTTGCGGATGAGGTGTTTGAAAATCCTTTTGCTACTGATCATTATATGTTTGATACATCTCCTTCTAGTAACAATGATGGTATAGTCACAGATGAACCTACTGTGAAAGATAACTATTCTATTTCTTATGATGACACTATGCCCCCGACCTTTGATGATTATTATAAAGAATGCTAGGATATAGGTTATAACTATCCTTATGAAACTTGTCATAGTTATGATTGGATTGCCAAAAACAATTCCCTTAATATGCAACTTGTTTACCATGTTCAAATTCTTGATAATAATCTTGCTCCAATTACTATTAATGAGAAGAACTCTTCTTATGCCAAAATTAATGATACTTCTATGCATATGAACCATGATAAGAATGTTTTAAGTGATGGGTATATTGTGGATTTCATCAATGATGTTACTGAAAGTTATTATGAGAGAGGGAAACATGGTTATATGCATCTTAATAATATTAAGTTTCCCCTCTTTATGTTGAGAATCTTGAAGTTACTCGTGTTTTATCTTCCTATGCTTGTCACTTTGTTCTTCATGAATTCATTTGTGTACAAGATTCCTTTGCATAGGAAGTGGGTTAGACTTAAATGTGTTTTGAATTTTCTTCTTGATGCTCTCTTTTGCTTCAACTCTTATTTCTTGGGAGTGCATCATTAAAATTACTGAGCCCATCTTAATGGCTATAAAGAAAGCACTTCTTGGGAGATAACCCATGTGTTATTTTGCTACAGTACTTTTGTTATATTTGTGTCTTAGAAGTTGTTACTACTGTAGCAACCTCTCCTTATCTTAATTTTGTTGCATTGTTGTGCCAAGTAAAGTCTTTGATAGTAAGGTTCATACTAGATTTGGATTACTGCGTAGAAACAGATTTCTTGCTGTCACGAATCTGGGTTGAATTCTCTGTAGGTAACTCAGAAAATTCTGCCAATTTACGTGAGTGATCCTCATATATGTACGCAACTTTCATTAAATTTGAGCATTTTCATTTGAGCAAGTATGGTGCCTCGTAAAAATTCGTATTTACGGACTGTTCTGTTTTGACAGATTCTACCTTTTATTTCACATTGTCTGTTTTGCTATGCTTGATGGATTTCTTTGTTCCATTAACTTTCAGTAGCTTTGTGCAATGTCCAGAAGTGTTAAGAATGATTATGTCACCTCTGAACATGTGCATTTTGATTATGCACTAACCCTCTAATGAGTTGTTTTGAGTTTGGTGTGGAGGAAGTTTTCAAGGATCAAGAGAGGAGGATGATACAATATGATCAAGGAGAGTGAAAGCTCTAAGCTTGGGGATGCCCCGGTGGTTCATCCCTGCATATTTCAAGAAGACTCAAGCATCTAAGCTTGGGGATGCCCAAGGCATCCCCTTCTTCATCGACAACATTATCAGGTTCCTCTAGTGAAACTATATTTTTATTCCGTCACATCTTATGTGCTTTACTTGGAGCGTCTGTTTGTTTTTGTTTTTGTTTTGTTTGAATAAGATGGATCCTAGCATTCATTGTGTGGGAGAGAGACATGCTCCGCTGTTGCATATGGACAAATATGTCCTTAGGCTTTACTCATAATGTTCATGGCGAAGGTTGAAACTACTTCGTTAATTGTTATATGGTTGGAAACGGAAAATGCTACATGTGGTAATTGGTAAAATGTCTTGAATAATTTGATACTTGGCAATTGTTGTGCTCATAAGGATCATGTTTAAGCTCTTGCATCATATACTTTGCACCTATTAGTGAAGAAATACATAGAGCTTGTTGAAATTTGGTTTGCATGATTGGTCTCTCTAAAGTCTAGATATTTTCTAGTAAGGGTTTGAGCAACAAGGATGACAGTGTAGAGTCTTATAATGCTTGCAATATGTTTTTATGTGAGTTTTGCTGTACCGGTTCATACTTGTGTTTGCTTCAAACAACCTTGCTAGCCTAAGCCTTGTATTGAGAGGGATTACTTCTCATGCATCCAAAATCCTTGAGCCAAAAACTATGCCATTTGTGTCCACCATACCTACCTACTACATGGTATTTCTCTGCCATTCCAAAGTAAATTGCTTGAGTGCTATCTTTAAATTTCCATCCTTTGTCTTTGCAATATATAGCTCATGGGACAAATAGCCTAAAAACTATTGTGGTATTGAATATGTACTTATGCATCTTATCTCTTATTAAGTTGCTTGTTGTGCGATAACCATGTTCCTGGGGATGCCATCAACTACTCTTTGTTGAATATCATGTGAGTTGCTATGCATGTTCGTATTGTCTGAAGTAAGGGCGATTTACCATGAGTTGCATGGTTTGAGCATGCATATTGTTAGAGAAGAACATTGGGCCGCTAACAAAAGCCATGATCCATGGTGGAAGTTTCAGTTTTGGACAACAATCCTCAATCTCTTATGAGAATATTATCTGTTGTTGAATGCTTATGCATTAAAGAGGAGTCCATTATCTGTTGTCTATGTTGTCCCGGTATGGATGTCTAAGTTGAGAATAATCAAAAGCGAGAAATCCAATGCGAGCTTTCTCCTTAGACCTTTGTACAGGCGGCATAGAGGTGCCCCTTTGTGATACTTGGTTAAAACATATGTATTGCGATGATAATCCAGGTAATCCGAGCTAATTAGGACAAGGTGCGGGCACTATTGGTAATCTATGCATGAGGCTTGCAACTTGTAGGATATAATTTACATAACACATATGCTTTATTACTACCGTTGACAAAATTGTTTCTTGTTTTCAAAATAAAAAGCTCTAGCACAAATATAGCAATCGATGCTTCCCTCTTTGAAGGGCCTTTCTTCTACTTTTATGTTGAGTCAGTCTACCTATTTCCTCTCACCTTAAGAAGCAAACACTTGTGTTAACTGTGCATTGATTCTTACATACTCGCATATTGCACTTGTTATATTGCTTTATGTTGACAACTATCCATGAGATATACATGTTACAAGTTGAAAGCAACCGCTGAAACTTAATCTTCCTTTGTGTTGCTTCAATACCTTTACTATGAATTTATTGCTTTATGAGTGAAATCTTATGCAAGACTTATTGATGCTTGTCTTGAAAGTACTATTCATGAAAAGTCTTTGCTATATGATTCAGTTCATTACTCATTGTCTTTACCATTTCTTTGGATCGCTGCATTCATTACATGTGCTTACAATAGTATTGATCGAGATTATGATAGCATGTCACTTCAGAAATTATCTTTGTTATCGTTTACCTACTCGGGACGAGTAGGCACTAAGCTTGGGGATGCTTGATACGTCTCAAACGTATCTATAATTTCTGATGTTCCATGCTTGTTTTATGACAATACCTACATGTTTTGTTCACACTTTATATCGTTTTGATGCGTTTTTCGGAACTAACCTGTTGACGAGATGCCGAAGTGCCAGTTCTTGTTTTCTGCTGTTTTTGGTTTCAGAAATCCTAGTAAGGAAATATTCTTGGAATTGGACGAAATCAACGCCCAGCATCTTATAATTCCACGAAGCTTCCAGACACCCGAGAGCCACCAGAGGAGGGCCACAGGGGGCCCACACGTGTGCCCGGCGCGGCCAAGAGGGGGGCCGCGCTGCCCTACTGTGTGGTGGCCCCGTCAGCCTTCCGACTCCGCCTCTTCGCCTATAAGTTGCCTCCTGACCTAAATCTTCGACACCAATTGACGAAACCCGAGAAAACCTTCCAGAGCCGCCGCCATCGCGAAACTCCAATTCGGGGGACAGAAGTCTCTGTTCCGGCACCCTGCCGGGATGGGGAATTGCCCCCGGAGTCATCTCCACCGCCGTCTCCACCGCCATCTTCACCGCCATCGCTGTCTCCATGATGAGGAGGGAGTAATTCACCCCCGGGGCTGAGGGCTCCGCTGTAGCTATGTGGTTCATCTCTCTCTCTTTGTGATCTAGTTGAATATCATCTATATGCTACTCTAGTGATGTTATTAAAGTGGTCTATTCCTCCTCCATGATGTAATGTTGACAGTGTGTGCATCATGAAGTACTTGGTATATGCTATGATTCTGATCTCTTGTAGATTATGAAGTTAACTATTACTATGATGGTATTGATGCAATCTATTCCCCCTTTCATAGCCAGTCGGTGACGGTGTGCATGCTATGTTAGTACTCGGTGTAATTGCGTTGGTCTATCATGCACTCTAAGGTTACTTAAATATGAACATCGAATATTGTGGAGCTTGTTAACTCCGACATTGAGGTGCTCTTGTAGCCCTACACAATTAGTGGTGTTCATCATCCAACAAGAGAGTGTAGAGTGGTTCTATTATGTGATCATTGTTGACAGTGTCCACTAGTGAAAGCATGATCCCTAGGCCTTGTTCCCAAATACTGCAATCATCGCTTGTTTACTGTTCTACTGCATCTGTACTACCTGCAATATTCCCACCATCAACCACACGCCAGTTGTAGCAGCAAGCTATTTTCTGGTGCCGTTACTACTGCTCATATTCATCCATACCACTTGTATTTCACTATCTCTTCGCCGAACTAGTGCACCTATACATCTGACAAGTGTATTAGGTGTGTTGGGGACACAAGAGACTTCTTGCTTTGTGATTGCAGGGTTGCTTGAGAGGGATATCTTTGACCTCTTCCTCCCTGAGTTCGATAAACCTTGGGTGATCCACTTAAGGGAAAACTTGCTGCTGTTCTACAAACCTCTGCTCTTGGAGGCCCAACACTGTCTACAGGAAAAGAAGCATGAGTAGACATCAGTCATCATTGATGATAGCTCGCTCAGGTACATCTCCACCTTCGGGAAGTGGATGAAGAGAAGAAAGAGCTTGGTGGTTCTGTAGAAAGAAAGAACAAGTTAACTGATACGTCTCCGACGTATCGATAATTTCTTATGTTCCATGCCACATTATTGATGATATGTACATGTTTTATGCATACTTTACATCATATTTATGCATTTTCTGGAACTAACCTATTAACAAGATGCCGAAGAGCCAGTTGCTGTTTTCTACTATTTTTGGTTTCAGAAATCCTAGTAAGGAAATATTCTCGGAATTGGACGAAATCAACGCCCAGGGGCCTATTTTCACACGAAGCTTCCAGAAGACCGAAGAGTCAACGAAGTGGGGCCACGAGGCGGCCAGAGGGTAGGGCGGCGCGGCCCAGCCCTTGGCCGCGCCGACCTGTCTCCTGGGCCCCTCGTGTGGCCCCCTGACCTGCCCTTCCGCCTACAAATAGCCTTCGTCGCGAAACCCCCAGTACCGAGAGCCACGATACGGAAAACCTTCCAGAGACGCCGCCGCCGCCAATCCCATCTCGGGGGATTCAGGAGATCGCCTCCGGCACCCTGCCGGAGAGGGGAATCATCTCCCGGAGGACTCTACGCCGCCATGGTCGCCTCCGGAGTGATGAGTGAGTAGTTCACCCCTGGACTATGGGTCCATAGCAGTAGCTAGATGGTTGTCTTCTCCTCATTATGCTTCATTGTCGGATCTTGTGAGCTGCCTAACATGATCAAGATCATCTATCTGTAATGCTATATGTTGTGTTTGTTGGGATCCAATGGATAGAGAATACTATGTTATGTTGATTATCAATTTATGTCTATGTGTTGTTTATGATCTTGCATGCTCTCCGTTATTAGTAGAGGCTCTGGCCAAGTTTTTGCTAGTAACTCCAAGAGGGAGTATTTATGCTCGATAGTGGGTTCATGTCTCCGTGAACTGGGAGTGAGAAACCTCTAAGGTTATGGATGTGCTGTTGCCACTAGGGATAAAACATTGATGCTATGTCCGAGGATGTAGTTATTGATTACATTACGCGCAATACTTAATGCAATTGTCTGTTGTTAGCAACTTAATACTGGAAGGGGTTCGGATGATAACCTGAAGGTGGACTTTTTAGGCATAGATGCATGCTGGATAGCGGTCTATGTACTTTGTCGTAATGCCCAATTAAATCTCACAATAATCATCATAATATGTATGTGCATGGTCATGCCCTCTCTATTTGTCAATTGCCCAACTGTAATTTGTTCACCCAACATGCTATTTATCTTATGGGAGAGACACCTCTAGTGAACTGTGGACCCCGGTCCAATTCTCTATACTGAAATACAATCTACTGCAATTGTTCTACTGTTTTCTGCAAACAATCATCTTCCACACTATACATCTAATCCTTTGTTACAGCAAGCCAGTGAGATTGACAACCTCGCTGTTTCGTTGGGGCAAAGTACTTGGTTTGTGTTGTGCAGGTTCCACGTTGGCGCCGGAATCCCTGGTGTTGCACCGCACTACATCTCGCCGCCATCAACCTTCACGTGCTTCTTGACTCCTACTGGTTCGATAAACTTTGGTTTCTTACTGAGGGAAACTTGCCGCTGTGCGCATCACACCTTCCTCTTGGGGTTCCCAACGGACGCGTGTCGAACGGAAAGACAATACGTCAACCACGCGCATCAAGCAAATTTCTGGCGCCGTTGCCGGGGAATGAAGGAAAGCTACACCATTTCCTCCCTCGTCAACTACGCGCCAAGCAAAATTTCTGGCGCCGTTGCCGGGGAGATCAAGACACGCTGCAAGGGGAGTCTCCACATCACAATCTCTTTACTTTGTTTTTGTCTTGCTTTATTT
Source organism: Lolium perenne (assembly GCF_019359855.2). Lineage (NCBI taxonomy): Eukaryota > Viridiplantae > Streptophyta > Magnoliopsida > Poales > Poaceae > Lolium > Lolium perenne. The sequence goes on from NC_067244.2 coordinate 72,074,360, forward strand.
TATTTACTACTTTGTTTGCTGCACTAAAACAAAATACAAAAAAATTAGTTGCTAGTTTTACTTTATTTGCTATATTGTTTGCTATATCAAAAACACAAAAAAATTAGTTACTTGCATTTACTTTATCTAGTCTATTTTATTTACTACTGCTAAAATGGGTACTCCTGAAAATACTAAGTTGTGCGACTTCACAACCACAAATAATAATGATTTCTTATGCACACCTATTGCTCCACCCGCTACTACAGCAGAATTCTTTGAAATTAAACCTGCTTTACTAAATCTTGTTATGCGAGAGTAATTTTCTGGTGTTAGTTCTGATGATGCTGCTGCCCATCTCAATAACTTTGTTGAACTTTGTGAAATGCAAAAGTATAAAGATGTAGATGGTGACATTATAAAATTAAAATTGTTCCCTTTCTCATTAAGAGGAAGAGCTAAAGATTGGTTACTATCTCTGCCTAAGAATAGTATTGATTCATGGACTAAATGCAAGGATGCTTTTATTGGTAGATATTATCCCCCTGCTAAAATTATATCTTTGAGGAGTAGCATAATGAATTTTAAACAATTGGATACTGAGCATGTTGCACAAGCATGGGAAAGAATGAAATCTTTGGTTAAAAATTGCCCAACCCATGGACTGACTACTTGGATGATCATCCAAACCTTTTATGCAGGACTGAATTTTTCTTCGCGGAACCTATTGGATTCAGCTGCTGGAGGCACCCTTATGTCCATCACTCTTGGTGAAGCAACAAAGCTTCTTGATAATATGATGATCAATTACTCTGAATGGCACACGGAAAGAGCTCCACAAGGTAAGAAGGTAAATTCTGTCGAAGAAACCTCTTCCTTGAGTGATAAGATTGATGCTATTATGTCTATGCTTATGAATGATAGGACTAATATTGATCCTAATAATGTTCCGTTAGCTTCATTGGTTGCTCAAGAAGAACATGTTGATGTCAACTACATTAAAAATAATAATTTCAACAACAATGCTTGCCGGAACAATTCTAGTAACAACTATAGGCCATATCCTTATAATAATGGCAACGGCTATGGTAATTATTATGGGAATTCTTACAACAATAATAGGAATTCACCCCCTGGACTTGAAGCCATGCTTAAAGAATTTATTAGTACACAAACTGCTTTCAACAAATCTGTTGAAGAAAAGCTTGGGAAAATTGATATACTTGCTTCTAAAGTCGATAGTCTTGCTGCTGATGTTGATCTTTTGAAATCGAAAGTTATGCCTCATGAAAATCATAATAATAAAATTGGTACTACAGCAAATGCCATACAAGTTAGAATTAATGAGAATATAAGATTGATGGCCGAATTGCGTGCTAGGTGGGAAAGAGAAGAAAATGAAAAAGAAGATAATATAGCTAAAGTTTGGACTATTACCACCACTAGCAATGCTAATGCTACACAAGTTGCTGCACCTCCTACTATTACTAATAAAAGAATTGGTGTTAGCAATGTTTCCACTTCTAATACAAAGCGCGAGAAACTACCCAAAACTGTTAAAACTGCTGAAACTGCCTGTGATAAAACTGTTGAATTTTTTTCCAACATTGGGGATGATGATCCCATTGCTTTAGATTATAATGGTTTGAATTTTGATGATTTCCACATCTCTGAAGTTATAAAGTTCTTACAAAAACTTGCTAAGAGTCCTAATGCTAGTGCTATAAATTTGGCTTTCACGAAACATATTACAAATGCTCTCATAAAAGCTAGAGAAGAGAAATTAGAATGCGAAGCTTCTATTCCTAGGAAGCTAGAGGATGGTTGGGAGCCCATCATTAAGATGAAGGTCAATGACTTTGATTGTAATGCTTTATGTGATCTTGGTGCAAGTATTTCTGTTATGCCTAAGAAAATCTATAATATGCTTGACTTGCCACCATTGAAAAATTGTTATTTGGATGTTAATCTTGCTGATCATTCTACAAAGAAACCTTTGGGGAAAGTTGATAATGTTCGCATTACCGTTAACAATAACCTTGTCCCCGTTGATTTTGTTGTCTTGGATATTGAATGCAATGCATCTTGTCCCATTATTTTGGGAAGATCTTTTCTTCGAACTGTTGGTGCTATCATTGATATGAAGGAAGGTAATATTAAATATCAATTTCCTCTCAAGAAAGGTACGGAACACTTCCCTAGAAAGAGAATGAAGTTACCTTATGATTCTATTATTAGAACAAATTATGATGTTGACACTTCGTCTCTTGATAACACTTGATACACACTTTCTGCGCCTAGCTGAAAGGCGTTAAAAAAAAGCGCTTATGAGAGACAACCCATGTTTTTACTACAGTATTTTGTTTTATATTTGAGTCTTGGAAGTTGTTTACTACTGTAGAAACCTCTCCTTATCTTAGTTTAGTGTTTTGTTGTGCCAAGTAAAGTCGTTGATAGTAAGGTTCATACTAGATTTGGATTACTGTGCAGAAACAGATTTCTTTGCTGTCACGAATCTGGGCAAAATTCTCTGTAGGTAACTCAGAAAATTATGCCAATTTACGTGAGTGATCCTCAGATATGTACGCAACTTTCATTAAATTTGAGCATTTTCATTTGAGCAAGTCTGGTGCCTCAATAAAATTCGTCTTTACGAACTGTTCTGTTTTGACAGATTCTGCCTTTTATTTTGCATTGCCTGTTTTGATATGCTTGATGGATATTTTGATTCCATTGACTTTCAGTAGCTTTGTGAAATGTCCAGAAGTATTAAGAATGATTATGTCACCTCTGAACATGTATATTTTTATTGTGCACTAACTCTCTAATGAGTTGTTTTTAGTTTGGTGTGGAGGAAGTTTTCAAGGATCAAGAGAGGGAGATGATACACCATGATCAAGGAGAGTGAAAGCTCTAAGCTTGGGGATGCCCCGGTGGTTCACCCCTGCATATATCAAGAAGACTCAAGCGTCTAAGCTTGGGGATGCCCAAGGCATCCCCTTCTTCATCGACAACATTATCAGGTTCCTCCCCTGAAACTATATTTTTATTCCGTCACATCTTATGTGCTTTGCTTGGAGCGTCGGTTTGTTTTTGTTTTTGTTTTGTTTGAATAAAATGGATCCTAGCATTCTTTGTGTGGGAGAGAGACACGCTCCGCTGTTTGATACGTCTCCGACGTATCGATAATTTCTTATGTTCCATGCCACATTATTGATGTTATCTACATGTTTTATGCACACTTTATGTCATATTCGAGCATTTTCTGGAACTAACCTATTAACAAGATGCCGAAGTGCCAGTTCCTGTTTTCTGCTGTTTTTGGTTTCAGAAATCCTAGTAACGAAATATTCTTGGAATCGGACGAAATCAACGCCCAGGTTCCTATTTTACCCGGAAGCATCCAGAACACACGAGAACCGCCAGAGAAGGGAGGCAGGGCCACCACACCACACCCCGGCGCGGCCTAGGGGGGGGCGCGCCCCCCTAGGGTGTGGGCCCCCCTTCGACCTTCCTGCACCGCCTCTTCGCCTATAAGAAGCCCCTGGATCAGAAAACCCTACACCAATTGACGAAACCCACGAAAACCTTCCAGAGCCGCCGCCATCGCGAAGCCAAGATCTGGGGGACAGGATCTCTGTTCCGGCACCCTGCCGGAGCGGGGAAGTGCCCCCGGAAGGCTTCTCCATCGACACCGCTGCCATCTCCACCGCCATCTTCATCACCGCTGCTGCTCCCATGAGGAGGGAGTAGTTCTCCATCGAGGCTCGGGGCTGTACCGGTAGCTATGTGGTTAATCTCTCTACTATGTACTTCAATACAATGATCTCATGAGCTGCTTTACATGATTGAGATTCATCTGAGTTTTGTATCACAATTCATCTATGTGCTACTCTAGCGATGTGTTATTAAAGTAGTTCTATTCCTCCTGCACGTGTGTAAAGGTGACAGTGTGTGCACCGTGTTAGTACTTGGTTTGTGCTATGATCATGATCTCTTGTAGATTATGGAGTTAACTATTGCTATGATATTATTGATGTGATCTATTCCTCCTACATATGCATGAAGGTGACAGTGTGCATGCTATGCTAGTACTTGGTTTAGTAGCGTTGATCTATCTTACACTAAAGGTTACTTAAACATGAGCATTATTGTGGAGCTTGTTAACTCCGGCATTGAGGGTTCGTGTAATCCTACGCAATGTGTTCATCATCCAACAAAAGTGTAGAGTATGCATTTATCTATTCTGTTATGTGATCAATGTTGAGAGTGTCCACTAGTGAAAGTGTAATCCCTAGGCCTTGTTCCTAAATACTGCTGAGCTACTACCGTTTGTCTACCGTTTCTTGTGTTACTACTGCTGCAATACCACCACCATCAACTACGCACCAAGCACTTTTCTCGCCACCGTTGCTACCTTGCTCATACTTATTCATACCACCTGTATTTCACTATCTCTTCGCCGAACTAGTGCACCTATTTGGTGTGTTGGGGACACAAGAGACTTCTTGCTTTGTGGTTGCAGGGTTGCATGAGAGGGATATCTTTGACCTCTTCCTCCCTGAGTTCGATAAACCTTGGGTGATCCACTTAAGGGAAAACTTGCTGCTGTTCTACAAACCTCTGCTCTTGGAGGCCCAACACTGTCTACAGGAAAGGAGGGGGAATGTAGACATCAAGCACTTTTCTCGGCGCTCGTTGCCGGGAGGAAAGGTAAAAGGCTCTCATATTACGGTCTCAGGTAAAGTATTTTTCTGGCGCCGTCGTGTGTGTGCTCGAAGCTATTTCCTTTAGATCCTGCAATTGCATCTTTTTGTTTCTTGTTTACACTAGTTTGGCATAATGGACAACAATGAGCTTCTTGTTCTATTTCCTGATTTAAAACATGGATTGTTTGATGCGAAAATTAAAAAACCTATGAAATCTTCTTTGCATGCTGGTAGTAATATTAGTATGAACGCTTTGAACACCATTGTTAACAATAATATAGAAAGTTCTAAGCTTGGGGAAGCTGGTTTTCATGATATTTTTAGTCCCCCAAGCATTGAGGAGAAAATTTTCTTTGATGATACTTTGCCTCCTATTTATGATGATAATGATAGTGGTCTTTTGGTGCCACCTACTATGGAGAGTAAATTTTGTTGTGATTATACTATGCCTCCTACACTTGATGAGAATAATAATGATAGCTACTTTGTTGAATTTGCTCCCACTATTACTAATAAAATTGATTATGCTTATGTGGAGAGTAATAATTTTATGCATGAGACTCATGATAAGAATGCTTTATGTGATACTTATATTGTTGAGTTTGCTCATGACACTACTGAAAGTTATTATGAGAGAGGAAAATATGGTTGTGGAAATTTTCATGTTACTAAAATACCTCTCTATGTGCTGAAATTTTTCAAGCTATACTTGTTTTATCTTCCTATGCTTGTTACTTTGCTCTTCATGAACTTGTTTATTTACAAGATTCCTATGCATAGGAAGCATGTTAGACTTAAATGTGTTTTGAATTTGCCTCTGGATGCTCTCTTTTTGCTTCAAATACTATTTCTTGCGAGTGCATCATTAAAACTGCTGAGCCCGTCTTAATGGCTATAAAGAAAAGAACTTCTTGGGAGATAACCCATGTGTTATTTTGCTACAGTACTTTGTTTTATATTTGTGTCTTGGAAGTTGTTTACTACTGTAGCAACCTCTCCTTATCTTAGTTTTGTGTTTTGTTGTGCCAAGTTAAGCCGTTGATAGAAAAGTAAGTACTAGATTTGGATTACTGCACAGTTCCAGATTTCTTTGCTGTCACGAATCTGAGTCCACCTCCCTGTAGGTAACTCAGAAAATTAAGCCAATTTACGTGCATGATCCTCAGATATGTATGCAACTTTCATTCAATTTGAGCATTTTCATCTGAGCAAGTCTGGTGCCATTTTAAAATTCGTCAATACGAACTGTTCTGTTTTGACAGATTCTGCCTTTTATTTCGCATTGCCTCTTTTGCTATGTTGGATGAATTTCTTTGATCCATTAATGTCCAGTAGCATTATGCAATGTCCAGAAGTGTTAAGAATGATTGTGTCACCTCTGAACATGTGAGTTTTTGATTATGCACTAACCCTCTAATGAGTTTGTTTCGAGTTTGGTGTGAAGGAAGTTTTCAAGGGTCAAGAGAGGAGGATGATATACCATGATCAAGGAGAGTGAAAGCTCTAAGCTTGGGGATGCCCCGGTGGTTCACCCCTGCATATATCAAGAAGACTCAAGCGTCTAAGCTTGGGGATGCCCAAGGCATCCCCTTCTTCATCGACAACATTATCAGGTTCCTCCCCGAAACTATATTTTTATTCCATCACATCTTATGTGCTTTACTTGGAGCGTCTGTGTGCTTTTGTTTTTGTTTTTGTTTGAATAAATGCTTGTGTGGGAGAGAGACACGCTCCGCTGGTTCGTATGAACACATGTGTTCTTAGCTCATAATATTCATGGCGAAGTTTCTTCTTCGTTAAATTGTTATATGGTTGGAATTGGAAAATGATACATGTAGTAATTGCTATAATGTCTTGGGTAATGTGATACTTGGCAATTGTTGTGCTCATGTTTAAGCTCTTGCATCATATGCTTTGCACCCATTAATGAAGAATACATAGAGCATGCTAAAATTTGGTTTGCATAATTGGTCTCTCTAAGGTCTAGATAATTTCTAGTATTGAGTTTGAACAACAAGGAAGACGGTGTAGAGTCTTATAATGTTTTCAATATGTCTTTTATGTGAGTTTTGCTGCACCGGTTCATCCTTGTGTTTGTTTCAAACAACCTTGCTAGCCTAAACCTTGTATCGAGAGGGAATACTTCTCATGCATCCAAATCCTTGAGCCAAACAACACTATGCCATTTGTGTCCACCATACCTACCTACTACATGGTATTTTCCGCCATTCCAAAGTAAATTGCTTGAGTGCTACCTTTAAACAATTCAAAATTTATCACCTCTGATTTGTGTCAATGTTTTATAGCTCATGAGGAAGTATGTGGTGTTTATCTTTCAATCTTGTTGGGCAACTTTCACCAATGGACTAGTGGCTTCATCCGCTTATCCAATAATTTTGCAAAAAGAGCCGGCAATGGGATTCCCAGTCCCAAATTAATTAACAAAAATAGACACTCCTCCATGGTATGTGATTGTTGGACGGCACCCGAAGGATTCGGTTAGCCATGGCTTGTGTAAGCAAAGGTTGGGAGGAGTGTCATCATAATAAAACTAAAATAAAAAGGCACTCCTTCATGGTATGAGATTGTTGGCAGGCACCCGAGGATTCGGTTAGCCATGGTTTGTGAAAGAAAGGTTGGAAGGAGTGCCACCCAAAAATAAAATAAAAATGGGAGCCGCTCTTTGAAGGTTTGTCTGGCAAGGGGGTTAGAGTACCCGCTACCATTCGTTGACAACAACATACACCTCTCAAAACTTTATTTTTTTATGCTCTCTATATGTTTTCAAAACCAAAGCTCTAGCACAAATATAGCAATCGATGCTTTTCCTCTATGAGGACCATTCTTTTACTTTCAATGTTGAGTCAGTTCACCTATTTCTCTCCACCTCAAGAAGCAAACACTTGTGTGAACTGTGCATTGATTCCTACATACTTGCTTATTGCACTTATTATATTACTCTATGTTGACAATATCCATGAGATATACATGTTACAAGTTGAAAGCAACCGCTGAAACTTAATCTTCTTTTGTGTTGCTTCAATGCCTTTACTTTGAATTATTGCTTTATGAGTTAACTCTTATGCAAGACTTATTGATGCTTGTCTTGAAGTGCTATTCATGAAAAGTCTTTGCTATATGATTCACTTGTTTACTCATGTCATATACATTGTTTTGATCGCTGCATTCACTACATATGCTTTACAAATAGTATGATCAAGATTATGATGGCATGTCACTCCAGAAATTATCTGTGTTATCGTTTTACCTGCTCGGGACGAGCAGAACTAAGCTTGGGGATGCTGATACGTCTCCGACGTATCGATAATTTCTTATGTTCCATGCCACATTATTGATGTTATCTACATGTTTTATGCACACTTTATGTCATATTCGAGCATTTTCTGGAACTAACCTATTAACAAGATGCCGAAGTGCCAGTTCCTGTTTTCTGCTGTTTTTGGTTTCAGAAATCCTAGTAACGAAATATTCTCGGAATCGGACGAAATCAACGCCCAGGTTCCTATTTTACCCGGAAGCATCCAGAACACACGAGAACCGCCAGAGAAGGGAGGCAGGGCCACCACACCACAACCCGGCGCGGCCTAGGGGGGGGGCGCGCCCCCCTAGGGTGTGGGCCCCCCTTCGACCTTCCTGCGCCGCCTCTTCGCCTATAAGAAGCCCCTGGATCAGAAAACCCTACACCAATTGACGAAACCCACGAAAACCTTCCAGAGCCGCCGCCATCGCGAAGCCAAGATCTGGGGGACAGGATCTCTGTTCCGGCACCCTGCCGGAGCGGGGAAGTGCCCCCGGAAGGCTTCTCCATCGACACCGCTGCCATCTCCACCGCCATCTTCATCACCGCTGCTGCTCCCATGAGGAGGGAGTAGTTCTCCATCGAGGCTCGGGGCTGTACCGGTAGCTATGTGGTTAATCTCTCTACTATGTACTTCAATACAATGATCTCATGAGCTGCTTTACATGATTGAGATTCATCTGAGTTTTGTATCACAATTCATCTATGTGCTACTCTAGCGATGTGTTATTAAAGTAGTTCTATTCCTCCTGCACGTGTGTAAAGGTGACAGTGTGTGCACCGTGTTAGTACTTGGTTTGTGCTATGATCATGATCTCTTGTAGATTATGGAGTTAACTATTGCTATGATATTATTGATGTGATCTATTCCTCCTACATATGCATGAAGGTGACAGTGTGCATGCTATGCTAGTACTTGGTTTAGTAGCGTTGATCTATCTTACACTAAAGGTTACTTAAACATTAGCATTATTGTGGAGCTTGTTAACTCCGGCATTGAGGGTTCGTGTAATCCTACGCAATGTGTTCATCATCCAACAAAAGTGTAGAGTATGCATTTATCTATTCTGTTATGTGATCAATGTTGAGAGTGTCCACTAGTGAAAGTGTAATCCCTAGGCCTTGTTCCTAAATACTGCTGAGCTACTACTGTTTGTCTACTGTTTTACTGTGTTACTACTGCTGCAATACCACCACCATCAACTACGCACCAAGCACTTTTCTGCCACCGTTGCTACTGCTCATACTTATTCATACCACCTGTATTTCACTATCTCTTCGCCGAACTAGTGCACCTATTTGGTGTGTTGGGGACACAAGAGACTTCTTGCTTTGTGGTTGCAGGGTTGCATGAGAGGGATATCTTTGACCTCTTCCTCCCTGAGTTCGATAAACCTTGGGTGATCCACTTAAGGGAAAACTTGCTGCTGTTCTACAAACCTCTGCTCTTGGAGGCCCAACACTGTCTACAGGAAAGGAGGGGGAATGTAGACATCAAGCACTTTTCTGGCGCCGTTGCCGGGGAGGAAAGGTAAAAGGCTCTCATATTACGGTCTCAGGTAAAGTATTTTTCTGGCGCCGTCGTGTGTGTGCTCGAAGCTATTTCCTTTAGATCCTGCAATTGCATCTTTTTGTTTCTTGTTTACACTAGTTTGGCATAATGGACAACAATGAGCTTCTTGTTCTATTTCCTGATTTAAAACATGGATTGTTTGATGCGAAAATTAAAAAACCTATGAAATCTTCTTTGCATGCTGGTAGTAATATTAGTATGAACGCTTTGAACACCATTGTTAACAATAATATAGAAAGTTCTAAGCTTGGGGAAGCTGGTTTTCATGATATTTTTAGTCCCCCAAGCATTGAGGAGAAAATTTTCTTTGATGATACTTTGCCTCCTATTTATGATGATAATGATAGTGGTCTTTTGGTGCCACCTACTATGGAGAGTAAATTTTGTTGTGATTATACTATGCCTCCTACACTTGATGAGAATAATAATGATAGCTACTTTGTTGAATTTGCTCCCACTATTACTAATAAAATTGATTATGCTTATGTGGAGAGTAATAATTTTATGCATGAGACTCATGATAAGAATGCTTTATGTGATACTTATATTGTTGAGTTTGCTCATGACACTACTGAAAGTTATTATGAGAGAGGAAAATATGGTTGTGGAAATTTTCATGTTACTAAAATACCTCTCTATGTGCTGAAATTTTTCAAGCTATACTTGTTTTATCTTCCTATGCTTGTTACTTTGCTCTTCATGAACTTGTTTATTTACAAGATTCCTATGCATAGGAAGCATGTTAGACTTAAATGTGTTTTGAATTTGCCTCTGGATGCTCTCTTTTTGCTTCAAATACTATTTCTTGCGAGTGCATCATTAAAACTGCTGAGCCCGTCTTAATGGCTATAAAGAAAAGAACTTCTTGGGAGATAACCCATGTGTTATTTTGCTACAGTACTTTGTTTTATATTTGTGTCTTGGAAGTTGTTTACTACTGTAGCAACCTCTCCTTATCTTAGTTTTGTGTTTTGTTGTGCCAAGTTAAGCCGTTGATAGAAAAGTAAGTACTAGATTTGGATTACTGCACAGTTCCAGATTTCTTTGCTGTCACGAATCTGAGTCCACCTCCCTGTAGGTAACTCAGAAAATTAAGCCAATTTACGTGCATGATCCTCAGATATGTATGCAACTTTCATTCAATTTGAGCATTTTCATCTGAGCAAGTCTGGTGCCATTTTAAAATTCGTCAATACGAACTGTTCTGTTTTGACAGATTCTGCCTTTTATTTCGCATTGCCTCTTTTGCTATGTTGGATGAATTTCTTTGATCCATTAATGTCCAGTAGCATTATGCAATGTCCAGAAGTGTTAAGAATGATTGTGTCACCTCTGAACATGTGAGTTTTTGATTATGCACTAACCCTCTAATGAGTTTGTTTCGAGTTTGGTGTGAAGGAAGTTTTCAAGGGTCAAGAGAGGAGGATGATATACCATGATCAAGGAGAGTGAAAGCTCTAAGCTTGGGGATGCCCCGGTGGTTCACCCCTGCATATATCAAGAAGACTCAAGCGTCTAAGCTTGGGGATGCCCAAGGCATCCCCTTCTTCATCGACAACATTATCAGGTTCCTCCCCTGAAACTATATTTTTATTCCATCACATCTTATGTGCTTTACTTGGAGCGTCTGTGTGCTTTTGTTTTTGTTTTTGTTTGAATAAATGCTTGTGTGGGAGAGAGACACGCTCCGCTGGTTCGTATGAACACATGTGTTCTTAGCTCATAATATTCATGGCGAAGTTTCTTCTTCGTTAAATTGTTATATGGTTGGAATTGGAAAATGATACATGTAGTAATTGCTATAATGTCTTGGGTAATGTGATACTTGGCAATTGTTGTGCTCATGTTTAAGCTCTTGCATCATATGCTTTGCACCCATTAATGAAGAATACATAGAGCATGCTAAAATTTGGTTTGCATAATTGGTCTCTCTAAGGTCTAGATAATTTCTAGTATTGAGTTTGAACAACAAGGAAGACGGTGTAGAGTCTTATAATGTTTTCAATATGTCTTTTATGTGAGTTTTGCTGCACCGGTTCATCCTTGTGTTTGTTTCAAACAACCTTGCTAGCCTAAACCTTGTATCGAGAGGGAATACTTCTCATGCATCCAAATCCTTGAGCCAAACAACACTATGCCATTTGTGTCCACCATACCTACCTACTACATGGTATTTTCCGCCATTCCAAAGTAAATTGCTTGAGTGCTACCTTTAAACAATTCAAAATTTATCACCTCTGATTTGTGTCAATGTTTTATAGCTCATGAGGAAGTATGTGGTGTTTATCTTTCAATCTTGTTGGGCAACTTTCACCAATGGACTAGTGGCTTCATCCGCTTATCCAATAATTTTGCAAAAAGAGCTGGCAATGGGATTCCCAGTCCCAAATTAATTAACAAAAATAGACACTCCTCCATGGTATGTGATTGTTGGACGGCACCCGAAGGATTCGGTTAGCCATGGCTTGTGTAAGCAAAGGTTGGGAGGAGTGTCATCATAATAAAACTAAAATAAAAAGGCACTCCTTCATGGTATGAGATTGTTGGCAGGCACCCGAGGATTCGGTTAGCCATGGTTTGTGAAAGAAAGGTTGGAAGGAGTGCCACCCAAAAATAAAATAAAAATGGGAGCCGCTCTTTGAAGGTTTGTCTGGCAAGGGGGTTAGAGTACCCGCTACCATTCGTTGACAACAACATACACCTCTCAAAACTTTATTTTTTTATGCTCTCTATATGTTTTCAAAACCAAAGCTCTAGCACAAATATAGCAATCGATGCTTTTCCTCTATGAGGACCATTCTTTTACTTTCAATGTTGAGTCAGTTCACCTATTTCTCTCCACCTCAAGAAGCAAACACTTGTGTGAACTGTGCATTGATTCCTACATACTTGCTTATTGCACTTATTATATTACTCTATGTTGACAATATCCATGAGATATACATGTTACAAGTTGAAAGCAACCGCTGAAACTTAATCTTCTTTTGTGTTGCTTCAATGCCTTTACTTTGAATTATTGCTTTATGAGTTAACTCTTATGCAAGACTTATTGATGCTTGTCTTGAAGTGCTATTCATGAAAAGTCTTTGCTATATGATTCACTTGTTTACTCATGTCATATACATTGTTTTGATCGCTGCATTCACTACATATGCTTTACAAATAGTATGATCAAGATTATGATGGCATGTCACTCCAGAAATTATCTGTGTTATCGTTTTACCTGCTCGGGACGAGCAGAACTAAGCTTGGGGATGCTGATACGTCTCCGACGTATCGATAATTTCTTATGTTCCATGCCACATTATTGATGTTATCTACATGTTTTATGCACACTTTATGTCATATTCGAGCATTTTCTGGAACTAACCTATTAACAAGATGCCGAAGTGCCAGTTCTGTTTTCTGCTGTTTTTGGTTTCAGAAATCCTAGTAACGAAATATTCTCGGAATCGGACGAAATCAACGCCCAGGTTCCTATTTTACCCGGAAGCATCCAGAACACACGAGAACCGCCAGAGAAGGGAGGCAGGGCCACCACACCACAACCCGGCGCGGCCTAGGGGGGGGGGCGCGCCCCCCTAGGGTGTGGGCCCCCCTTCGACCTTCCTGCGCCGCCTCTTCGCCTATAAGAAGCCCCTGGATCAGAAAACCCTACACCAATTGACGAAACCCACGAAAACCTTCCAGAGCCGCCGCCATCGCGAAGCCAAGATCCGGGGACAGGATCTCTGTTCCGGCACCCTGCCGGAGCGGGGAAGTGCCCCCGGAAGGCTTCTCCATCGACACCGCTGCCATCTCCACCGCCATCTTCATCACCGCTGCTGCTCCCATGAGGAGGGAGTAGTTCTCCATCGAGGCTCGGGGCTGTACCGGTAGCTATGTGGTTAATCTCTCTACTATGTACTTCAATACAATGATCTCATGAGCTGCTTTACATGATTGAGATTCATCTGAGTTTTGTATCACAATTCATCTATGTGCTACTCTAGCGATGTGTTATTAAAGTAGTTCTATTCCTCCTGCACGTGTGTAAAGGTGACAGTGTGTGCACCGTGTTAGTACTTGGTTTGTGCTATGATCATGATCTCTTGTAGATTATGGAGTTAACTATTGCTATGATATTATTGATGTGATCTATTCCTCCTACATATGCATGAAGGTGACAGTGTGCATGCTATGCTAGTACTTGGTTTAGTAGCGTTGATCTATCTTACACTAAAGGTTACTTAAACATTAGCATTATTGTGGAGCTTGTTAACTCCGGCATTGAGGGTTCGTGTAATCCTACGCAATGTGTTCATCATCCAACAAAAGTGTAGAGTATGCATTTATCTATTCTGTTATGTGATCAATGTTGAGAGTGTCCACTAGTGAAAGTGTAATCCCTAGGCCTTGTTCCTAAATACTGCTGAGCTACTACTGTTTGTCTACTGTTTTACTGTGTTACTACTGCTGCAATACCACCACCATCAACTACGCACCAAGCACTTTTCTGCCACCGTTGCTACTGCTCATACTTATTCATACCACCTGTATTTCACTATCTCTTCGCCGAACTAGTGCACCTATTTGGTGTGTTGGGGACACAAGAGACTTCTTGCTTTGTGGTTGCAGGGTTGCATGAGAGGGATATCTTTGACCTCTTCCTCCCTGAGTTCGATAAACCTTGGGTGATCCACTTAAGGGAAAACTTGCTGCTGTTCTACAAACCTCTGCTCTTGGAGGCCCAACACTGTCTACAGGAAAGGAGGGGGAACGTAGACATCACTGTTGCATATGGACAAGTATGTCCTTAGGCTTTACTCATAATATTCATGGCGAAGTTTCTTCTTCGTTAAATTGTTATATGGTTGGAATTGGAAAATGATACATGTAGTAATTTGCTAAAATGTCTTGGGTAATGTGATACTTGGCAATTGTTGTGCTCATGTTTAAGCTCTTGCATCATGTACCTTGTACCTATTAATAAAGAAATACATAGAGCATGCTAAAATTTGGTTTGCATATTTGGTCTCTCTAAGGTCTAGATAATTTCTAGTATTGAGTTTGAACAACAAGGAAGACGGTGTAGAGTCTTATAATGTTTACAATATGTCTTTTATGTGAGTTTTGCTGCACCGGTTCATCCTTGTGTTTGTTTCAAATAAACCTTGCTAGCCTAAACCTTGTATCGAGAGGGAATACTTCTCATGCATCCAAATACTTGAGCCAACCACTATGCCATTTGTGTCCACCATACCTACCTACTACATGGTATTTCTCCGCCATTCCAAAGTAAATTGCTTGAGTGCTACCTTTAAACAATTCAAAATTTATTACCTCTGATTTGTGTCAATGTTTTATAGCTCATGAGGAAGTATGTGGTGTTTATCTTTCAATCTTGTTGGGCAACTTTCACCAATGGACTAGTGGCTTCATCCGCTTATCCAATAATTTTGCAAAAAGAGCTGGCAATGGGATTCCCAGTCCCAAATTAATTAATAAAAATAGACACTCCTCCATGGTATGTGATTGTTGGACGGCACCCGAAGGATTCGGTTAGCCATGGCTTGAGAAAGCAAAGGTGGGGAGGAGTGTCATCATAATAAAACTAAAATAAAAAGGCACTCCTTCATGGTATGAGATTGTTGGCAGGCACCCGAAGGATTCGGTTAGTCATGGTTTGTGAAAGAAAGGTTGGAAGGAGTGCCACACAAAAATAAAATAAAATGGGAGCTGCTCTTTGAAGGTTTGTCTGGCAAGGGGGTTAGAGTGCCCACTACCATTCGTTGACAACAACAAACACCTCTCAAAATTTTACTTTTATTGCTCTCTATATGTTTTCAAAATCAAAGCTCTAGCATAAATATAGCAATCAATGCTTTCCTCTTTGAAGGACCTTTCTTTTACTTTTATTGTTGAGTCAGTTCACCTATCTCTCTCCACCTCAAGAAGCAAACACTTGTGTGAACTGTGCATTGATTCCTACATACTTGCATATTGCACTTGTTATATTACTTTGCATTGACAATATCCATGAGATATACATGTTACAAGTTGAAAGCAACCGCTGAAACTTAATCTTCCTTTGTGTTGCTTCAATGCCTTTACTTTGAATTATTGCTTTATGAGTTAACTCTTATGCAAGACTTATTTATGCTTGTCTTGAAGTACTATTCATGAAAAGTCTTTGCTATATGATTCAGTTGTTTACTCATGTCATTTACATTGTTTTGATCGCTGCATTCATTACATATGCTTACAATAGTATGATCAAGGTTATGATGGCATGTCACTCCAGAAATTATCTTTTTTATCGTTTACATGCTCGGGACGAGCAGAAACTAAGCTTGGGGATGCTGATACGTCTCCGACGTATCGATAATTTCTTATGTTCCATGCCACATTATTGATGATATCTACATGTTTTATGCATACTTTACATCATATTTATGCATTTTCTGGAACTAACCTATTAACAAGATGTCGAAGAGCCAGTTGTTGTTTTCTACTGTTTTTGGTTTCAGAAATCCTAGTAAGGAAATATTCTCGGAATTGGACGAAATCAACGCCCAGGGGCCTATTTTCACACGAAGCTTCCAGAAGACCAAAGAGTCAACGAAGTGGGGCCACGAGGCGGCCAGAGGGTAGGGCGGCGCGGCCCAGCCCTTGGCCGCGCCGACCTGTCTCCTGGGCCCCTCGTGTGGCCCCCTGACCTGCCCTTCCGCCTACAAATAGCCTTCGTCGCGAAACCCCCAGTACCGAGAGCCACGATACAGAAAACCTTCCAGAGACGCCGCCGCCGCCAATCCCATCTCGGGGGATTCAGGAGATCGCCTCCGGCACCCTGCCGGAGAGGGGAATCATCTCCCGGAGGACTCTACGCCGCCATGGTCGCCTCCGGAGTGATGAGTGAGTAGTTCACCCCTGGACTATGGGTCCATAGCAGTAGCTAGATGGTTGTCTTCTCCTCATTATGCTTCATTGTCGGATCTTGTGAGCTGCCTAACATGATCAAGATCATCTATCTGTAATGCTATATGTTGTGTTTGTTGGGATCCGATGGATAGAGAATACTATGTTATGTTGATTATCAATTTATGTCTATGTGTTGTTTATGATCTTGCATGCTCTTCGTTATTAGTAGAGGCTCTGGCCAAGTTTTTGCTAGTAACTCCAAGAGGGAGTATTTATGCTCGATAGTGGGTTCATGTCTCCGTGAATCTGGGGGAGTGACAGAAAGCTCTAAGGTTATGGATGTGCTGTGGCCACTAGGGATAAAACATTGATGCTATGTCCGAGGATGTAGTTATTGATTACATTACGCGCAATACTTAATGCAATTGTCTGTTGTTAGCAACTTAATACTGGAAGGGGTTCGGATGATAACCTGAAGGTGGACTTTTTAGGCATAGATGCATGTTGGATAGCGGTCTATGTACTTTGTCGTAATGCCCAATTAAATCTCACAATACTCATCATAATATGTATGTGCATGGTCATGCCCTCTCTATTTGTCAATTGCCCAACTGTAATTTGTTCACCCAACATGCTATTTATCTTATGGGAGAGACACCTCTAGTGAACTGTGGACCCCGGTCCAATTCTCTATACTGAAATACAATCTACTGCAAGTGTTCTACTGTTTTCTGCAAACAATCATCTTCCACACTATACATCTAATCCTTTGTTACAGCAAGCCAGTGAGATTGACAACCTCGCTGTTTCGTTGGGGCAAAGTACTTGGTTTGTGTTGTGCAGGTTCCACGTTGGCGCCGAAATCCCTGGTGTTGCGCCGCACTACATCTCGCCGCCATCAACCTTCACGTGCTTCTTGACTCCTACTGGTTCGATAAACCTTGGTTTCTTACTGAGGGAAACTTGCCGCTGTGCGCATCACACCTTCCTCTTGGGGTTCCCAACGGACGCGTGTCGAACGGAAAGACAATACGTCAACCACGCGCATCATTAACACAACAAAATTATTTGACCCGAAAGAAGAAGAATATAACTCCAGGAATATAGCACTTACAACTGGAAGGGCATGGACACCACTGAATGGTTCCACACGACATGAGGAAGGAACATCACTTTTCTTGCTTAAGGAAGTGAAGCAGCGTACTATTTTTTCCAAGTCCTTCAAAGGGAGATCTTTGGAAACCCTATCAGTATCATCAACACCCGAATATAGCCAGAGGGGGTTCTTGCGAGCTTGAAGAGGTTGCACTCGAATCCACAGGAAATGTGCAATGATCTTCACACCCGATAGTTCTTCCCCTTCAGTGTTCTGTAGTGCTTGGATACATGCAACTAGGGACTCGGTGGCCGCTATTTCTTCGGTTGTGGCTTCCACATCCCAGGATTTGCGCCTCTGAATGTCTTCCGACAAGTTGAAAGGAGCAAGACCATATTCTTGATCATCAGAAGACTTGTCCTTGACGTATAGCCATCTCCTACGCTAGCCTTGGATGGATTGAGCAAACTTCAACTCAAAATAACCGGCCTCTGGCCACACACAGATACAGACACCACCTACATTGTAGATGGCATTCTTCAAGTTGCTGCGACTAAGATAGAAAATGAGTTTCCACAAGCCCCAATGGGGGTGGATACCAAGGAAGCACTCTCATAAAGTGATAAAGATAGATATGTAGAGGATAGAGTTGGGGTCAGCCGATGAGCTGAATCCCGTAAATAAAAAGAAGCCCACGAAGGAATTCGTGTACTGGAATGGATAATCCACGGACAAAAAAGTCAGTGAAAATTACCCGGAAGCGTTCAGGAGGATGGGGATACTTTCATCCCCTAGCATCTGCACTGCTTCGTTCTTGAGCAAGCCCATCTTCCTCAGGTCTTGAGAGGAGATCTTAGATATCTCCCATCCGGAAATCCTCTCCTTCTCCATGTGCTTGCCGGTACCGGTGGTGATGTTCTTGGCGGCTTATGTTCTTGTAGACAATGTTGGGCCTCCAAGTTCAGAGGTTTGTAGAACAGCAACAAGTTTCCCTTAAGTGGATCACCCAAGGTTTATCGAACTCAGGGAGGTAGAGGTCAAAGATATCCCTCTCAAGCAACCCTGCAATTACGATACAAGAAGTCTCTTGTGTCCCCAACACACCCAATACACTTGTCAGGTGCACTAGTTCGGCAAAGAGATAGTGAAATGCAAGTGATATGGATGAATATGAGTGGTAATAACAATCTGAAATAAATATGGCAGCAAGTAAACATGCAGTAAATAGTAAATAAATGGTGATTCGATGATTGAAAACAAAGGCCATGGGATCATACTTTCAATAGTGGGCACTCTCAACAATGATATCATAAAGGAATATAAATATAAGCACCTCACTATGCTACTCTGAACTACTCTCTGGTTGGATAACAAACACTAATTCACCGCGTAAGGCTGCAAAAGCAAACCGTAAAGATGTATTCCCAAGTACTAATGATCACCACACACTATCACTTTGAGCATTTATAGGAGGTACTAACACACCACAATTTCATAGAGACATCCAACTCAAATCACAATTCAGTGAACAAGCATTCTGTAAAATATAGCCTAAGAGACCCACACGGTGCACACACTGTCACCTTTACACACGTGAGACAAGGAGTCTTCGGAGATCACATAAGTAAAATCCACTTGAATAGCATAAAGACATCTAGATTACAAAGCTCAGAATCACATAAAGATCACACCATGGGAGAGAGAGATAAACCACATAGCTACCGGTAGAGCCCTTAGCCCCGGGGGAGAACTACTCCCTCCTCATCATGGGAGTCAGAAACGGTGATGGAGATGGTGGTGGAGTCGATGGAGATGGCTCCGGGGGCAATTCCTCGTCCCGATAGGGTGCCGGAACAGAGACTTCTGTCCCCCGGATCTTGTCTTCGGTGGTGGCAGAGCTATGGAACTTTTTGTGGGTGGAGGCTGATTCAGTTTAGGGTTTTTGCATCGAAGGGAATTTATAGGCGGAAGGGTGAGTTCGGTGGCCGCCTGGGTGGCCCACACCATGCCTAGGCGCGGGCCACTCTTCGTCTCCCCTCACGACTATGTCTTCGTTACGGTAAAACATTAACTTCGGCTTTTGTTTCGTCCAATTCCGAGAATATTTCATGTACATCTTTTCTGAAATACAAAACAACAGAAAACAGGGAGCTGGCACTGTGGCATCTTATCAAAAGGTTACTGCCGAAAAATGTATAAAAGTGCAACGAAGTATAAAGAAAACATATAGCAATTGGTGTAAAACAAGCATCAAAAAATTATAGATACGTTTGGAACGTATCAGCATCCCCAAGCTTAACTCCTGCTCGTGCTCGAGTAGGTAAAGTGATAACAAAATAATTTTTAAGGTGACATGACACCAACACAATCTTGATCAAGCATGTAAAGTATTGTGAGCTGGGATCAAAGAACTCTAAACATAGGTATGATAGATATAATTCTAACAATAGAACTTAGCAACTATGTTATAACATGAAAAGTAACTCAAACAAAGGATCATGGATACTTGTGCATTGAAAGCAACTGCTTGTTTATGAGCATAGAGAAAACATAACAAAGTGTTACTCAACATGTCCTTTATGAAGTAGCAAAACATAAATGCTAGGACACCTTCAAAGTTCAAAGGGTGACTAGATACAAGTAATTCAGGAACAAGCAATAGCATAATCATGAATCAATCAATAATAATTTTGGGACTATGCACATTGCACCAAGAATGACAACTATGCTCTCTTAATTGGTGCACAAAGTAGAAGATGAAGACTCAACATAAAAATAAAAGAGCGACTCTTTGTAGAGGAAGCAAGATTGACAAGTTTTATAAACCTTCCAAAAAGTATGGTACTCATTAGATTTGAGCTCTCATTACCCCTATCATAAGCATATTGAATGGTTAAAGTTAATGTGATGAAAAATATGAGCTATATGATTGACAAATCACAAGTTGAAAATCTCATGCCCCTTGAATACGAGTACCTAAACCTCATGCTACTCAACTTAGGTCCCAAATAAGTTCTTGTCATTGTAAGTATACATGTATCATCGAGAACCGCCAACGGGGTACCTCTTTCCCGATGATATGGAAGTACTCTTGTAGGAGCAACCCCATGCCAAAATGACAACACAAACAAACAATGAGCATCTCAACAATTTTTTATTTACTATGGGTATAACTTTTTATTGAAAATGCTTCATAGAATGCTCACTATGGTTCGCTGTAAATTTCCACCATGAATGATGCATGGATTAGATTAGCAACCCAGATGTTTCTCTAACACATATACAAACTCCATGGACTTACAAGTTTCCATTTTATTTCACACCGCTACGCATCCATAAACAAAAAAACATAACATCAACTAAATATAAATAAGTGCAATGTTGAAAGCGTTCCCCATGAAAGCGCGGGTCTGCTAACTCCCAACTTGCAATTTGCAAACATATAAACTTCATAAGATAGTCACAATGATTAACCCTATTAAGTGGAAGAAAGTAAATGTGCCATCAAGTTCGTGAGAGCTTTAATGACTAATTTTCTCATGCCAAAATTTAATTTGGAAGATAAATAAAAACATGATGAATATACTTGGAATAGCAATAATGCTAGTAGGTAGATATGATGGACACAATTGTAAAACTTTTGTTATTGATGGTTGGATGCATGAGTTGAGTTCATACTCAGTACAGACAAAGGCTAGCAAAAGACTGGGAGCGACCAACTAAGAGAGCAATAATGGCCATAATCATGCATATCGGCAAAACATTATCAATCAAAGCATAAAGTGATATTACAAGTCAAAAACTAAATGATCATAGAGGCTTTAGTTGACTGGTTATAGTCATAATATGCTATAAGCATGTGCCAAGTCAACCCAATAAAGCATCAAAGGAGAATACCACAATATTATGCTTTTATGATGGAAACGACACATGATTCTTTCAATGACACATTATGTACTCTCAGATATTTGAGACAAGTAATTCTACAACAATAAATACTAATCATATGACAAGAATAACATCCAACATTACATGCCAAAGTCTATGCCACAGTCTAGACAAGCTTCCTTTTGTATCACTATAGTCATGAAACATTTTACTCGTCTCCAACACCAATAAACTTATTTAAAATAAATCTCAGAGATGAAAAACAATATGGACCAGAGATCTAATCATACACAAATAAATAATACTAACGATCTCTGAACAAAATTAGAATTGAAAACTGATACGTCTCCGACGTATCGATAATTTCTTATGTTCTATGCCACATTATTGATGTTATCTACATGTTTTATGCACACTTTATGTCATATTCGTGCATTTTCTGGAACTAACCTATTAACAAGATGCCGAAGTGCCGATTCTTTGTTTTCTGCTTTTTTTTGATTCAGAAATCCTAGTAAGGATATATTATCGTAATTGTACGAAATAAAATCCCATTGGCCTATTTTTCCTAGAAGCTTCCAGAAGTACGAAGGAGAGACTAAGAGGGTCCACGAGGGGCCACACCCTCGGGCGGCGCGGCCCCCCCCGTGGCCGCGCGGCCCGGGGGTGTGGGGCCCCCATGCCGCCTCCGGACCTGACCTTCCGACTACAAATCGCCTCCGTGACGAACCCCCCAGTCCCGAGAACCACGATACGGAAAACCTTCCAGAGACGCCGCCAACGCCGATCCCATCTCGGGGGATCCAGGAGATCGCCTCCGGCACCCTGCCGGAGAGGGGAATCATCTCTCGGAGGACTCTACGCCGCCATGGTCGCCTCCGGTGTGATGTGTGAGTAGTCTACCCCTGGACTATGGGTCCATAGCAGTAGCTAGATGGTTGTCTTCTCCCCATTGTGCTATCATTGTCGGATCTTGTGAGCTGCCTAACATGATCAAGATCATCTATCTGTAATTCTATATGTTGCGTTTGTTGGGATCCGATGAATAGAGAATACTTGTTATGTTGATTATCAAAGTTATACTTATGTGTTGTTTATGATCTTGCATGCTTTCCGTTACTAGTAGATGCTCTGGCCAAGTAGATGCTTGTAACTCCAAGAGGGAGTATTTATGCTCGATAGTGGGTTCATGCCTGCATTGACACCGGGACGATGTGACAGAAAGTTCTAAGGTTGTGTTGTGCTGTTGCCACTAGGGATAAAACATTGATGCTATGTCTAAGGATGTAGTTGTTGATTACATTACGCACCATACTTAATGCAATTGTCTGTTGCTTTGCAACTTAATACTGGAGGGGGTTCGGATGATAACCTGAAGGTGGACTTTTTAGGCATAGATGCAGTTGGATGGCGGTCTATGTACTTTGTCGTAATGCCCAATTAAATCTCACTATACTCATCATGATATGTATGTGCATTGTCATGCTCTCTTTATTTGTCAATTGCCCAACTGTAATTTGTTCACCCAACATGCTGTTTGTCTTATGGGAGAGACACCTCTAGTGAACTGTGGACCCCGGTCCAATTCTCTTTACTGAAATACAATCTACTGCAATACTTGTTCTACTGTTTTCTGCAAACAATCATCTTCCACACAATACGGTTAATCCTTTGTTACAGCAAGCCGGTGAGATTGACAACCTCACTGTTTCGTTGGGGCAAAGTACTTTGGTTGTGTTGTGCAGGTTCCACGTTGGCGCCGGAATCCCTGGTGTTGCGCCGCACTACATCCCGCCGCCATCAACCTTCAACGTGCTTCTTGGCTCCTCCTGGTTTGATAAACCTTGGTTTCTTTCTGAGGGAAAACTTGCTGCTGTGCGCATCATACCTTCCTCTTGGGGTTGCCCAACGAACGTGTGAAATACACGCCATCAAGCATATTTTCTGGCGCCGTTGCCGGGGAGATCAAGACACGCTGCAAGGGGAGTCTCCACTTCTCAATCTCTTTACTTTGTTTTAGTCTTGCTTAGTTTTAGTTACTACTTTGTTTGCTGCACTATATCAAAATACAAAAAAAAATTAGTTGCTAGTTTTACTTTATTTACTGTCTTGCACTCTATATCAAAAACACACAAAAATTAGTTACTTGTTTTACTTTATAATATCATGCATGTTTTTATTTCACTAGTTAAGCATAATGGAAAACAACAAAAATATGAGAGATCTTTATGAACTTTATCTTGAATTAGGACATGATGTGTTTGAAGAGAGAATTAAAAAACCCATGGAACTTTATATGCATGCTAATGGGAATGTTATTACTATGGATGCTTTGAACACCATTGTTGCTAATGCTATGGAAAATTCTAAGCTTGGGGAAGCTGGCTCTGATGAGCATGATATTTTTAGTCCCCCAAGCATTGAGGAGAAAATTTTCTTTCATGATTACAATATACCTCCTATATATGATGATAGCCACTTTGTTGAATTTGCTCCCACTACAACTAATAAAATTGATTATGCTTACGTGGAGAGTAATAATTTTATGCATGAGACTCATGATAAGAATGCTTTATGTGATAGTTACATTGTTGAGTTTGCTCATGATGCTACTGAAAATTATTATGAGAGAGGAAAATATGGTTGTAGAAATTTTCATGTTACTAAAACACCTCTCTATGTGCTGAAATTTTTGAAGCTACACTTGTTTTATCTTCCTATGCTTGTTACTTTGCTCTTCATGAACTTGTTTATTTACAAGATTCCTATGCATAGGAAGCATTTTAGACTTAAATGTGTTTTGAATTGCCTCTTGATGCTCTCTTTTGCTTCAAATACTATTTCTTGCGAGTGCATCATTAAAACTGCTGAGCCCATCTTAATGGCTATAAAGAAAGAACTTCTTGGGAGACAACCCATGTTTTTACCTACAGTACTTTGTTTTTATTTTGTGTCTTGGAAGTTGTTTACTACTGTAGCAACCTCTCCTTATCTTAGTTTTGTGTTTTGTTGTGCCAAGTTAAGCCGTTGATAGAAAAGTAAGTACTAGATTTGGATTACTGCACAGTTCCAGATTTCTTTGCTGTCACGAATCTGGGTCTACCTCCCTGTAGGTAACTCAGAAAATTAAGCCAATTTACGTGCATGATCCTCAGATATGTATGCAACTTTCATTCAATTTGGGCATTTTCATTTGAGCAAGTCTGGTGCCATTTTAAAATTCGTCAATACGAACTGTTCTGTTTTGACAGATTCTGCCTTTTATTTCGCATTGCCTCTTTTGCTATGTTGGATGAATTTCTTTGATCCACTAATGTCCAGTAGCATTATGCAATGTCCAGAAGTGTTAAGAATGATTGTGTCACCTCTGAATATGTCAATTTATATTGTGCACTAACCCTCTAATGAGTTGTTTCGAGTTTGGTGTGGAGGAAGTTTTCAAGGATCAAGAGAGGAGTATGATGCAACATGATCAAGGAGAGTGAAAGCTCTAAGCTTGGGGATGCCCCGGTGGTTCACCCCTGCATATATCAAGAAGACTCAAGCGTCTAAGCTTGGGGATGCCCAAGGCATCCCCTTCTTCATCGACAACATTATCAGGTTCCTCCCCTGAAACTATATTTTTATTCCATCACATCTTATGTGCTTTTTCTTGGAGCGTCGTTTGTTTTTGTTTTTTTGTTTTGTTTGAATAAAATGGATCCTAGCATTCACTTTATGGGAGAGAGACACGCTCCGCTGTAGCATATGGACAAGTATGTCCTTGGTTTCTACTCATAGTATTCATGGCGAAGTTTCTCCTTCGTTAAATTGTTATATGGTTGGAATTGGAAAATGATACATGTAGTAATTGCTATAAATGTCTTGGGTAATGTGATACTTGGCAATTGTTGTGCTCATGATTAAGCTCTTGCATCATATGCTTTGCACCCATTAATGAAGAAATACATAGAGCATGCTAAAATTTGGTTTGCATATTTGGTTTCTCTAAGGTCTAGATAATTTCTAGTATCGAGTTTGAACAACAAGGAAGACGGTGTAGAGTCTTATAATGTTTTCAATATGTCTTTTATGTGAGTTTTGCTGCACCGGTTCATCCTTGTGTTTGTTTCAAATAAACCTTGCTAGCCTAAACCTTGTATCGCGAGGGAATACTTCTCATGCATCCAAAATACTTGAGCCAACCACTATGCCATTTGTGTCCACCATACCTACCTACTACATGGTATTTTCCGCCATTCCAAAGTAAATTGCTTGAGTGCTACCTTTAAAATTCCATCATCACCTTTGCAATATATAGCTCATGGGACAAATAGCTTAAAAACTATTGTGGTATTGAATATGTAATTATGCACTTTATCTCTTATTAAGTTGCTTGTTGTGCAATAACCATGTTTACTGGGGACGCCATCAACTTTTCGTTGTTGAATTTCATGTGAGTTGCTATGCATGTTCGTCTTGTCTGAAGTAAGGGCGATCTACACTGAGTTGAATGGTTTGAGCATGCATATTATGAGAGAAGAACATTGGGCCGCTAACTAAAGCCATGATCCATGGTGGAAGTTTCAGTTTTGGACAAACATCCTCAAATCTCTAATGAGAAAAGAATTAATTGTTGTTGAATGCTTAAAGCATTAAAAGAGGAGTCCATTATATGTTGTCTATGTTGTCCCGGTATGGATGTCTAAGTTGAGAATAATCAAAAGCGAGAAATCCAAATGCGAGCTTTCTCCTTAGACCTTTGTACAAAGGCATAGAGGTACCCCTTTGTGATACTTGGTGAAAGCATATGTATTGCGGTGATAATCCAGGTAGTCCAAGCTAATTAGGACAAGGTGCGGGCACTATTGGTACACTATGCATGAGGCTTGCAACTTATAAGATATAATTTACATGATGCATATGCTTTATTACTACCGTTGACAAAATTGTTTCATGTTTTCAAAATCAAAGCTCTAGCACAAATATAGCAATCGATGCTTTTCCTCTATGAGGACCTTTCTTTTACTTTCAATGTTGAGTCAGTTCACCTATTTCTCTCCATCTCAAGAAGCAAACACTTGTGTGAACTGTGCATTGATTCCTACATACTTGCTTATTGCACTTATTATATTACTCTATGTTGACAATATCCATGAGATATACATGTTACAAGTTGAAAGCAACCGCTGAAACTTAATCTTCTTTTGTGTTGCTTCAATGCCTTTACTTTGAATTATTGCTTTATGAGTTAACTCTTATGCAAGACTTATTGATGCTTGTCTTGAAGTGCTATTCATGAAAAGTCTTTGCTTTATGATTCACTTGTTTACTCATGTCATATACATTGTTTTGATCGCTGCATTCACTACATATGCTTTACAAATAGTATGATCAAGATTATGATGGCATGTCACTCCAGAAATTATCTGTGTTATCGTTTTACCTGCTCGGGACGAGCAGAACTAAGCTTGGGGATGCTGATACGTCTCCGACGTATTGATAATTTCTTATGTTCCATGCCACATTATTGATGTTATCTACATGTTTTATGCACACTTTATGTCATATTCGTGCATTTTCTGGAACTAACCTATTAACAAGATGCCGAAGTGCCAGTTGCTATTTTCTGCTGTTTTTGGTTTCTGAAATCCTAGTAAGGAAATATTCTCGGAATTGGACGAAATCAAAGCCCAGGGGCCTATTTTTCCACGAAGCTTCCAGAAGTCCGAAGGAGAGACGAAGAGGGGCCACGAGGGGGCCACACCCTAGGGCGGCGCGGCCCCCCTTGGCCGCGCGGCCCTGTGGTGTGGGGCCCCCGTGCCGCCTCTTGACCTGCCCTTCCGCCTACAAATAGCCTCCGTGACGAAACCCCCAGTACCGAGAACCACGATACGGAAAACCTTCCAGAGACGCCGCCAACGCCGATCCCATCTCGGGGGATCCAGGAGATCGCCTCCGGCACCCTGCCGAGAGGGGAATCATCTCCCCGGAGGACTCTACGCCGCCATGGTCGCCTCCGGTGTGATGTGTGAGTAGTCTACCCCTGGACTATGGGTCCATAGCAGTAGCTAGATGGTTGTCTTCTCCCCATTGTGCTATCATTGTCGGATCTTGTGAGCTGCCTAACATGATCAAGATCATCTATCTGTAATTCTATATGTTGCGTTTGTTGGGATCCGATGAATAGAGAATACTTGTTATGTTGATTATCAAAGTTATACTTATGTGTTGTTTATGATCTTGCATGCTTTCCGTTACTAGTAGATGCTCTGGCCAAGTAGATGCTTGTAACTCCAAGAGGGAGTATTTATGCTCGATAGTGGGTTCATGCCTGCATTGACACCTGGGACAGTGCAGAAAGTTCTAAGGTTGTGTTGTGCTGTTGCCACTAGGGATAAAACATTGATGCTATGTCTAAGGATGTAGTTGTTGATTACATTACGCACCATACTTAATGCAATTGTCTGTTGCTTTGCAACTTAATACTGGAGGGGGTTCGGATGATAACCTGAAGGTGGACTTTTTAGGCATAGATGCAGTTGGATGGCGGTCTATGTACTTTGTCGTAATGCCCAATTAAATCTCACTATACTCATCATGATATGTATGTGCATTGTCATGCTCTCTTTATTTGTCAATTGCCCAACTGTAATTTGTTCACCCAACACGCTGTTTGTCTTATGGGAGAGACACCTCTAGTGAACTGTGGACCCCGGTCCAATTCTCTTTACTGAAATACAATCTACTGCAATACTTGTTCTACTGTTTTCTGCAAACAATCATCTTCCACACAATACGGTTAATCCTTTGTTACAGCAAGCCGGTGAGATTGACAACCTCACTGTTTCGTTGGGGCAAAGTACTTTGGTTGTGTTGTGCAGGTTCCACGTTGGCGCCGGAATCCCTGGTGTTGCGCCGCACTACATCCCGCCGCCATCAACCTTCAACGTGCTTCTTGGCTCCTCCTGGTTCGATAAACCTTGGTTTCTTTCTGAGGGAAAACTTGCTGCTGTGCGCATCATACCTTCCTCTTGGGGTTGCCCAACGAACGTGTGAAATACACGCCATCAAAAACCAAGAGCTAAACGCAGTACTAGAAAACTAGAACACTCGCAGAACAATAACATCAAAAATTAGAGTGTTCTATGCAATTAAAACGGAGCGTGTCTCTCTCCCACACAAGAATGCTAGGATCCAACCATATGATACAGCAAACAAAACAAAATAAAACAAAAAAACAAAAATAAAGACGCTCCAAGAACAACACATAGCGTATGAAGCAATAAAAATATAGTGCATAGAAAGATGACATGTTGCTTTGTTGATGAAGAGGGGAATGCCCAATGCATCCCCAAGCTTTGACGCTTGTACCTCTTAAATATTTCTTGGGGTGCAGGGGCATCCCCAAGCTTGAGATTTTGTCCATACTTCATCTCATCACATAATTCTTCTCTCCCTACACTTGAAAACTTTCTTCATACAAAATTTCACACAATTCTTTATTAGCAACATTAGTTCAATAAAAATAAACAAATCCACTTGGGTTCAGTTATAAAATATATCAAATATCTATTAAAGAATTACATACTTTAGCAAATATTCAAAAAGCTCTTTGATCAAAAGAACTCAAAAGAAAGCGATTTAAGAGGCAAATGCAAATAGTGCAAAAATCTGTCAAAACAGAACAATGGGTAAAGATAGATTTTTTAGAAAATCTTCTGTTGTTCATATACAAAAGTGGTAAACTAAAGAAAGTTAGATAATAACCTGGGGCATAAAAAATGTCAGCATAAAATTCCGCTCTGGCTATTTATAAGAATATTTATGGTGACAACACAGAATCTGTTTTCAGGACAACAACTTCCCCAAATCTTACTTTCTCTTTATTAGAGGCTATTTTTGGCACAAAAATGAAATAAAAATGTTAAGGAGAAGTTATTACATAGGTAAAAACTTCCAAGTCTCAACATAAAAAAATACATAAATAAAACAATGGGTTGTCTCCCATAAGCATTTTTCTTTACCGCCTTTCAGCTAGGCGCAGTAATTTGAGAAGATGCTAACATAAGAGATATGAATTGAAGTAAAAGAGAGCATCGAGAAGCAAATATAAAAAAATTCTAACTCACTTCCTATGCATATGAATCTCATACACAAATAAATCCACAAAGAACAAAGTGACAAGCATAGGAAGATAAAACAAGAGTAACTTTAAAAAAATTCAGCATATAGAGAGGTGTTTTAGTACCATGAAAACTTCTACAACCATATTTTTCTATCTCATACTAACTTTCAGTAGCATCATGAATAAACTCAACAATATAACTATCACATAAAGCATTCTTATCATGAGCCACATGCATAAAATAATTATCACTACCCAGATAAGTATAGTCATTCTTATTAATTGTAGTGAGATCAAATTCAAAAAAATAGTTATCATTATTATTCTCATCACCATAATCATCGAATATAGGAGGCATGTTGTAATCATAATTAATTTTCTCCTCAATAGTAGGTGAACTGAAAATAAAATAATCATCATTGTAATCATCATATATTGGAGGCATAGTATCATCATACAAATTTCCTCCTCAAAAGCTGGGGAATTAATAGATCATTTCATAAAAACTAGGTTCCCCAAGCTTAGACATTTCCATAGCATTAGCAATAATGGTGTTCAAAGATTCATACTAATAACATTGCTACTAGCATATGCAAGTAAAGTTTCATAGGTTTTTAATTTTCTCTTCAAACACCTCATGTCCTAACTCAAGATAAATACTATAAATCTCTCTATTTTTTTTGTTTTTCATTAATTAAGCCTAACTAGTGAAAATAAAAACAAGAAACAAAAAAGATGTAATTGCAGAATCTAACGAAAATAACTTCGAGCACTCACCAGCAACTAAAAGACTTAGTAGCCAGAGGATGTGAGTACCTTTTACCTTACCTCCCCGGCAACGACGCTAGAAAAGAGCTTGATGTCTACGCACGCTTCTATTCTTCTAGATAGTGTTGGGCCTCCAAGTGCAGAGGTTTGTAGAACAACAAAGTGGATCACCCAAGGTTTATCAAACTCAGGAAGGTAGAAGATATCCCTCTCAAACAACCATGCAATTACGATACAAGAAGTCTCTTGTGTCCCCAACACACCCAATACACTTGTTAGGTGTATAGGTGTACTAGTTCGGCGAAAAGATAGTGAAATGCAAGTGATATGGATGAATATGAGTGGTAATAACAATCTTAAATAAATATGGCAGCAAGTAAACATGCAGTAAAACAGTAAATAAATGGTGATTCAATGATTGAAAACAAGGCGTAGGGATCATACTTTCAATAGTGGACACTCTCAAAGATGATATCATAAAGGAATATAAATATAAGCACCTCACTATGCTAATCTGAACTACTCTCCGGTTGGATAACGAACACTAATTCACCGCGTAAGGATGCAAAAGCAAACCTTAAAGATGTATTTCCAAGTACTAATAAACACCCCCACACAGTCACTTTGAGCATTCATAGGAGGTACTAACACACAAATATTTCATAGAGACATCCAACTTAAATCATAATTCAGTGAACAAGTATTCTGTGAAATATAGCCTAAGAGACTCACACGGTGCACACACTGTCACCTTTACACACGTGGGACAAGGAGTTTCCGAAGATCACATAAGTAAAATCCACTTGAATAGCATAACGATATCTAGATTACAAAGCTCATGATCACATAAAGATCACACCATGGGAGAGAGAGAGATAAACCACATAGCTACCGGTAGAGCCCTCAGCTCCGGGGGAGAACTACTCCCTCCTCATCATGGGAGTCAACAACGGTGATGAAGATGGCAGTGGAGTTCATGGAGATGGCTCCGGGGGCAATTCCCCGCCCCGACAGGGTGCCGAAATAGAGACTTCTGTCCCGCGGATCTTGTCTTCGGCGACGACGGATCTACAGAACTTTTCGTGGGCGGATGCTGATTTGATTTAGGGTTTTTGCGTCGAAGGGAATTTATAGGCGGAAGGGCGAGATCGATGGCCGCATGGGTGGCCCACACCATGCCTAGGCACGGGCCAAGGCTAGGCCACGCCTAGGGTAGGTGTGGCCGCCCTGCGCCTCATCTTCGTCTCCCCTCTTGATTGTGTCTTTGTTACGGTAAAATATTGACTTTGGTTTTTTGTTTCGCCCAATTCCGAGAATATTTCATGTACATCTTTTTAATAACACAAAACAAAAGAAAACAGAGAGCTGGCGCTGTGGCATCTTGTTAATAGGTTAGTGCCAGAAAATGTATAAACGTGCAATGAATTGTAAACAAAACATTTTGCAATTGGTGTAAAATAAGCATGGAGCATTAAAAAAATACGTTATCAACGTATCAATGAACACGGGATGATCTTGAACCCTACACGTGGTCGCGTGGTTAAAATATTTTATAATTTATTTTGGAATACATGAAGTTACTGCGAGCATGCCGGGAATGTCCGAGGACGTGCAAGCCCCACTTGCGTGATCTGGGGGAACCAATGTTCAAGAAATACTTAATTAACTTATGAGTCGGCCTTAAAATGAGGATTAATCGCTTATCAGTTGATTAATCGATTTTATCGGTCAACCATTTATCGGCTTATTTTTATAAATCCTAATTTTTGACACTAAATTTTCTATAATAAGTTATGCAAAAAATAATATTTGAGCATTGCACATAAGTATTACCTTGATTCCTTGCATTTGAATCAATAATAATGTAAATTTTGAGCTAATGCATAATTCTACACAACCATAGGACGAAAATATCGACTGCCATATCAAATTTCATTGAAATTTCACTAACAATCACACGTAATATCGGCCATGAGAGTGAAAATCGGACGAAATATCGGCCAAAATGCAGAAAATCGACTGAAATATCGGTGATGCGATAAATTGGCCGAGATGCTGAAATCTTATTGGCGACTACCCGATTCACGATAAATCGGTATCTCGGCCGATTTTTTGAACAGTGGGGGGAACAACAAAAATTTTGGACCCACAAAACAATGATCCGCCAGAAATCGTGTCTTCCCAAGGTGACCACACATGGTTTTCGTCAGCATCGATGTCATGGTGGTAGAAATCTTTGAGTTGTTAGAACAATATATAGTCAGAAATAAAGATCGGGAGCTTATGTCCGGCCGCAGGCACCTGTTCATATGCTCGGGGGCTACTCTTATCAGAAGTATTGAATATACTTTTGATAAGATGACGTGTTGATGATAAAAAATATAGAGTTGGTTAAATAGCAAAAATTGAGCCTACAACCAAGTGCAAACACTCGGCTGTAGTCTTGGGGGCTACTCCCCACGGGAGTGCTGGTCGCGCACCCGATGAAATAAAGAAGGGGGAAGAAAAATGAACTAAGACAATATAGAGTGAAGCCAAAGGATTTTCTACGTACATTTTCGAGTTATATATAACTTGTCACGTACTCCCATCGGGAGACCAAAATATTATTCAATATAATATATCAACCCGAAGAAATAAAGAATTCCATCAGTCATACAAAAGCACTCGACAATATATTCTCAATGCGCGTCCGCTGCGGTAAAAACTCTGAATGTCGTGACTCGAAAAAAGGATTCACGAAGTTAAGACCCCAGGATCCATCCTGTGTAGCGTGGTATCACACATGGATGTGCTCTCCCACTTTATCCACATCAATAGATGTGAAAAAAATCCCGACGGACGCGTTGGGTACTCTATAAGATAAGATGGAATTTGATTCACGGTAAGTCCTGAAGCGGCACATATCAAATTACGCCAGTATTCCAAGTTCAAGTCCAGGGTCTTGAGCTTGAAGTACGTTTATGCGGTTTGCTAGGATAGCAATTAACTGGTACCTAATCCGTCAGATGAACCAGCCACATTTACCATTATCCATGTGTTAAATAGACATTGAGTAAAATTTGAATGTAACTCGAAAGTTTTATTAAACAGATGCACGATAGAGATTTCACTCGACTCTGCGATTCAAGCAAAATCTCGGAGGCTACTGACATAGGTATGCCTATCATGCATGTCGAATAAGTACCCTAGGTCCACAGGAAAGCAACAAGCCCATGGACTCGAAGCTTTGGAGGCCCAGAAGGTTGGAGGCTTTCAGGTTAGGAAAGTAGAGTTACTATAGGAAACTTGTAACACTATAGGAAAGCCCAATGCGGCCCGACAATTTGTAACTTGTACGACACAGAAAAGCCTCGGCTTCGCCTCCTATATAAAGGGGAAGCCGAGGGAGAAAGACGGGATCAAAATCATTGTAACCTAGCCACCGTAATATTGAGTTGAGCACCTTTGTTTGGTTGAATCTTCGAGATCTACTTGTCCTCTACTTCTTACGAAATCCTAAGTCTACAATATGTTGGCATTGACGAGTTAGTCCCTCGTCAGCGTCCAAGGCATTTCCATGATGAAAACTTAATTTGTAGATAGAAATTATGATATTAACATTGATGTTATAAATAACATGCCCGTTTTGTATGTAATGTGGCTACAATCCCGTGTTGCTCCTTCCAACTTTTTACCCTGCTTAAATATAATTTACACTATTTTTTATGAGTTTTTCAATTTTTAAGAAAAAGAACTAACAAGCAAAACTAAAAACAAGCAAACAAAGACTAAAACCAAGATAAATAAAATACGATGAAAAATCTAAAAGAGATAGGAGAGCTCACAGTGATGTTCCCTCCCCAAGCTTTGGTGAGACACGGTGCTGAAAACGTCTTCAAGCGCCAGAAGATAGTCTTGAAGTTGCTTGGAGCAACCACTGTAATGCAACTCTTTTCAGTTCCCTGGCAACTGTGCTAGAAAATACTCTTGATGACGGCTACTAGCAAAGCCAAAAAGATCTTGATACGAAGTTGGGACTCCAAGTGCAGAGTGTTGTATCAATGGAGTATCTTTCCCACAAGGGTGACTCGAGGGTTTATATCGAACTCTCAGGAACTGGATAAAAGAGTATACTCTTATATCTTCAAGCAATTATGCAGGTAAAGTTAATGCCTTGTGTCCCCAACTCCACCATGTGGTTGTCAAGCACAAGGTTTCGTGTAAGTAAATAACACAAGTAGAAATAAAATAAGGAAAAACTAAAGTAGATAAAATAACTAAGTAAAAATGTAAAGAGGTTGATTGTTTTTGGTGTTTTGTGTGCAAATAAGAGAAGTAAATATTTTTATATTTTCGGATTAAAATAGTGCAGCAAATAGAAAACAATGTAAAAGCAATATAAATGTGTTTCTTATGATAACAAGTGTACCATGGTTCATGGGTTCACTTGACTATTCTCTCTTAAAGTTGTGGTGGATAAAAAGCAATTCATCAGTGATATATGAATGTGCAGATAATATTATATGCAATATTAGCATCAATATGGGCATCACGTCCTAAGATAGAGATGATGCAACACACCTCTATTCTACTCCACAAGAAATAAACTTCATCAATCTTGTATTAATAATTAAAAGAGCAAATAAGTACTTTGACATGAAGTTTGAATATCAAATATGCTACCTTGAACAAACAAGATCATCATTGTTGTCACATGATGAACATATCACATGCATTCACTTTATCCCTAGTGAGGTAGCAAAAGAAAGGCAAATCCATAATAGATCTTGAACATATTGTCACTATCCAATCACTAAAACCATGCTACTCCATCTAACACACACATCACCTCACACACGCTCTCGCATATAAGTTTGATCAGAACAAATACTTAAGAACAAGGTACATATATGCATCTATCAATACATCTCACCATATAATAAGATATAATAAGGTTAGATCTCATAAAACAATATCATAGAATAAGGATCCACCACATAAGTATTACAAATATGACCATAATCATGATAGACATCTCATATGGCACTAAGAACTATAAAGAACATGAGAGAAATAGATCAAGCTACTGCCACAAACCCGTAGTACAGAGGTGGACTAGTCCCTCTTGGTCATGGTGATGATGATGAAGACGTTGGAGAACGTAGATATCCCTCCAGCGGTGATCCCGACGGAGTTTCCCCCTCCAATATTCTCTGTAGCAGCCTCCGTTTTCGTGTTTCTGTGTTTGTGCGGTGCTCTTCTCCCGAGAACTCTTCGGAGTCATATATATAGTTGTTTTTAGGGCAAAATACTTTGGTTTGCAAAAGAATCAGGGCAAACGGGCGATCGACGGTTGAAAGAGCATGGGTGGCGTGGCTAGGAAGTCAGGTCGCACCACCTGGTCTCTTTTGGCCCTCAGGGCTCTCCCGGTGAGCTTCCATGGCCCATGTTGCTTCTCCTGATGAAAAAGTGATGCTTCAAAAATTCCAGGTCAATTTGACTCCGTATAGGTCTCTGAAAGTGAAAAATACACAAAATAGGGTTTTCCCATTTGCAGCGTTATAAACCAAATAAATTGGGGCATTGGTAAATCCCAATAAATCAATGTAATACATGGTATTATCACCATATATGTTGCAAATATGTGGAATTCAATATGATAAAGGACAAAGTTCATGAATGCATTTTATATGCATGACTTCTACATCGGTTAACCAGTAGAATCCTCCTCTGAAAGCTTTGGTTGTGATCACTCGATAGCTTGCGCGATGCCCGCAGATCCCTTCTTGCATGTCCTTAAGGATAGCTTGCCCTTCTACTGGTGTGACGCACTGCTGAACTACGATCGTGATACTCCTTTTATATAGCTCGTCGTTAACCACCCGAAAAGCTTTAGAACGTAGAGCAATCCTTCGTGCTTTGACCTGGTTGTCTAGCAACTCTTTGTTTTGCAGATACGCTAAATATGGTTGCATCCATGTGACCTCCACCATCATAATTTCTTTTTCTCCTTCGACTATGGTGTTGTCCACCTCCATATCCTTGGGTGCGACCGCAACCCCCAAGTTCTTTTTTCCTTTCACCTTCGCATCTTTGGACTTCTCCGCCTCAGGTGGTTTCTTCTCCTTGAAACAACGTTCCTTCATCTCTTCCCAAAACACCCTAGGTGGAAGTAAACATTGGGACCCGATGTTTGCAAGCATATCGGCTTCTTAATTGCTTGATCTTCTGATATGTGAAGCCTCACACCCGTCGAACAATCCTTCAAAATTGTTGCATGTCTCGATATGCTATCATGTTGTTGCTTAAGGCATCGCATTGGTCCATGACTTGTCTGGCCGCAAGGTTGGAGTTGCCGAAGATCTTGAGACGAGTCGCACCGCATGCTTTTGCCATACGCATGTCGTGCACCAAAGCTTCATATTCTTCTTCGTTGTTGGACGCATTTGAAAAACTCACTCGCTGAACATAGCGCATCTTGTCTCTTTGTGGTGATATCAACACCACGCCATCTCCGGCGCCTTCAAGACGCTTGGACCCATCAAAGTGCATTGTTCAGGCACTCGATAGATCTGGGGGTCCAATACTTGATACTTGATGGCCTTGCGCTTCTCATACATGATGTCCCGAGGGGAAGTTCGATTTCCTAAAGGGAGACACATCATGTTGCGTCTGGATTGTTCAATATATTCGACAAGGGTGCTTCGTTGACCACTACGATTGGATGATCCAAAAAGTAGTGGCGCAACTTCCTTGTTGTCATGAAGACTCCATACACTAGCTTCTGGTATTGTAGATACCGCTGCTTTATGGGTGATAATACCTCGCTCAGGAAGTATACGAGTCATTGGACCCAATGAACCTTTCCTTCCTCTAGTCGCTCGACTACCAGAGTTGTGCATACCACCTGGTTTGCAGCCGCAATGTAAATATATAGCGTTTCCTTCTCCTTGGGTGCAACCAGGACTGGTGGCGTGGAGAGCACCCGCTTCAAGTCCTCAAAAGCTCGGTATGCCTCGTCGGTCCACTCGAACTTCTCTGATTTGTTCATCAAGGCATAGAACGGTAATACCCTCTCACCCAACCGAGCGATGAATCGACTCAAAGCTGCACCGTGCCCTGCCAGCTGCTGGATGTTCCTTAAGTTCGTCGGCTTCTTCATTGTGAGGATCACATCCAAGCGTTTTCTGCCCGTGGATCCGATGGATGATGTTGACCAAGCTTTTGACGATGTCGATGCCTCTGCCGTCGAACCCGAATAAGTTGGTTCCGATCGGCGAAAACTTCCTTGAGTTCCGATGTTGAAGTCGTAGCTCCCGATCGTCAGATCTCTCCCTCGGCCAAAGTGACCAAAATCTGGGAGAAGGTGGGTGGGTGTGGAGGAAATTTATCGACCCGAAGCGCACCTGATCACCCGATTTAGTCGAGTTGTTGCTTGAAGAAGAGGTCGTCAATTTTGTGCTTCCAACGTCCAAGCTTCCCACACACGGCGCTAACGACAAATTAAGTGTTAACCTTGTCCATGATGATGGACTTGGGTTTCTAGGAAGGAGGACACTGGCGAATCAACAAACCGGTCAGCCAAACTAGGCATCCGACAAGAAGTATTATCAATGGCAAATCACCGAGATTGTATTATATGAATCTAGGGTTACAGGGTGTTTCTTCTGGTTGAATATGTCCCTCCTCGGTGGGTCCTCCTATCCCTTATATAGGGGGCTAGGTCTTAGAGTCCACCTTGAGGTCGAGTTACATCATAAGTCGGTTCACCCGATATGAGCAAAGCTTTCCTAATTTACATAACGTAAGATCTTCGGCTTCGTCCGGATTTCTTCATGGGCTTTCCCCTATTCCTTCATGAGCTTAATACCAGAGACGCCAATGTTAAGGACCGATATGGTATACCCATGTCACAGTTTCAAAAGTTGCAACCGCATTATCAAATTCATACAAAAACAGATACAACAAATTATTCTTTGAACAAACCAATGTTCAACATAAAAACTCAAAATTGATGCTATTAGACAACAACATTGGAGCTTAGAGACCTACCACATGCTTCAGGCACTTGTAGAATGTTCACCCGGAGTGCTTTGACGTCCCGGACACAAGCTGTTTTACCATCTTTCTCCAGTCGGGGTAGGGCATGACAATAATGTAGGGACAGCAGCGGTGGAGCACAAAGCTCTGGGAGCTTGCACTTACCATGGCGACGATGCTCCGACGAAACATTGTGGACTGCGGTGACGCCATCCTCGGTTTAAGAGGAGAGGGGGATTTAGGGATTTGGGAGATAGGGAGAGGGAGAGGAATTCTGCGCACAGCCTCGCCTATATTAGGTGACTTTTTTTGCACATAACCCCTCCTCCTCGTGGGCCCTCTTTAAGTTAACTATCTCTCCTGACTGTTGGGTCCCACATGTGCCACATTAGCCAATACAACTAACTCATCACAATGGTGATAGTTTCTGCGCACGCTAGACATATTGGATCTCCATATCGCTAAATTAACCAACCACTTTTTTATATATAAATGAAGTGAATCCAAGTGAAAATCTAAGATTGATCTTTTCCGTTTTTCATAGGGTTAAGTGCATTTTTGGTCCCTTAAGTCTTGCGAAAGTCTAATTTTGGTCCCTCAACTCTGCTTTGTTCTAAATCTGTCCTCAAACTCTTAATTAAGTCCAATTTTGGTCCCTAACATCGGTTTAATGATGGTTGACCGGTTTTTGACTCTCCTTTTCTGCCATCGTGGACATAATTGGTTGGTTTTAATCTACGTGTGATCATTTTTCTTGAGTCAATAAATAGAAAAATACCCTTGCCCTAACACACATGCGTGCCGCTTCCACCTTTCTCGTTTGGTGCAGCAATCTTCGCCACTTCAGGCGCC
The DNA here is from genome assembly GCF_019359855.2 of Lolium perenne. Classification (NCBI taxonomy): domain Eukaryota; kingdom Viridiplantae; phylum Streptophyta; class Magnoliopsida; order Poales; family Poaceae; genus Lolium; species Lolium perenne. Next base: position 72,113,573 of record NC_067244.2, read on the forward strand.
TCCGCTCTTCCTCCTGACGCAAAAGCCCTGGCATGTCGGCCGATTTTGCCTTTCTCGTCTGGCTTATCCACCCTAATAGTGTGAGGCGCCGTCACTAGGTGTTGGGGAAGAGTTAGGGTTACTACGACAAATGAATAATTATCATGATCTCACCGACGAAAGTTCAAAAAGCTAATTGCATAACTTATCTCAAGGTGAGACGACTAAACCTGTCCAAATTTGTCCACGGTGGTAAAAAAAGAGTGTCAAAAACTAGTCAACCATCGTTAAACCGCAATCAAGGACCAAAAATAGATTTAATTAAGAGTTTGAGGGCAGATTTAAACTAAAATAAAGTTAATGGATTAAAGTTAGACTTCTGCAATGCATGAGGAACCAAAAGTACACTTAACACTCCATATGGGTTGCCTTGGACTCGAACCGAAACTAGGTTACAGCGGAGAAAAGACCTCATTTTTCATTGATTTAGTGGCCGTAATTATGTACTTTAGTCAAATTGTAGCACCGGTGGAGATACCCTGAAATCAACCCATTCAACCTCTCCATGCTTACCCGGTGGAATGCCCCTAAGTAATTTTTTTGATTTATTACAACGAATATATAAATTCTCCTTCCCTCACATTGTTTTCCCTTCTCTCACCCCAACACTTCATTTCGGTTCCCCCAAATCGACTTCTGCACGCGCAGGACACAGCTCAGGGCCTCAGCTAGGGTTCCGGAGGCGCGCCGCCGCCGCCGTCTCCGGCCTCGCTCCCGGACCAAAGCTGATCCCGGCGACTCACTACCACCACTTTCTCCACCGTATTTGGGGGAAATCGCCCTGCTCCACGCCTCTACTTACTCCTTCCCGCACCAGAAAGGAGAACACAGCTGCCGGACGGGACTCCCGGGAGGAAGGCAGGGAGGCGACACAGAGACTCCACGGCGGCGCGCAGGTTAGTGGTCTCTGGCCATCCTCCCCCCTACGCCCTCTCTCTCCGGCAACCCTCCTCCTTATCTCCCCCCTCCCTCTCCGGCTGGCTCTGTCCACCGCCTGCGCGCCTCGCCCCATCCACCCGTCTGAACACTCCGATGCAGGCGGCCGTCCGAAACAGCTCCTTATCTCCTCTTGCAGCTACTGCACTTGTCATTTTTTTTTTTTGCCTAAATCCCTAAACTGAACCAAATCTGACAATGCCACTTTTTTTTTCCAGGTCGTCTGTTCTGGCAGACTGAAGTGTTGCAGATTCAAGGTAAAAATAACAGTCCAACTGGTTGCATGCGATGTAGTGTTCCTTTGCTGTGTAGAATCTTCAACTCTGGATTGCTGCATTGTACCAGCTTCATGTCATATCATTTAGAGTTATTATATTACATTGCATTAATATAAAAATAAAAGGAAGGAAGAGGAGAAGGATTATATTGACAGAAATGTAACTTGAATCATGTGTTCTTGCTATGGCATATCTGAGTACTCAGAGGGGACCAAGGGATTCGTTCAACTTTATTGACGATGAGTGCAGACATGCTCTTAGGAAGTATTTGCTTAAAAATAGATGCATGATGGTTCTGAAGTGGCCTGCTACGATAAACTGCGTTGGACTCTTGTGTGCATTTTGTAGACCATTTTGTTCATGTTTTTGGGAACAATTTTGCTCTTTTGAACATTATTTGCAATATCTTCATTACCTTTTTTTTTTCAAATACATAATCATTCTTATATCTGCACATGTTGTGCAGATTTCATATTTAAACATGTACATCAAACATGTGCAGATTTCATATTTAGACATGTACAACAAACTAGAAGCTTCATACCCATATAAATGTTCAATTCCACGCTTGACCATCCAAACATGATTTGGAATTGCTGTCCCACTGGGCTTCCATGAGTCAATTCAGCGAACAACCAAACACCAGAATTTGAATTTACCGCAGTTTCAGTTTCTTTGGTGACATCCAAACGAAGCCTAAAGGTTATGCCTAACGCTTGTCCATAACGCAACTGCATGAACATCTTGTTTAAGTTGTTTGCATGGATTGTTTGCTTCTGTTTTTAGTATATCAGGTAGTCTGTTACATCATTTAAAGCTGTTAGCATCAAAGTTAATTCTTTATATGGAGTATCAGTTAGTTGTTTTTAGTATATCTGGTAGTATATATTATTATGTTGTGTTTGTTTGGACCCTATACTTGATTTTTGTTGCGTGAACAGAGGCAAGTAAAAGGAAATGCTACAAATTAAACATATGTATGATGATTGTCTGTAAATTCAACTGTATGAACATGTTTAAATTCTTTGCATTCTCCGAATTAGAATGCAACCGATATGGAGGCAAACAAAAAGGAAATATTACAGATTAAGCCCTGGTTCCTGCATTTTCTAAATTAGAAACATTGATTACTACACCTTATTAAACATGGACATTTTTCCTTTTATTTGCCTCTATACCCACATGCAACAGATCAAGTATTGGATTCAACTTAACACATCAGAGTAAACGAATCCTATGTGGTAACTGTGCTAAATCGTTACTGTAATCACCAAAAGAAGCATTTGCCCATATTTAGCCTTTTCCCACACTTGTGCCTGGTCCCTCGACTCAGCAAAACGATTTCTTGAATTCACTTAAACACAACTTCTGCTTCACTCCTCCAAATCCTAGCGATCATTTCAGAGAATTAAAATCAAACCAAGTTAAGAGATAATATTAATAGACTTCGGCCCGAATCTTTGGTTGCCTCACAGTTGCTCCATTTGACCCATGGTTCTTGCAATTGGCTGAGATTCTTGGAACCCTGGTGCTCCGGTGAGACAGTGTACTGCTCAAAATCTTTGTGACGTTTAAGTTTAAACTCAGAAATATGCAAATTAAAGATTTTGTTACACTAGGAAACATCTTGTTGCCAACCAGGCGGTAAATTGTGAGCTTTAACGTGTCACGTGTTCAAATAATAGTTGTGCGCTTCCACGAGCTGATGAGCTGGTATGTAGGTCCTACCGGCAGGGAGTAATATAGAAAATACCCAATGTCAACCCAAGGAGCATGACTTCAACCACTATGATCAGACTGTTGCTCTGCTCTTCTAGTGAGCCCTTAATTTTTTTAGTTAACTTAAGATTTTTGAATTTTATAATATGTCTGAAACTTTTGGCAGTAAAACATCTAACCCCCTGTAACATATGAAACTGGCCAAAACCTTTGTTTGAGCTGCCACAGTACTTGTCCTTTGAATCACCTGCTGATGTGACATTAAGGGTGTTGTGGAGTAAGAAATGAACAATTTAAAACAACTGGATGTAGTATTATGCAAGGAAGATACTGTTCATTGTCTGCAGTGAAGCAGAGCAACTGGACGAGATCAAGTGAAAAGAACCGAAGCTTATTTGGCCACATTACGAACAAAATAAATAGGTTACGTAGATCTTTATGCTATCCTAATCGAGTAAATAGGAGATGGGTTCGATAAGGCGCTGTGCCACAGTAGAAGATAGGAGTTTTCTTTAGTTCATATGTAGATCTGAATGGATAATATCGCTAAGAGTCAGTTTTTAATAGTTTATTGTTAATGATTTTCTTTGCAACGACAATAAAGTTCTCTTCTCTTTCATCCTTTTTCGTCTGTTGTAGTTGCAATTATTTATGTTAGGTGAGTTACTCTGTTTGAACTCATTTGTATATCTGAAATCTTTGTCAGTATTATCAATCGTGCCCTTCGTAAGGGCGGTTCAGGTTCAAAATTGGTCATTAGACAAGTACTATTGGATTCATCATTCATCTGTTAAACTGAAATCTTTTAGCATACCATCATATGCTCCCTCGCAGTTGGGTCAAATCTGTTACCGGGTAAAATACCATTTGAATGTCTAAGCTAGTTTACTGCTGTATTTTTATGTTGACCCGGATCCGTTTGGTTCATACAAAAACTCCAAAATGTCTTTTGCATGGAGCGCATGACAGAAATATAAATATGCAAACTTCATGCAATGATTCCTATACACATTTTGTAGTTTCTTTCTGCAATTTATATCAACTCTTGATTTTATTTTACAGTTTCACTGCATTACTTAAATTGCTTGCTCACATCAACATTTTTTCATATACTCGTTTACTAGGATAGGCAACAGATGGACCGACAAGTCAGGGACGATCATGTAAGTACTTTGGTATATGCTCTTGGCTTTCTTACCTAAATCGCAGTCTTGGTTGATTTCGTACCTATGATGAGTGGTTAACATTGGTGTAGGAAGGGGTGAATGTTGTTGGGTTTGAAGTCCCAGCATCACCAGATTCAAGCTACAGTAACCCTATTCCTGGAAATGAAGATGAAGCTCGGGAACCCCCATTGGTTCCTCCTCATTTGCAGCACACATTACTGAGCTTCCCGCCGAGCCACGACGACTCCAGCAGCCTCCCTCTGCCCCAACCTGTGGTACTCAACCACCTCTACATAGAAAAGGAGAACTCGAGGTCTGTCGTTGCCCTGGGGATCACGCACCGGTTTAAGGCGAAGTTTGTCACGGTTGTGCTTTACAAGCCAGTACAGAGGCGGTAGGGTGGTGAACGTTTGTGTACACCGTGTTCTCCTCCTCCCATTGGGTTGTGGCGACCTGCCAAACGGATAGAACCCCACTGTTGTAGTCCTGCAGAAACAGAAAGAAAGAGATACCTCGACTGTCCATTCTCAAATGATTTGGTCATGTACTTAATTGACTGCTGCTGGTCGCGATGATGATGATGGTCTAGTGGAATGATGTTTGCCATCTTTGCATCTTTTGACCCATCGATGAAACCCGATTGCGAATGGATGAGGCGTGATCATGAAACCATGAAATTGTTCAATTTTTTGTATCATGTTACAAGGGTATGCCATGTATAGGAGAAAAATTAAGGTAAGACAATTTTATCAGTTTGCTGAGAAAAGGAATACTAGGAGTCGAGCAGATAAAAGCTGAGGATTTGTTTGGTTTATGAAGGCAATAATACAGAGAGGTTCACATTGTAGCGTATAAAGTAGGAAAGCATCTTGGCCTGCCAATTACTTAGTATTTTCTAAATTCTATTGTGGATATTCTTATGTTGTATAGGGAAGGTAGGTATTTAAAATGGAAAGAGGGTTCTAAGAAAAAGAAGTTCTGCATATTCACCTTTCTCACTGTTACTGTAAAATATATTCCTTGCCCTTCTCCATTAGACAGAGCTTTTGGTTAAAAATTAGTTGGTGCATGCAATTTTGTATGGTACCCGAGTTAAGAGGTATCAAGTCAACCCACTATCAGTAGAAATACCCTTCATCGATCTTCACATCTACTAAGCCTTGGCCTATACATAAACATGAGTGTTGAAATATATCCCCTGTCCTTCTCTATCGGCTTGGCCTTCTGGATGGATAGGTGGCCGATTCATCCAATTCTACACTTGCTTCTTGGCATCATAAACATAAACAGGAGTATAGAAATATATCGCCTGTCCTTCTCCATCGGCTTGGCCTTCTGATGGGCAGTGGCCGATTCATCCAATTCTACACATGCTTCTTGGCATCAAATAATACAGCTTACATTTATGAAAATTTATCCCAGAAAGCTGCTCAGATATGCAGTGGCTCATTCGTGCAATTCTACACTTGCTCTTGCATCTAATAGAACACAACTCACTTTTATGAAAATTAGTGCAAGAAAGCTGCTCGGACGGTCAAAATAAGTTTCATGTTGGCCGCTTTCTATAGATCATGATCTATCAAAAAGGTCATGTTGTCTGCATATCGCAATATATCAAAGAAGTATCATCCACCAAGTGAGGAATTAGATCACTAATCATCTCGTATTGACGTAGTCCCTCCGTCCTGAAATAATCTACATTCTAGACCTAAAATTTATTCTAAAATACTCTATATTCTAACTTTTAGTCAACAAGAATACGAAAAATGAAGTGGTCCTCCTTTATCTATTGGATGTCACTATTTTCAATGTAGCTTGAATTGGTTGTTTACTAATTTAAGTAGTACTAATAAATGCACTACTAATTTGTTTGATTTCGGCTAGAATGTAGACTAAAAGAGAACGGAGGGAGTATTCCTTTGCACGGTTGACTAAAATAGCACCACAATATTAACATACACAACTCCTCCAAATGGGGAAAGCTATCCATCCAGCTTGCTGTAAACAAGGACATGATTTTATCATGTGTTTTTAAATTTCTATTCTAAAAGTCACTTCATATATTTTTTAGTATGCAATTTATGGATAGTTTCATGAAAAATGACCACCCAGCAAAAAGGTCGTTTGGGTGAGGACGGGTGAGGACACCAGATTGTTCCGACTTCAGTGAAACTCATGTTGAGAAGGCAAATAGCTCTATTGATGTATTTTTATGCTCGTGCACCATAGGTATCATCGTACTAGAGTTATTACTCCAAAATCGGCAAACTTTGTAGAGAAAATTTTGCCCCATAAAAATGGGCAAACAAGGCCACCAGATTGCCTTTGATGACCACCAAAAGGTAGTAAAATTCAGATAGGAAGCCATTCCAACTAGGTATTTTTTTACGAAAAGGACCACCAATCTATTAATTATCATCAACAATAGTATAAGAAACACCGAAAGTAATAGAAATTACAAAAAAATCTTCGGACCATCTAGCGGAGACTATGAACCCTAGAGCGAGCCGAAAGCACGCCGCCGTTCTCGCACCTCCATCACTGGAATCGGGCAAAACTTGTCAAAGTAGGATTGGGTCTTATTAGACTCCATTTCAAAGACAGAATACATCCTCAATCTCTTAGCTCGTCAAGCAAAGTCCGACTTGCCTCATGTGGGCTATAGTACGTCGTCATAAATTGTTTAAGTTGCTCCCCCCTAGATGGTACCTCGTTAAACGAGGCTCGTTTTGTTCTAATTTAAATTTTCTGTTTGTGACACCGATCCATGATCACGGAGATAAAATACCTCTTGTTGTTACATCATCTCTAACACAGCCAGTAAACATGTAAATTGTAAAACGCGAGTTCAGACCACTGAACTCGTATTTACGGGTTAAAAAAGTATCGACCACTGGACCCACTTTTTTTTGCATCACATCTTCCTTGAAGCTTCCCCCGCTTGCAAATTGCCCCACGTGGTCCTGCCTTGCCCCGCTCCAGCCGTGCTGCCCAGGGCCCCGCCCCGGCCACGCCGCGCCACCACACCCCGGCCACGCTGTCCCGTTTACAGTAACTGATCTGCGCCGATTTCTAAACCGAACCCGTAAACTGACGGTTATTTTACAGTTCTCTTATAGAGATGCTCTTACCACCCTTTAACATACTGAATCTTTTAAAAAATCTATTTAACATTCCCGAACTTGGCTCTGTGTTGTCCTGCAGGTCTCCCCTTTTTGAATTAGCTTCGCCATCCTCTCCAAAGAACGTCGCCGCATGCTACAACCGTTTAACACCAACCTCAAAGTTGGTTAGGCGCGAGGTTTCAGCCTTTTATCAAGTTCATCAATAATTGCCAATAGCCTTTTCTTTTCTTTTTTGTTTACATATTTCCATCCACCCTCACAAAAAATGAAGTGTGCATATTTCAAATTGCCAGCCCTCAATTGTTGTCCTACCCTGCTTCTCACGTTGCCAAACTCCTTTTAGCCGGTTAACAAAATCGCCAGGTCCTAGTCACCATAACTCAAACTTAAGAAGAGGTCGATTGTCGGAATGTGTAGCAGATCTGGTCACAGGAAATGTTTAAACTAATAATGCAGGTCACATAAAAATGTACGAATATCTCATGAGAGGCCAACCGCAGAAGCTACACCTAAACTAACCTAATAATCAATTAATCCATGATGACCCGTTAAGACCAATACATAGAAGTCAGACGGAGCTCTTCAATTCTGATGCTTCCACTGCTTCTTTGGAGAGCTCAAGTGAAACAGGACAGTGATCACTTCCATAAAATCCTGCGATCAAGAAATTCCATGGATTAAATCAAGGCAAAAAAAGGTTGATAAAAAAAGACCAAGGCCAAAACATAGACACCTATACATGAGATTCATGTCACCATCGACATTTTTGGCTGGAAAGTAGTTGGATTCACATGAGAAAAGTAAAACGTACAAATGCCACAAGAAATTATATGTTCAAGAGATAAGTATACACTTTGGGTATATATGAAGTGTATCATATTTACTATGCACATAGGATAAACAAGCAGTAAATCAATAAAGATTTGTAACAGCTCGCAGTTTAGGCCATTTCCAAACCTATCTATAGTTGTATATTTATCCTCCATATACCAAACAAACAAACTAGATAGGACAACTCTAATTTTCTGTTTTCTGATATTGAATATATAAAGACCATCACATGGTCCAACCAACATCCTATCATCCACGGTCCCCTCCCCTTATTTATTTGCAGCAGATGATAGGCAAATAAACTTGCAAACCGAGGCTTAGCCAAGGATGGCTAGGAGTAGGAAGGGTTGACACGCCCTTGCCCGCCCGCGTTTGAGCTTCCGTGCTCGCAAATGTGGGTCGTACACACTTCTTCTAGTAATATAGCAGTCACTCTTTTTTGTTAAATAAAGTAAGAACTTTAGAAGGACCAAATATACAAACATATCACAGTATATAATAAATCACCACGCAAAGAAAGTTGTGCATACAAACCTTCCAGTTCAATTCCATGACCATGCATTTTACATGAATCTATTCTGTCCTTCAACCGTTCTGAAACAATGAAATAATCAATCCGCATTCTCTTTCCTCGGTACCTGGAGAAATATTAAGCAATAAATGAGTCCATACAGAAAAAGACGAAGCGCATACACTATCATTAGCATTCATATGGAGTAATTACGAAAGAACATTTGCTTGTCAGGAGACCATAAATAATTAATCATACTGCCAATTCCATTTTTATCAACAACATCACCATCAAAGCCTTTTTCCCAAGCAAGTTGGGGTATAGGCTAGATATGAAACCCAACGGAAACACAAGGAAACGTACGCTCCAACAAATTTCTATTGGGTTTCATATCCATAGGAATGGCTGATTTTTTACGTCGACTCACCAAGCCTAACACAACACTCCTCCTTTACCCGGGCTTGGGACCGGCTATTCCTAAAAGGCATAGGCGGAGTTGCCAATTCTTTTTTTATGTGCCTTAAATAAAATCAGATTTTTTAGATGGAAGATAATTTATTAATGTTAAACATTAGAGGAACATATGCTTACAAACCATATCTATATAATGGGATCAAATAACCCATCAGACATAAAAGAGAACAGCAGATAAACATTTAGGTGGCGACATGCTTCAATAATACACAGATAAAATCTGATGAGCAACTGAACACTATAATTAACAATTTAACAGTTATCAAATCATGAAAATGTTTCTTACTTCCCAATTGGATTCCCAGACCAAGAGAAGCCACACTCCATATCTTTTTCTTTGTGCAGGTATCTGTAAGCATCTACCAGCTTTCCCCTGTATATTGACATGTAATTCCATAAGGTATTCAAGACAAAATAATCAATACCACAAAATATTAATGCCACTATGCAGTCAACTTATGCCTTCTTGATTTCCACCAACATGTCTTGTTCATCCTTCATTGTTTATCTTAAGTTTCATGCATCAACCAATAGAACCAAAAGTCCAAACTGATGAAGAAGAGTGGGCGTTCCACATATACTTCAAACACCCCGTCTCACGTGTGGCTCAGCAAGGCCAAAACATGATAGAAAGAGGGCAAGCGGTTTCTTTTACTATTAAATTGCGAAAGCCAAAACTTGAACCCAAGACCTCTGCGCTGATACCATATTATGTTTCATGCATCAACCAGTAGAACCAAAAGTCCGAAATGATGAAAAAGATTGGCAATCCAAATTTAATTCATCAGTTTAAAGGTATGCTTTTCAGACCTGTTATTGAGTTAGTCCACAGATGGATGTTGTTCCCTATACTTTGAAAGGCATCTTTTGTGTCTCGGAAAAATCAATGGTCCATTTTGAATTTACTCATTGCAGCGACAAGTCAAGTGCTTATAAAAAAAATTAGAGGTTGTATTAACCAGCAATATCTATATGATGATATGAGAACTTGTCATAAAACAACTTCCAATAGATTAGTGTCATTAATATTACAAATATATTGCAGAAGAATAGTGTGCTCAAAATTTGTGGTTTAAACACCACGTCGATTTCGAAAGGTCACTTATTTATGAACGGAACTATGGAAGTGATCTTACGTCTGCAGGTATCTTTTTTTGTTCGTCAGTGGTGGAATACATATCTAAACGTTCCTAGGACATTTCATAGTGCAATATATAGACTGGACAATGGCGGAGCTAGCATGTAAGCATTGATATCAAATGGCACAAATGGATTTTTCTAATCTTCTTTAAACTACCAAAACATTCTCTCAAATTTGCAATTATACAAGTACAGTTAGAAGGGTGACCCCAATGATATTTTGTCCTGGCTTCCCCCATGCTGAACAAGTTCATCTAAATATATATAGACTCACGAAACATATACTTCATAGATGCAAATCGTAGATGATATTTATAGTTTATACCGAACACAATAGATGCTGATTTAGAACAAACATATTGTCCCCTGTTACGTTGAACATTTAACTTGCTGGAATACAGAAAGAATAAACTTTTTATGTTTCCATGATCACAGTTCCACAGTATTCACATCTGAGATGCTTATTATGGTCTGTTTTTGCTGCTAGGGTCCAAATAGAGATGATAATGCGCTCAGCCCTATATCGACGTGGGGCCCCAGTTGAGAGAAAACGACGATGGCTAAGGTAAGTTGAGCATGCAAACCAAATTAAAAGGATGCATGCACTTGTTCAAGGATGGCATCCATTTGAGAATAGACGGAGTGTTCTACCAAACGAAAATAATGCTGAAATGTATTAGTTTACACTTACTGGGACAATAAATTGCCAAACCGCTGTCTCTCGGCCAGGGTGAACCCTGGCTGCCCACAGTCCTGTAGAATAGATAGAGATTCATTGCATTAATGCAATGGCCCAAAGGATGTGTCAGTAATGGGGTACCAGTCGTTCAGTAACACTTAAAGATGGACTGACGATATAATGGAGAATAGGATGTCATGTGATAGTCCAGACATTGAACATCTGTTAGGGGCTTAAGGCTCTGTTTGCTATTGCTCAGGATATAACGCCCTTTAGTTGTCGAATTATGTCTTGGGAAAAACATAAAATTTTCAGTGTGAATTCTTTGGAAAAACAATTCTTATCGCTTATTATCAATAAGACAACCTTATAGCCATATGCGGTATATATATTAAATTATGAGTAAAAAAGCACGTCCGTAATTACAAAATTATAACTATGGCTAGCACCTAATGAACTGCTAACCTATTTGCACAAAATTCCATGGTTTGAAAAGCTTGCCAGCTACTTAGAGAGGTGCTTAGAGAAATAAACTGGTTTTTGGTTAAGCACCGGTGCTTATTGATACTAGGCAGATGCCTAACTAGGCACCTCTCCTACACAAAAGCACCGACACTTACGAAAATGCTCGGTTTATTTTTGTAAGCGCTCATCAAAGCACCTTGCATTGAGATGGCCTAATGCCACATATGTGTAACCTGAGCTATTCACTAAGCCAGTCTATTTGCTGCCATGGCTACAGCAATAGCTCTTGTTGGTAGATTTCTGAAAGCCTCTCTGTCCTGAGTTTGGCTTCATTTGTAGAAATGCATACTTCCTCTGTTCACTAATGTACCTTTTAGATATTTTAATGTGGACTAGATACGGACCAAAACGAGTGAACTTTACACACTAAAACACATCTAGATACATGCATTTACGAAAAATGCTAAAAGGTCTTACACTAGTGGACGGAGAGAGTGCTTTTTTCTGATAAACTAACTTTAATAGGCAAATTGCAAGGTGAGTTAGCCTACTGTTGGTATCTTCTAAAAATGATATAATAATTGGGCTATATGGGCCTATGGTTCAGAGGCCGGGGGTATAACAGAAGCTTCCATTTTCTATAAAATAATTGCAAGTTAAGATTCTGAAACTAAAAGATGAAACACAATATTAAAAAGGAGATGAAATAAGCAATCGATAAACATAAATCAAGTATAACACAGTAAGACAGGAGAGAATTTGGCTGTCCTAATTGTACATCCTATTTCATTAGCACGATGGACATATATATTGGGCCAGACGTACCAAACCTAGACTAGATGGGCCAAATCGTCCTATAACCAAGCCTAGGATTAACACCATGGCCCATTTGGATTTGTTTGACAAGCAGCATATAGGCGAGAGTTGAAGGATGTATAACAGATTATGGCAAGAATTATTTCCAACACGTGTGCCATGGTAACATAAACTGGATGTAGAACAGTAACCAATGATTGCATATGTAAAGTAAACAATACCTCTTTATTTGGAGGGATATATCCATTGAGCTTAGCACTGCTAAAAAAATCAGGATGGCTGACATCGATCTCATCGTGACTGAAAGATTTCAAAACAAAAAAAGTAACGTTCAGGGGCTAAGGTTTGGTTAAGAAGCTCATTATGTCTATATCTTGTATAGAAAACATGGATTCCTCAAGGATGGCCACGTAAAGTAATGAAATTTCTTTCCCTTACCTTGTGAGTTCTTGCTCAAAAATATTTAGTTGAAGTACATTTTCTAATTATGAGCGATCATCAAAAATATGTAGGTTGAACAGCCTATCATTAAGGAAACTGGGTATTTGAACCGACTTCAACAGCCACAGCCTTGTGCTTCACCACTAGGCCACATGGATGGCCCCAATTGTGAAGTTTGGGTTAGCCATATAAAAAGAAAATCCACAACTTGAATGCTTTATTAATTTTATGTTGTATTCAGAAGACTCAAATTGATTCAATTTGAACTAAAACCACAACAATTATGGAACAAAGGGAGTAGATAGTAACTTTACGGCGGAGGACATATATAATAACAATAACAAAAATCAGCAACAGGTTCTTAATTACCTAACGTTCAAGTCTCCACACCAGATTAAGGGCTTGTCTACTTGTTGAACAAACTCCAACATTCTTTTATCCCACTTTCTTCTTCTTTGAAATGAATTTTCCTCCTCTTTCCACCCATTGTTTGGAGCATATGTGTTTAGTAACAACAATGATTCAAATTCCACAATGATGACACGGCCATCTGCCTCATGCTTCGAAGCTGAAACAGGTAAAATACTATGCTTTCAGATAGAATAGTAGTTTCTGCAAAAATGAATTCCAGAAAGCAGGCAAAAATATTTCAGGATGCCCAATTTATTTGTCCCTACCACTGTCACAGCCCCACATCTACTGCGCCACAAGCCCCCCCCCCCCCCCCCTCCCACCGCCCTAGTGATTAGGAGGATATGATCCCCTTTGATCATCCGTTTTCTTGAGGGAAAAGAGACAAACAGTAGCATGTCAATGCACTATCACTGTGCCATAACTGAAATATGGCAGCTCTTTTTTCGATAAGCTACTCTTACAGCTAAGGTTCAATTTGATATATGGCAGTATCAACTTCGTGTATTCATATATGCCAGTATCAACTTCGTGTATTCATATATGACCATAAAGTTTATTCTAATTGCCTCTTCATTTCAAAATGACCATAAATGTTAAGATTCTGTTTGATAATGCGAATACAAGAAGAAGCACTAGGTGCTAGGAGGGAAGCAACATGCTGCCTCAGGTCCCAGCCCAACAAGTTGTCGAAGCAGCATCAGCCAAGGTGGCCACAGGAGCATACACCCTCAGATGTTACTGCACAGGCCATCAAATCCCACCTCTTATATACATGTATACTCACATAACATCTCCTCTGCCTCTGATAAATAGCCTGCCAGCATAATACAGCAGCTCTCTAAGAGTTTTCTGTTTTTTGCTAATTTTCATCAAAACTGATGCGTAGAAGTCAGCAGCAGTACCGTGCCAGGGAGGCTGGATCTGCCTAGGCGCCTAGCTCTCTCATTAGACCTCAGAAGCTTGATGTTATGGCTTTTGGAAAATACATACGTACTACTGGAGAAATTACGACCTTCTTGGGTGTAAGAATTTATAAAAGTAGATCCTATAACACAGCCACAAAACTAAATTAAGACAAGAGCCATCATATGAACGGTAGCTGACAAAGCTGGCCATATCAGATCCTATAACATAATCACAAATTTTTTGAACATGACGAAATAAGATGTTTAGTGAAGCACGGGACATTTTAAAAAACTGTGTAACTGGGGAGACTTGCTAAATCTCTTGAAATTAAACTTACATCTTCTATCCAAGTTGAATGACACTTTCTTTGGTTCAAACTTCTTCTTCACAAACACAGCTGTGCCTGCATATTTTGATTCTGAAAGGGACCACCAGACACGGTAGTCTTTGAAAGGTGAACTCGACAAAGCACGCAGCACAGTCTGCATTACCATCAAGAAGTGATTGTGACATTAATTCACTATAAGCCCAACAAATGCAGAAGCTATAGAAGTGTATACTGAAGAGAGAAAACAGGCTATGGAAACTAAGTTGATACTAATTCATAATAGTTTCCTGCTTGTTCACTTGGCCACATATGCAAATACAGTCACCACAAATACATCAAGACTTCAAGATGCAACTGATACAGATGAAAGACCAATTCAACTGATACAGATGAAAGACCATTTTTTACCTAATCTAGAGTAAATTTCTCAAAATTACATATGAAAAACTATCACAAAAACACCCTTCAAAGAAGCATTTTCAACAAACAACATATCTATCACAGAAAAATAAGTTTTATGAAGCATTTTCAAGGAACTACATGTCTTCTTCCATAATGTTGTGGTTGTATTTCAGTCAGAACCAACGGGGCCTGATATGTGGGATCCACTTGCCATAATTACAGGGTAGAGGGTTGCTTCTTTAGCACTACCTGTTTTTCTTCACGCGACGAGCTTGTGTCGTCTTTTAGCTCACTAGGATTTTTTGGTCCCCCTTTCGAACCAGCTGCAGGCATTCGCACTTCCTGGCAAGTGGCAAAGAAGCTCAGTGAACATCTTTCTCATTGATATATGCATTATGCTAATATGCTTAGATTGTATTTATGAAGTATAAAAAAAATAGCAGAGAACCCAACCAGCAAACAGCAAACTAGCTGTGATTACTGATTAGGAGTGTAAAATAAAGCAACAATTTGTGGGTAAGGAACCTAAGCACTAAAACAGGCTAACAATAGTAAAATTAAGCTGCTAAGTTGTCATAAATCATAACAACTAAGGGTATTGGAATTAAAAAAGAAATAAAGACCTTGACCTGTCAATTTTACAACAGGTGGGGTTTGGCATAACCCCTGGCATACTGTACAAAAACAAGAACCCAGGGCGGATTTGGGCATCAACTATTGAGCTACAGTTTCCAAACAGACTTGTTTAATCGATCCACCACATCCAGACAGCAGCATGTATAGAAGAGCACAAGCTTTCTCATACAATGATTTAGCTTGAGAAGTACTTCAACAAATGGTCTATAGTTTTTTGAAATTGTACTATTGCTGCACATGCTATTTGTGTCAGTAGTAGCAGTTGAGTGGCTACCTGAGCAAACAAATAACCGGGATAGGAACACTAGGACTGACATAAGTAATAGAAAAACTGAAAGCTAGTTTTTCTTGGCGCAACGTTGCCAACACCATAATTACAAGAAATGGGCAAGTAAATATCAGTTCACAGATCTAAGAACATTTACATTGCATTTTTCTGTTTCATAATATGCTTAACACAACCTCTGCAAACACCATCCTAGCATCTAGAACCATCAACATTGCATGTCGTCCTTTTAGAAGGTCCATAGCAGAGTAGAAGAGAAGGGGAGTTCTAATCTCGGGAAATGTCCCAGTTCGACGAGAGGAATCCACCCCCAATTCAGAATTACATAGTAAGGCTGCTCTTGACAATACATAGCAGGCCAGGCCTTGTTACGTCGTGTTCAAACATTGGTAAGCATGCCAAAAGATCACAAAAAATGCACTTCAGGAGTCCTCAGTTGGCACCAGTTAGTAAGCTACGAACCTACGACTATGGCCACCAGGATTCATGCATCGCTTGCTTCTCTAAGATCTTCAACGGAGACTTTGTCTGCCTTGTAGAAATGCTTTTAGTTTTGGCATGTTGCCCTCTTGTTTCTTTTGCATAGAACCTTTAGTTTTGTCTATGTACTCCTTGAATGTTGCTACCCTGGTTTTATGGCTTAATCTGCCATTTATATCTTTGCTTATAAAATCAGGCAATCGCCTTTCATCTGAAAAGGCTAAGATAATTTGCACCTTTGACGATTTACAATTATTCTCGCAAGGAATGCCGCACACTGGCTTCATATGTTTGCAAATAGAAGGGATTAAACCCTAGCGGACCATAATTGGATTCATCTTGTCTTGGCATAAAAGGACAAGTAATATGAGACGCCCCCAATGTGCTCGATGAAATGCCTCCGAGCAGCGGCAGCTCTTGCATGCCACATTGCAGCATACCCGCATAAAAATCCCTCCGAACAGTACATAGCAGTGCAGTTTAAAGTTAAAACCCTAGGGAGCAAGCAAATCCGGACACAAAGAAGGGCGCCGAGTGAAACCCTCGGTGTCTTAGTTCACCTGGATGCAGATGACGTCGGGGTCAAGGCGGGCGACGAACTGAGAGAACGCGGACCAGTCGCTCTTCATCCGGAGGAGAAGGCTGTTGGCGTTCCACGTTACGAACCTGCGCGGCTCCTCGCAGGGAGCCCCCTCCCCGCCGCCGGCGCTGGCCGCGGTGGCGGCGGGGCCATCGACGCAGTCAGAGGCGGCGGCGGCCCCGGTGGGCCTCTTCTTGGCGGGGGAGCCGTCCTTGGGCACGGGCTGGAAGAAGCGCTTCATCGCCTGCTGCTGCGGCAGCGCTCCTCGGCCGCGGAGGAGAGAGTCGAGAGATCACCCAAACTGAATCCTTGCATAGAAAATACTAGCATCGCTGAAAATCTAAATATTTATTACAGGTTGAATTAAAATTGGACACGTGTGCACCCATTTGGTAGACCCGAGTGCACCCTAGAGGACGGATGCCGGCACGAGCAAAAGAAAACCCATTTAGTAGACCCAGGTGCACCCTAGATGGAAAGATGGACGCCGGCCAAAACAAAAGAAGAGAAGATGGGAGAGAAGCACACCAACTGATCAACTCACCTGCCTCCGTTCCACCCACCTTCATTCCCTTCTCCCAACCCCTATCGTGGGTATAGGCCAAAGCACTAGAAATCTCGGTCTAGCCGTCATTCCTAACATCCCTCTAAGCCCCTCCTTCCCGTCACCAATTTCTTCTTCAGCTGCAGTTTTGGCGACGCACCCCTCCCACAGCCTTAAGCCGCTGACAAACTGATCCCCACCCTGACCTTAAGATTATTGCTTGCCTTCGCCGCAGCGTCAGCGTCTCTAGGTCGCTCACAAGCACCAACTTACGGCTAGACTCATCGGTTGGTCTTCAAGGTGATGGTCGTCGGGATGGTAGCGATGTACCTCTAAAGGTATCGGGGATGCAAAGGTAATCCAATCCAGGTGCTAAGAGCACCTTGCAAAAATGGGTTCGAGATACCTCCTCGTGGAAGTGACCAATCTTTGTAGGCACCCCCTTCGGCCTTTTAGAGGAGCTGCCCTCTCAAGCAATCTTGGAGATAATATAATGCCCTCTCCAACAACCTTGCCAATGGTCCTCGGTAAAGCACTATGAAAAAGATGCATCATACTTAGCACACAAACACACACTTTAGACACTATAACAAGAAGAACAAGTTTGTCACGTACCTACAAAGCAAAACAATGTACTTCCGAGTGTTTGAACTAAAGGACCGTGGGAATGCACAATCAATGTACTTGTACATACCACTATGTCCTTTAGGTCGTTTGAAAGCTGAAAACTGTTATGCAATGAACTAGTAGGTATAATAACAACCTCATAATAGACCATATGCTTGAAAGCATTGTGGCACGCTTTCATTGTGAGCGGATGTAAAACAACAAAGAGCAGAGAGAGTCATACAAAATTAAATAGATAATCATTATTTTACCAAGGATCAAGCACAATCAATGTATGGTATATAGCAGTAGGTACAACAAGGCAATCCCTTGAACCGAATGGCTAATCATATCGGAAGTGTTAGAAAACAATTAAAGTTAGAGTGTGCTAGTGCCTCATGTGTGCATTATGTGTGCAAAGATCGATCATAATTGATGCAATTAGTCCAACCCACTCAGACTGTTTGAGACACATCATGTGATCTAATCCTCGGCCTAATCAACAATCAAACCTTCTACCACACATCGCAAATTGCATTAGCATAGTCTATCACAACGAACCAACCAACATGCTTTAGTTTCTCCCTTCATGTAAGCCAAGGTGCCAAGGTCGTATGCCAACTAAACCATGTGCCCTCTGAAAGGACACGGATGCCACCTAGAGGTATGCGGTTTAAAACTTTTACGATATTTGTTTGAACAAATGCGGAATAAAACTAGTGTTTAGTTTGTCATGCACAAAACATATAAAGCTAGGGTTCACCTATGTGCGCCAATAACTTATGCTAAGCATGGCAAGTACCTATATAATAACAAAATAAATAGCTTCAAGCACAAAGGCTATCATAAAATAAAGTGCATAAGTAAATAGCTCGGTATAAAAATAACGAAGGCATGTGAAGGCGATGATGTATCCTGAAGTTCACACTTTTCGAGTGCTACTCTCTGTTGGAGTGGTGTGGAGTCCAAAACACCCCAAACTCCACGAAGGCCTCACTGTATTCTCCTCGAGCCCTCCCACCAAAAGGGAAACACTCGATCCACTATGGAACCTTGAGGGTGGTCACCGACCCCGTACAAGCTTGGGTCTATCTTCATGACTTAATTGGAGGCTCCCAAGAAATGACCACGAAGGCCTCACATTTGAGGAATCTCCACAGCTTAATTGGAGGCCAAAAGAACATCACTAAGGATGTGTTTGGTTTAGAGCTGATGCATGCCATACCAAAATATTGGCAGGCCCATGAAATTTGGTCACTGTTTGGACCGATGCCCACAAATTGGCTCGCCAAAATTTGCCGCAGCCCGCCCGTGTGATTTTTGACCGCGCGTGGGCGAACTGAGGGCGTGGAAATCCATCGCCAAAATTTTGGCAGCCCCGCCTGCACGCTTCTCCTTGCTAGGTCCAAGGTAATTAGTACTTTCCTGTTCTTTCTAGTCCCAGGAGTACTAGTCTACGAGCAAAAGTGAACCAACGTTTCTTATATTTTTCTTTCGTAAAACCAGTGATCAAGTACTACCCAGTTTAAGTCCTCAATGCATGTCAAATCAGTTTGGTTGCATACCAAAGAGAGGCACTATTCAACCAAAATTTTGGAAGAGCAAGGCTATAATCCAAACAACAAGATATTACCAAAAATCTTGGTCATGCCCTTGATTTGGTCATGCCAAAGAATTGGTAGGGCTTGTTGGGGCTCAAACCAAACACACCCTAAGTCACAAAGCCATCTAGGGTCCAAAGACCCAAGAGGAACAATCTCCGAGTACAAGCAACCAGAGGAAATATCTCACGAACTTTCACCTCCATGTATCACCGCAGAGAACTCAAACTGACGCACCAAATGCAATAGCAAGAACACACAAGATGCTCAAATCCTTCAATCCCAAATTCCACAAAAGCTATTGGGGGAATAAAATATGAATAACAAAGAGGAGAATACTAAATTCTTTAAGATCTAGATCCAAATGATTCCCTCACAAATAGGGGATTTTGATTGGTCAAAATGTGTATCTAGATCTCCTCTTTCTCTCGAATAGATGCAAGAGTTATTGGAGGGGAGAGAGAGATACAAAGCTCTTAAGAAGTCAACAATGGTGGAGAGCAAAATGGGAGAGAAGAGCTAGGGAGTTCATAGGAAGAAGATCCCCTTAAATAATAGTTGATGAATTCTCTTTCCGTTGGGCTCAACCAGGATGGGTTGGTAGTACAGTGACTGCCTACAACTGGCGCGTGGTTGACGAGGGAGGAAATATCCGTGGTGAATCTTTTCGGTCCCCGGCAACGGCGCCAGAAAATAGCTTGATGTCTACTCACGCTTCTTTTCCTGTAGACAGTGTTGGGCCTCCAAGAGCAGAGGTTTGTAGAACAGCAGCAAGTTTTCCCTTAAGTGTATCACCCAAGGTTTATCGAACTCAGGGAGGAAGAGGTCAAAGATATCCCTCTCAAGCAACCCTGCGATCGCAATGCAAGAAGTCTCTTGTGTCCCCAACACACCTAATACACTTGTCAGATGTATAGGTGCACTAGTTCGGCGAAGAGATAGTGAAATGCAAGTAATATGGATGTATATGAGTGGTAATAGAAATCTGAATAAAATATGGCAGCGAGTAAACATGCAGCAAAACAGTAAACAAACGGTGACAACGGCGCCAGAAAATACTTGCTGGCGTGCAGTTGACGTGGGAGATAGGAATCTTTGTGGTGTGACTTTTCTATTCGGATACAAGGCCTAGGAATCATACTTTCACTAGTGGACACTCTCAACATTGATCACATAATAAAACCACTCTACACTCTCTTGTTGGATGATGAACACCACTAATTGTGTAGGGCTACAAGAGCACCTCAATGCCGGAGTTAACAAGCTCCACAACATTCGATATTCATATTTAAATAACCTTAGAGTGCATGATAGACCAACACAATTATACCAAGTACTAACATAGCATGCACACTGTCACCATCATACTATGAAAGGAGGAATAGATCACATCAATACCATCATAGTAATAATTAACTTCATAATCTACAAGAGATTACAATCATAAACTACGCCAAGTACTACATGATGCACACACTGTCACCATTACATCATGGAGGAGGAATAGAGTACTTTAATAACATCACTAGAGTAACACATAGATTAATAGTGATACAAAGCTCATCATATGAATCTCAATCATGTAAGGCAGCTCATGAGATCATTGTATTGAAGTACATGAGAGAGAGATTAACCACATAGCTACTGGTACAGCCCTTAGCCTCGAGAGAGAACTACTCCCTCCTCATGGGAGACAACAGCGGTGATGAAGATGGCGGTGGTGTCGATGGAGATGCCTTCCGGGGGCACTTCCCCGTCCCGGCGGCGTGCCGGAACAGAGACTCCTGTCCCCCAGATCTTAGCTTCGCGATGGCGGCGGCTCTGGAAGGTTTCTCGTACCATGGCTTATTCGTATCGAAGATTTAGGTCAGGGGGCTTCTTATAGGCGAAGAGTCGGAGTCGGAAGGGCTGCGGTGGCTCCACACAATAAGGGGGCGCGGCCCCCCCTCTGGTCGCGCCGGCCTGGCGTCTGGTGGCCATGTGGCCCCCCTCTGGTGCCTCTCGGGTGTTCTGGAAGCTTCGTGGAATTATAAGATGCTGGGCGTTGATTTCGTCCAATTCCGAGAATATTTCCTTACTAGGATTTCTGAAACAAAAAACAGCAGAAACAGAAGCGGCACTTCGGCATCTCGTCAATAGGTTAGTTCTGGAAAATGCATCAAAACGATATAAAGTGTGAACAAAACATGTAGGTATTGTCATAAAACAAGCATGGAACATCAGAAATTATAGATACGTTGGAGACGTATCAGCATCCCCAAGCTTAGTTCCTACTCGTCCTCGAGTAGGTAAACGATAACAAAGATAATTTCTGAAGTGACATGCTATCATAATCTTGATCAATACTATTGTAAGCACATGTAATGAATGCAGCAATCCAAAGAAATGGTAAAGACAATGGTTAAACAACTGAATCATATAGCAAAGACTTTTCATGAATAGTACTTTCGAGACAAGCATCAACAAGTCTTGCATAATAGTTAACTCATAAAGCAATAGATTCAAAGTAAAGGCATCGAAGCAACAAAGGAAGATTTAAGTTTCAGCGGTTGCTTTCAACTTGTAACATGTATATCTCATGGATAATTGTCAACATAAAGTAATATGATGAATGCAAATATGCAAGTATGCAAGAATCAATGCACAGTTAACACAAGTGTTTGCTTCTAAGATGGAAGGAAGTAGGTAAGCTGACTCAACATAAAAGTAGAAGAATGGCCCTTCGAAGAGGGAAGCATTGATTGCTATATTTGTGCTAGAGCTTTTATTTTGAAAACATAAAGAGATCATAAAAGTAAAGTTTTGAGAGGTGTTTGTTGTTGTCAACGAATGGTAGTGGGCACTCTAACCCCCTTGCCAGACAAACCTTCGAAGAGCGGCTCCCATGAAACATTTTTATTTTTAGGTGGCACTCCTTCCAACCTTGCTTTCACAAACCATGGCTAACCGAATCCTCGGGTGCCGTCCAACAATCACATACCATGGAGGAGTGTCTATTTTTTTTGTAAAATTATGAAGGTTAATTAATTTGGGACTGGGAATCCCATTGCCAGCTCTTTTTGCAAAATTATTGGATAAGCAGATGAAGCCACTAGTCCATTGGTGAAAGTTGCCCAACAAGATTGAAAGATAAACACCACATACTTCCTCATGAGCTATAAAACATTGACACAAATCAGAGGTGATAAATTTTGAATTGTTTAAAGGTAGCACTCAAGCAATTTACTTTGGAATGGCGGAGAAATACCATGTAGTAGGTAGTTATGGGGACACAAATGGCATAGTTATTGGCTCAAGGATTTGGATGCACGAGAAGTAATCCCTCTCAATACAAGGCTTAGGCTAGCAAGGTTATTTGAAGCAAACACAAGTATGAACCGGTACAGCAAAACTCACATAAAAACATATTGCAAGCATTATAAGACTCTACACTGTCTTCCTTGTTGTTCAAACCCTTACTAGAAAATATCTAGACCTTAGAGAGACCAATCATGCAAACCAAATTTCAGCAAGCTCTATGTATTTCTTCACTAATAGGTGCAAAGTATATGATGCAAGAGCTTAAACATGATCTATATGAGCACAACAATTGCCAAGTATCAAGTTATTCAAGACATCATACCAATTACCACATGTAGCATTTTCTGTTTTCAACCATATAACAATTAACGAAGCAGTTTCAACCTTCGCCATGAACACTAAAAGCTAAGAACACATGTGTTCATATGAAACAGCGGAGCGTGTCTCTCTCCCACACAAACATGAATTTATTCAAACAAAACAAAAATAAAAACAAACAGACGCTCCAAGTAAAGTACATAGGATGTGACAGAATAAAAATATAGTTCAAGAGAAGTGACCTGATAAGTTGTTGATGAAGAAGGGGATGCCTTGGGCATCCCCAAGCTTACACGCTTGAGTCTTCTTGAAATATGCAGGGATGAACCACGGGGGCATCCCCAAGCTTAGAGCTTTCACTCTCCTTGATCTTATTGTATCATCCTCCTCTCTTGATCCTTGAAAACTTCCTCCACACCAAACTCAAAACAAACTCATTAGAGGGTTAGTGCATAATAAAAATTCACATGTTCAGAGGTGACACAATCATTCTTAACACTTCTGGACATTGCCCAAGGCTACTGGAAGTTAATGGAACAAAGAAATCCATCCAACACAGCAAAAGGGGCAATGAGAAATAAAAGGCAGAATCTGTCAAAACAGAACAGTCCGTAAAGACAAATTTTTTAGAGGCACCAGACTTGCTCAGATGAAAATGCTCAAAATGAATGAAAGTTTCGTACATATCTGAGGATCACGCACGTAAATTGGCAGATTTTTCGGAGTTACCTACAGAGAATATTGCCCAAATTCGTGACAGACAGAAATCTGTTTCTGCGCAGTAATCCAAATCTAGTATCAACCTTGCTATCAAAGACTTTACTTGGCACAACAATGCAATAAAACAAAGACAAGGAGAGGTTGCTACAGTAGTAACAACTTCCAAGACTCAAATATAAAACAAAATTGCTGTAGTAAAATAAACACATGGGTTATCTCCCAAGAAGTGCTTTCTTTATAGCCATTAAGATGGGCTCAGTAATTTTAATGATGCTCTCGCAAGAAATAAGAGTTGAAGCAAAAGAGGGCATAAAAAGCAAATAAGAAACACTTTTAAGTCTAACCCACTTCCTATGAAAAGGAATCTTGTAAATAAACAAATTCATGAAGCATAATGCAACAAGCATAGAAAGATAAAACAAGTGTAACTTCAAAAATTTCAGCATATAGAGAGGTGTTTTAGTAACATGAAAATTTCTACAACCATATTTTCCTCTCTCATAAAGATTTTCAGTAGCATCATGAGCAAACTCAACAATATAACTATCACATAAAGCATTCTTATCATGAGTCTCATGCATAAAATTATTACTACTCCCAACATAAGCATAGTCATTCTTATTAATTGTAGTGGGAGCAAATTCAACAAAGTAGCTATCATTATTATTCTCATCAAGTGTAGGAGGCATAGTATAATCATAATAAAATTTACTCTCCATAGTAGGTGGCACCAAAAGACCACTATCATTATAATCATCATAAATGGGAGGCAAAGTATCATCAAAGTAAATTTTCTCCTCCATGCTTGGGGGACTAAAAATATCATGCTCATCAAAACCAGCTTCCCCAAGCTTAGAATTTTCCATATCATTAGCAACAATGGTGTTCAAAGCGTTCATACTAATATGTTCCATATGTTTTTTAATTTTCGCATCAAACCATCCATGTCTTAACTCAGGAAATAGATTAAAAAGCTCCATGTTGCTTTCCATTATGCCTAACTAGTGATAAACAAGAAACAAAAAGATGCAATTGCAGGATCTAAAGGAAATAGCTTCGAGCACTTACAACGGCACCAGAAAATAACTTAGTTACCTGGGACCGGAGTGTGAGTGCCTTTTACCTTTCCTCCCCGGCAACGGCGCCAGAAAATAGCTTGACTGCCTACAACTGGCGCGTGGTTGACGAGGGAGGAAATATCCGTGGTGAATCTTTTCGGTCCCCGGCAACGGCGCCAGAAAATAGCTTGATGTCTACTCACGCTTCTTTTCCTGTAGACAGTGTTGGGCCTCCAAGAGCAGAGATTTGTAGAACAGCAGCAAGTTTTCCCTTAAGTGGATCACCCAAGGTTTATCGAACTCAGGGAGAAAGAGGTCAAAGATATCCCTCTCAAGCAACCCTGCGGTCACAATGCAAGAAGTCTCTTGTGTCCCCAACACACCTAATACACTTGTCAGATGTATAGGTGCACTAGTTCGGCGAAGAGATAGTGAAATGCAAGTAATATGGATGTATATGAGTGGTAATAGAAATCTGAATAAAATATGGCAGCGAGTAAACATGCAGCAAAACAGTAAACAAACGGTGACAACGGCGCCAGAAAATACTTGCTGGCGTGCAGTTGACGTGGGAGATAGGAATCTTTGTGGTGTGACTTTTCTATTCGGAGACAAGGCCTAGGGATCATACTTTCACTAGTGGACACTCTCAACATTGATCACATAATAAAACCACTCTACACTCTCTTATTGGATGATGAACACCACTAATTGTGTAGGGCTACAAGAGCACCTCAATGCCGGAGTTAACAAGCTCCACAACATTCGATATTCACATTTAAATAACCTTAGAGTGCATGATAGACCAACGCAATTATACCAAGTACTAACATAGCATGCACACTGTCACCATCATACTATGAAAGGAGGAATAGATCACATCAATACCATCATAGTAATAATTAAGTTCATAATCTACAAGAGATCACAATCATAAACTACGCCAAGTACTACATGATGCACACACTGTCACCATTACATCATGGAGGAGGAATAGAGTACTTTAATGACATCACTAGAGTAACACATAGATTAATAGTGACAGAAAGCTCATCATATGAATCTCAATCATGTAAGGCAGCTCATGAGATCATTGTATTGAAGTACATGGGAGAGAGATTAACCACATAGCTACCGGTACAGCCCTTAGCCTCGAGGGAGAACTACTCCCTCCTCATGGGAGACAGCAGCGGTGATGAAGATGGCGGTGGTGTCGATGGAGATGCCTTCCGGGGGCACTTCCCCGTCTCGGCGGCGTGCCGGAACAAAGACTCCTGTCCCCTAGATCTTGGCTTCGCGATGGCGGCGGCTCTGGAAGGTTTCTCGTACCGTGGCTTATTCGTATCGAAGATTTAGGTCAGGGGGCTTCTTATAGGCGAAGAGTCGGAGTCGGAAGGGCTGCGGTGGCTCCACACAATAGGGGGGCGCGGCCCCCCTCTGGCCGCGCTGGCCTGGCGTCTGGTGGCCCTGTGGCCCCCCTCTGGTGCCTCTCGGGTGTTCTGGAAGCTTCGTGGAATTATAAGATGCTGGGCGTTGATTTCGTCCAATTCCGAGAATATTTCCTTACTAGGATTTCTGAAACCAAAAACAACAGAAAACAGGAACTGTCACTTCGGCATCTCGTCAATAGGTTAGTTCCGGAAAATGCATCAAAACGATATAAAGTGTGAACAAAACATGTAGGTATTGTCATAAAACAAGCATGGAACATCACAAACTATAGATACGTTGGAGACGTATCATACAGCCGTAAGAGGGCCAGTAGTACCTTCCCAGCCCTCAATGATCAAAAGGGGTTGGCCAGGTGCGACCTGGTAAAGCTGGCATGGAAGGCTCGGTAGCATCGGCCAGGTGTCGCTCTTCAATGCGCATCTCACATAAGAGTTACTAGGTGCGGGCGAGAGGGGAGCGACAACAGCCCAACAGTGCGACGATGGTAGGCATGGGCTTGGTGGTACTACAGACCTGCACACAACGACGCCACCAAAAAACTTGCTCCTTTTTTTTGAACAAAAAAGGGGCCCAAACAACTAAAAACCAAGCGGTCAAGAACTTGAGTTTGGAAAGTCCAAAACATATGCAACCAATTTTGTTGGCAAGAGGATGACAAGAGTTACCACACAAAAAGTAAAACAATCTTAAGAACAAGCAGGGTAGATTTTCCATGAATTTAGAGGTGAAACCTCTCAACACGAAGAACCGGTAAAATCTCCAACATCATGCAAGGGTTTGCTCTCTTTGAGTGATACAATCAAGTTACTCACTCGAGAAACCTCTTGATACTACAACCAACTATCCTATAAACAGGTCCACCAACTACACCATGTGACTAGTAAGAAGGAAACCATATCAAGATCAAACCTTAACCTTGTATGTTCCACTTGAGCCAGTTGATGATGATCTTGACCTTATTAAGATGGAAGGCCTTTTTCTCGGTTGTGCTTGCTTGATGAAGTATTGCGAATTGCTTCCCATGATCCACTATGGAGAGCTTCTTCTTCAGCGCATCGTCACATATCCATGATCACTATATGGAAGGCAATTTTCAAGCATATGACCTCTTCGAGATAGCTCATCTTGAACTTGGCCATCATTTCTTTTTTTTTCTTCATCTTTTTGATGTCTTGAAGACATACTTGCCATAGGCTCAATCTTCTCCTATGAACAATCTTCGGATTACTCCTTGATTAATTCCTTGGTCATCATTTCATCTTCTTATTTCATCCTTGAAGCCAACATATGGTCCAAGAATTGTCTATGGACAAATCCTACAAACATAACTCAATGAAAACATTAGTTCATATGTATTGTTGTTGGTTACCAAAACCACACATGGAGACTCCATGCACTTTCACTCCCAATAAAGTTTTTATCCATGCAATTTTTTTGCCCTTTTCCTTGGCCCTAGCGTTTTCTATCGCCGCTGCCATGTGCATCTTCTACCGGTCGACCCTAGAATGGATCAGGAGGTGGGATCCCGATGCGGCTGCGACGCACCTCCCGCCACAAGTTCCTGGCGCTAATAGAGATACACTACGAACTCACATGGGTGCCACGGTCAGGCACACACACAACAACTCGCTCAGGAGGTGTGCATGCTTGGATATTTAAGCATCGAATCGACGTCTGTGGTAGGCAGTGTGTTGGGATCATCAACATACTTTGCCTTTCCCACGACATTGTGAAAGGACGAGATGTCTCCTAGAGGGGGGTGAATAGGCGTTTTAAAAACTCTTACGGATTTGGCTTGTAAGAATGCGGAATTAAACTAATGTTTATTTTACAAGCACACACCCTAAATATGCTAGGCTCACCTAAGTGCAACAACAACAACTAGAGCTAAGCAAGATAGGCACAAGATATATGTAGCACAAGTGATAGCAAGATATATGTACTTCAAGAACGATGGCTATCACAAGAAAAGTAAGCTCGGGTATAGAAATAACCGATGCACGCGGAGACAAAGATGTATTCCCATGTTTCCCTTCCTTTGCAAGAAGGTACGTCACGTTTGGAGGTGTGGATGTCCCACGAAGGATTCCCCAACGCCACGAAGGCTCACCCTATTCTCCGAGCCTATCCCACGAAGGAATAGCCCTTTCCCTATGGCTAGCTTTTCCTCCACTCCGGAGATGGCAAGCTTCACAACCACTTCACAAGCTCCACGAAGGAGAAGCCCAGGCCCCTTCACAATCTTCCACGAAGAGGTCACCGGGACACCAACCAAGCCAACTAGGAGGTCACCCTCCAAGAGTAACAAGCTCACGGTCTCTCACTCGAACTAATCATGGTGGAGAGCTCGACACTATGCAATGATGCAAAGCAAGAACACTAGAGGTGTTCAAATCCTTCACACTCAAATCCCACCAAAGCAATAAATGCTAGGATGAGATTAGAGAGGAAGAACAGTGAAGGAAATCAACAAATGACTCCAAGAGCTAGATCCCAAGAGATTCCCTCACTTAGAGAAGGAATGGATTGGATGAGGTTGTAGATCTAGATATCCTCTTTCAAATCCCCCAAGAATATGCAAGAATCATAGGAGGGAAAGGAGAGGAAGAAAGCTCAAGAGGTTCAATAATGGTGGTCAAGAATATGCTCAAGAACCCTAGAAAACTGTTGGAGAAGAAACCCTCTTTTATAGCCAAACGAAATTTGACCGTTTGGGGCAGATCTAGGAGTTTTTTGTGCAGCCTGGCAGGATGGCCTGGAAAACCGGGCCAAATTCGGGCCAGGGACCGAGCCGCCTGGTGGGAGAGCCGGTCAGGCCGGGCCAGGTACTAGGCGGCCCTGAGAGCCCCCTGGAAAACATCCGGTTGGCACCGGTGTGTCCTCACTCTGCTCATGCGTGGGAACTTCTATCTACACTGACAAATTCATCATTCCCAAACCACTTGTCCCAATTGGAGGTGCTGCTGATCTCAAATGGTGGCTCCTGGACTGCTTTTGCAACTTGGGCTCAACAAATATGGAACTTACGTGCATGATGATGTACCAACTCTGGTTGGCGCGTAATGAAGCAAGAGATGGGGCAATGATCGAAGGGCCTGAGTCAGTGGCTAGGAAAACTATCCCGCTGACCGAGGAGTGGCATCAGGTGCACGCTAAACCGCAGGCCGTACCCATCCCCCATCCAAGGGAACGTTGGTGCCCTTCGGAAGATGGAATATGCAAGATTAATACTGATGGGTCTTTTTCTTCCTTCGAAAAATGTGGCGGTGGTGGTGTGGCTGTGAGAAGCCGCGATGGAGCTTTTGTTGCAGGGGCATCACATTTTTCCCCCAATGTCATTGATCCAGAGGGCACCGAAGTCCTAGCATGCAAGCGTGCAGTGGAGCTGGCCAAAGAAGTGGGTTGTTGACAGTTTGAACTCGAGCTAGACTGCGCCAATGTGGTGAAGAAGCTGAAGGAGGATGTAAGAGACAGATCGATGCATGGGCCATTGATAGAAAAAACTGAAGCTTGCTCTTTGAGACTTCGATCAGGTTAAGATCAGAGCTTTGCGCCGCACAACTAATGTAGTGGCTGATAAGTTAGCTAAGGTAGGCCGGGGTAATAAGTTGTGTAAGACTTGGTTTAGTCAGCGCCGAACTTTATTGTAGCTGCGCTTGCTGATGATCTGTGTGGCGATGTTTAAATAAAATGCAGCCTATTCCTCTCAAAAAAAATGTTTATGTTGTCCGATTCACTCAGTTCCATGTTTAAGATCTATGCTGCAATAATTATTTAGGTTCATTAAATTTCAAAAATGCGAAAGAATTAGCACGCAACAAAACCTAATGATTTGGTGCACAAGAGATCCTGTGCACGAACAAATCGCCAATCTCCCCAGCCTAGATTATCAGTCTTGCCATGTGGGTGTAGACGGGAAAAGGCCTAGGTCATCCTAAAACCCTTGGTTGGAGCTGTGAAGCTAGTGGCGTCCGTTGGATTCATGATGGAGATTGACACTTTGTGAGTGCTGCGTGCTCGTGGCGACACCTGTCCGACTGTCGCTGTTTTGGTTCACAGTTATATCTCCGCGCGCGCGCTCGCACCTCCTCCACCCAAGCCCAACAACCCCCACTGACACTAATGGCGGCGGTCGCGACCCTCCTCTGCGGCAGCGCTGTCGCCGCCGGCCAGCAGCGGCTCCGCCGACGCGCTGCTTCGTCGCTCAATGCCGGCGGCGCCCACGTATCGTACGGCGCCCACCTCGTCCGCCGGGGGCAGCTCCGCCCGGCGCTATTCCCCGCTCCCTCCTTCGGCGACCTGTCTTCGCCTGCCCCGGCGAGCGGGCGCCTCCTCCGGACGCCGGCTTCCGCCTCCTCGTCTGACTCCGCGGGGTTAGCGTCTCTTACCTTCCCGCAGCTCGGCACTTCCGCGCTCCACACTGCGGATTCGCCAAAGGAGCAGCTCCCTTTCTCCCCCCCCCCCCCTTCTGTTCTGCTGCAACGTGCGCAGAATATTTGTTCGTTAAAGCTTCTAGAATTTCAGATCTGCACCAAGTTACTGTAGATCACATTTTCATCTTCGAGTTGTAAGTTTCGAAAACGGCCCTTTTTTCTTCTTCTGAAAGCCGAGTACAACGTACACGCGAACACATGAACATCACCACAGGTCCACAGACACGCACTCACATACGCCTACTGTAAACTAGATATAAGTGGAGTTTCAAGATTAATTTTATGCCAAGAATAAATATATGTGCTATGTTTGCTAACAAATCTCAAATGGTGCTGTACTTGGCTCAAAGTATATAATTTAACACGATCGTCCTTAGTAGCACCAGAGCTTTGAGATGATTCTGTTACCCTGACATAACTTATTGTGATTATTACTATATTTCCTGCTATTCCTAACACAACATATTGTGGTTACTTACAGGCAAGCAAAGCCCGTCAGTTTTGTGCAGAAGTACCCGGCTCTTGTCACGGGTTTCTTCTTCTTCATGTGGTATGCTCGCTAACCCCGCCTACAAGTCCTACATATATATCCAGTTATGTACAAGATGCCAGTGTGCGTTGTGGTGTCTGGGGGGGGGGGGGGGATGGGAGGTGATTCATTTTAGGAGAAGATGGCGGTAGCCCTGGCCTATGCATCGATAAATACACACACGGGTACTTATGGGGAGGGAGGGGTAAAAAGAAAAATCTTATAGGAGAGTACTCAGCAATCGGACATTTTTTGTATCTTCTCTGACCTTTCAAGCTTGGTTGCCCTAAAATATCCAGAGGTTTCTCGTGATCTAAATATGCGATGTAGCTAGAATTACAATTTCCTCAAAGAACGGTAATTGAAGAATCAATTTACAATATCACTCTATAGTCCATAGTAGTCTTTTTTTTTTGCTATCCATAGTAATCTAATCATTGCCATTTTGATATAATTTGTAGGTATTTTCTGAATGTGATATTTAACATCCTGAACAAGAAGATCTTTGACTACTTCCCCTATCCATAGTACGTGCCCAAACTCTCTTTGATGCTAAGATCATTTTTTATATCATCTGAAACTTGTATGATTTCGTATAGCTTCGTGTCGGTGACCCATCTCTCGGTAGGAGTCTTATACTGCCTTATCAGCTGGAGCACCGGTCTCCTAAAGCGCGCGGTATTCTCACCACACCCTGACTCATGCTTCATTGTTTTCAGTGACAACTAATGAGTAGCATTTCTCATAATTATATTTGTGAAAACATGAAAATTGGTTCATTGATGTCTTCAGGGGTTAGTATGTCTCTTATCTAAAAGAGCCACAGTTACTTGTAACAATTCATTGGTATGCATAATTCTTATGTTTGGTAAACGATTTTGGTTGTCGATAGATATATACACTATTGAAAGAACCAATCAAATCAAACATTTACAGAAAGCACTCGAGCTGTAACACATTTTTTGTGTGTCTTACCTGTTTGCAATAAACTTATGTTCCATGCTACCTGATCTCTTACATTAGAGTGCTATAGAGTGACTTTCTGAATTTTTCCAGAATTTGCAAACAATGATACGGGTTTCTAAGAATTAAGCTAAATTACATAAAAAATATAGATATACTTCTATGTCAAAAAATGTATATATTTCTGCGAATCGTCTATTGTTTCTCCTTATGTTCATTTTATGTTAATGACATTATTTCTGGACGGAAGTAATAAAACTAAACACTGTTGTACTCTTGTAGCCAATCAATTCAACGATTCTGAAGCTGCTGTTGCCAGTTGCAGTTTGCCATGCCATTGGTCACGTAACAAGCACCGTGTCTTTTGCTGCTGTATCTGTCTCATTTGCCCACACTGTTAAAGGTGCTGCAACCATATTCTGTTTTTGCTAAGTCCTTTCGGCCCTCTGTTTATTGTGCTGAGATTGCTAGCTTTTTTAATTATACTTTTATATCACTTAAAAAATGCAATGCAGCTCTCGAGCCATTCTTCAATGCGGCTGCGTCGCAGTTTATCCTCGGCCAGCAAGTTCCATTTACATTGTGGTTATCTCTAGCTCCAGTTGTGATTGGTAATTTCTGGTTATTTACACCCTTTTTCCAGCTATTTGTGCATCACTTAGGTTTTTTTTTTCTCCACAGTATTTTCTTCATCAATATTGATATGGTATAGTATTCACATGACAGTTTCAGCTCCCCATGTTTAATAGTTGTTTGATCTACATAGGACAAGAGGAAATAGATGTTATAGAACACATAAGTACCCATGTGGTTGAGGTGCCAGCGTTGTAGATTATCCTTTTCGTTTTGATGTGTGATAATGTAGGGGGTTGGTTAGGTTCATAAAGTGTGACTAGCAAGATTGTTAAGATGAGGGCCATATGAACAACGCAGGATAGTTTCTGGTTTGCCAGGATTTGGATTGTAGAATCATGTTAGGATTTCTCCTTGAAAATCATGATTTTATTATGAGATTTGGACCAGGATTAACTGCTCTAAACTAATCAGGTGTATCAATCGCATCTCTCACTGAACTCTCCTTCAACTGGACTGGTTTCATCAATGCAATGATTTCTAACATCTCCTTCACCTACCGTAGCATTTACTCCAAGAAAGCTATGGTTTGCGTCTTGGCTCTAATGTTTTCACCTATTTTCCCTTCTTAGCGAATTCATATTTCATAACTTCTTTTCTTGTAATTTCTGTTTTTTTGTCCCAGACTGACATGGATAGCACCAATTTGTATGCCTACATCTCTATAATTGCTCTCATTGTCTGCATTCCTCCAGCAATTATTGTAAGTCCATATTTACCATTAAACTTTACTAAATAGTATATTTCTTCAATGAACTTTATTTAGTCCTATGTCATCCCTGACTTTTTCTCTCCATAAAGGAATACAAATCTTCTATGCTTTGACTAACATACTATCGCAAGCCAAGCATAATGTCTCAAAACTAGATCCACTTCAGACAAACAGCAGCAAGTGTATTCTGGAAAGGAAAACTTACCTGCAAAAGATGAAACACAACATGAGAAAGAACAACATACAAAATGATTGAAACGAAAAAGGAAAGAGACTCTGCAACTTCTTAATATGAACAATCCTGCATCCTCACTTTGAATATTATTTGCAAAAATAAGTTGCACTTTTTAACTCTGACCTCTAGCATAAGTTCACTTTTCAACCTTGAATTCTAAAACCTCTTGAATGCGACCTCTAGCATAAGTCCACTTTTCACCCTCGTTGATTTCGCAAGTGGATTTGACGGACGTGAATGCCAGTTGCCACCTGTCCTCACTGCCATGTCACGCCGCGTCATCAAATTTCATTTTCTTAATCATTTTTTAAAAGAACATTTCTAGTTTTTTGTTTCTTTTTTATCCAGGTTGCTTAGTTTGTCTTGGATTATTTGTTTGTGTAGTGTTTGTCTGATTCAGGTAGCGACATGGCAATAACGTGGAGGACATGTGGCATCCACATCACTGAAAACCTGTTGTGAAACCACCCAAGGTGAAAGTGGACTATTTGTTGGGAAATTAGTACACAGTTAATGTTATCTGAAAATTGCAGTGAAACAAAGTCTAATTCACCACCATTTGTGTACTACCACAAAGTACGTTGCTCATCATGGAAGGAAACATATGGAGCATGAACTAGTTCAGCCTGAAGGCCTGAACCTAGGACTATAGGACAAATCCTGAGTGCTTTCAGCACACAACTATGACAAAAGTACTACGGAGTAGCTGATTTGGACAAGCATACAAGTACTAGGTGCTCTCAGACCCAAAAATGCAGTAGCAATATCAACACACATGGACACCAAATTTTAGGTGGAAGCCCCCCAAATTAGGGTAAAAACCACGATACAAGTACTAGGTGCTCTCAGACCCAAAAATGCAGTAGCAATATCAACACACATAGACACCAAATTTCAGGTGGAAGCCCCCCAAATTAGGGTAAAAACCACGTGCTGATGCCACCCAAATCTTTTTCCACTGTTATCAAATGTGGAATATAACAAATTCTTCTCTACATAGCACTGGAGGTTCTCATACATCAAATTTCATAATCTTGGATATCAAAATAAGATTTGGTGCTTCAAGAGCTAGGGATTGGAACAATTTTTTTTTCTCGAGAAAACGCAAAAAGCCTTTGCGTTTCATTTCATTGAAAAGAAGAAGGAGAACAAGGTTTTTTTAGAAGTTACAACCCGGGCACAAAAAGGACATCAAAAGATTAATACAAAAAGGACATCAAAAGATTAATGCAGCATCCCAGGTGCTCGGCAGGATGGCACGCAGGCCTAATGCGCCGGCCCTGGCCCATAGGTTGGCCTCGTCCCGTATCTTGGCGGTGACGTCGTTGATGGATGGTGCCGCGCCATTGAAAACGCAGTCGTTTCGCTGTTTCCAAACCATCCAGGGTATGAGCAGCGACATCGAGGCCAGTCCTCTGCGCATGGCCTTGGGCGTCGCCTGCTTGGCCTGGCTCCACCAGGAGATGAGCGTGTCGTCGTGGTCAGGTGGCCTGCAGGTAGCGCGTAGCCAGGCGAGGATGTCGAACCAGACCTGCCTGGAGAAGCCGCAGCCGATCATGAGATGCTGCATCGTCTCCATGTCTTGGTCGCAAAGCAAGCAGCGTGCATGATGCGGTAATCCACGGCGCTGCAGGCGCTCGGCCGTCCAGCATCGGTCGAGATGCGCCAACCAGTGGAAGAGCTTGATGTTATGGGGCGCCCATGTCTTCCAGGTTAGCTGCCAGGCATCACAGCGCACGGATCCATGGAAGGTAGAGCTGGCGGAGTAGACGCCGTTGCTAGTCCATTTCCAGACCATGGAATCTGCCTGATCAGATAGGTGGGTTTGCTCAATCCTTCGCCAGAGCATCAGATATTCTCCAATTTCCTCGATGCCCAGGACACCATGGATGTCGCGTACCCAAGAGCGATCGTGCAGGCCCTGAGCGACGGTAGTGGAGCGACGCCGGCGTTTGGGGATGCAGGCATATAGG
Source organism: Lolium perenne (assembly GCF_019359855.2). Taxonomy (NCBI): domain Eukaryota; kingdom Viridiplantae; phylum Streptophyta; class Magnoliopsida; order Poales; family Poaceae; genus Lolium; species Lolium perenne. The sequence goes on from NC_067244.2 coordinate 72,149,302, forward strand.
TGCGGCACCAACTCGCGTGTGGACTTGCCGTCAATCCAGCGATCCTCCCAAAATCGCGCTGTGCGTCCATCGCCGAGGCTCATGGTGGTGGAGGCGAAGAAGATGGCTTGTTCCTCAGCGGAGAACTGGAGGTCAAGCCCTTGCCATGCCCTTGTCGCGTCGGTTCGACTGAACCAGAGCCAACGGAGGCGCAGCGCAAGGCCAGATTTGGTCATGCTCTGGACACCGAGGCCTCCATACTCGAGGGGCCGGCAGACCCGGCTCCAATTGACATGGCAACTTCCGCCGTTGGCATCCTTGCGACCCGCCCAGAGGAATCCTCTCTGGATCTTCTCAATGAGCTTGAGCGTCTTCTTAGGCGGCGCGTAGACGAGCAGCTGGTGCAGCGGGATGGCGCAGAGGACGGATTTGACGAGTTTGAGCCTGCCAGCTTTGTCCATCAGGTGGGCCTTCCAGGTGGGAAGTTTGGCGGCGATGCGATCGACCAGGGGCTGCAGCTTGGAACAATCTCACCAAAGATGGTGGAACTAGAACTTGAAAGAGACAAGCTGGTGGGTCTAAACTTCACAACCTTGGGAGGAACTCCCTTTGCTTGATGTCAAGCTTCTTCCTAAAACTTCCACTGATTACCTTCTAACTTTGTTTTGTTTTCTTCTCCAATGGAGGCTAACCTGGAATTTTCGTCACTTCTTCCAGTGGCTGCTGGACTGGAGGCTTAACACCCTTCTTCCTTCATGTGCAAAGTCCAAAGTGCAACCCTGCATAACCTTAATGGGTGGTGTTCTCTTGCAGATGTTTGGGCTGCCCAAAAGGCTACTCTCCTCACATACCACATGGGGAGGATATCCCAACACTATTTAGTAGTTGTGGTTGCACCTCAAGCAGTGTTTGAGTTAAGGATTTGAAAGTGAACTTTTGCTAAACTTTAACATTGAATACTGGGCATTCTCTATCTGCAGAAACATACTTGACTACTAGGAGACGGGCATTCACTCCATTATTAGGATTTGCAACACTGCAATTAATGTCACAAGTTCCTGTTGTTTTATGTGTGGACATGGCTGCTTGCAATTCTTGTACGTAATTATGTACAATTCATACTGCAATTAATGTCACAAGTTTTTGTTCACATGATGCTTTTGTGACTGTGTGACTAACCTGATTCTTGGATATAATTTCCTATTCATGAACTACTTTTACTGACGATTCCGCGTGTTGAACATTGATTGTCATAAATTTATTTATCACCGTCTGAACTTGCAGATTGAAGGTCCTCAACTAATGCAGCATGGATTTAAAGATGCAATTGCCAAAGTTGGATTGACGAAGTTAGTTTCTAATATTTTCTTGGCGGGCTTGTTCTATCACCTTTATAATCAGGTATAAAGTTTAACGTCATATCTCATAGCGTTAATCAGTATCAAAGACAATCATCATACCTATGGCAGTGTATGAGGAGGATAGCGCACCAGGACTTCTTTTAGTTGTTCCAGATTGTGCCATTTCTGATGATAGTTTTGTCATTTTGTCATTTTGTTGTTATAATTTGGTGCTATAACAATTATGGACATGCAGGTTGCAACAAACACACTGCAGCGAGTGGCCCCTCTAACACATGCCGTCGGTAACGTGTTAAAACGTGTCTTCGTCATTGGCTTCTCAATCATCGTTTTTGGTATGTCAATGAATTCTTTTGTTTCTTAATGATCAGCATGATGTTGCTCTTCAGCTTTTATAAATGGTGTACACCGTCTCATAACACGTGGTTTATTGTTGACCAGGTAACAAAATCAGCACACAGACCGGAATTGGCACTTGTATTGCTATTTCTGGTGTTGCCCTCTACTCCGTTATCAAGGCTAAAATTGAGGAGGAGAAAAAGGTATGTTTATCCTCATTAGATCTTGTAGATCAGAATTATTAGATTGTGTTGCATAATTGTACTATTCCTCAGTACTTCTCTTACTTTTGCTGGAACATGAAACTGCCTCCTAGCTTTGTAGTGGAATGTGAGCCAGGGATTAGAAAGTAGTATCCTCATCATAAGTTAAGCAAGACTTATTTCAGCTCAGCGTAATATACTTTTAGAGAACTACAGAAAGACTAAGCTCTTGTCTCCTTACAAAGTCAACTGTAAGGTCTGTTGCTGAACCATATGATTTACATGCATGCCAGCACCTGTGCTAGTCAGACATAAGCCCATAAGCTTGTACATTGCATTTTTACAGAACAGAAGTAACAACACAATCCTTTTCTATATTTCATGGTAGAAAAACATGTAGTAATGAAAAATAAGAAACGCCGGAAGCAAAACTGACAAGTGGAAAAACCAAATAACCTGATACGTTAGATTATAACAGAAGATGCCCTAGTTTCAATGTAGCCAAAGGAGCTTCTCATTGTCTGACTGTCAACACCCGGATTTTTAAAGTCCGGATGCCTATTATGTCATACATCGCAATCCCAGGAAATTGTTGTTGCGAGGCATAATAGTTAAGTATCACAGTCATCATTCATTACAAACCATAAGGTCTTACAACTTGGAATCACATGATCCATATTACACAAATAGTTGATCTAATGATCAACGAACAAACACAAGTTCATAGCGGAAGCGTAAGATACAAGGACTCTCTAGTCCACAGGCCAACGCTTGACGTTAGAAGCTCCTAGTGGTGGTAGACGTCCTGCTGATCGTCCTCCTCGTACTGCTGCTCGGCTTCATATTCTGGCCATTTGAATAGCCAGGGACAAAGCCGTGAGTACTTTAAGTACTTGCAATCTAACACTAAAGTAAGTACTAGCATTGACATACGGGTGTTCTAAGCTCTAAGTTTATTTGCATAAAGCCAATTTTATTTCATAAACACTTTTGTAAACAACTCCCCATGTGCTAACTAACTCAAGTGGGAACATTAGTGTCATTCCCACAACTCTGTTGTGATACAAAGTCAAAGTCACCGTTCAAGTTTCAAGTTCAAAAACACTAGTCACAAAAATATAAATTCTGATGACGGAAACAGAATGGCCTTTCCAATTGTCCATAACCGCGGACGCGGCTATTCGAATAGTTCTACACTCTGCAGAGGTCGCACACTTGTGCCACAACATTTGATTACATCCGTCGTGATAAAACCCTGAATAATCGTAACTCAGTACGCGGATCATCAACCGTTAACCTTTCATTTACACACCCTAGTATAGGCACCTCTCCCCATGAGCTTGGCCTCCCGGTGAAAACCAACTGTTAACCCGGGAACTGCACAGGGCTTGGGCCGGACATTCACCTCATATTCACGTCATATCACATCATCTCTTTTGTTGTAGAGGCAGCTTTCGGCATAACCCCGATGACGCTTGTATAGAGGGAACCCATACTAAGACACATAAATTTCCAGCTAAGCCCTACCCATAATCAGGTATTGTGGGGGTACTCAAAAATTGGAATGGTATCGCATCCAACTCAATCATCAGTTTTAACCAAAGTCACCAAGTCAACAACAGTGTCATATTCACCTTCAAAATCTTTCAATGGAGATGATTAATCATTCCAAGGTTTTCACCATCATCATTTCATCAACACATGTTCCCATCTAGAGTAGTCATTTTAAAATTAGCACTAGCAACTATGTATGAGGGGTGCTAAGTATTTGCTTTGCTTCTAGGCTAAGTTTGATACTCTTGTACTAACTCCATACTAACCCAGTAATTATAAATCAAAGGTACTTTGATAAAACAAAAGGTAAATAAAGCTTGTAAAGTAAAGCTGGGAAAAATAGGATCATAAGCATAAAGTAAATGGGGTAATGCCTTGCTCATGGTGAGCTTTGCACTTTGCAAGAGTATTATCTTGCCTTGGTTAGGAAACTGGTCAAAGTGGTCTTCTTCTTCCTGGAAGTAGACCTCCTCCTCCTCCTGGTACTCCTCGGTACTAGCGTCTAAAATACGAATACGGAGTACACAATCATCACACCAAACTAATTTACTAAACTATGCACAAACATGGTTCACACACTTAAACTAGCATCACATATTACTATTATGTGGGTGGGTGTGTTTTTCTTATAAATTCAGAAAAAATTTCCTCTCATACTAGTCTTAAATGTTACTTTGAATATTTCAGAGAAATAATTTCCTCTCATTATCTTATTAAGATTTAATTTCTCTTATGCATAATATGTGACCTAGGTTGACCCAAGTCAACCTCTTCACACTTATCATTTGGAGAAAAAAGATTTAAATGAGGTGAGCACCTCATACCATTTAATTCTAGCATAACAAGGATTTAATATCACCAACAATTCCTATGGGACCTAAATAACCAGAGTCTCCACTTCATTTGGAATTGGTGGTGACAAGATTTAAATGAGAGAAAACTCCCTCATAAGATTTCTTAAAAGTTTTGGACAAAATCTTTGACTAGAAATAGCCATAAGGGCATTTAAAACAACTAAACCATGATCCTTCAAAGTAGGCATGGCATATTTTTGTAGAAACAATTAGTATAAGTGAAAAGTGAATCATGGGAGGTGGAATTAACTAAAAAGTATTTATGGTTGATTTTTAAGAATTATTATAAGACAGAAAAGTCCCTGCCTTGTTTATTTTGTCACTTTAATTTTACAAAAGATCCAAGGTTCTATCCAGTGGCATTGTGTAGGTAATTTCCTAAGGTTTCCAAAAATATAAAGTTTGTAAAATTTGGCCAAGTAGATTTGTCACTATTGAATTTCAAAGTTTGCATCAGATTAAGATATTTTCCTAATTTCCAGATTTGAATTCAAAACGTGGGCTTGCGCGGGAAAAGAACTTGGGCCGGCCCAGTACTGCGTCCAGCGCAGCGGGCCGCCTGACAGTGCGGGGACCACACGTCAGTGTGTTTTAAAACACCGAACCGGTACGAGGGAGGTGGACCGTAGGATTAGACTCGGATCGGACGAACGACAGATGTCGTCGTCTCCGGCGAGCGGCGAGCTCCCTGGCGGCGAGCCTAGGGGGTTGGAGGGGGTACCAGGCCGTTGCAGGGGTCTGGCAGTAGGCGCGGAGAAGGTGTAGTAGATGAGGAAGCCCTGGGAGCAGCGGCGGCGCTCGGGGAGGCGCCAATCGACGCAGAGCTTCCGCGGGCTCCGGCGAACTTGAGCTTGCGATTCGAGCAGGGGAGTGGCTAACTGGTGAAATTGAGCGGTCGAGGAGAGCTGTGAGGATGAGTGGAGGCGATTGGTGTGCTCGGATTGAGAGGAGGCGTCCTCCTTTTATAGCGGCGCGAGGTGGCCGAAGGGCGGAGCGGGGTCATCATCGTCGTCGCCGTTCCAAGGTCGCGAAGAGGCAAGGCATGGGCGCGGCGTGTTACCGGTGTCCTGCAGAAGCTGACGCGCGTGATCGTGGCGCGGCAGGGGCTCTGTAGCGCTGGCGCGCTTGATGGGAGTGCTCGGGCCATGGCGGACGGTCGTGGACGCGGTCGTCGTCTGCGGCGTTCCCGCGGCCTCGTGCGCGTGTCCAGGCGATGCAGGGAGCCGTTGTGCGTCTACTGGCGTTGAGAGCGAGTGTGGGGGGGACGCAGGGCCGTGGGCGTCGTCACGCCCTGGCGTGTCCAGGGTCGGCGCCATGCGCGCTCTGGCGCGACATGGACGCGTTCTGGGCGCCACTGGGCGCGCTGATCCTGGCGTCTCCGAGGCATGGCTTCGTCGGGTCAAAGGCTGGGCAGTGTCAGGGGAGTGAGAGGAAGCCAGTGGACATGGGAGTGCAGGCCAGAGGTGACCAGGTGAGGAGATGGCATGAGGGTGGCATGCCATGCCACGGCATGACATGTTTTAGTTGATTTAATCAAACCCTGGCCAGCACAAGTGGTGGAGCTGATGTGGTGAGGTGAGAGGGCTCTCCAGGAGTGCAGAGAGGGCAAGGTTGGACCAAGTCCAAGGTAGAAATGAGGTATGGGCTCAAATTTTTACCATGCCAGCAAGGTGTTCGACAGAATGCCCGCAAGAAAAAGATTTTTGAATTTTGAATTTCTTTTTGGTGGGTTGTAAACATATATTAAGTGGAGCATTTTGGTGGTGGTGGTGGTCAAAATGGAAATGAGATGCAAAATCACATTTTGCATATGATCTTGCATATTTGATTTTGTTCCAACTTTGCTTGCTTTTCATTTGAAATTGGTGATGAATTTGGGGTGGTGGTTTTGGGCAAAGTTGAAGTGCTTGATGTTGTCTTGGATGAGATGCAAAGAGTTGGCAAAGTGTAGAAGTGGAAAGTGAAAATCCAGGGGCTCAAAGTGGGCATCAGGGTAAAAATGGCACATGTGACCATATTGCATGTAACTTGGGAATTGAATTTGATTTTGGTTTGATTTGAGTTTCTTCACTTCCAATAGTGTTTAAAAGTGTTTAGTAACCATTTACAACCAATGGTGCAAGCCCAAGTGGTCTAGGTTAAGTATTTGCAAAAATGGCATAGGCCTTATGTGAGAGTGAAAAGGATTTTTGGAATTTCTTTTATATTTCAATTTTATTTGGCTAAGGGTGACCAAGTGATCATTGCTAGGGTTTTAGGATGAGAGTAACACACAAACAAGCATCATGGCAAAAGCACACTCAATTAACTTAATAAGGTGAGCTAATATGCATAGTCCTATATGATGAGAAAAAGTTTTTGTTGGCTCCAAATTTTGGATTCTTGAATTCTCTCTCTTGTTCATTTTATTGAAACTTGGGATGTTACAAACCCTTCCCCCTTACAAAAGATCTCGTCCCGAGATCTAGAGAAACTAGGTATTAAAGAGATCTGGGTATTCCTTCTTCATGTCTTCCTCGCGTTCCCAAGTTGCTTCTTCTTCGGTGTGATTACTCCATTGTATCTTCAGGAACTTGATACTTCTGGTGCGGGTGGTCCTGAATGCTTCTTCAAGGATGCGAATAGGCACTTCGCGGTAGGTTAGGTCCTTGTTGATATCAATGGCTCTGTGGTCGATGTTCTTAAATACTTCGGTCTTCTCAGGCACTTCTAGACACTTCCGAAGCAGTGAGATGTGAAACACATCGTGTACGGCGGACATCTCTTCCGGTAGTTCCAACTGATATGAGACTTCTCCTCGGCGATCCAGAATCTTGAATGGTCCGACATATCTGGGGGCGAGCTTTCCTTTGAGTTGGAATCTCTGCATTCCTTTGAGGGGTGAGACTTTGAGATACACAAAATCTCCGATCTCGAAGGTCATCTCTCGGCGTCTCTTGTCGGCGTAGCTCTTTTGTCTGGACTGGGCGGTTTTGAGGTACTCGCGGATCTTGTGCACCTTCTCTTCGGCTTCGCGGAGAACATCGGGGCCGAAGACTTGACTATCTCCGACTTCCGACCAGTTCAGAGGGGTACGGCATTTCCTGCCGTACAGGGCTTCAAAGGGGGCCATCTGTAAGCTGGCTTGATAGCTATTATTGTAGGAGAATTCTGCATATGGTAAGCAGTCTTCCCATTTGGATCCGTACTCTAGCACACGTGCTCTCAACATATCTTCCAATATCTGGTTGACTCTCTCGGTCTGTCACACGATCTGTGGGTGGTATCTTGTCTTGAAATTCAGTCGGGTTCCTAGTCCTTCATGCACTTTCTCGAGAATCTTGAGGTGAATTGTGATCCTCTATCTCGACACAATTGACTTCGGGGTTCCGTGCGTGTGCCGACTATTACGGAGATGTATAACTCTCGCAAGCTTTGGGCCTTGGTATGTGGTCTTGACAGGATAAAATGTGCAACCTTGGTCAACCTATCGATGACTACCCAAATGGAGTCATTTCCTCTGCTAGATTTGGGCAATCTGTGATAAAGTCCATACCGATGTAATCCCATTTCCACTCGGGAATCTGTAAGGGTTGCAACGATCCTGCGGGTCGTTGATGTTCTGCTTTGACTCGGCGACAGATATCACACTTGGCGATGTAGCTTCCTATCTCTCGCTTCATTCCGTGCCACCGAATTGTTCCTTCAGGTCTTGGTACATCTTGGTTCCTCAGGGTGAATGGAATACGGTGTATCGTGAGCTTCCTTCGAATGACTTGCTTCAACTACGAATCGACGGTACACACGGGCGTTCGTTGTACCAAAGAACTCCTTCTTCATCTACGGTAAATCCTGGTGCCTTTCCTGCAGACTATCGACTCTTTATTCCGTCAATGCGGCATTTCCCTTCCGGGCTTCCTTTATACGGCTCATCAAGGTGGGTTGGAGCTCAATCTTTGGCGAGGAATCCTTCGCTCACTAGCTCTAGTCCGAATTGTTCAAACTCTTGGTACAGGCTTGGTTGCTCTATTGCGACCATGGAGTTCAACTCGACACGGCGATCTGCTCAAGGCATCCGCTACCACATTGGCCTTGCCGGGGTGGTAGTGAATTTCCATGTCGTAATCCTTGATCAATTCTATCCATCTGCGTTGTCTCATGTTCAGCTCCTTCGGGTGAAAATGTACTTCGGGCTCTTGTGATACGAATATATCTCGCATCGATTACCCATGAGGTAATGACGCCAAACCTTCAGGGCTAACACTACGGCTGCTAACTCCAAGTCATGAGTTGGATAGTTCTGTTCATGTAGCTTCAATTGCCTTGATAGGTAAGATATCACTTTGCCTTCTTGCATCAACACACATCCAAGACCAGTCTTGCAGGCATCCCAATAGACAGCAAATGGCTTGGGGACATCGGGCATGATCGATATTGGGGCTGTGGTTAATCTGAGTTTGAGTAGCTGAAAGCTTTCTTCACATTTGTCATTCCAGTCAAAATTCCGGTCCTTTTTCAGCAGTTGAGTCATTGGTCTTGCGATGCTTGAAAATCCTTCAACAAATCGGCGGTAATATCCCGCTAATCCCGAAAATGCTCGACTTCGATGCAGGGTGGTTGGGGCTTTCCATTCCTCAACGGTTTTGATTTTTGCGGGATCTACGGCAATTCCTCCTGCAGACAAGATGTGTCCCAGGAATCCTACTTCTTTCAGCCAAAACTCACATTTGCTGAACTTGGCGTACAACTGATGCTGCCTAAGGGTTTCTAGAACCACTTCCAAATGTTGCTCATGTTCTTCTTCTGATTTGGAGTAGATAAGGAGGTCGTCGATGAAGACAACGACAAACTTATCCAGAAATTCCATAAAGATCTTATTCATGAGGTTCATGAAATAAGCGGGGGCATTGGTCAGTCCAAAGGACATGACATTGTACTCATCTGATCCATATCCGGTGGTAAAGGCGAGTCTTTGGAATATCTCGTTGCTCGGATCTTGATTGATGGTAACCCGTCCTCGAGATCAATCTTTGAGAAAACTTGGGCACCGGTTAGGCTGGTCAAACAGGTCTTCTATCTTTGGCAGGGATATTTGTTCTTGATGGTGACATCGTTAAGCTTACGATAATCCGTAACCAAACGAGTGGCACCGTCCTTTTTATCCACAAACAAAGCTGGTGATCTCCAAGGCGACGCACTTGGTCGAATCGGACCTTTGTACGAAAGCATATCATCCAGCTTGCTTCTTCGGTTCCACCGGTTCTGCGGGGTTCATGCTATAGGCTCTCTGGGCTATAGGTCTGTTCCAGGATTAACTCGATGATAAACTCGATATCCCGGTCAGGGGCATACTGGGTAGATCATCCGGAAACACATCGGGTATCGACAAACGACCCGATTTGATCCGAGTTGGCTTTGCTACACTTTGGTTGCGGGTGAATTTTCTGGGTAGTCTTTCGGATAAGTGTTCTATTATTATTCGGTGCTACTTGTCATGGTGATGGCCTTCTTGGCGCAGTCTATCAATCCATGATGTTTCGCCATCCAGTCCATACCCAGGACTACTTCCAATCCTTTTGTTCCCAGAACAATCAAGTTTGCATAAAAGTCTATTTCATGGATTCTGATGGGTACATCTTTGCAGAATTTTCTAGCTTTAGTGGTTGATCCAGGTATTTGAACTACCATGACATGTTTCAAGCTGATTGGTTGAATCTTACTAGTGCACACAAAATCTTCTGTAACGAACGAATGCGATGCTCCGGAATCAAACAACACTCTTGCTGGTATTGAGTTAACAGAGAACATACCCAGCACCACGTCAGGTGCTTCCTGGGCTTCCTCAGCATTCATGTGGTAGAGGCGACCTCCGCGGTTGTTCGGGTTGTTGGGGGCGAACTTCTTGCCGGTGGAGACACGACGTTGCTGCTGAGCTGGTGGTGCGGGGTTGCCTGCGAGCTTGGCGAGCCTCTTGGGACACTCATTGGAGTAATGCCCCACTACACCACACTCATAGCAAGTGATGGTGGTCTTGTCCTGCTTGTTCGCGACTGGGATTGCATTGCTCCCGGTCCTTGGTGCGGTGTTGGTGTTGTTGTTGCTGTTGTTGTGGTTGGGGGCTCTCGGAGGAGCGCGGTTGTAGTTGTTGTTGGGGTTGTAGTTGTTGTTGTTGTTGTTGTGGCCTCCTGGCCTGGGGTTTCCTCCACTCCGGTTCTGATAAACCGGACGTGTCATCTGTGCATTGGGCTTGTTGGTCCTGAAACCTCCTCCTGAGTTGGGGCGATACCTTGGGGCATTGCTAGGCCCACTCTGATTCATCATGCGGCGCTTGCGGTTCTCGCTGGCTTGGTGTAGTTTGCCTTCCATCTGGATGGCGGAGTCAACAAGGGCTTCGAGGTCGGCAAAGGGGATGTTGATCAATACAGTCTGCATTTCGTCATGCAGTCCATTCAGGAACCTTTCCTTCCTCTTCTCAGTAGTGTCGGTCTCATCCGGGGCGTACCTTGACAGTGTGAGAAACTTGTCGCGGTATTCCACCACGGACGTTCGGCCTTGCTTCAGTTCACGGAACTCATCTCTCATCTTCTTTATCAGACCCGGGGGCACATGGTACTTGCTGAATTTGAGCTTGAAATCTGCCCAAGTCATGAACTGTCCCGCGTTCATGGCACGGGTGCTTGTCCACCAAGCTCTTGAGGTCTGCTAAGTAGTGCGTGGCAAACGGCACTTTCTCATTCTCTTCAACTCACTACTTCTAGATTGTTCTCCATAGTTTGGAGCCAATCATCTGCATCAAGTGGTTCCTCGCCTTGCCGAAACCGGCGGGTTGGTATTCGGAAGTTCTTGAGCTTGGATCCTGGATGATCATGGTGGCCTTGATTGTTGTTGACAAGCTGTTGAAGTGCTGCAATGTTGGCTTGCCTTTCAGCTCTTTCTGCTTCTCTATCTTCCAGCATAACTTGCAACATCTGCATCATAGCGTCTTGATTCGTGTTGCGAGTTGGAGGGGCCATCTGAGTATTGAGATTGATCATGAGATAAGAGGGAAATTTTCTATGGCTTGTTTTGTGTTTGAGTTCAAAAGTTTAAAACTTGAAGTCTTTTCATGATGACACAAACATACATTCATTCATAGCAAACAACACACATTACAAGCTAACACACTAAGGGTTTTAAGAACCCTTCTTCTCCAAGCTACGATACATGGGGCGGGGTACAACTCACACCTACGATAGTGCATAAGTGAACTACTCCTCATCCTCATCAACATCGATGGGGGTGTGGTCATCATCTTCGTCGTCCAGGAAGTCGTAGTCTTCCCCCTCGGTGTTCTCATCCTCCTCGAAGTCGTTGTCGTCACTCAGGTAGTTGCTTCCTCCCTGAATGTCTTCTCCATCTTCCTCCATCTTCTTCATCTGCTCCTCCACGGGCCTTGACGGTGGCCTCGAGTGTGGCTATCTTCGCGCGGAGGCGAGTGATGGTGGCATCCCTCTTCGCGCGGCTGGCCGGCGGAGAGTCTGCGGTCGTTGGCGAGCATCTTGATGGCGTCTCCTTGCTCGATGATGCGGGCGTGAGTCCGGTTGGCGTACTCACGGGAGTGGTCGAGATCCCGCCGAGTGTGGTACGGCATGAAGTCGAGATGCTCCACATGGTGCTTCGGCTCGGGTGGGATGACATGTCCATGGGCTCTCCCGGCAGAGTTACGCCTCGCGAGGTGGGAAAAGCGAGGGTGCTTGAGTGCCTCCCGCTCATCCCGCACGGGCGTGCGAGTCCCTCCCGAAGGGCGCGGGCAAGTCCGTCCGGCCAGGTTGCTCTCCATGAAGGAGAAGAGGATCCTCTCAGAAGTGGGAGGCTCCATCTTGCCCCTCAAGTCAGCGGTGATGATCCACTGCAGTTCGCCTCCTGGCTGGTTCGCGATCTGCGATCCATGGAACTCTGGGTGCGGGCGACCAAGGTGGTCGGACAGGGCGTTGAGGTCGTGCTCGAAGATCAAGCTTCCCCCATTCCCAAGCTGGTAAAACTTCGTGTTCACGGGCTCCATCTGAAAGTGAAGTAAAGGATTAAGTTAGAGAAGTGAACAAGTGTGACAAAATTTTAGTTATATTTCTAAGGAAGAGCATGACTTCTTGTTTTTCCAAAGAACTCAAAGAGAAGACAAGGATTAAAATTTTCAGAAATACTTCATTCCTTTTTGAAACTCAATTTTTCAGAACGTCCATTTCTAACTAGGGTCTTCTAAGGTCAAACAATGGCTCTGATACCAACTTGTCAACACCCGGATTTTTAAAGTCCGGATGCCTATTATGTCATACATCGCAATCCCAGGAAATTGTTGTTGCGAGGCATAATAGTTAAGTATCACAGTCATCATTCATTACAAACCATAAGGTCTTACAACTTGGAATCACATGATCCATATTACACAAATAGTTGATCTAATGATCAACGAACAAACACAAGTTCATAGCGGAAGCGTAAGATACAAGGACTCTCTAGTCCACAGGCCAACGCTTGACGTTAGAAGCTCCTAGTGGTGGTAGACGTCCTGCTGATCGTCCTCCTCGTACTGCTGCTCGGCTTCATATTCTGGCCATTTGAATAGCCAGGGATAAAGCCGTGAGTACTTTAAGTACTTGCAATCTAACACTAAAGTAAGTACTAGCATTGACATACGGGTGTTCTAAGCTCTAAGTTTATTTGCATAAAGCCAATTTTATTTCATAAACACTTTTGTAAACAACTCCCCATGTGCTAACTAACTCAAGTGGGAACATTAGTGTCATTCCCACAACTCTGTTGTGATACAAAGTCAAAGTCACCGTTCAAGTTTCAAGTTCAAAAACACTAGTCACAAAAATATAAATTCTGATGACGGAAACAGAATGGCCTTTCCAATTGTCCATAACCGCGGACGCGGCTATTCGAATAGTTCTACACTCTGCAGAGGTCGCACACTTGTGCCACAACATTTGATTACATCCGTCAGGGATAAAACCCTGAATAATCGTAACTCAGTACGCGGATCATCAACCGTTAACCTTTCATTTACACACCCTAGTATAGGCACCTCTCCCCATGAGCTTGGCCTCCCGGTGAAAACCAACTGTTAACCCGGAATCGCACAGGCTTGGGCCGGACATTCACCTCATATTCACGTCATATCACATCATCTCTTTTGTTGTAGAGGCAGCTTTCGGCATAACCCCGATGACGCTTGTTTAGAGGGAACCCATACTAAGACACATAAATTTCCAGCTAAGCCCTACCCATAATCAGGTATTGTGGGGGTACTCAGAAATTGGAATGGTATCGCATCCAACTCAATCATCAGTTTTAACCAAAGTCACCAAGTCAACAACAGTGTCATATTCACCTTCAAAATCTTTCAATGGAGATGATTAATCATTCCAAGGTTTTCACCATCATCATTTCATCAACACATGTTCCCATCTAGAGTAGTCATTTTAAAATTAGCACTAGCAACTATGTATGAGGGGTGCTAAGTATTTGCTTTGCTTCTAGGCTAAGTTTGATACTCTTGTACTAACTCCATACTAACCCAGTAATTATAAATCAAAGGTACTTTGATAAAACAAAAGGTAAATAAAGCTTGTAAAGTAAAGCTGGGAAAAATAGGATCATAAGCATAAAGTAAATGGGGTAATGCCTTGCTCATGGTGAGCTTTGCACTTTGCAAGAGTATTATCTTGCCTTGGTTAGGAAACTGGTCAAAGTGGTCTTCTTCTTCCTGGAAGTAGACCTCCTCCTCCTCCTGGTACTCCTCGGTACTAGCGTCTAAAATACGAATACGGAGTACACAATCATCACACCAAACTAATTTACTAAACTATGCACAAACATGGTTCACACACTTAAACTAGCATCACATATTACTATTATGTGGGTGGGTGTGTTTTTCTTATAAATTCAGAAAAAATTTCCTCTCATACTAGTCTTAAATGTTACTTTGAATATTTCAGAGAAATAATTTCCTCTCATTATCTTATTAAGATTTAATTTCTCTTATGCATAATATGTGACCTAGGTTGACCCAAGTCAACCTCTTCACACTTATCATTTGGAGAAAAAAGATTTAAATGAGGTGAGCACCTCATACCATTTAATTCTAGCATAACAAGGATTTAATATCACCAACAATTCCTATGGGACCTAAATAACCAGAGTCTCCACTTCATTTGGAATTGGTGGTGACAAGATTTAAATGAGAGAAAACTCCCTCATAAGATTTCTTAAAAGTTTTGGACAAAATCTTTGACTAGAAATAGCCATAAGGGCATTTAAAACAACTAAACCATGATCCTTTAAAGTAGGCATGGCATATTTTTGTAGAAACAATTAGTATAAGTGAAAAGTGAATCATGGGAGGTGGAATTAACTAAAAAGTATTTATGGTTGATTTTTAAGAATTATTATAAGACAGAAAAGTCCCTGCCTTGTTTATTTTGTCACTTTAATTTTACAAAAGATCCAAGGTTCTATCCAGTGGCATTGTGTAGGTAATTTCCTAAGGTTTCCAAAAATATAAAGTTTGTAAAATTTGGCCAAGTAGATTTGTCACTATTGAATTTCAAAGTTTGCATCAGATTAAGATATTTTCCTAATTTCCAGATTTGAATTCAAAACGTGGGCTTGCGCGGAAAAGAACTTGGGCGGCCCAAGATCGCGTCCGGCGCAAGGCCGCCTGACAGTGCGGGGACCACACGTCAGTGTGTTTTAAAACACCGAACCGGTACGAGGGAGGTGGACCGTAGGATTAGACTCGGATCGGACGAACGACAGACGTCGTCGTCTCCGGCGAGCGGCGAGCTCCCTGGCGGCGAGCCTAGGGGGTTGGAGGGGGTACCAGGCCGTTGCATGGGTGCAGCGATGGCGCGGAGAAGGTGTAGTAGATGAGGAAGCCCTGGGAGCAGCGGCGGCGCTCGGGGAGGCGCCAATCGACGCAGAGCTTCCGCGGGCTCCGGCGAACTTGAGCTTGCGATTCGAGCAGGGGAGTGGCTAACTGGTGAAATTGAGCGGTCGAGGAGAGCTGTGAGGATGAGTGGAGGCGATTGGTGTGCTCGGATTGAGAGGAGGCGTCCTCCTTTTATAGCGGCGCGAGGTGGCCGAAGGGCGGAGCGGGGTCATCGTCGTCGTCGCCGTTCCAAGGTCGCGAAGAGGCAAGGCATGGGCGCGGCGTGTTACCGGTGTCTGCGAAGCTGACGCGCGTGATCGTGGCGCGGCAGGGGCTCTGTAGCGCTGGCGCGCTTGATGGGAGTGCTCGGGCCATGGCGGACGGTCGTGGACGCGGTCGTCGTCTGCGGCGTTCCCGCGGCCTCGTGCACGTGTCCAGGCGATGCAGGGAGCCGTTGTGCGTCTACTGGCGTTGAGAGCGAGTGTGGAGGGGACGCAGGGCCGTGGGCGTCGTCACGCCCTGGCGTGTCCAGGGTCGGCGCCATGCGCGCTCTGGCGCGGCATGGACGCGTTCTGGGCGCCACTGGGCGCGCTGATCCTGGCGTCTCCGAGGCATGGCTTCGTCGGGTCAAGGGCTGGGCAGTGTCAGGGGAGTGAGAGGAAGCCAGTGGACATGGGAGTGCAGGCCAGAGGTGACCAGGTGAGGAGATGGCATGAGGGTGGCATGCCATGCCACGGCATGACATGTTTTAGTTGATTTAATCAAACCCTGGCCAGCACAAGTGGTGGAGCTGATGTGGTGAGGTGAGAGGGCTCTCCAGGAGTGCAGAGAGGGCAAGGTTGGACCAAGTCCAAGGTAGAAATGAGGTATGGGCTCAAATTTTTACCCTGCCAGCAAGGTGTTCGACAGAATGCCCGCAAGAAAAAGATTTTTGAATTTTGAATTTCTTTTTGGTGGGTTGTAAACATATATTAAGTGGAGCATTTTGGTGGTGGTGGTGGTCAAAATGGAAATGAGATGCAAAATCACATTTTGCATATGATCTTGCATATTTGATTTTGTTCCAACTTTGCTTGCTTTTCATTTGAAATTGGTGATGAATTTGGGGTGGTGGTTTTGGGCAAAGTTGAAGTGCTTGATGTTGTCTTGGATGAGATGCAAAGAGTTGACAAAGTGTAGAAGTGGAAAGTGAAAATCCAGGGGCTCAAAGTGGGCATCAGGGTAAAAATGGCACATGTGACCATATTGCATGTAACTTGGGAATTGAATTTGATTTTGGTTTGATTTGAGTTTCTTCACTTCCAATAGTGTTTAAAAGTGTTTAGTAACCATTTACAACCAATGGTGCAAGCCCAAGTGGTCTAGGTTAAGTATTTGCAAAAATGGCATAGGCCTTATGTGAGAGTGAAAAGGATTTTTGGAATTTCTTTTATATTTCAATTTTATTTGGCTAAGGGTGACCAAGTGATCATTGCTAGGGTTTTAGGATGAGAGTAACACACAAACAAGCATCATGGCAAAAGCACACTCAATTAACTTAATAAGGTGAGCTAATATGCATAGTCCTATATGATGAGAAAAAGTTTTTGTTGGCTCCAAATTTTGGATTCTTGAATTCTCTCTCTTGTTCATTTTATTGAAACTTGGGATGTTACACTGACATATCCGAGGATTAAGTATAAAACAGAGAACTCTTTTACCCAAAAGTTCTCCTAGTATCATCTTTTCAGATTTAGAGATAAGCATCTCTTGAAGGGTCATTCTGACAAACAAACATATGCCTACCATACAAAGCTCGACATATTTTAACGTTGCTTTGGTAAAAATTGTATGAAAATGCATTGTGTAATGCACACCTAGCTTGGTATGTTCATAATCCTTGTTTATTTGATGAAACTCTGTTGCGATGTGTTAGTTCCAACAGATATAAATCACCAAGCTTTTTCTTCATATAGTTTTGTGATTAAATGCAGCAGACAAAGAGTGCATAAGGAGTTGAGTGATGCGGCTATGGCTGGATGGTTATTTCGATCATCTATATACCACGGCCAAAGAAGAAACTTCCAAGATGGACAAGAATCTAAGTTTCTTCTAAGTTTTGCATACTAGTTTGGCACTATAGACTCCTGAATGCTGATGGCCAAGATCAGTTATTTCAAACATTTCTGAAGAAAACTCAATCCGTAGAGCACCTTTAGTGAGGATATGTTCATTTTAATAGCTACTCTATTTCCTGTATTCTGCTGACTTCATGGTGCTGGTGAGATTTAGTACCATTATGCATTGCCAAATTTTTCTTTGTGAGATTCTTACTTGGAAGAAAAGTGATAAGAATTTTGTGGCAGTAAATGTGGTGAAATGACCAACTTTTTTTTTAATCAAAATGTGCGATCACAACCTGTAGTTCTTTCAAAAGCTGGTTCTTTTTTTAACATGGAAATGAACTTTCATTACCCAAAGTGCACAGCAATATCGTTGGCAACTAAATCAGATAAAATGTTTGGGGCAAAATCAGCCCAACCAACACACTCCTCAGCCTGCGATCCATACTTTTGCCAGAGCATGAGCAACCTTACTTTGCCAGAGCATGAACAACCTTATTACAATTCGATGATAATGCTTAAAGCTAAAATATAAAAAAAAACACACATACTGCTTCACGCAGTAGGATACCAATCTCGGCTGCTTGAATTGAGTGCACATACTAGGATTTGCGAATCAGATTCAAACACCACACTATGAAGACCGAGTGCAGCATGCTAGACATGGCTCGGTTTCAGCTTGGAGCGCAGAACGCAGGTGTCTCAGTTTACCTGTTGCTGCAGCGACACACTCACCATTTTTATCTCGTGCTACAAAACCCCACGTCCCGATCTTGTGGGCTCCTAAAACGTTGTGTCAACGTTTACTTTCACCTGATCCAGGCCGCGTTTCTTCCACTCTTCTCGAACTTCAAGTACTGGGGGTGCAACCGAAGGCTCACCCATGACCTGATCATACTGCGCCTGTTGAAACTCCCTCACATGCTTCTGAATAATGTGTCGAACTTCAGAAAGCTGGGTTTTGAACAACATCATCGTTTTCAAAGTGCAATTTTGATCACTTTCTATTGTAATATATTGATGAAACGAGCTTTGTTAATATTATGAAAATGTCCAACTTGAATCTATTCACATAATTTCCATTAATCCGTAATAGACGAATGTGTGCCTGCTATCTTTATAATTAGGTTGATCAACAGAAGACCAAGGTGAGAGGTAGGTGCGTCTCCCGCAGGTAGGTTTCCGCTCGCCGCCGCGGCGACCGTCGCCGACGACTGCCTGGTCGTCGGGACTTCTCCCCCTTCCCTCTTCTTCCCTGTTCAGGCATGGCGTCCTCCGCACCGCACCCACCTGGCTTCTCGCAGCCCCGTTGGCGGCGGGAGGGGAGCGCCGAGTCGGTGTCCTCGGCGAGGAACGCGCACGTCTCTGGCATGGGGCTGTCCTCCGCCTCGTCGGAGAACGGTGTGGACGCTCCACGCGTGGAGGTCGCGCCGTTGGCCACGGCGGCGGAGCGGGGACGTGTCCAAGACCGCCTGCGCTGGGAGCAGCCAAGGCCGTCGAAGAAATCCATGTGGAGGAGGCGCGTCGAGGCGCGTAACGAGGCTACGGTGGGGCGCGGCGCCGTCGCGCCGGAGTTGGACGGGCTCTGCTTCCGCTGCTATGAGCCCGGCCACCGGAAAAGAGATTGCCCCAACGACGAGCTGTGCGTCCGGTGCTGGGTTCGCGGGCACCCGGCCAGGGAGTGCAAAAGGCCCCGCAGCCCCGCTTCTGAGGAGGAGCTGAGGAATCTGGCGCTGGCCAAGCTTGCGCGCCGCCGCTCGCCGGTTCGGGGCGCGCAGGTTGTGGTCCGGAGGGGGCCTGTCAGGGAGTCCGCGCGCGCGCCTTCACCCCCACCGCCGCCGCCTAGGCCTGCACCGCCGGTATCTGCTCCCCCACCTCCATCGCCTCCCCCGCCGCCTCCACCTCCGCCACCGAGAGCTGCTACGGTGGCCCCTCTCCCCCTGACCCTTCCGCCCATGGCGGCTTGGCCGCCGCTGTCGGTACAGCCAGAGCCCGTCACGGTGGGAGCACCGGTGCACGCGGCTCCTGGCATGTGCGTCGTACGGAGGACGGAGGCGATGTGCGATCTGGAGCGTCGGCTGCGTTTCGCGATGGTTGCTTCCGTCGGAGGACGGAGGCCGGAGGTCTCAGCGGAGCAGGTTGCGGCGGCGCTGAGATGGAGGGGAATCCCGGCGACGTCTTTCTCTGTGCATGCTTTTGCGCCGGAAGATTTCCTTATTGTGCTGGAATCTGCGGAGCTTCGGAGACATGTCGCGGCCTTGCCGTCCGTTCTGGTGGCGGGTGCGCCGCTCGTGCTCCGGCCTTGGATCCGCCAATCTCAGGCGAAGCACGTGCCGCTGAGGGCCAAGGTCTCGCTGGTGATCGAAGGCATACCCCCGCATGCTTGGGACGTGGGCGTGGTGGAAGACCTGCTTGGCAAGAGTTGTGCCGTTGCGGAGGTTGCGCCGGAGACGAGGTCGAGGGCAGACCTCTCGCTGTTCAAGCTCACAGCTTGGACGTCGGAGCTGAGTGCGATCCCCCTCGCGCGTATGCTGGCCGTGCCCGAACCACTGAGTGAGGAGCTGCGTGTTCTGTCGCCGGCGAGGGAGCTCCCGGTGGCAACGTCGAGCTCATCGGAATCCACGAAAGATCCGGCCATCCAGACCTTGCAATACCCCATTCTGATCCACGTTACTGCAGTAGAGGAACCGTGGCTGGAGGGAGGAGCTGGCGCGGGGCGCCTGGGTGAGGGTCCTCAAGATGGATCTGGCGGCGGCGGCGGCGAGGCCGGCCGTCGCCGGAGAAGAACTTGCACGTGGAAGAGGGGCACCCCTGATCTTCGGAGTGGGCCTGGTGGCCTTGCCCAACCGCGCCAAAGTGGGATAGGTGGCGCTGCGCTGATGGTGGAGGAGGCCTCGTGGGGTCTGCCGATGTTGGACTCACCTGCGCCTTTCTCGGTCAAGCCGGCAGAATCTCTGTCTGCTGCTACAGGAGTGCGTCAGGTTTCTGCTGTGCAGCCCATCAGGGACAGGGTGGAAAGCGAAGGCCCGGTGGACCAGGAGGGTGAGCATGCAGCCGTCCGATCTGGTGTTGTTGCGCGAGTGGAGGGTGAGGATGGGAGCGGCTGCATGGCCGTTGGAGGAGATCCTCCGGATATTCCAAAGGAGGGGACAGAGGTGGGGCCAGAGATGGCGACTGATCCTGGGAAAGGCTCGGTCGGTTGGCCTGTTGCGCTTGTTTCGCTCCCGACAGTCACAGATCCCGAGGCCGATCTGAGAGCTGCGCTCCCCAAGGCTGATCCGATTGATGCGCTTTTTGATCCTTCCGTTGCAGTTGGTGGGACCCAGTTGGGGCCAGTGCTGGAGCCTTTGGCGGGCCAGGTTGTGGAGAAGGTTGGGCCTGAGTCTTTGGGGCCCATGGTGGGGGCCGCTGAAGCTGTGGGGCCGGTCCTGGAGCTAGATGCAGTCAAGACGTTGGAGGGTCTTGGGCCGGAGGTGCTGGTGAATTCGGCGGGGGCCGTGGCCGTCGCGGATACTATTCTGGACACTGCTGTGATCGTTACTCGTTCGGACACGCCCCTGCATGAGACTGCGTCTCCAGACACGGGCTCGTTTTCTGATTCCAGCTTTTCAGAGGCTCCAGAGCTAAGCCAGGAGAACCTTGCTTGGGGCAAGAAGGAGGAGTACTTCAGAGTGTCTCTTTCGGGAGAGGATCTTGCTGGGCCGGCGTGTGATGTTGGAAGCCCTGATTGCAGAGCTATTCTGGACCCACAGTCCAGCTTGGAGAGTGTTGGCACTGAGCTGGTGGGATCCGCATGCGTGTCATACACTGGACCCAACAGTGCCATGCATATGGTTCCACGTAGAGCTCATGGGTGCCCAGAGTTGGAGGAGGTTGCTCCGAGGGTTTCCGCGGGTGACGACACAGCGGAGAGAGAGCTGCAGCAGGAGAGGATAGCGCTAGGGCGCATCAAGACGTTCTGCGCCTCCATTCTCAAGAAGCTAGCGCCCCCGCTGCTCCGAGAAGTGGAGAGTTCATCTGGTCTGAGAGCGGATGCGCATCCTTTCACGCCCAGACGTATGACTAGGAGTGCAGCGATTGCTGAAGAGGCTAAGGGCAAGAAGGCGACTAAGGCCTCTGCAGCTGAGACAGTTCTTCTCAAGGCGCTGGGCATTTGCCCAGAGGAGCTGTCAGTGAACGAGGAGCACCTGGCCAGCTTCCACGAGATCTTCGACTCGCCACTTGGAGACAGGCACGTGAGAGTCATGGCGTCCATCTTTGGCAAGATGGTACCCCAGAGCTTTGAGCAGCAGGAGGGCTGTAGAGTAGCGCTAGCGGCGCACTAGGCGTCTGGTAGAGTGGAGTGGAGTTGTATCCTTCGTTTATGGATTGTAATCTAGAGATGCTGTTCTGGAACGTTCGTGGCACAAACGATCCAGCCAAAAGGAGTGCTATTAGAGAGTTTCTTCAAAGTTTGCATGTGAGCTTTATATGTATTTCAGAGTCTAAAGTTTCAGAGGTCGACGAGTTTTACGTTTCACAGTGTTTGGGTCCGGCCTTTGACGGCTTTGTGTTTCTGCCGGCGGATGAGACGAGAGGAGGTGTGGTGTTGGCGTGGGACTCCTCGGTAGTCCAGATTGACCACGTGAGCTATGATACTTATGCTATTACCAGCGAGGTTACGTCTAGGGAGGGCGCCAAATGGTGGCTTACCACGGTGTATGGGTGATACGTCTCCGACGTATCGATAATTTCTTATGTTCCATGCTTGTTTTATGACATTACCTACATATTTTGTTCACACTTTATATCGTTTTTATGCGTTTTCCAGAACTAACCTATTGACGAGATGCCGAAGTGCCAGTTCCTGTTTTCTGCTGTTTTTGGTTTCAGAAATCCTAGTAAGGAAATATTCTCGGAATTGGACGAAATCAACGCCCAGAATCTTAGAATCCCACGAAGCTTCCAGAACACCCGAGAGCCACCAGAGGAGGGCCTCGTGGGCCCCAGATGATAGGCTGGTGCGGCCAGGGGGTGGGCCGCGCCCCCCTATTGTGTCACCGCCTCGTCAGCCCTCCGACTCCGCCTCTTCGCCTATATAAAGGTCCCTGACCTAAAACATCGATACGGAAAAGCCACGGTACGAGAAACCTTCCAGAGCCGCCGCCATCGCGAAGCCAAGATCTGGGGGACAGGAGTCTCTGTTCCGGCACGCCGCCGGGATGGGGAAGTGCCCCCGGAAGGCTTCTCCATCGACACCGCTGCCATCTCCACCGCCATCTTCATCAACGCTGCTGTCTCCCATGAGGAGGGAGTAGTTCTCCATCGAGGCTAAGGGCTGTACCGGTAGCTATGTGGTTCATCTCTCCCCCTATGTACTTCAATACAATGATCTCATGAGCTGCCTTACATGATTGAGATCCATATGATGATGCTTGCTAGTCAAGTGAATTTTACTTATGTGATCTCCGGAGACTCCTTGTCCCACGTGTGTAAAGGTGACAGTGTGTGCACCGTGTGGGTCTCTTAGGCTATATTTCACAGAATACTTATTCACTGTTATGAATAGCATAGTGAAGTGCTTATTTATATCCCTTTATGATTGCAAAGTGCTTTGTATCACTATTTATCTATGTGCTACTCTAGTGATGTTATTAAAGTAGTCTATTCCTCCTGCACGGTGTAATGGTGACAGTGTGTGCATCGTGTAGTACTTGGCGTAGGTTATGATTGTAATCTCTTGTAGATTATGAAGTTAATTATTGATATGATAGTATTGATGTGATCTATGCCTCCTTCATAGTGTGATGGTGACAGTGTGCATGCTATGTTAGTACTTGGTGTAATTGCAATGATCTATCATGCACTCTAAGGTTATTTAAACATGAATATCGAATATTGTGGAGCTTGTTAACTCCGACATTGAGGGTTCGTGTAATCCTACACAATTAGTGGTGTTCATCATCCAACAAGAGAGTGTAGAGTATAGCATTTATCTATTTATTCTGTTATATGATCAACGTTGAGAGTGTCCACTAGTGAAAGTATAATCCCTAGGCCTTGTTCCTAAATACTGCAATCATCGCTTGTTTACTGTTTTACTGCATCCGTACTGCCTGCAATATTACCACCATCAACCACACGCCAGTTGTAGCATCAAGCTATTTTCTGGTGCCGTTACTACTGCTCATATATATTCATACCACTGATGACCCACAAGTATAGGGGATCGCAGCAGTCTTCGCGGGAAGTAAATCCCAATTTATTGATTCGACACAAGGGGAGACAAAGAATACTTGGAGGCCTTAACAGCGGAGTTGTCAATTCAGCTGCACCTGGAAACAGACTTGCTCGCAAGAGTTTATCAAGAGTAACGAGCTTTTATAGCGATGGCAGTAGTGAAATAACAGCAGCAGAGTAACAAAGACAGCAGTAGTGATTTTAGTAAACAGCAGGATTAAAATACTATAGGCACGGGGACGGATGACGGGCGTTGCATGGATGAGAGAAACTCATGTAACAATCATAGCAGGGCATTTGCAGATAATAATAAAACGGTGTCCAAGTACAAAGCAATCAATAGGCATGTGTTCCAATTATAGTCGTACGTGCTCGCAATGAGAAACTTGCACAACATCTTTTGTCCTACCAGCCGGTGGCAGCCGGGCCTCAAGGGAATCTACTGGATATTAAGGTACTCCTTTTAATAGAGTACCGGAGCAAAGCATTAACACTCCGTGAACACATGTGATCCTCACATCACTACCATCCCCTCCGGTTGTCCCGATTTCTGTCACTTCGGGGCCATTGGTTCCGGACAGCGACATGTGTATACAACTTGCAGGTAAGACCATAAACAATGAATATCATGATGAAACAATAACATGTTCAGATCTGAGATCATGGCACTCGGGCCCTAGTGACAAGCATTAAGCATAACAAGTTGCAACAATATCATCAAAGTACCAATTACGGACACTAGGCACTATGCCCTAACAATCTTATGCTATTACATGACCAATCTCATCCAATCCCTACCATCCCCTTCGGCCTACAGCGGGGGAATTACTCACACATGGATGGGGGAAACATTGCTGGTTGATGGAGAGGCGTCGGTGGTGATGATGGCGATGATCTCCTCCAATTCCCCGTCCCGGCGGAGTGCCAGAACGGAGACTTCTGGCTCCCGAGACGGAGTTTCGCGATGTGGCGGCGTTCTGGAGGCTTTCTGGCGACTTCGACTTCTTCCCGTGCATTTTTAGGTCGAAGGCAATATATAGTCCGAAGGAGGGCGTCGGAGGCCGGCCGAGGGGGCCACACCACATGGCCGCGCGGCCCCCCCTGGGCCGCGCCGCCCTATGGTGTGGGGCCCTCGGGCCTCCACCTGACTTGTCCTTCCGGCTCCGTCGATTCTCGGGAAAATAGGGCCTTCGCATAAATTCGAGGATTTTCTGAAAGTTGGATTTACGCACAAAAACGAGACACCGGAAACGATTCTGCTGAAAACAACGTTAATCCGTGTTAGTTGCATCCAAAATACACAAATTAGAGGCAAAACAATAGCAAAAGTGTTCGGGAAAGTAGATACGTTTTGGACGTATCAAATCCCCCCAAGCTTAGCTTATTGCTTGTCCTCAAGCAATTCAGTTAACAACTGAGCGATAAAAGAACTTTCACGAACACATTTGCTCATATGATGTATATATTCTCATGATATGGCTAATACTTAAGCAGTTCATAATAAGATACATGCAAATAAGATCATCTAACAGCTATATCAATCATGAAGAGGTACCAACAATTAATAATAAGCATCATGAATCATGTATATAAGCAGGATTGCAATGTTCATAAGAAAGTATGATAAAGTGGTATCTCGCTTGCCCGTATTTGATCGGCAAAACATAAATGCCCAGGCACCTCTGGAGTTCATAGAAAGACTAGAAGTAGTGATTGTCAAAGATAAAAGCATCAAAGTTATACCACAATCAATCATATTTTGAGACAAGCATATTATACTAAGAATGACAGTTGTGCTCTCAAGATAGTGCTCAAAGAAAGAATGGAGACACAACATAAAAGTAAAAGATTGACCCTTCGCTGAGGGAAGCAGGGATTAACATGCGCTAGAGCTTTTCATTTTAAAAATCAGGAGTAAAATTATTTTGAGAGGTGTTTGTTGTTGTCAACGAATGGTAATGGGTACACCAACTACCTCGCCAACCGGACTTCCAAGAGCGGCTCCCATGAATTATTTGCATGTTTATGTGGCACTCCTTCCAACCTTTCTTACACAAACCATGGCTAACCGAATCCTCGGGTGCCTGCCAACAATCACATACCATGAAGGAGTGCCTTTTTATTTAAGTTTTATTATGATGACACTCCCCCCAACCTTTGCTTACACAAGCCATGGCTAACCGAATCCTTCGGGTGCCGTCCAACAATCACATACCATGGAGGAGTGTCTATTTAAGTTAATTAAATCGGGACTGGGAATCCCATTGCCAGCTCTTTTTGCAAAATTATTGGATAAGCGGATGTGCCACTAGTCCATATGAAAGTCCATCAAAAGTAAATGACAAGGTTGAAAGCTAAACACCACATACTTCCTCATGAGCTATGAAACATTAACACAAATTGAGAAGCATTTTGAAGGTTTTAAAGGTAGCGCATGAGAATTTACTTGGAATGGTTTGAAATGCCATGCATAGGTATTTATAGTGGACACTTTGGAACAACTTGGTTTTCAGGTGTTTGGAAGCACGAGCAGCGTTCCCGCTCAGTACAAGTGAAGGCTAGCAAAAGACTAGGGAGCGACAAATCAAGAGAGCAGTAACTGTCATAATCATGCTTGCGGCAAAATAAATTACCGGAGGCATAAAAGTGATACAAGAACTCTGAAGCAATATAAATCATTGAGGCTTGATTGACTTTTGTTCAGTCATATGCATGCGTGAGCATGTGCCAAGTCGATATAAATGAATTATTCAGAGGAGGATACCACAATGCCATACCTACTTATGAATAAAACAATGCAAGCAAACATCCATGACATGCTACTCATATTAATAAATTGGAGCTAAACATGAGAGATCATGAACTACTAGACTTTCTCAAATAACATATACCTCACATGAACCAACTAAGCATGCTCACATGGATGAGTATATGTACAAAAATGAAAACAAATAGAGTTCATACCAGCCTCTCACCACAATCCAATTGTCGTAGATCGTCATTATTGCCTTTCACTTGTGTAGCTTGGATAATATGAAATGAAAACCACGCTCCAGCCACCGAAGACCATTGAACTCATAATGAACTTTACAAACCAAAGAAGAACAGAAAATATTTTTGGTGTTTTCGAATTGGAAACAAGAACAAAAGGAAACAAGCAAACGAAGCAAAATCTTTTTGGGTTTTCTTGTAGCAAACTAGCAATAGCAAATAAAGCGAAACAAATGCAAGAAACCAAAGCAAACGAATTATAAAGAGAAACAACAGAAATATTTTTGGTCTTTTTGTGTTTTGGGAAAGAAACAAAGCGAAAACAAGAAATGGCAAACTAGAAAAGTCACATAAACACAAAGCAGCAGAAATTCGTCAAACTTGACAGCAGTACAGTACCCGATTTTTAATAAATTCTTCCACTGCTCAAATAGAAAAGTGTTCAACTAATGAAAGTTAGATAACAACCTGGGGAACATGTACAAAAATTGGCTTCGCAAAATACTGTTCTGGCTATTTTTGAGAATTTTTTCGGTAACAGTCCAGAATCTGTTTTCAGGCAGCACTTCCCCAAATATCATCTTTCTCTCATTAGAAAACCACTCAAACAAACTAAACAAGTATATACAAGTATCCAGCAATCATAATATGCAAAGAATGAGTGATGCCGGTATACCTCCCCCCAAGCTTAGGCTTTTGGCCTAAGTGGAGTTCAACCCCAACGAGGGTCGCTGTTCCTCGCCGGTGGATAATTCATGGCGTAGTCATAGTAAAGTTCCTGCGCAGAAGAAAAGCGTGGAGGCTCCACATGCCCAACATGTTGATGCGAGGAACTTGCTGCATCGGATGATGAGTCGAGGTGTTCCTCGGCCTCCTCCGTGTTGTCTCTTGCATGATGGCCTCCTCCCTCTATGTGTGCATTCAGTGCACCTTACTGGTGACCAATCCTCCCTGGAATCAAGGTTAAATAGAACAGGCGCAGGCAATCTTACTAGTTTCTCAGTTTTCTTAGTTATTCTCCAGACTTTCTTATAAAATGTCATCTTGTAAAACAGGTTACCCAAATTAGATGAAGCAGAAACAAATTCATGTTTAATCATAGAGACTATGTCAAGTTTTTCTATAGAAAGTGGAATATCAAGATGATGAGGTTCTACATTATGCAAAGCTAGTAAACGGGAGGCGATGCGACCTCCACAAATTCCACCTTTCTCACGGTTGGTAGTAAGTCTATAAGCTATCAATGCCCCCAAATTATAAGTCCTACTACCTTGCAGTGCCACAGCTAGAAAAGCTAAATCCTGGATAGATAGTTTACCACCACTCTTTCTAGCAAGAACACATTTAGTAATGAAATAGGCAAAGTAGTGGATAGCTGGGAGTTGAATGCTAGTAATTTTACCACCATCCTCTGAGAAACTCCTTCCATGACAAATAATCTCGAAGAGGCTTACGAGCTCTCGCGGCGATCCCCTTATCTTCTCGCATGATCCCCATTGCGGTACTACGATTCTTGCGCAAAAATCACTGAATGACAAGTTGACAGCTTTATTATAAATCTTATATTGAACCATGGGGTTAGATCGCGACCAATTAAACTTAAAGTCCTGCACAACAGACATAGTCAATTTTGCATATTGGCTAGGTTCTCCATCAACAAAATCACTCAACCCTGCACGAGAAATTAGACTCCGAACATCTTCCAATATTCCTGCGCTTCTCATGAAATCTGCGCACGGGTAGTAGGAGGGGTATACTCCCTCTTCACGGTTCACTCTCATGACTTGTTGCACCTCCAATTCTTGTTGGTTTAGTTGATATCTATTCCACTCCATTTTCTGAAATTTTTCAACAAACAATATAAAACTTGATTTGGTGACATATAATCAAGGGGAACTACTATAGGAACTTGCTAGAGTACTAATCATGCATCAAAACTAGTTTATACAACTTAGAACAAGCATGCAAGCTCACTAAACATGTTACCTACAGCAGCAAAATATTCAAGATATACTCAACCAAACAAAATTCTACTTGGATAATCGGAGGAGTCACATACCGGAGAGCAAATGTGCCAAATTTCAGACAGAAATCTGGGCTGAGCAAAGAGATCGAAAAATCCTGAGCTCTTGAGCAAAAACGCGAGTGAGAGAAAGCTGGTTCGAGTTTTTTCGGGAGAGAGAAGATTCTGGGAGAAAGAGATGAAGTAGTGGGGCAAGGAGGGGCCCACACCACAGGGTGGCGCCCCCCCCTCCTTGGCCGCGCCGGCTGGTGGTGTGGCACCGTGGGGTGCCCCACAGGTCATCCTCTGGTGCTCCCAGGTGCCTCTTCGAAAAATAGGACCAACGGTATAATTTTTGTGAATTTTTGAAAACTTTGAAAAATGCACATTTCTGGGTATTAAGTTTATTATTACTGGCCAGGAAATTTTTTGAAATCTCTAATTAACTAAGGAACTTTGCAAATCAAAAGTGCTACAGCAAGTAAGATAAGTGGAGGGAGAAAGAGATGTTGTTTACCTCCTCTACGCATATAAAAGGTATTCGTTAACAAGGTTGATCAAGTCTTGCCACCGAATAATTTTTACATAGCATATGAAGAAATAAACCTCAAATCAATCATGTTACCTTGAATTGTATTGATATGGATCCAATCATAAGATTTTGATAACCTTCTTTAGGCTCATATATAGGACAATCGATAGTTCCAACTTTGATAGTTCTCACATTAGAAATAGTATTGACTCCACATACTTTATCAATCCTCTTGGGGAAATAAACGGTATGCTCCTTATCATCAATATTGAAAGTAACCTTTCCTTTATTGCAATCAATAACAGCCCCTGCGGTGTTAAGAAAAGGTCTCCCAAGAATAATAGACATATTATCATCTTCAGGCATTTCCAACACAACAAAATCAGTTAATATCAAGCAGTTATTGGTAACTTGAACAGGAACATCCTCACATATACCAACAGGAATAGCAGTAGATTTATCAGCCATTTGCAAAGATATATCAGTAGGTATCAATTTACCTAAGTAAAGCCTCTTATAAAGAGAAAAAGGCATAACACTAACACCGGCTCCCAAGTCACATAGAGCATTTTTAACATAATTATTCTTAATAGAACAAGGAATAGTAGGTATACCTGGGTCACCCAATTTCTTTGGAACCTTGCCATTGAAAGAGTAATTAGCAAGCATAGTGGAAATTTCCTCATTGGGGATTTTCCTCTTGTTAGTAAAAATATCTTTCATATACTTTGAATAAGGAGGCAATTTAATAGCATCAGTTAAAGGGATTTGCAAGAATAAAGGTTTCATCCAATCACAGAATTTATTATAGTGTTCTTCTTCCTTTGATTTTAGTTTCTTAGCAGGAAAAGGCATTTGCTTTTGCACCCAAGGTTCTCTTTCATTACCATGTTTCTTAGCAATAAAATCTTCTTTAGTATACTTTTTATTTTTATCATGCTTCTCAGGTTCATCTTCTACCTCTTCTTTATCAGAAGCATCATTCTTATCATTATCATTATCATGTTCATTACCACTTTCAGTTTCAGCATCGGAAATAGAAATACTATTAGGATCATTAACAGGTTCAGAGGATTCTACAACATTTTTATGTTTCTTCTTCTTTTTCTTCTTAGAATGAGCACTAGGTTCAATTCGTTGAGAATCTTGTTCAATTCTTTTGGGATGCCCTTCAGGATATAGAGGATCCTGGGTAGAGACACCACCTCTAGTTGTTACCTCATAAGCATGTTTCTCTTTAGAATTATTATTTAGCAAGTCATTTTGCACTTTAGTGAGTTGATCAATTTGAGTTTGAATCATTTGAAAATGTTTAACAAGCATCTTAACATCATTGGAGGTTCTCTCCACAATATCATGCAAATTGCTAATAGCTTGAGAATTTTCCATTAGATGATTCTCTACTCTCATATTAAAATTTTCTTGCTTAACAATATAATTATCAAACTCATCTAAGCATTGAGCAGGAGGTTTTGAATACGGAATATCTTCCCTAGTAAAGCGTTGAAGGGAGTTTACCTTAATCATGGATGAAGGGGGAATTATCTCACATATATCTTCTATGGGAGGTAGATTCTTCACATCTTCGGATTTAATACATTTCTCCTTGAGAGACTTCTTAGCTTCCCGCATATCATCATCATTCAATTCAATTAAACCCCTCTTCTTCAATATTGGCGTTGGAGTTGGTTCAGGTGTATTCCAATCATCATGATTCCGGCTTATCCTAGCCAATAATTCTTCAAATGCCTGGAGTTCTTTTCCTGAAAACACAACCAGCACAACTATCCAAATAGGCTCTACATTCAATGGTTAGTCCACTATAAAATATATCAAGTAGATCATTCTTTTCTAAATCATGTCCAGGTCGAGCTCTGATAAGAGAACAAAATCTTGCCCATGCCGCAGGTAATTTCTCTTCATCTCCCTGGTCAAACCTATAAATTCTCTGTAAAGCAGCATGTTGAGCACTAGCAGGAAAGTATTTCCGAAAGAAAACATCACGCAAATCAGCTGACTTTTAATAGAACCAGGAGACAAATTATTATACCAAGTTTTAGCATCATCCTTTAATGAGAAAGGAAATTTTTTAATGAGGAAATAAGTACGCATCTTGTCATCATCAGAAAACAAGCTACTCATAGAAGAAAGTTCATTCATGTGTTCTACAGCACTTTCTTTTTCAGTACCACAAAAGGGTGCTTTCTCTACAATAGCTATATGAGATAGATCAAGAGAAAAATCATAATCTTTATCCTTAATGCATATAGGAGATGTGGCAAATTCAGGATCAGGAGATAGCTTATGTCTAACAGTATATTGTGTAAGAAACTTTTTAATGTTTCTTGCATCAGATAACATTGCATCTATTAATAAGATCATCATTAAGCTCTACATAATCTTCATCAGGATCATCACTAGAATAATCAAGTTCAGGTGAACTAACAGGTGTAGTGGCATTTTCATTACGAGTTTCAGCATTTTCAATTTGTCTAGACCTAGCAATTGTAGCATCTAGAAAGGATCCCAACGAACCACTATCATCAAGCACAGCAGAAACATTATCAATATTATGAGAGTTTTCAGATTCAGCAGTAGTACCAGCAAGTGAAGCTTGTGGCGGTGAAACAAGTTGACTTATCACAGATGGTGAATCAAGAGTAGCAGAGGTACTCAGAGTTGTACCTTTTCTTGTAGTGGATGGTAATATGGCGACTTTAGAATCGCGAGCTTTACCCATGATGGAGAATTTGCAGCGAACAATATCAATCCAAGTGAACTTCCAAATAAAGCTATGCTCCCCGGCAACGGCGCCGTAAAACAGATCTTGATGACCCACAAGTATAGGGGATCGCAGCCGAGTCTTCGCGGAAGTAAATCCCAATTTATTGATTCGACACAAGGGGAGACAAAGAATACTTGGAGGCCTTAACGGCGGAGTTGTCAATTCAGCTGCACACTGGAAACAGACTTGCTCGCAAGAGTTTATCGAGTAACGGTTTTATAGCGATAGCGATAGTGAAATAACGACGAGAGTAACAAAGACAGCAGTAGTGATTTTAGTAAACAGCAGGATTAAAATACTATAGGCACGGGGACGGATGACGGGCATTGCATGGATGAGAGAAACTCATGTAACAATCATAGCAGGGCATTTGCAGATAATAATAAAATGGTGTCCAAGTACAAAGCAATCAATAGGCATGTGTTCCAATTATAGTCGTACGTGCTCGCAATGAGAAACTTGCACAACATCTTTTGTCCTACCAGCCGGTGGCAGCCGGGCCTCAAGGGAATCTACTGGATATTAAGGTACTCCTTTTAATAGAGTACCGGAGCAAAGCATTAACACTCCGTGAACACATGTGATCCTCACATCACTACCATCCCCTCCGGTTGTCCCGATTTCTGTCACTTCGGGGCCATTGGTTCCGGACAGCGACATGTGTATACAACTTGCAGGTAAGACCATAAACAATGAATATCATGATGAAACAATAACATGTTCAGATCTGAGATCATGGCACTCGGGCCCTAGTGACAAGCATTAAGCATAACAAGTTGCAACAATATCATCAAAGTACCAATTACGGACACTAGGCACTATGCCCTAACAATCTTATGCTATTACATGACCAATCTCATCCAATCCCTACCATCCCCTTCGGCCTACAGCGGGGGAATTACTCACACATGGATGGGGGAAACATTGCTGGTTGATGGAGAGGCGTCAGTGGTGATGATGGCGATGATCTCCTCCAATTCCCCGTCCCGGCGGAGTGCCAGAACGGAGACTTCTGGCTCCCGAGACGGAGTTTCGCGATGTGGCGGCGTTCTGGAGGCTTTCTGGCGACTTCGACTTCTTCCCGTGCGTTTTTAGGTCGAAGGCAATATATAGTCCGAAGGAGGGCGTCGGAGGCCGGCCGAGGGGGCCACACCACATGGCCGCGCCGCCCTATGGTGTGGGGCCCTCGGGCCTCCACCTGACTTATCCTTCTGGCTCCGTCAGTATTCTGGGAAAATAGGGCCTTCTGCATAAATTCCGAGGATTTTCCTGAAAGTTGGATTTCTGCACAAAAACGAGACACCAGAACAATTCTGCTGAAAACAACGTTAATCCGTGTTAGTTGCATCCAAAATACACAAATTAGAGGCAAAACAATAGCAAAAGTGTTCGGGAAAGTAGATACGTTTTGGACGTATCAACCACCTGTATTTCACTATCTCTTCGCCGAACTAGTGCACCTATACATCTGACAAGTGTATTAGGTGTGTTGGGGACACAAGAGACTTCTTGCTTTGTGGTTGCAGGGTTGCATGAGAGGGATATCTTTGACCTCTTCCTCCCTGAGTTCGATAAACCTTGGGTTATCCACTTAAGGAAAAACTTGCTGCTGTTCTACAAACCTCTGCTCTTGGAGGCCCAACACTGTCTACAGGAAAAAGAGTGTGCGTAGACATCAAGCTATTTTCTGGCGCCGTTGCCGGGGAGGAAAGGTAAAAGGTACTCACACTACGGATCTCGGCTACTAAGCTATTTTCCGGCGCCGTTGTAAGTACTCGAAGCTATTTCCTTTAGATCCTGCAATTGCATCTTTTTGTTTCTTGTTTTACACTAGTTTGGCATAATGGAAAGCAACTATGAACTTTTTAATCTATTTCCTGAGTTAAGACATAAATGGTGTGTTGCAAAAATTGAAAAACCCATGGAACATATTAGTATGAATACTTTGAACACCATTGTTGCTAATGATATGGAAAATTCTAAGCTTGGGGAAGCTGGTTTTGATGAGCATGATCTTTTTAGTCCCCCAAGCATTGAGGAGAAAATTTTCTTTGATGATACTTTGCCTCCTATTTATGATGATTATAATGATAGTAGTCTTTTGGTGCCACCTGTTATGGAGGATAAATTTGATTATGATTACAATATGCCTCCTATATTTGATGATGAGAATAATAATGATAGCTACTTTGTTGAATTTGCTCCCACTACAATTAATAAGAATGATTATGCTTATGTGGAGAGTAATAATTTTATGCATGAGACTCATGATAAGAATGCTTTATGTGATAGTTATATTGTTGAATTTGCTCATGATGCTACTGGATATTATTATGAGAGAGGAAAATATGGTTGTGGAAATTTTCATGTTACTAAAACATCTCTCTTTTTGCTGAAAATCTTGAAGCTGCACTTGTTTTATCTTTCTATGCTTGTTGCATTATGCTTCATGAATTTGTTTATTTACAAGATTCCTATGCATAGGAAGTGGGTTAGACTTAAATGTGTTTCAAATTTGCTCCTTGATGCTCTCTTTTGCTTCAACTACTATTTCTTGAGAGTGCATCATTAAAACTGCTGAGCCCATCTTAATGGCTATAAAGAAAGCACTTCTTGGGAGATAACCCATGTTTTTGTTTTACTACAGTACTTTTGTTTTATATTTGAGTCTTGGAAGTTGTTACTACTGTAGCAACCTCTCCTTATCTTTATTTTATTGCATTGTTGTGCCAAGTAAAGTCTTTGATAGAAAGGTTGATACTAGATTTGGATTACTGCGCAGAAACAGATTTCTGTCTGTCACGAATTTGGGCAGGGTTCTCTGTAGGTAACTCAGAAAAATCTGCCAATTTACGTGCGTGATCCTCAGATATGTACGCAACTTTCATTCAATTTGAGCATTTTCATTTGAGCAAGTCTGGTGCCTCTAAGAAATTCGTCTTTACGGACTGTTCTGTTTTGATAGATTCTGCCTTTTATTTCGCATTGCCTCTTTTGCTGTGTTGGATGGATTTCTTTGTTCCATTGACTTCCAGTAGCTTTGAGCAATTTCCATAAGTGTTAAGAATGATTGTTTCACCTCTGAACATGTGAGTTTTTGATTATGCACTAACCCTCTAATGAGTTTGTTTCGAGTTTGGTGTGGAAGAAGTTTTCAAGGATCAAGAGAGGAGGATGATACAATATGATCAAGGAGAGTGAAAGCTCTAAGCTTGGGGATGCCCCCGTGGTTCATCCCTGCATATTTCAAGAAGACTCAAGCGTCTAAGCTTGGGGATGCCCAAGGCATCCCCTTCTTCATCGATAACATTATCAGGTTCCTCTAGTGAAACTATATTTTTATTCCATCACATCTTATGTACTTTACTTGGAGCGTCTGTTTGTTTTCATTTTTGTTTTGTTTGAATAAATTCATGCTTGTGTGGGAGAGAGACACGCTCCGCTGGTTCATATGAACACATGTGTTCGTAGCTTTTAATGTTCGTGGCGAAGGTTGAAACTGCTTCGTTAATTGTTATATGGTTGGAAACAGAAAATGCTACATGTGGTAAATGGTATGATGTCTTGAATAATGTGATACTTGGCAATTGTTGTGCTCATGATTAAGCTCTTGCATCATATACTTTGCACCTATTAGTGAAGAAATACATAGAGCTTGCTAAAATTTGGTTTGCATGATTGGTCTCTCTAAGATCTAGATATTTTCTAGTAAGAGACGAACAACAAGGAAGACAATGTAGAGTCTTATAATGCTTGCAATATGTTTTTATGTAAGTTTTGCTGTACCGGTTCATACTTGTGTTTGTTTCAAATAACCTTGCTAGCCTAAGCCTTGTATTGAGATGGATTACTTCTCGTGCATCCAAAATCCTTGAGCCAAAAACTATGCCATTTGTGTCCACCATACCTACCTACTACATGGTATTTCTCTGCCATTCCAAAGTAAATTGCTTGAGTGCTACCTTTAAACACTTCAAAAGTTATTACCTCTTATTTGTGTCAATGTTTTATAGCTCATGAGGAAGTATGTGGTGTTTATCTTTCAATCTTGTTGGACAACTTTCACCAATGGACTAGTGGCTTCATCCGCTTATCCAATAATTTTGCAAAAAGAGCTGGCAATGGGGTTCCCAGCCCCAAATTAATTAACTTTCATAATTTTACAAAAAATAGACACTCCTCCATGGTATGTGATTGTTGGACGGCACCCGAGGATTCGGTTAGCCATGGCTTGAGAAAGCAAAGGTGGGTAGGAGTGTCATCTAAATAAAACTAAAATAAAAAGGCACTCCTTCTTGGTATGAGATTGTTGGCAGGCACCCGAGGATTCAGTTAGCCATGGTTTGTGAAAGTAAAGGTTGGAAGGAGTGCCACCCAAAAATAAAAATGTTTCATGGGAGCCGCTCTTAGAAAGTATGTCTGGCAAGGGGGTTAGAGTGCCCACTACCATTCGTTGACAACAACAAACACCTCTCAAAACTCTACTTTTATGCTCTCTTTATGTTTTCAAAATAAAAGCTCTAGCACGAATATAGCAATCAATGCTTCCCTCTGCGAAGGGCCTTTCTTCTACTTTCATGTTGAGTCAGTTTACCCATTTCTCTCTATCTTAGAAGCAAACACTTGTGTTAACTGTGCATTGATTCTTACATACTTGCTTATTGCACTTATTATTTTACTTTATGTTGACAATTATCCATGAGATATGCATGTTGAAAGTTGAAAGCAACCGCTGAAACTTAATCTTCCTTTGTGTTGCTCCAATGCCTTTATTTAGAATTTATTGCTTTATGAGTTAACTCTTATGCAAGACTTATCGATGCTTGTCTTGAAAGTACTATTCATGAAAAGTCTTTGCTATATGATTCAGTTGTTTAATCATTATCTTTATCATTGCTTTGAATCGCTGCATTCATCTTATATGCTTTACAATAGTATGATTAAGATCATGTTGGTAGCATGTCACTTCAGAAATTATCTTTGTTATCGTTTACCTACTCGAGGACGAGTAGGCACTAAGCTTGGGGATGCTGATAAGTCTCCGACGTATCGATAATTTCTTATGTTCCATGCTTGTTTTATGACATTACCTACATGTTTTGTTCACACTTTATATCGTTTTTATGCGTTTTCCGGAACTAACCTATTGACGAGATGCCGAAGTGCCAGTTCCTGTTTTCTGCTATTTCTGGTTTCAGAAATCCTAGTAAGGAAATATTCTCGGAATTGGACGAAATCAACGCCCAGAATCTTAGAATCCCACGAAGCTTCCAGAACACCCGAGAGCCACCAGAGGAGGGCCCTGTGGGCCCCAGATGATAGGCTGGCGCGGCCAGGGGGTGGGCCGCGCCCCCCTATTGTGTCACCGCCTCGTCAGCCCTCCGACTCCGCCTCTTCGCCTATATAAAGGTCCCTGACCTAAAACATCGATACGGAAAAGCCACGGTATGAGAAACCTTCCAGAGCCACCGCCATCGCGAAGCCAAGATCTGGGGGGACAGGAGTCTCTGTTCCGGCACGCCGCCGGGACGGGGAAGTGCCCCCGGAAGGCTTCTCCAGCGACACCGCTGCCATCTCCACCGCCATCTTCATCAACGCTGCTGTCTCCCATGAGGAGGGAGTAGTTCTCCATCGAGGCTAAGGGCTGTACCGGTAGCTATGTGGTTCATCTCTCCCCCTATGTACTTCAATACAATGATCTCATGAGCTGCCTTACATGATTGAGATCCATATGATGATGCTTGCTAGTCAAGTGAATTTTACTTATGTGATCTCTGGAGACTCCTTGTCCCACGTGTGTAAAGGTGACAGTGTGTGCACCGTGTGGGTCTCTTAGGCTATATTTCACAGAATACTTATTCACGGTTATGAATAGCATAGTGAAGTGCTTATTTATATCCCTTTATGATTGCAAAGTGCTTTGTATCACTATTTATCTATGTGCTACTCTAGTGATGTTATTAAAGTAGTCTATTCCTCCTGCACGGTGTAATGGTGACAGTGTGTGCATCGTGTAGTACTTGGCGTAGGTTATGATTGTAATCTCTTGTAGATTATGAAGTTAATTATTGCTATGATAGTATTGATGTGATCTATGCCTCCTTCATAGTGTGATGGTGACAGTGTGCATGCTATGTTAGTACTTGGTGTAATTGCAATGATCTATCATGCACTCTAAGGTTATTTAAACATGAATATCGAATATTGTGGAGCTTGTTAACTCCGGCATTGAGGGTTCGTGTAATCCTACACAATTAGTGGTGTTCATCATCCAACAAGAGAGTGTAGAGTATAGCATTTATCTATTTATTCTGTTATGTGATCAATGTTGAGAGTGTCCACTAGTGAAAGTATAATCCCTAGGCCTTGTTCCTAAATACTGCAATCATCACTTGTTTACTGTTTTACTGCATCCGTACTGCCTGCAATATTACCACCATCAACCACACGCCAGTTGTAGCATCAAGCTATTTTCTGGTGCCGTTACTACTGCTCATATATATTCATACCACCTGTATTTCACTATCTCTTCGCCGAACTAGTGCACCTATACATCTGACAAGTGTATTAGGTGTGTTGGGGACACAAGAGACTTCTTGCTTTGTGGTTGCAGGGTTGCATGAGAGGGATATCTTTGACCTCTTCCTCCCTGAGTTCGATAAACCTTGGGTGATCCACTTAAGGGAAAACTTGCTGCTGTTCTACAAACCTCTGCTCTTGGAGGCCCAACACTGTCTACAGGAAAAAGAGTGTGCGTAGACATCAATGGGCCCCAGACGGTGGAGGAGAAGATCATGTTCCTGGAGGAGTTGACGGAGAGAAGGACCCTTTGCCCGGGTCCATGGATGGTGGCCGGAGATTTCAATATGATTCTGAATGCGTCCGAGAAAAATAATGAGAATCTTGACAGATGCATGATGCAGCGCTTCAGGGCCTTTGTCCACGAGCATGAGCTCAAGGACCTTTATATGCATGGGAGGTTATACACTTGGAGTAATGAGAGGGATAGAGCTACCCTTACACGCATTGATAGGGTGCTGGTTTCGGTGGATTGGGACTTGCAGCACTTTGACGCAGTGTTGCAGGGTCTATCTTCATCGGTTTCGGACCATGCGCCACTTCACTTGGCTCTCGATGCGGCATTCAGGCCTAAGCGGAGGTTCAGGTTCGAGACCTGTTGGTTAAAGCTGGAGGGGTTCGATGAGGCTGTCAAGGATGCATGGGTTTGTGACCCTGCAATTGTAGACCCCTTTCGGAGGCTGGACACGTTATTCAGGAACGCTGCTGAGTACCTGCAGACTTGGGGACAAAAGAGAGTTGGGAAGATCAAGCTGAATATCGCGATTGCTAATACCCTCATCCTTCGCCTAGACGTGGTCCAGGAGAGGCGCACGCTTACCCACATGGAGCTTTGGCTCAGGAGGATGCTCAAGCAGTCAGTGCTTGGACTGGCTTCGCTTGAGCGAACTATGGCGAGACAGAGGTCGAGGATTCGCTGGTTGAGAGAGGGGGACGCCAACACGGCGTTTTTCCATGCCGTGGCAAATGGAAGAAGAGTGAAGAACTATATTGCCTCAGTCAGGGTCGGTGAGGAGCTAATCACGGATCAGGAGAGAAAAGTGGAGACATTCACGGAGGCCTTCTTCCAGTTGCTAGGGAGGGTGCAGCCCAGAGAGCACACGTTGGATCTGGAAGTGCTTGACATACCGATGGCTGAGCTCCAGGACCTAGATGCTATGTTCACAGAGGAGGAGATCTGGGGTGTGGTCAAGGACCTACATCCAGACAGGGCACCGGGGCCGGATGGGTTCACTGGAGCTTTTTATCAGCGTGCGTGGCCGGTGATCAAGGGGGACATTATTGCTGGGCTCCCCAAACTCAGCGTTGGAGACGGTCGCGGCTTTGCCCGACTTAACAGAGCCCTGATCACGCTGATTCCGAAAAAACCTGATGCCACGGAGGTCAAGGACTACCGCCCCATCAGTCTGGTGCATAGCTTTGCCAAGCTTTTCTCCAAGTTAATGGCAAACAGGTTGAGGAGAAGGTTGGGCGAGGTGGTGAGCACCAACCAATCGGCGTTCATACGAGGACGGTCCCTACACGACAACTTCATGTTAGTGAGACAAGTGGCAAGGAAGATCAACCAGCAGAGACAGCCAGGAGTGCTGCTGAAACTTGACCTCACTAGAGCTTTCGATTCGATATCATGGAGTTTTCTTTTCGAGGTGTTACAGCGCATGGGGTTTGGAGAGCGTTTCCTCAAGTGGGTTTCCTTTTTGCTATATACGGCAAACACCAGAGTGTTGGTGAATAGAGTGCCAGGGCGCAGATTTGTGCATGTCCGAGGGTTGAGACAAGGTGATCCCACTTCACCTATGCTGTTTGTCGCGGCTATGGAGGTGTTGACGGCGGCTATCAAGAAAGCCACGGGGAGTCAACTCTTCTCTAGGCTTGCGGGGATCACGGAGCTACACAGGATATCAGTCTATGCGGATGATGTCATAATCTTCTGTAAACCTCTGTACTTTGAGTTGGAAGGCATTAAGGCAATTCTTCGTGTCTTCGAAGAGGCCTCTGGGCTATGTGTGAACTACAGAAAGACGTCGGCCACACTGATTCGTGGTCAGGACGGAGACGCCGACAGAGTTGCGGAGACATTGGGGTGTGATGTGGTGGGTTTCCCCATAAAATACCTTGGTATGCAATTGGCTCTGAGACCGTTGACGAAAGCGGAGTGGCAGCCGCTGATCGACCAAGTCATAAACTGTGTTCCTGCTTGGCAGAGGGGAATGATTCAGAAATCTGGGAGACTTATACTCATTAAGTCAGTGATTAGTGCGCGACCTATTCATCAGCTGATGGTTGCTGAGGCACCAACATGGGTGCTTGAGGAGCTGGTCAAATGGATGAGAGCTTTCTTCTGGGCTGGGAAGAAAGAAGTTAACGGAGGCCAATGCATGGTTGCTTGGGACACTATTTGCAAGCCGACTAGGCTTGGAGGCCTTGGAGTGAAAGACTTGAGGCTACAGGGGCTGGCCCTTAGAGTGAGATGGTGTTGGCTACGTCGCACGGATCCTTTCAGGCCATGGCAAGGGCTGCCCGCGCTCAACAACACGGAAGCTAATGAGGTGTTCCAGAGCTTGGCAATTTTCAGAGTGGGAGATGGAGAGAGCACTTTATTTTGGACAGACAGATGGATAGATGGGAGAAGCGCGGGGGACATTGCCCCGGAGGTGACGTCCTTAGTCCCCACTAGGAGGAGGAATTCTAGGAAGGTCAGTGAGGCTTTGCAGGAAGAAGCTTGACTATCAGATATTGTGGGAGATCTGTCCATTGATGGTTGGATGCAGTGCACCCTCCTTTGGGAGGCGATTGAGGGAGTTCCCAGGGATGACGGTAGACCGGACCAGTTTGCCTAGCGGGGATCGGCGTCTGGCAAGTACACCACCAGTGCGACATACGACATGCTATGCCAGGGGAGGATATCTTGGGCCATGGCAAAGCCGGTTTGGAGGTCGTTTGCACCGCTTAAGTGCAAAATCTTTGGTTGGCTGGCTCTTAGATACAGGCTCTGGACTTCGGACAGGAGGGCTCGGCATGGTCTGCAGGACAACCCGGACCCCTGCGCTACCTGTTTGCGGGAGGAGGACACTGTTGATCATATTCTATCGCATTGTCTGTACGCCAGAATGGTTTGGTTTGGATGCTTGACAAGGCTGGGATCACAGCTCCAGGTGCCACAGGAGGACATCAATCTAGAGCGCTGGTGGACGGAGGCGAGGAAGATGCTTCGTAGGGAGGATAGGAGAGAGTTTGACACTCTAGTCCTGTTGATCGCCTGGACGCTCTGGAAACAACGGAATGCCAGGGTTTTTGGCAACCTTGAGAGGCAGCTGTCCACCGAACAGACCATAGAATCAGTGCTAGAGGAGTTCGCCCTTTGGAGGGCTGCGAGAGGAGGGGAGCGGAGAGTCATGCTGCGAGAGTAGGCTCCTAGGCTAGGGTGGTGTGTGTGGGTCGACCGCGGGTAGATGCTCGCATCCCCCGTTGGTCTCTTGTATATTTTTGCTCCCTTCTATAAAGATTTGGCACGCTTTTCGCGTGCCCGCGAAAAAAAAAGGTTGATCAACAGAGTGACCACTGCTCACATTATTAGATTTGCTTTCTTATTCGTGCTAGATAATGGCATCATCTGACCGAGAACTAAATTAATATTATTTGATTGAGAATTAGTCACACCTAGCAACCTTGGGCAAGATAGGAGATGTGATTATCCGCTAGACTCAGGCAAGAGTTATATCGGTAACACCAACTATGAAAAACGTACATACATGTTTACATATATGCGATATATAGCAACGGGTGGCCATTTGTACCTCAACAGATTTAAGCTAATTTTTATTCGACGGAGAATTAGCAAAACCGAGTATTAACTTAATTCTTTAGTAGGTGAAGTTATCGAAATTTAGTTGCAACCTATGTTGCAACTCATAACTAGCAGAAATTATGAAGCAATCTGATGATTCCGAGTCAGGCGACATTATCAAATCCTACCTGCAACATGAATCTCAGTAGCATCTCATTATTAGCACAAATCACGAAGCAATCCAACGGTCTGGAGCCATCTTTCTCGGTTACAACCCTATGTTCAAGTGAGAAAATCTCAGGTGCAATTCATGGTTAGCATGAATCACAATCTTTAGAAGTCGACTAGAAACTAATTTTAGGTAGACGGAGAATTTGCATATCTGATAAACATATAGCACCACCAGTGCAATCTGAAACAAACACAGCCAATCAAACGGGCTCGGTTTCAGATGGCACGCCGACGGTGAGCTCCGCGACGACAGCGCGGCAAATGGGGCACGTCGAGTGGGAGCGGAGCCACATGTCAATGCAATCCGCGTGAAATATATGGTTGCACGCCGGCAGCCGCCGGACCAGCTCGCCGACCTGCACGAGGCCCAGGCATATCACACACTGCGCCCACCCTGACCCAGCCCCGGCGTCGCCACCACCACCCTCCCTCTTGTACGCGAACGCCGGAAGAAGCCTTGACACGGCTGGGTCCAAATGACCCAAGCCACCATGGCTGCTCCGGCTAGCGAGACGAACGCCGATGACAGCCGTGGCACGCCTCAGGTCTGCACGGCGGCGGCGGCGGGCGGAGAGGTAACCGAACGAGAGAGCCACGGCCAAAGCGGTGACCGCCAAGGCCCAGATGAGGCCGACTGTGAGGTAGATGACGACGAAGGAGAAGAATATGGCGAAGGTCAGGAACACCACCACGCTGTGGTGCCCGTCGTCGTATGGAGAAGCTTCGGGGGCACCGTGGTGGTGCGAGAGCCCGTCGAAGAACATGGTGGTGGCAAAGAGCTGCTAATTGTCTAGCTATAGCTAGGCGCTCGCTGACCTTGCAATGCCGTACAAGCTGGTCTCACGGATAAAACGATCAAATTTGTAGTATAGGCCGTACATGATGTGTACCAGAAAGCGATGC
The DNA here is from genome assembly GCF_019359855.2 of Lolium perenne. Classification (NCBI taxonomy): domain Eukaryota; kingdom Viridiplantae; phylum Streptophyta; class Magnoliopsida; order Poales; family Poaceae; genus Lolium; species Lolium perenne. Next base: position 72,192,614 of record NC_067244.2, read on the forward strand.
TATTGTTCATTCAAAATGTGCGGTACGTTACCTACATGACGAAGATTTGGCTTTGACCGACCGATGACAACCATAAATTAGGCTATTCCAGTGCAAGTGGCTTAGGATTTGGCTGATGAGCTTAACTAAGAGCTGGGGGTACAAAGCTTTGACTTTGCTCTGAACTTCTGATTAGCTTATAAAAGTTGAACCCAGACATGCTGGCTGATCTTCAGCATTTCTTATCATAGAAACAAACGCGTATCGCAAGCACGTACAATATCATCCATAAATTATGTTCACTTATAAATGTATTGTTTCGTCATGTTGTACTTGCCAGGGAACAATGGAATGATGCTTCCCGTATATCCCTATTTGGTGAACTGGTTGGCGTAGGAAAGTCGATACGATATCAGAGACTTCGAGACTGGCACAATTTCAAGGAAAAAAAGTCAGCCAGATCAAATGTATATCCAAATGACAGCAAATGTGATCGAAATGAAGATCCACAATCCATTATGTCAAAGATGATTCAGATTAAGGCAGTAAGCACTGCTAGAGTGAAGACTAGATAAGCCGAAGACCCAGCTCCTCTTGAGCTATCCATGCAGGCCACGATTGTCGGGGGGAAGACCCCGGGTAGGGCAATGGACGCGGAGCAGCCGGCTTGAGGTCGGTCGGCTCGCGGCAAAGGCCGGCTGAGGAGCAGCCGGCTGGAGCCGTGGCCGGCTGACCCAGGAGTCGGCTGGCTCTAAGTCCTAGTCAGCCTGGCTACGGCCTTCAACGCTGTGGCTGGGCCGGCTTCTACAAGCCATATCCGACTGGGGTTTACACCCTAGACCGACTCCCGGCTGGCGAGTCTTGCACGAGAAGGAACTGGGTAGGTGGTCCGGGTTCAAAGGTCCACGCTGACCTCATCTCCCGCAAAGCGCGGGGCACTGTAGAGCAACAGTGCCACGCAGCGGACAGGCCATCATGGCGTACGTCGATCCGTACCGGCTACAGGGCATGATGGCGACAGGGACACTTCCTCTCCATACCGCTGACCCTGGCAGACGGATGGGACGGGCCACTACGCCTCAACGGCTCCGTGACGTCAACGCCTCGGGAAGGAGCGGAAGCCGGAGCCGGCCAAGCCGGCCACTAGACTATAGGGACTTCTATGTAAAGTGCCAGCGCCTATATAAGCTGGGCTACCCCCCTCGTGCGGGGGACGATCGATCACTTCTTACTCATTTCTAGACTTAGCGCTGCCCTGTGAGAGAGACCTTCGTCTACCTTAGCCTCCCAGGAGCAGCCGGATACAGCTCTAGGAGCACCATTGTACTGTGATATCATCATATACACACATAGCAGGAGTAGAGGTGTTACCTCCATCGGAGGGCCTCGAACCTGGGTACGTCGCCGTGTCGCTCGTGCCCATACCCGCATCCGGATACCGCCGTGAGTCCACTAGGAACCACCTCGATTAGCCACCCTATGGCATATGCCGTGACGATACCACGACATTTGGCGCCCATCGTGGGGCCTTCAGCGTCCGCGGCCGGTGTCTTCATCCGGACGGGCCTCACCATCACCACCGGCGAGCGGGTCGCTTCAGGCTTGATCTGGAGATTCGGCTCCCTCGACTGCATCAGCGACAACGCTGGTTGCTTCGCTGACCGGCCATTCCCTGCCGGCGGCAACATCATCAGCTTCGGCGGCTTCGACGTCTACGTCGCCACCGTCGCACCACCGCGCTACCCGCGCCAGATCCTGCGCTGCGCAAGCCCTCCTCCCGGAGCCGGCGCCAGCCTCATCACCGCCAGCCCCTGCATCATGCACGAGGTCATGGCAACCGGCGACGAGCTGCCCACCAAGTCCGCGCGCATCCGTGGCCCGGAGCTGGAGCGTCACCTCGCGGCCGGCGCGTCCGGCTCGGGCCCAAAGGCGCCGCAACCACCGTCCCGGCTGGACGATGTCCGGGCGAAGCTGAGCACCCCGCTCACACCTGGCGGCGACCCCGCCACCATCGAGGCGGATTTGGAGGCGCACCGCCAGCTCCTCCTCAAGCAAACAGAAGAACTGGCTGCTGCTAAGCGCCAGATGGAGATCACCCAGCGCGAGTACAACCGCGCCCACGGCCTCACTCCAGGCGGCGACGGTCCCAGCCGAGCCGGCCAGATCCGCCGCAGGGGCCGTGACCTTGGCGCCGAGATCGCCCGCGACGGCGCTCCTTCGCCGACTCCGTCCGCGGAGCAACCCGTCTACAACACCCCCGACAAGAACATGCGCGCGGCACAAGCCGCCGTAGAAGAGCTGAACCGCCTTGAAGGCGAAGAGTTACGCCGCCAGACCAAGCGGGTGACTGAGCTGCTCAACGCAGCCACCAGGCAGGCGGCCGACCCCAGGTATGTCAATGCCCCCAGAGCTTCTCACGCTCGTGGCGCTGCAGGCAACGACAGGGAAGGCGCTAGGGACACGGCCGAGTCCTCCTCCCCAGCACCAAGCCGGCACCGTGACTCCCGGGCCATGCACGCAAGCTCGAGCCGGCCGAGCCACCAGCCGAGCGGCAGCAGCCGCAGCCGGCCTCCTCCAAGCCGGAACCAGGAGCAAGACTCCGAGCCCCGCCGCCAGCACCGGCCGGCTCCAGAAGCAAGCGGCGCACGCCAGCCGGCACGCTCCCGGCTGGGCCCGCGCATCGAGCCAACCGACGCCCGAGAACGCCTTGATCGGCTGGTCGAATCCCGCATCGCGGAAGAAGAAGCGCCAGCCGGCCCAAAGTGCTTCGGGCCGCGCATCATCAATGAGCCCATGATCGACGGCTTCCAGCTCCCGCGCGACACCCCCAAGTACGACGGCACTGCCAAGCCGGAGGACTGGCTGCTGGACTACTCCACCGCAGTCGGCATCGCCAAAGGCAATAAGCGCTGGGCTGTGCGCTACTCCCCCCTCATGCTGCTCGGCTCCGCCCGCACATGGCTCAACAACCTGCCAGCCGGCAGCATAAACGGCTGGCTGGACTTTGAAGCCGCCTTCATCAGCAACTTCACCGGCACTTACCGCCGGCCGGGTCGGCCCCAACAGCTGGAGATGTGCAAGCAGGGCCCGGACGAGACGGATCGCGCGTACCTGACGCGCTGGTGCGAGATGCGCAACTCCTGCGAGGGCGTGCACGAGATCCAGGCCATCAGCTTCTTCATGGGAGGCTGTCGGCCCAACACCATGCTGTGGCACAAGCTACGCCGCAGCGACCCCCAGTCGATGGCCGCCTTGATGGCCATCGCCGACAAGTACGCGCTGGCTGAGGAAGCCGGCAAGCCTCCGGCTGAAATTTCGCCGGCCCCTGTTAGGCGGGACAATAACAAGCCGGCCGAGGGCGGCTCGCATGGCAGCCGGCAGGACAACTACCGCGGCAAGCGGCACAGCGACCAGCCGGACCGCCGGTACGGTTCCACCCAAGTGGCAGCCGTGTCAGACCATGCGGCGGCTGGCGGAAGCCGGCGCCAGAAGCAAGACCGGCCCTGGAAGCCGAAGTACACCTTCGAGCAGATGCTCGACTCGCCGTGCAAGTACCACAGCGGCAAGAACCCCTCCAACCACACCACCCGCGACTGCCACTTCATGAAGCGGCTGACAAGCGGTGAACCTCTCCCGCCTCCACCCCCGCCTCCACCAGCCGGCGGGCCGGGTGGCCAAGCCGGCGCAGAAAACGCCAACCTCGAGCACCACGAGGCTAACCACGTGCACCATGGCCGCTACTTGGCCGAGGATGCTACATACATCATCTTCACCTCCGAGCCCGAGGACAAGACGAGCCAGCAGAGCCGTTCCCTCGAGGTCAATGCGGTCATACCGCCGGTCCCCCAGTACCTAAACTGGTCAGAGCAGGCCATCACCTTCGATCGCCGCGACACACCGGCTGTCCTGCCGAAGCCGGGCAGCTACGCCATGGTCCTCGACCCCACCATCGGCACAACCCGGCGCAGCGTGCGCTTCTCGCGCGTCCTCATCGACGGGGGCAGCAGCATCAACATCCTCTACCGCGACACCGCCCGCAAGCTAGGCATCCAAGAAGCCGAGCTGCGCCCCACCCCCACCGTCTTCCATGGCATCGTGCCGGGCCACTGCTGCCAGCCGATTGGCCGGATCACACTGGAGGTGATGTTCGGGAAGCCGGATCACTTCCGCACAGAAAAGATCGAGTTCGAGGTGGTGGACCTCGTGAGTCCCTACCACACGCTCCTGGGCAGGCCGGCCCTGACCAAGTTCATGGCGGTGCCCCACTACGGGTACCTGAAGATGAAGCTACCTGGCCCAAAGGGGGTCATCACCGTAGCCGGCGACTACCGCCGCTCCATGGACTGCGCCACACAGAGCTCCAAGATGGCCCAGACGCTGGTCATCGCCACCGAGAAGCAGCTCATCCACGACGCCGTCGCCCTGGCTAAGACCGCGCAGGCGGACATGCCGGCTGTAGGCAACCCGGCTGGGACGACTCACTTCCAGCCGGCCGACAACACCAAGAAGATCCTGCTCGACCCGGCGCAGCCGGACAAGTACGTCACCATCGGTGCCGGCTTGAGCAGCAAATAGGAAAGCGAGCTCACCAGCTTCCTCCGTGAGAATCGGGACATCTTCGCATGGTCTCCAAGGGACATGCCGGGTGTACCGAGGGAGTTGGCTGAGCACCACCTCCACGTCAGGCCTGAAGCCAAGCCGGTGAAGCAGCCTCTCAGGCGCTTCGCCGAAGAACGAAGGAAGGCCATCGGTGAAGAAATCGCCCGGCTCCTAGCTGCCGGCTTCATCATGGAAGTGCTGCACCCGGACTGGTTGGCGAACCCGGTCCTGGTTTTGAAGAAGAACGGCTCCTGGCGCATGTGTATCGACTACACCAGCCTGAACAAGGCGTGCCCGAAGGACCCCTTCCCCCTGCCGCGCATAGATCAAGTTATAGACTCGACTGCCGGCTGTGAACTGTTGTCTTTTCTAGATGCCTATTCAGGCTACCACCAGATTCCTTTGAATCCGGCTGATCAAATAAAGACTTCGTTCATTACCCCGTATGGGGCTTACTGCTACACGACTATGCCATTCGGCTTGAAAAATGCAGGCGCCACCTACCAAAGGTGCATGCAAAAGTGTTTGCAGGATCAAATCGGCAGAAATGTTCACGCATATGTGGATGATGTCGTTGTAAAAACCAAGGAGATGCCTACCCTCCTTGACGATCTGAGAGAAACCTTCACCAATCTGCGAAGATTCCGGATGAAGCTCAACCCGGCCAAGTGCACGTTCGGCGTGCCAGCCGGCCAACTCCTGGGCTACCTCGTCTCTCAGCGAGGAATCGAAGCCAACCCAGAGAAGATCAGTGCCATTGAGAAGATGGAGCTGCCGCAGTGCCTCAAGGACGTCCAGAAGTTCACCGGATGCCTGGCCTCCTTGAGCCGCTTCGTCAGCCGGCTGGGGGAGAAGGCACTGCCCTTATACCAGCTGCTGAAGAAATCGGACAAATTCGTCTGGTCACCACAGGCGGATGAAGCCTTCCGTGACTTGAAGCGCGTGCTTTCGACCGCGCCCATCCTCGCATCGCCGGCTTCAATGGAGCCGATGCTGTTATACATCGCTGCCACCAATCGTGTGGTTAGCGTTGTCCTGGTGGTGGAACGCAAGGAAGCCGGCAAAGAAGCCGGCAAGGAGCAGTCGGTCCAGCGCCCAGTTTACTATCTCAGCGAAGTGCTGTCCCAGTCGAAGCAAAACTACCCCCACTACCAGAAGGTCACCTACGTCGTATACATGGCGGCCAAGAAGCTCAAGCACTACTTCCAGGAGCACCCCATCAAGGTGGTGGCCACGACACCCTTGGCGGAAATCATCGGCAGCAAAGACGCCAATGGCCGGGTTGCCAAGTGGGCCCTGGAGCTAGCCGCCCACACCATCATCTACGAGCCACGCACGGCCATCAAGTCGCAGATCCTCGCGGACTTCTTCGTCGACTGGGTCGAGATGCAATACCTGCCGCCGGTGCCTGATTCCACACACTGGAAACTGCACTTCGACGGCTCAAAGATGCGAAACGGCTTGGGAGCCGGCATCGTCGTCACCTCTCCCAAAGGAGATCGGCTGGACTACGTCCTGCAGATCCACTTCGCCGCATCCAACAATGTGGCGGAGTACGAGGCGCTCATCCATGGGCTGAAACTGGCCAAGGAGATAGGCGTGCGTCGCATTCTCTGCTTCGGCGACTCCGACTTGGTCATACAACAAGCATCTGGCGACTGGGACGCGAAGGACGCCAACATGGCCTCGTACCGCTTCCACATCCAGCAACTGTCCGGCTTCTTCGATGGCTGCGAGTTCCATCATGTGCCGCGAGCAAACAACGAGGCGGCTGACGCGCTGTCCAAGATAGGCTCAACCCGGCAAGAAATTCCGCCGGGCGTTGCCTTGGCGCATCTGCGGAAGCCATCCATCATACCGTCACCGGACTCGGATTCCATATTCGTGCCGGCTGACCTGGGGGCTTCTCAGCCGAACCCGGGGGCTTCATCGCCCAAGTCGGGGGCTTCTCAGCCGAACCCGCCGGCTCCACAGCTGAACCCGGGGGCTTCTCAGTCCAACGCGGGGGCTTCTCAGCCAAACTCGGGGGCTTCTCAGCCAAACCCGCCGGCTCCACAGCCGAACCCGGCGACCATGCAGTCGAATCCGGAAGCTCCGAAGATGGAGGCCCTGGTGGTCAGCGTGTTTGAAATAAAATGCGTACCATCATGGGCACAAGAATTCCTCTCCTACCTCACCGATGATGTGCTGCCCGATGACAGGGTCCAAGCCAGGCAGATTGAGAGAAGGGCCAAGGCCTATACAATCATCAACCACGAGCTGTACAAACGCAGCGTAAGTGGGGTGCTCCAGCGGTGCGTCGAGCCGGCTGAAGGGATTGAACTCCTACGGGAAATCCACCAGGGAGAGTGCGGCCATCATGCCTCCTCCAGAGCCATAGTGGCCAAAGCCTTCCGGCACGGTTTTTACTGGCCGACTGCGCTCAGAGACGCAGAAGAACTGGTGAAGAAGTGCAACGGCTGCCAACGCTTTGCCAAGCAAAAGCACACGCCGGCTTCCGCCTTGAAGACCATCCCCATTACCTGGCCGTTTGCCGTATGGGGCTTGGATATGGTGGGCCCATTCAAGACAGCCCGAGGCGGCATGACACATCTCTTGGTGATGATTGATAAATTCACTAAGTGGATCGAGGCCAAGCCAATCAAGAAGCAGGACGGCTCCACAGCCGTCACATTCCTCAAGGAGATAATCGTAAGATACGGCTACCCCCATAGCATCATCACTGACAACGGCAGCAACTTCGCCGAAGGCATTTTCAAACGCTATTGCGGGGAGATGGGGATCCGAATGGACCTATCGTCCGTGGCGCATCCGGAGTCAAACGGCCAAGTGGAAAAGGCAAACGGCCTGATCCTAGCCGGCATCCGGCCCCGGCTGGTGGAGCCGCTTGAGTGCTCAGCTGGCTGCTGGATTGAAGAGCTGCCCAGCGTGCTGTGGAGCCTGCGCACAACGCCAAACCGCTCAGTCGGCTTCACACCCTTCTTCCTCGTATACGGGGCCGAAGCCGTCCTGCCGACTGACATCGAGCACGACGCGCCAAGGATCAAGCTGTACACAGAAGCTGAAGCCAAAGAAGCTCGTGAAGATGGAGTCGACCTAGTTGAAGAGGTCCGGCTGATGGCCGAATCCAGGTCCACGTATACCAGCAAAGCCTCCGCCGCTATCACAGCCGGAAGGTCAAGTCCTTAGCATTCCGAGTAGGAGACCTAGTGCTCCGGCTGATCCAACGGACAACCGGACAGCATAAACTGTCATCCCCATGGGAGGGTCCCTTCATCGTGAGCAAGGCAGTAGGCAATGATTCCTACTATCTCATAGATGCCCAAGAGGCTAAGAAAAACAAGGCGAGCAAAACCGACGAGGAGACAAAACGTCCCTGGAATGTCAGGTTGCTTCGACCATTTTACACTTGAGAGCGGGAATGTATGTATCCCTTGTACTCCCTTTTGTAAGCTATGAAAAAGCAAGCGCTAAGAGCGCCGATTTCGACAAGTTTTTCGCGTACTCTATTGTTTTCGCCAATTGGCTAACACCCTCTCACGCGGCCGGCTCAGTAACGTGATCCGGTTTCCAACAGCCGGCTTCCGACCAGCTACAGACCGCAACCCGGCTGTCCGGCTGGCGGGAGTAAGTGCCTAGGGAGCCGGCACGCGAAAGACGGCTAAGGGAAAGAGTGAAAGCGAATTGATTCTTGCAACTCTTCATAAAAGTGCCGGATTGCTGAATTCGGCTGGTTCGACTGAAGTACTATCGGCCTCACCCAGCGGCCCGCTCTTGATCCGGCGACGGACCGCAAGTCGGACGTACGATCGGCAAGGGCAAAGCCAAAGAGTGGGGCGGATGGGAAAAAGCGAACAAGTTGAAAGAAAGCAAGCCGGCACACAAATGATTAGCAAACACATTAAAGTGTGCCATAATGAAAGGATAATAACATTGTCTTACATATGCACCCGGCATCCCGGGGATTTAACGAATTGTCTTGTCAAAAGCAACATCTTAACAGATAAAATCTAAGCACCGGCTGGATCAGGACCAGCCGGGGGAGCATCAGCATTGCCGGCTGCCGGGTCCGCCTCAGGCATATCCGCATCCTCTTCCAGTTCCTCCTCCTCGTCGTCAGACGGCGGGTTCGGATCCTCGATGAAGATGCGCTTGTCGACGAAGTCGGCGATGGCGCAGGCGCGGGCAAGCCGGACGGTCTTGTTCTCCGCCGAAAGGCCTTCCTCCACATCAGCCCGACGGAACTCCAGCTGGTCAAGGTTGACCTCGTCATACCAGGAGAGCACGAAGGAGAGGGCCATATCGGCTCCGGCACGCGCAGCCGACTCCTTCCAGTCAAGGAAGCGGTCAGGCGCCGTCTCCAGGCACTTGATGAGGTTGGCGAGATCCTGCGGCAGCGTCTCTGTCGGCCATAGCAGCCGGATCAGCTCCTCCGCCGCCTTCCGAAGCTCCCAGCCAAGCTTAGTGATTGGCTCCACGCGGGCGGCCATGGACGCCAGATAGTCATCCATGGTGAAGAAGGCAGAGCTCTGCTCCCCAGTGGCCTGCCGGCGCTCCTCCCGCGCCTTGCCAACGGCCGCTAGTGCCGCCTCCTGCGCCTCAGGGAAGGCCGCTGCAAAGAAGAAACACATCAGAAACCCGAAAAGTCGGAAAAAGGCAGAAAAACGCAAATTTTCAAAGTAAGACTGGCGGCAGTCGGCAAGAACCGACTGCCCCCAGCCTAAAGATGGAGATATCGAAAGTCTCAGTAAAAGAAAAGACTGGCGGCAGCCGGCATGAACCGACTGCCCCCAGCCTGAAGATGGAGATTGTCGAAGTAAAAGAAAAGACTGGCGGTAGCCGGCATGAACCGACTGCCCCCAGCCTGAAGATGGGAGATATAGAAAGAAATCAGTTTCTGTCGCCGGCTGCCAACCTAAGCCGGCAGCCGACGGCCGAAAGCCGGCAAATGGGAAGGAAGGAAAAAGAAATAAGACTCACCCGCCAAGCCGCGGTCGAGCGCGCTAATCTCATCCACCCACCGCTTGGCGGTGGCCGACAGCTCCTCGGACTTGGAGGTCACCTCTTCGCGAAGCGCAAGCCGCTGCCGTTCCACCTCCTCCAGCCGCTTGCTCAGGTCCTCCAGCTTCTCCTCCCCATCCTTCTTGAGGGCGGCCAGCTCCTTGAGGTGGTTAGCCTCAAGCTTGCGCAGCCGTGTCAGCTCCCCATCAGCCACCTTCAGCTTGGCAGCAGCAGCCCGGCCCGCCTCCTCGCTCTCGGCGCATTGGGCGCGGGCGGCCCGAAGGTCCGACTCCAGCTGTGGGACCCGGGCAGCCTCAGCTGCAAATCGACAAGAAAAGTCGTCAGCCATATGAAATCAAAGAAAAAGAAGCCAAGTCGAAAGGAAGAAAACCTTACCCTTGGCAACCTCCAGCTCGCGAGCCAAGCCGGCTCGCTCAATCTTGGCCTTGTGGTAGCTGGTCACCACTTGGTTGTACAAGACGGTGCGTCGCTCCGCAACCACCTGAAAGAAACGATCAGATGTTAGACGAAACCCGGACCGGCTCCAAGCAGCCGGCCCATGCCTCGGAGGGCTACCGGGATAACAATAAACTTGCAGAAAATAAGAAGACACCTACCTTGTCAGCATCCTCCAGCGTTGCCAGCTGGGCAATGGTCTCGGCGGCCTTGGCCTTAAGGCTGGCTCGGTAGCCGGAGAAGAGCATCTTCATGGGCGCCGCGCCAGGCTGCCCCTCCCGGCTGATCACCTCGCAGGAATCCGCCTGGTGCCACGCCTTCTCCATGGTGCCAGCCGAGCCAAGGCTGGAGTCGGAGGCGGACGGCACGTGCAGCAGCCGGGCCCCCTTGGCCACATGGAGGCCCTCAGATGGGTCCGATGGGCCCTTCTTCTTCACCAACGCCCGGGAGTCGGCGTCCTTCGGGCGCGCTGGCTCCTCCCTTGCCGGCTCCTTCCCGGCCGGCTCCTCCCTCGACGGCTCCGAAGTCGGAGGCGGCACGGTCGAAGCAGTCGGACCGGTGGGGGCTGCCTTCTCCGGCGTCGGGTGCGTTCCCTCCGGCGGCGCAGCCCCGCCGGCTCCAGCTTCAGGCGGCGCAGCCCCGCTGGCCCCAGCTCCTGTATCAGGCGGCGCAACCCCGCCGGCTCCAGCCCGGTCGGCGGCGGCGCACCCCTGCCGGCCCCGGCCGCAGGCCCCAACAGCGGAGCGCGGCGCGGAAACAATTCATCCAAAGTGGGCCAGTGGACCGGCTCACCCTGGGTGCCACGGCCAGGCGCCGCAGGAGGCGCAGCTGAAGATGTGCCCGCAGGCGGCACGATCACAACAGGCGGCGCGCGCATCGACGACTGCGGGGTCGACTCCCTCCTCTGCCGCGAGAGCGTTGGATCAGCACGGGGAGGCGGCCGAGAGCACGGGGAGTCGAACAAACAAGAAAAGATAAATATAAAAAGAGAGGAAAGAAAAGGAATCAAACAATGAAGAAAAAGGACTCACCCGGCTGCCTCTGGAACCTTCTTGGGTTCCACCCGGCGCTGCTTCTTGGCCCTAGCCTCCAGCTTAGCCGTGGACCCGCCGCCGGCTCGTTTCCTCCCCCTGGGCGCAGAAGTCGCCGAGGCGCCAGGCGGCCTCGAGCGCAGGGGCACCGCGGGGATAGGCCCCGTACCGGACTCCGCCGGCTCATCCTGCTCCGGCTCGTGCTCCGGTGAAGGCGGCGGGTTGTGCTCCCCCTGGCCGCCTTGGTCCGGCACCACCGGCAGATCGTCGTCGCCGGCTTGGTCGCCGGCTTGGTCAGCCGGATCAACGTGATCCGGCGTCCAGATCTTCTGCGCCAGGTCGCCGTCCTCAACACCTTGGCGGTCGAAGAGCTGAAAGTAAAACAAAATAAGCAACAAGTCGGCCACGCAGCCGCAAGTCAGAAGTCGGCCAAAACACCAAACTTACCAATTCAGGTGGCGATGCCCGGTCGTAAGGCGGCAGCCCCCAATTCCAGTTCTCCGGCATATTGGCCTTGGTGATGTTGTTCACCCGGCGGGCAACCTGGGCCTTGGTGAGCTCCACCTTCGACGTCCGGGTCGGATCAAGCCGGCCGGACATGTGCCCGATCTTGTGGACACGCCTCTGGAGCGGCAGCACCCGGTGCTCGGTATAAGTGCAGAGGAGGTCCTCGGCAGTCAGCCGGCCCCCCGTGACGCACTCTCCCAAGAAGTCCCACAGAAGATTCACCTCCGCGTCCGGGTCCGTCGTCCTGGGGTTGTGGCCCCAGTTGAGCCGGCCGACTGGCGGAGCCGGGTTGTATTCCGGCAGGTTGAGCCGGTCGAAGGCTGGGTTGTCGTTCCGCACATAGAAGAACGACATCTGCCAGTTCTTCACAGAATCCACAGTCGGGATCCTCGGAAAAGACGTACCCGTGCGAGGATATATGGAGGCGGCGCCGCAGGTCCTCAGATGGCCTTCAGTCGTCTGCGCCTTGATGTAGAAGAGCCGGCTCCAGAACTCCACATCCGGCCACAAGCCGGCGTAGCCTTCCATGAAAGCCACGTAGCAGCTGAGGAGGATGAAGGCGTTGGCCGGCAGGTGGTGAGGCTGCAGGCCGAAGAAGTCGAGGAACCGGCGGAAGAAGTTTGAAGCCGGCAGGCCCAACCCACGGTCGAGGTGCGCTCCGAAGACCACACGTTCGCCGGGTTCCGGCCTGGGCTCCATCTCGACGCCGGGCGCCCTCGTGATCACCCCCGCCGGAATCCGGCCGAGACGCACAAGCCACTCGATGTCATCCTCCCGCATGTAGGAGCCCCTCCAAGAGCCGCTTGGTTGGGCCATCGATTAAGAGGAAGAAGAAGAGGACCACGAGAGGCGAAACGGTGAGGAAGAACCGCTCCTCGCCGGAGGAGAGCGCGGTGGAGAGGAGCGTACCGTCGACACGCGTGGCCCCGTGGCGCCGGATTGGCGGAGTGGCGGCGGCGGCTCGGCGGAGGAACGTCGGGGCGGCTGCCCGCCGGAGTTCGCCAGGGAAACGGTGGAGTAGCCGCGCCGGAACGATGAAAAGCTCGAACGAGAGAAAGAACGGAGTGGGAGCGCGAGGAAGAAGAAGGACGCCTCGATACCGCTCCGGGGGCATTTATAGCCGCCTGACGCGCCAGTTGCGCGGCCACGTGGCGATCGTGGGCCACGATTGGGATTTACTGCGGCCTTAACTACCCCCCACGACGGCAGCGGTTACTGGAAACGGGCGCGCCACTTCCTCCACGACCGCACCGGATCCGGAGGAAACATCGATGTGACCATACGTAACGGCAACAGGGGCCAGCCGTCAGACCGGTCAAGTCGGGCGCAGGGCCCGAGGCGGCGTAGACACCGGCGCACCCAAGCCGGAGCCGGACATTAAAGTCCATCCGGCCCCAAACTCTCTCAGCAAGGCGGAGACATCATCAACACTTGTGAAAAAGCGAAAGTTGCAGAAGCAAAAATAGCGTTCGGCTGGAGGCAGCCGGACAAAGCAAGCCGGATAAGGGCGCAGCCGGCTGAATGAAAATCCTCAGTCGGCCCCTTCAAGTGCCGCTGAAACACATTCGAAAGATAAAGCCAGGGAAATCTGCCTAGGTCCCTCTTAAACGCAGGACCTTGCCAGCTTCGGGGGCTAGTGTCGGGGGGAAGACCCCGGGTAGGGCAATGGACGCGGAGCAGCCGACTTGAGGTCGGCCGGCTCGCGGCAAAGGCCGGCTGAGGAGCAGCCGGCTGGAGCCGTGGCCGGCTGACCCAGGAGTCGGCTGGCTCTAAGTCCTAGTCGGCCTGGCTACGGCCTTCAACGCTGTGGCTGGGCCGGCTTCTACAAGCCATATCCGACTGGGGTTTACACCCTAGACCGACTCCCGGCTGGTGAGTCTTGCACGAGAAGGAACTGGGTAGATGGTCCGGGTTCAAAGGTCCACGCTGACCTCATCTCCCGCAAAGCGCGGGGCACTGTAGAGCAACAGTGCCACGCAGCGGACAGGCCATCATGGCGTACGTCGATCCGTACCGGCTACAGGGCATGATGGCGACAGGGACACTTCCTCTCCATACCGCTGACCCTGGCAGACGGATGGGACGGGCCACTACGCCTCAACGGCTCCGTGACGTCAACGCCTCGGGAAGGAGCGGAAGCCGGAGCCGGCCAAGCCGGCCACTAGACTATAGGGACTTCTATGTAAAGTGCCAGCGCCTATATAAGCTGGGCTACCCCCCTCGTGCGGGGGACGATCGATCACTTCTTACTCATTTCTAGACTTAGCGCTGCCCTGTGAGAGAGACCTTCGTCTACCTTAGCCTCCCAGGAGCAGCCGGATACAGCTCTAGGAGCACCATTGTACTGTGATATCATCATATACACACATAGCAGGAGTAGAGGTGTTACCTCCATCGGAGGGCCTCGAACCTGGGTACGTCGCCGTGTCGCTCGTGCCCATACCCGCATCCGGATACCGCCGTGAGTCCACTAGGAACCACCTCGATTAGCCACCCTATGGCATATGCCGTGACGATACCACGACAACGATCGACGTGCCGTTCCTCTTAGCTAGGATCTGTAAGACACTACATATAGCCCGTGCGTGTGTGTGTATGCCCTCTCTCTCTCTCCCCCTCTTGTACCTCTTCTATAAATACCGATGTTCAAGTGTCAATATAATCAAGCAATATTGCAGTGCGTTTATGCACACCAAATTCCTGTACCCAATCTTACATATCTGATTAGCTGACGATCCTATGGCTGACGACACTGGCAACGCTGCCGCCAGCAAATGTGAAGAAAGCTAAGCGATCGAGCTTAGTGCAATTTTTAGTACTATAAGTTGTATACATGATGTGTGCAAGAAAGCAACGCCATATTGCTAACTCAACGGCGCCGTACATGAAGAAGATTCGCCTTTGACCGACCGATGACATCCGTACATTAGACTAATCCAGAGTGCAAGTGGCTAGGATTTGGCCCATGAGGTTAACTAAGAGCTGGGGGCACTAGCTTTAACTTTTGTTGTGCTTAGCTGATATAAGAACCAAGACATGCTTGCATTTCATCTTCAGCATTTTCGCCTATCACACTATGTCAAATTGGATTACAGTATTATAAAAGTATGTTCTTGTGTCAAGTTGTACTTGCCAGGGGAACAAGGGGATGATGCTTCCCGACGTTCCCGTATATTCCTTTTTTTTTGTTAAACTGGTTGGTGAAGCAAAGTCGATAAGACATCAAAGCTTTCATGACTGACTGGCACAATTTCGAGAGAAAAATAATTCAGCCAAATCAATGTCAAACATGATTAAAATCAAAGCAGTGAGCACTACGCAATCAATCTGCCCAGTACAGCAAAATAGTATATGAATACCAAAGCGTGATAAGTTGACACCAAAGCGTGCTGAGGAAGAGTTGCGGCTGGCCAGCGGTAAGCAGCTGGAGGACTCAGACTAGACTCTCCTCAGGCAGAGATCAACGCTGGTTGAGCAAGAAGCAAGAATCCAGCAGCAGGAAGAAAGTATAGGCTAGGCTAGGAGTTATAAACCAGTTTGGCAAAGAGACTCAAAGTAGGACACTAGGGATGATGCCATAGCAAATTCATGGACAATGATGAATTCTGTACGACTTTATCAACTGTAGGGACTATATAATGCTAGTCTTATCATTCAAACAAAAATAAACCTCAAACCTCCAATTCCTACCCAAATTCCTCTAGTTTCTTTCATGAACACCAATTACCCTTCTCATCTCGCCGATTATGGTACCAACTTGCAGATGATACTGCCGCCGTACGGTTGGTGAATCACGCTGGTGAATCATCCCTACAATCTTCGCACAGGGACTCACCTCAGGACAAACGGTGTAGATTAAGCAACAGTTTCAGTTCATAATGCGTTGATTACGAGAAAACTTACCTCATCTGGTTATGATACGCTAACGGATGCGCAACATGTACAAGAGAATGAATCCTAATATGCAGGTATTTGTAGGATGGTTGCTCATAATAATATTTAACACGCACATGAATTTTTATGAGCAAACAGCTATTTTTTTATCATGTCTGTAGAGAAAGCTGATCAATCTAAAAACAAAAAAGTTTCAGAACGGCTATATTCTACTCAGAATAAACATCAAATATGTTTTTCGGAACATAACATGAATTAAGCAGCAAGAGATAACATAAATAACTCAAACATCTTCATAAAATGAGTTGTTCATGCCCAACAGCTGGGGGTAATAAATCTCCGTTTTCTATAAAACGGAATTCAAGGATAACCAGTGGTTTGTTCATGCCCAACAACACTAAACCATTCGAATTGATGGGGAATAGTGAGAAGATGTGGATATGTATAATGTGGAGGGCTTTCACCAGATATGCTTCCAGTTAGCCATATTTGCATATCGAATAAAGCTAGTCAATATATTAAGTAAAACGCTCATAAAAGTAAATATGAATCTTTCTATAAGCTATCTTAGTGAGCAGACAATTGTTTGTCAAACATGGAACTATAACATCGATTATCTATATGCTTTCGTTTGCTTATGTCAAACTGGATCTTGGATGGCTCATCTCCCCTCATGAACTTTTGATGTTCACCCTAGTTTTATGTTTTTAATCATTATAGCAATTCACTATGTTATCATTGTGCGAGATTAAAGTAGACAAAAATATGGCTCGCCTACTGGCTACTATTTAGATTATACAGGAATTTGGGAGAAAATAGATCTCATAGGACCATGAAGTACTGTACGATTACATTTAGCTACATTTAGGAGAATCTTAGTTATTGCACTAAAACCTATGGATAGCATTGTGTCAGGTCAGACACTACATTCTAAGACCATGATCCCAAACAATAAGTTGTAGGTTCATGTTAGCTAATACAAGTTGGCAATTAATGTGTTCTCCGGTTAAAGTGCGATGAAAATTGATCAACAGCCACCATTGCCTGTGAAGCCGAACCAAGTGAACCATCATACCTATGCATTAGATACCAATGTAAATTAAGTTAGCTATGGCAGAACAAGCTGTATACTAAAACTACTTGAAGGAAACTCGATAGCTGTTTTTTCCAATTAAAAGTTGAACAAGGAGATACGTACATAGAGACTAATAAAGTAAGACCATGATTCCAAACAACAAGTTGTAGTAGGTTCATGTTAAACCTCAAGCTAATATAAGTTGGCAGTTAATGTGTTCTCCGGTTAAAGTGCGATGAAAATTGATCAACAGCCACCATTGCCTGTGAAGCCGAACCAAGTGAACCATCATACCTATGCATTAGATAACAATGTAAATGAAATTAGTTTTGGCAAAACAAGCTGTATACTAAAATTACTTGAAGGAAACTTGATAGCTGTTTTTTTTCCAATTAAAAGTTGAACAAGGAGATACGAACATACATAGAGACTAATAAGTAAGCTCCGATCTTCATAACCAAAATTCCTTCACCTTCGTGTTTTGTTGTGTTAACGCAACGCGCACAAAACCAGTGCTCATGGATTGAGGTGACTAAATCTACAAATGTATAACTTGCAATCACAACATTGCTGGAGATAACAAGGAAATAATTAGGTTCCAACTATCCCTGAGCACTAAGGAAGAATTAGACTCACATTGGTTCGGCCCAATAGAGAAGAATTCCGTCTGCAGATTATTCCTTCTAAAGAAGTCCGTAAATGGTTGTAGATCAACAGCAGTAAATCTCGTCCCCTCTTGCTCTGCTCTGGACAGTTCAAAAAGATCGTGACATTAAACTTCTGGAACTTGAGCATTCATCTAGCTTAATGAATAAGGTTTCGCGTATGTTCAACAATTCAGTATCAGTCACATATATGGTTCGGTAATTCAAGTCCATATTGCATCCCAGAATGTAGTTTATCAGATCGGCATTAGAAATGCATCTTCTGGTTGGAAATAATACTGATATGAAACTGCAGCATTGCTAAATGCATTGACCAAGTTTTCGGGGCAGTTTCAATCAAACAATCACAATTCCAAATTCATATGCTACGGTCTAGCCATTGAAGCATCGAACTGGTGCGGCCGTGGATACTGGACTAAACTAAGTCGACACTCTGCGACAAGAATAACCAAAAAAAAATCCATCTGTAAACTGCAGGACCTCATGGGCAGATTCGTTACGCCAATCACCAGAACCGCCGCCAGTATCGAAGATTCTACAATCCTCCAAACCAACAACGGCGGAAATGCACATTAAACTGCAGGTGCTCTGGGAGTCGGGGATGAGACTTACATGATGGGGAGGAGGCGAGATGGTCCGGTCGGGTCGTAGTTGAGCAGCAGCGCCGCCTTGACCGGCATCCCTGCAAGAGGATTGGTGATTAGTTTACGGTGCACAAGAGATCAGAAGGAGTAGCGAAGTGAGAGGGAGGGGAGGCCGTACCGGAAGAGCCGACGTGCTTTTCGGTCCACTTCTCCCACGCCCGGCGCGCCCACGACCAGTCCGCAGCCATGGGAGAAGTGGCGTGCTTGGCTAAGGCGGCGGAGGCGGAGAAGCGCCGGCGGGACTACCAGCCGGAAGAGAAGACCCAGAGTTGTGGGTTTCTGTTGGGCGGTAGCCCGAGCCCAGCCCACTAGTTTGTCCTGGGCTTTCTTGAAAGAATTCCTCTAGTTGAAATAATAGGGTTTAGAATTAAATTGGACTGGAAATTTTAAATCTATGTTGGAAATGAATTGGCTTCAATTGAAATTCTGTTGTTTCGATATATGTTGGGAATTTTCAATCAAAGAGTGGTACTTAATTCCAATTCTTGTTTGGATGTACAAACCGTGGAATTGGATGGTTTATTGAGTTTGGAGAGAGGTCACGAAGATCTCGACTTCGAGTCGGCAAGGGAGAGGCCACCACCCGCCTTAGTTGCACCTATGGTGGGCGTTCCCCTACCACCCGGCCACATCTAGGGTTAATTAGGGGTGAGCTTATGGGGGGCGACGGCTGCAGAGGAGAGCAGGGATGTGAAGAGGAGGTTGGGGAAGGGCTAAGGGTGTCAAGTGGGATCCCACTTTTGTCCCACTTGTAGTATAATTTGACTTTTTTAGTACAAATTTTGACATCAAAATTTGAACTACATAGTACAAAATGACATCCCACCGGGATCCCACCTTGACACACTAATGGCCGAAGGGGTGAGGAAGACGAGGGCAGGGAGAGTCTTAGCGGAGTCGCCGCCGGGCAACCTCCAGTCCGCGTCGGGTGAGCGCTCCCGAGCTCCGCTCACTCTCTCTTGACGGGAGTGACAAAGCGGTACGCGGGACTAGTTTCCGTTGGCGCGTTTGGTAGGTGGGGGCCCCTTGGTGAAAGATCGAGATGTCGCCTAGAGGGGGGGGTGAATAGGCAATTACAAACTCTTGCGGATTTGTCTTGTATGAATGCGGAATTAAACTATCGTTTAGTTTACAAGCACAAACCCTAAATATGCTAAGCTCAACTAAGTGTAACAATAGCAACTAGAGCTAAGCAAGATAGGCACAAGATATATGTAGCACAAGTGATAGCAAGATATATGTACTTCAAGCACGATGGCTATCACAAGGAAAGAGAGCTCGGGTATAGAAATAACCGAGGCACGCGGAGACGAGGATGTATTCCCGTGTTCCCTTGCTTTGCAACAAGGTACGTCACGTTTGGAGGAGTGGAGGTCCCACGAAGGATTCCCCGCGCCACGAAGGCTCACCCTATTCTCCGAACCACACCCACGAAGGATAATGGCCCTTTCCTTATGGTTAGCTTTTCCTCCGCTCCGGAGATGGCAAGCTCCACAACCTCTTCACAAGCTCCACGAAGGAGAAGCCCGGGCCTCTTCACAATCTTCTTGAAGAGATCACCGGAGCACCAATCACCAAGCCAACTAGGAGGTCACCCTCCAAGAGTAACAAGCTCACGGTCTCTCACTCGAACAAATCGTGGTGGAGAGCTCAACACTATGCAATGATGCAAAGCAAGAACACCGGAGGTGTTCAAGTCCTTCACACTCAAATCCCACCAAAGCAACGAATGCTAGGATGAGATTGGAGAGGAAGAACAAGGGGGAAAGTCAACCAAAGACTCCAAGATCTAGATCCCAAGAGATTCCCTCACTTAGAGAAGAAATGGTTTGGTGGAAGTGTAGATCTAGATCTCCTCTCTCAAATCCTCAAATATGAGCAAGAATGATTGGAGGAATCAAGGGGGAGAGCAAGTTCTTCAAATAGCAACAATGGAGGTGAGAGAATGGGAAGAACTACTCAGCCCAAGGTGGAAGAAGGGCTATTTATAGCCCAAGAGCAAATATAACCGTTGGGGAAAAGTTGGGCTGAGTCAGCCGTCGAGGAGGCCGGTCAACCGGGCCTGGGACCGGGCCATCCGGTTCAGGACCCGGTCAGACCGGCCATCGGGCCATCCGGTCCACGGACCTGGCCGACCGGGCTAGTGACCGGACCAAGCTGAAAAGCTTCTTGGATAGTGCCGGATGGCACCGGTCCAGGCAGTTTGAACCGGCCATCCGGTCAGACGGCCGGTCACGCTGGGCTAGAAACCGGACCAAGATTAAAAGCTTCTTTGGATAGTGCCGGATGGCACCGGTCCAGGGGCAGTTTGAACCGGGCCATCCGGTCGACGGCCGGTCACGCCGGGCTAGAAACCGGACCAAGATTAAAAGCTTCTTGGATAGTGCCGGATGGCACCGGTCCAGGGCCGGTTTGAACCGGGCCATCGGTCGACGGCCGGTCACGCCGGGCTAGAAACCGGGCAATGAGGGAAATCATGTTATACAAAAACTGTGATAACTTTTGTGTCGGACCCGATTGACATGAAACCAATTTTGTTGGAAAGATAACGACGAATAGAACCCCAACAAAAACTGGAAATATGGAGACTCCTCACAGAACATTTTAGATGATTTTAGAGAGGAAGTCTCCCACCGTCAAGAAACGGTAAAGACGTCCAAACTCGAAAACGCAATAGAAGATGCATGCGGATTCCGTTTTCGATGAACTTGGGCTTGTTGTAAAGCTAGCAACAAGCTCAAGAACCTCACACAGAGAAACACCAAGAAGCAATAGGGATATGCAAAGTATGCAAAGGATTGAGCTCTCTAAGACGATGCGATCAAGTTACCCAACCGAAAGCCCCTCTTGATAGTGCGGCTATTTATCCTATAATCCGGTCTCCCAACAACCACCTTGAGACCGGTAAAAGGAAAACCTAGCAAGGCCATACCTTTGCCTTGCGCATCCCGCTTGATCTTGATGATAGCTCTTCAAGCTCCACTCAAGCCGGAATGCCTCACTTGATCATCGTCGCTTCGTGAAGACTCACAAATGCTCCCCCATACACCATGATGGGAAAGCTCTATTGATGCACATCTTCACATGTCCATTATCACCAAATGGACGGCAAGCTTCAAGCATGTGATCCACTTGAGATGCTCATCTTGAACTTGCCCGACTTAACCTTGTACCTTCTCATACTCTCATAAGATAGAGCATGGCTAATATTGAGTTCCACATAAGAACTCCATCTTCATTTCTTTTTCTTGATCATATCACATATGTATCTTCAAACCGATGATCTTGATGCCAATACACAAGGTATACCTTTATCTTCATGGCATCCATACTTGAATCCAACACATGGAGAACAAGTAGTACCTATGGAATATTCCTTCATATAAACTCAATGAAAACATTAGTCCATAGGGGTTGTCATTAATTACCAAAACCACACATAGGGGCAATATACCCTTACAATCTCCCCCATTTTGGTAATTGATGACAACCACAATAAGAGGGTTTATATAATGAATATTAGGAACAAGTACGCAACTTATCCGAGAATAAGTTGTATACAAGAGGTTGTATTTGATATGGTCGAGTAACACAAAGCTACTAGCCCATAACAAAACCGGCTCTACTCACACAACTACAACAAATGCACGGGATGTGAGTAGAACCAATATATATAGAGAAAACTCCCCCACAATGTATGCACGTGTGATGAACATGAATTCATTGCATACATTGTCAAGATTAACCTTTGGGACAATTTCCACTATATATATACAACCATGCAAGACATATAAATATGGAATGCATGAGAGGCAAAACACTTAAGTACAAACCAAACTTAAGCACAAAACCATTCCCCTTAAACCCTCTAAACTTCTCCCCCATTGGCATCGATTGTCAAAATGGGTGAAAAATTTAGAAGGCCAATATAATGTGAGTTCCTCCCCAAAGTGTGCACTTCTCATAATTTGAGTGGAATCAAATGCACATATCCAATGATGAATACTTGAAGGAAGTCAAACTATATTGAGGATCAAAGATTGCATAAAGATAATATGGTGAAGTGAGCTTCAACAAATAAAGGCAACCAATCAAGGATCCAATTGGACAAACAAAGATATCATGATAAGAGAGATATGGTGCTCTAAAGAAGATAAGAAAGCTCCCCAAGGTTCGTGCACAATTTATAATGGTTGCATTTGAATACAATATGCACAAACATGGAATCCTTACTCCCTATATATCATTTAGAACATGACTAAGATAAAGAGAATATGCTTATCAAGAAAAACTTGAGTCCAACAATTACGAGATATGAGTGCAAGAAGGAAAACAAATAAACTAAGCACTCATAAATCTTCTTTACCAACACCACTAAGAAACAAAAGGATAAAAGATGGTCGGCAAAGAACAAGGATATCAAGGTGATGGATTAACGCTCTTATGTATATAAGTTTCTAAAGTGGACAATGATCCATAAAGAAACATGCACACACAAGAGGTTAACAAATTAAATGAGACAAGATATCCAAGATGAAGTCATAAAATATACCAAAGGATGTTTGCTTAAAAAGCATATATAGCCTATGGCTCCAATTTTCACTTATGGTATATGAATGAGCTTCAACCAAGTAAAATCTCAAAAACATCACAACTAACAATAAGGGAAGTAAAGCTAGTTGGAATGTTTTGAGAGAGGCAACAAGTGTCACAAATAGGGATTTATTTCGCAATTTCATCAAAATTGCACATAAGAGATCTTTGAGGAATTGATATGCAACAAATTGCTAGAGGGCATATTTGGGATAGGTGAATCATAAACATGATGTATATATATCTATATATATCCCCATCATATGCATCTTCTCAAATTACTCAAGTGTACAATAAGAAGTTTTCTTTAAAAGGATTTTTCAAGAACCTCAATATTTTCGAAATAAGGAATTTCATGCAAGATGCAACCTACAAGAGGTTGGATGATATATGAGAATGCATGAATAAGATACTTGTTACCGAGATAGCAATGGCTTGATGTAGTAGATAAGAGTTCATCGATCATCCTAGCTTGACTCCAATTCTCATATGTTGACAACACCTTCCTTATAGATGAGACAAGCTTCCATTGCATCTCCAATGTACCTAAAACATTATTCAAGTACATCTTGGTCCCCAAACTTATTGGGTCCAACATGGTTAGACTAACCACAATATATAGGACACACTCCATATAAATATGTGCATATTTAGATGAAGTTTGAATTTCATGCACATCTTAGCCATTTAGGATTTGATGGAGTATATCCTACATAATGGATCAAAAGAAAGCAAGCATGCTACAAGTATAAACAAATTACATATAAGCATGCACCAAAACCTTTAAAGATCCAAGAAAGATATACTTTGGATAAAACACCAAAAGAATTAGATAAGGCATAGAGGTGCCACAAAACAAATTTGTTGTCCAAGTTTTATCTAAGAAGCAAATCACAAAAGATTTGTTCAACAAAGTTCAACAAATGAACTAAGAAGAAACCATTGAGCATAAAGGATGAAATAAAGCAAACATGCTCAAGGATTTATCTCATTCAAGCAAATAAATCATGTAAGAAAGAATGAGATAGCAAACTCCCCAAAAGAGCAAGGTTCAAACAAAATAAACCAAACTCTATACACTTTTCACAATGGCACAATGTACCGTAAGGAAAAGGTTTGTCTTCCAAAACAAACACTTGATATGAATCAAGAGAATTTATCAAAAGATTTTTCAAAGGGACAAGGAAGACACATGGGAGCAACAAAGATTTGTTGGAAGTAAAATAAGGCAATAAGAAACAATCCAAGGTGAAGATGATCCAAAAATTCAACCACATACAAGGTTATCAATTGTCAAAGACAATGAGTATATTGGAAATAATTTCCGGTGGAGTATTCACAATGTTAGTAAGGATCAACTTCACAATAAAAGGCATAGGATAAGTATATAGAATTGAGCACTATGCACGGATGAAGATTCTTGATAGCTTCAACTAGTCACACAATCACGCACGGCAATGATTAGAATAACTTGAAGCAAACGGTGTCCCAAATAAGATATAGAGATATGTATTTGAGGAAAACCGCACCAAGAATTTGATATTCAAACAAAAAGCCCACAAGATGAGTAATAAAATATTTTTATTAGGAATGGAGCTTGTTTGAGCAAACATGCCACCTAGGAACAAGATAATTAAGAGCATCAACTCTAAGTGGCATAACCTCATATGTTCACATTTTCTAGGCTTGTGATATGTACAAAACATATTACTCCCCCATAATGTGATAAAACATTTCTTCTAAATAAGAGGCAACTAAAATTCAACTAGAGATGATTAATGGATATTTAGAATTTGAATTTCTCATGAGTATGGCACACCACATAGTGACTAGATAATCTTGCAATATCAATACTAAGTGGTGATACCCATGTACACACATTTTAAAGAAAGAGAGATGCACAAATCATATCACTCCCCCAAAATGGGATGTTCCATTAATCACTTCAAAGAGAGCCAAATAAGATATCATCAAGATGCATTAGGCTCAAAGCAATACACAAGTATATGGTGAGTCCAACAAACATACTTGAATACACAAATAAGCAAGTAAGACACAACACATACATACACATATTTGGTACAAAACCAAACATGCAAAGGGGCAAGTAACTTACAATAATTATGATGAGTTGAAGTATAAGTTACCGCAAAGAGGAACATTGGATATAAGATATAGACGATAATCCATATGACTTGGCTTGGTCAAAATATAATATATGAAGATCCCTTAATTCTTCATGAAGTAGCCAAGTCTCCAATGACCTCCACATGCACCTTGATCAAGTTTGAGATTGTTGGTCCCCAACCAAGTTGGGTCCTAAGAGATTAGTCACAATAGGCTTGGCAACCCAAATGGTTCTTTTCTTGAAACCACTTTGAGTTCCAACAAACTTGGCAAACACATTGCCATCCTTATCCTTCCCTAGAGAATAATCATTATCAACAATTATAGGGTTAGATAAGGTACCACCTAAGCAAGAAGAAGCAAAGTGCCCCTTCTTACGACATAAGTAGCAAGTGTTCCCCTTTCTCTTCTTTATTGATTTCTTCTCTTGGGGAACAATATCTTGATTCTTCTTGGGAAGTGCCCTATCTTCAACTTGAGGTCGAGCATGAGCTTGACCTTGACCTTGTGGCCGTTTCCCTTGTTGTTTCTCACTCAAGTGCTTCTTTTTCTTCAATGGGCATGATCTAACATGATGCCCTTCAACCTTGCACTTGAAGCAAACCAACTTGGCCGGATCCTTGACTTTGTCTTGGCCCTTCTTCTTGTTGCTCTTGCTCTTGGACTTGTTCTTGTTATTGGAGTTGAATCCAAGTCCACTTTTGTCATTGGGGGATTGTTGCACACTTAGCATCTTGTCAAGTGCGGATTTCCCTTCATGACGCTTTTCCAAGTCTTTCTTCAAAGAAAGGACTTGAGCCTCGAGCTCTTTTATTTCCTCTACATGGTTAGTAGAAATACAAGTACTAGAGGAAGTAGAAGCTTCATTGTTAGAGCAACAAGGCAAAGTGAGTAATCCAACACAAGGTGTATCACTAGTTTGACTAGATGGATTACAAGGACTAGCACATGGCAATATAGCATTTGTAGTAGAGATTGTGCTAACATCCATATGAGGCTCACAAGATGTTACCTTAGTGATAATTGCCTCATGAGCTATCTTTAGCCCATCATAGGAAATTAGAAGATCATCATGAGAGCTTGAGAGCTTTTTATGACTTTCTTCCAATTCCCTATAATTGCTAGTTAGCATCTCAAGTTGAGCCCTTAGCTCAACATTCTCCTTTAAGGTCGATGCTTCACAAGAATTAGAGTTAGTAGCACAAGCATCAACAATAGTTTTCTCATTTTCATGCATATAGGATTCAATTTTTTGTGTAAGCATGAAATTAGCATGCTTCTCATCTTTTAGCTCATGCTTGAGGAGAGTGAATCTCATTTCCCCATTTTCAACATGGGACTCCAACTCCACTATGGTTTCCCTATATTTATTCAAGGTATCCATAGAGTGTTCGAGATAAGCACGAGCTTCTTTATTACCACGAAGAGAAGCATATACCATTGCCATATCATGCACCAAGGTATTATGTTCTTCATCATTATCATCATCATCACTCTCATCATTAGAGGATGTGTTAGGAGTCAAAGTAGGAGATACCTTTGATCCATTTGCCATAAGGCACATGTGCATACCGGAGGATGAAGATGAAGATATTCTTGAATCCTCATTTGAAATCATGTCTTGATCCATAGAGTGTTCGGTTTTCTCTACATTGTTAGTCAACAAGCAACTAGAGGAAATAGAAACATTTTTATTATGGGAGCAAGACAAGGCAAGCATATCCTCATGAGATCTATGTAAGCAATTTACACATGATATGCAAGGACTATCAACACAAGCATGTAGATTATTTTCAATGCAAGATGTGTTTAAGTCCAAAGAGGAAACATTGCAATGAGATAGAGATGAAGAGTCATCACTATTGAGCACAATATCAACATTGCAATTTCCCTCACCACTCACCATATCATTACCTTGTGTCTTGCAACACGTTGGTGAAGTGGAAGAAGATGATGACTCATCACGACCGGAGGTAGAAGCAACTTGGAGCTCTTCATGATGTGAAGGGGAAGAGAGCTCCTCGGAGTCACCACCGACCAATTGAGAAGTGGATCCACCAAACATTTCTTTAAGCTTGATCCACATCTCATGAGACGATTTTCGCTTTATATATATCAAGAACCTACGAAAATCGGGTCTCAAAGAGAATAAAAGCTCATTAGATACTTGAGCTTCAAGATGTAAGTTTTTCTCATCCTCTAAAGATAGATTTTGAGAATCCATCGGAGGAGAAAAACCGACATCTAGAAATTGCTCTATATGTGGACACAAGGTCCGAAGTTTACAAAGCAAGCAATTTCGCCACAAATGATAATTTGTGCCAACAAAGATAATTGTGTCATTGTGCACTAAATTACTAGCCGACATCTTTACTCTCAAGGCGGTGAAGCCTATAACAAGGAGAGACCTCGCTCTGATACCAATTGAAAGATCGAGATGTCGCCTAGAGGGGGGGGTGAATAGGCAATTACAAACTCTTGCGGATTTGTCTTGTATGAATGCGGAATTAAACTATCGTTTAGTTTACAAGCACAAACCCTAAATATGCTAAGCTCAACTAAGTGTAACAATAGCAACTAGAGCTAAGCAAGATAGGCACAAGATATATGTAGCACAAGTGATAGCAAGATATATGTACTTCAAGCACGATGGCTATCACAAGGAAAGAGAGCTCGGGTATAGAAATAACCGAGGCACGCGGAGACGAGGATGTATTCCCGTGTTCCCTTGCTTTGCAACAAGGTACGTCACGTTTGGAGGAGTGGAGGTCCCACGAAGGATTCCCCGCGCCACGAAGGCTCACCCTATTCTCCGAACCACACCCACGAAGGATAATGGCCCTTTCCTTATGGTTAGCTTTTCCTCCGCTCCGGAGATGGCAAGCTCCACAACCTCTTCACAAGCTCCACGAAGGAGAAGCCCGGGCCTCTTCACAATCTTCTTGAAGAGATCACCGGAGCACCAATCACCAAGCCAACTAGGAGGTCACCCTCCAAGAGTAACAAGCTCACGGTCTCTCACTCGAACAAATCGTGGTGGAGAGCTCAACACTATGCAATGATGCAAAGCAAGAACACCGGAGGTGTTCAAGTCCTTCAC
Organism: Lolium perenne; assembly: GCF_019359855.2. NCBI lineage: Eukaryota > Viridiplantae > Streptophyta > Magnoliopsida > Poales > Poaceae > Lolium > Lolium perenne. Next base: position 72,220,285 of record NC_067244.2, read on the forward strand.
ACTCAAATCCCACCAAAGCAACGAATGCTAGGATGAGATTGGAGAGGAAGAACAAGGGGGAAAGTCAACCAAAGACTCCAAGATCTAGATCCCAAGAGATTCCCTCACTTAGAGAAGAAATGGTTTGGTGGAAGTGTAGATCTAGATCTCCTCTCTCAAATCCTCAAATATGAGCAAGAATGATTGGAGGAATCAAGGGGGAGAGCAAGTTCTTCAAATAGCAACAATGGAGGTGAGAGAATGGGAAGAACTACTCAGCCCAAGGTGGAAGAAGGGCTATTTATAGCCCAAGAGCAAATATAACCGTTGGGGAAAAGTTGGGCTGAGTCAGCCGTCGAGGAGGCCGGTCAACCGGGCCTGGGACCGGGCCATCCGGTTCAGGACCCGGTCAGACCGGGCCACAGACCGGGCCATCCGGTCCACAGACCGGTCGACCGGGCTAGTGACCGGACCAAGCTGAAAAGCTTACTGGATAGTGCCCGGATGGCACCGGTCCAGGGGCCGGTTTGAACCGGGCCATCCGGTCAGACGGCCGGTCACGCTGGGCTAGAAACCGGACCAAGATTAAAAGCTTACTGGATAGTGCCCGGATGGCACCGGTCCAGGGGCCGGTTTGAACCGGGCCATCCGGTCAGACGGCCGGTCACGCCGGGCTAGAAACCGGACCAAGATTAAAAGCTTACTGGATAGTGCCCGGATGGCACCGGTCCAGGGCAGTTTGAACCGGGCCATCCGGTCAGAACGGTCACGCTGGCTAGAAACCGGGCCAGCAGGAAATCATGTTATACAAAAACTGTGATAACTTTTGTGTCCGGACCCCGATTGACATGAAACCAATTTTGTTGGAAAGATAACGACGAATAGAACCCCAACAAAAACTGGAAATATGGAGACTCCTCACAGAACATTTTAGATGATTTTAGAGAGGAAGTCTCCCACCGTCAAGAAACGGTAAAGACGTCCAAACTCGAAAACGCAATAGAAGATGCATGCGGATTCCGTTTTCGATGAACTTGGGCTTGTTGTAAAGCTAGCAACAAGCTCAAGAACCTCACACAGAGAAACACCAAGAAGCAATAGGGATATGCAAAGTATGCAAAGGATTGAGCTCTCTAAGACGATGCGATCAAGTTACCCAACCGAAAGCCCCTCTTGATAGTGCGGCTATTTATCCTATAATCCGGTCTCCCAACAACCACCTTGAGACCGGTAAAAGGAAAACCTAGCAAGGCCATACCTTTGCCTTGCGCATCCCGCTTGATCTTGATGATAGCTCTTCAAGCTCCACTCAAGCCGGAATGCCTCACTTGATCATCGTCGCTTCGTGAAGACTCACAAATGCTCCCCCATACACCATGATGGGAAAGCTCTATTGATGCACATCTTCACATGTCCATTATCACCAAATGGACGGCAAGCTTCAAGCATGTGATCCACTTGAGATGCTCATCTTGAACTTGCCCGACTTAACCTTGTACCTTCTCATACTCTCATAAGATAGAGCATGGCTAATATTGAGTTCCACATAAGAACTCCATCTTCATTTCTTTTTCTTGATCATATCACATATGTATCTTCAAACCGATGATCTTGATGCCAATACACAAGGTATACCTTTATCTTCATGGCATCCATACTTGAATCCAACACATGGAGAACAAGTAGTACCTATGGAATATTCCTTCATATAAACTCAATGAAAACATTAGTCCATAGGGGTTGTCATTAATTACCAAAACCACACATAGGGGCAATATACCCTTACACTTGGCTCATACCGGCCCAGCAAAATTTGGCCTGTTTGGTTGCATGGACTCGCTCGCGTTGTTGCAGGGCACGGTTCTTGAACCACCCTCGGGCAAGGCCCTGGAGAAACGTCCAGTTTACCTTTTTCTAGCGATGTAGACAAATCTACGCAGCCATGCAAAAGTGAATCTTTCGATGCAAACATTGCACACGCTCTTGCTTATGCCCACTCTCTCTTACACTACTCCACACTCTCTCTCTTCAAATCAAGACAATCATAGTCCGAATAAAAATAAGGTGTACATGAAAAAGATGCGTCTCGATGATATGAATCAATTCCCACACAATCGGTTTCGAGTTTCGCCGGTCGTAAATCGTCGATTTCGTGTATGAAAGTTCTAAGCGAAATTTGCCAAATTCATCGCACACGCTCAACCGTTTGAAATTTCCTTCGAGGAGTAGGTTTCATGGTGGTGTTCGGCGACATCGTTGGCGACATTGTTGGCGACATGGTGACGTGTCTGACAAGCGTAAACAACGGTGTTATGGTGGTGTTCGTCTTCGTGTTCGACGACATGGTGGTCTTTTCTTCAAAAAAAATAGGTTTCTTAGTGCAAGTGATGTTAAAGGGCTTCCTTGTAAAATATACCGCCACGTGTGTTGGATTGAATGCATCTCTAGACCTTCTAGACCCCTTTTCTGTTCAGAAAAAAATGGGCACCACTAGGAATCGGCACCCGGCATTTCGCTTCCCATCGGACCACCTTGTTGCCGTAGGATTGAAAGTGGTCTGGCCGTTAGATTTTCTAGCAGGCCCCGCGCGTGGGGATATCAACAGAATAAGCTCCCTTAAAAGCGGCCCACTCCCTCCCTCGATTGTTTCCAAAACAAAATTTCTGTTAATCACTTTAGTATAAAAACTTCCGTTAATCTCGTGCTTCCAAGCGCCCCGCTGCTTCGGTGGTTTCCAAAACAAACTTCCTATAATAACGTTGCTTCCATATGTGCTCTCGAAATTCACTCCGGTAATCTCGCATGATTCAGTATACACTGATGCTCTCGTTTCAGAAAAATATATAAATATATATACATATTACATAGTGATGCTTCATTTTCATTCCGTGCTCCAATATTAGCTCCTGTGGGGATTTTCCAATATTGAAATCACTTGACGCACGTATTTGAACTTTAACGGCATTTTAGGAAACCAATTTCGGATCAGGTAACTAATGCACTAGAAAAATGAGATTACACACCAGTTTGTTTCCTCAGAAGCAACTTTAGTTTCCAATGATATTCAGGTTTGCTTCCTTATGAAAGAATATGTTTTTTCAAGGGCGGTGAACTTAATTTAGAGTGCAGCTTAATTTTGCTTCCTACCGGGAATACTTTGCTTTTGGTGGTCAGTCGATTTTCTTCAAAGATTGGAGGTTTTCCATCTAGTACAAGCAGGGATTTCTTTCGGCATAGCATTAAATTGCTTCCGACCAATCAATATTGTTTCTATGATATTGCTTCCAAAGAAAATAGTGTTTGCTTCTCATGTAACAATTACATGTAAGAAAAGAGTGCAGCTTAATATTTGTTGATACATTATTGCTTCCAACGCTTCTAATTAAAGAAAAATGCATTTGGTTACAGTAATAACATATTTTGCTCCAACATACAACAAGAATGAATCCACATGGTTAAGTCGTCTGGGAATAATGCCACCATGATCCATCTCGATGGCGATGGTGATGGCGCATTCACCGTGACGTCAGTGGTAGCAGCGAAGCACTGGTTGACTTTGCAGGACATACCGGTGAAGCATGCCCTAACATCGGCACTGCCTTTTAGGCGGATGTTTTAAGGAAGAGTGACGAAAAGATCGAAGCGAGGAGTGTAAGCAGCTAGGATATATCGAAGATGAACAGCAGGGGCTCGTCAACGACCTGCAACAGCAACCTCCTCGTCGTGGGTAATCACCATGCAGCGATAAAAGATCTCCTAGAAATAACAAAATAAGATATAAGTTTATCCATATATTTAGATTGCATCGAGAAAGCAAAAGTAGGTAGCATAAAAATTTGGAAGCACAAGAGGGTTAGTGATGTAGCGATCATTGTTGTTACCGGAAGCATGGATGGAAGTAGGTATGTTACATGGTTTGCTAATGGAATATATACAATTAGGATGGAAGCATAGCAAGAAATCAGTAGAAGCGCCTACTGAGTAGTAACGAAGTACAACTAATTTACCAATGAAGCATCTAAGTTACATAGAGGACTAGAGGTTGAGTACGTTAACCTACTACTGTACCTCAATGAAACATCTAGGATAAGTATGAAGCATATCATAGGATATTATCTGAAGCAGTAGAAATTAAGATGGAAGCATAGCGAGAAATCAGTAGAAGGGTATACTGAGTAGTAACGAAGTACTACTAATTTACCAATGAAGCATCTAAGTTACATAGAAGACTAGAGGTTGAGTACTTTAACCTACAACTGAACCTCAATGAAACATCTAGGATAAGGATGAAGCACATCATATGATATTATGTGAATCAGTAGAAATTAAGATGGATATTATGTTATTTGAATCGTCACACAAGATTATTCGCATGAGAATGTATGCAATGTCGAGGTTGAGTAACAATGAAGCATTGTGCATTAAGCATTGAAGCATAGTACATCGATGTGAGTATTTGAAGATCTAACTAAATATTTGGAGTACCATGTAGAGTCATAAAAATTTAGAATTGAAAATCATCAGTACTTGCTGCTAACATGCATGTAAAGCAAAATTCAGTGATGGGAAAACCGATTTCATCATAGTTTATTATTTTACACAGTACAAGCAAGACACGAAAAAATGATATCAACAAATATCTATTGTACCAATATATAATCAATCAGTAGCGCACTTGTATTTCAAAGCAAGTGGATCAATTTGCTTTACACATATTTGAACCTTGAAATAAACATGAGGTGAGATGAGTGTGAACCTAGGTCAGCCGAGTATATGAAGGCCGATTCCTGCAGTCCCCGCCCATGTTGTTGTCGTTGAAGAAATGATCTGTCAAAAGATGCATGTCAGCTGCCTTCTGCTGCAGCTGATCCCCTCCGCCGGCAGGTGAACCTTCCCTCCTCCCTCTTTGAAACACGGGATTCTATATACGGCCACACGTACTGCGTCGGCGACCGCCCCTCACACGAGACGAGCTATGCGGGGGGCGCTGGAGTCGATCTAGATTGGAGGAAGCGGCAAGGTGGGAGAGTTGGGGCGATGCATGGAGAGCAGTGGTATCGGGGAAGCAGAGCGACGATGAAGGCGGCGCGTTTCGATTTGGGGAAGCAGGTCAATCCGTCAACGTGGGGATTTGGGTTGGGAGGCATTACATGCATAAATTTCGGAGTGAGTGATATGAGGGATTTTGGCAGGGAGTTATGCGTTCTTAATGGAGAAAAAAAGCAAGGTGCAGAAGAGACCGTTCGATGGAGATAAAATGAGCGTCATTGGAGAGGTCCGATGAAACAACTCTCATCGGACTCCGTTCTATAGTGTTTACCAAAAAAAATCTGCCAACGGCACCAAACGGCCTAGCCTCGGTATCTCCGCGGCGGGCGGCTTTTTCCCCGGAATTGCGTGGGAGGGACGGACCTCCGCCCCGATTCGTCATCCGTGCCGTGGCCTTGCGGGACTCTTCCTCCCTCCCATCGGAGCAGCCTATAAATTCCCAACTCCTCTCTTCTCGTCTCCACACAAAATCCAATCCAATTCCCTCCCTTCTCCTCTCACAGAGGGATCCCAGACCGATCGAAATCGAAGCCAAGGCCCCCTCGTCCTCCTCAAGGTACGCGAGTCTCCAATCGCTCCTCCTGCCCGTCTTATTTGATTTGATTGTTATTGAATCCGCTCGTTCGTGTAGTAGATCTGCTGGCTGAGGCGTTATTGTGGTTGATAGATAGATCGATGTAGGTTCGGCTCGGATTATCGTGAAATCCCCCTCGATTATCTCTGGATTGCTATAGCCTTTTATTGTTGATCGGTTGCTGTTGGTTTGGCTCGGGTTACCGTCAAATTCTCCTATATTATCCCTGAAATTATTGAGCAGATCTGCCGATTAGAGGTGCGTCTGATATTAATTCGGTTCATCTATCTAGGTGTCGCTGTCTGATTCCGGTCGGTTGCTGTCGTCGTAGTATTCTTGTAGATTTCTGATCCTTAGCGCTCACGACGTGTGTTATATTGCACCTATCCCTGATACGCGCGGAATTTGCCTTGGGTCTCATAGTTGCTTGTCCGATCCAAACTTTATGCGATCGGCTATACTCTGCAAATCATGCGCGCTTGATGGTAATCGTTGATTCATCTGGAGTCGCCTAGCTTGTTGCGTGCTTAACCCTGACATGTTAGAAACTTAGAACTTGATCCGTTAATGAGTCGCCTGTTCATATTTTTGTTGAGATGTTCGTTAGTTCATACCAGTTAAGAACTCTCTTGGACCATCAGATTTCCTAGTTAGGATTTCGTAGCTCTGGTTTTTGTATTGCTTATGTCGTGCAGATGCTCTGGTTCCTGTATTGCTTATGTCCTGCAGATGCTATGGTTCTTGTATTGCTTTTGTCCTGTGGTTCTTGTATTGCTTATTGTCCTGCAGATTTGAGATCACCGTGTCTTACTCTGGTCTACTTTGTGTTTACAGATGCAGATCTTCGTGAAGACCCTCACCGGCAAGACCATCACCCTCGAGGTCGAGTCCTCGGATACCATCGACAACGTTAAGGCGAAGATCCAGGACAAGGAGGGCATCCCCCCGGACCAGCAGCGCCTCATCTTTGCTGGCAAGCAGCTTGAGGACGGCCGCACCCTCGCTGACTACAACATCCAGAAGGAGTCCACCCTCCACCTTGTCCTCCGCCTCCGTGGTGGCATGCAGATCTTTGTCAAGACCCTCACTGGCAAGACCATCACCCTGGAGGTCGAGTCCTCTGACACGATCGACAACGTGAAGGCCAAGATACAGGACAAGGAGGGCATCCCCCCGGACCAGCAGCGCCTCATCTTTGCCGGCAAGCAGCTCGAGGACGGCCGCACCCTCGCTGACTACAACATCCAGAAGGAGTCCACCCTCCACCTGGTGCTGCGCCTCCGTGGTGGCATGCAGATCTTCGTCAAGACCCTCACTGGCAAGACCATCACCCTGGAGGTTGAGTCTTCTGACACCATCGACAACGTCAAGGCCAAAATCCAGGACAAGGAGGGTATTCCCCCGGACCAGCAGCGCCTCATCTTTGCTGGAAAGCAGCTCGAGGATGGCCGCACCCTTGCAGACTACAACATCCAGAAGGAGTCCACCCTCCACCTTGTGCTCCGCCTTCGTGGTGGTATGCAGATCTTTGTCAAGACCCTCACTGGCAAGACCATCACCCTGGAGGTTGAGTCCTCTGACACCATTGACAACGTCAAGGCGAAGATCCAGGACAAGGAGGGTATTCCCCCGGACCAGCAGCGTCTTATCTTTGCTGGAAAGCAGCTTGAGGATGGCCGCACCCTTGCGGATTATAACATCCAGAAGGAGTCCACCCTTCACCTTGTCCTCCGCCTCCGTGGTGGGATGCAGATCTTCGTCAAGACCCTCACTGGTAAGACCATCACCCTGGAGGTTGAGTCTTCTGACACCATCGACAACGTGAAGGCAAAGATCCAGGACAAGGAAGGCATCCCCCCGGACCAGCAGCGTCTCATCTTCGCCGGTAAGCAGCTTGAGGATGGCCGCACCCTGGCGGACTATAACATCCAGAAGGAGTCCACCCTCCACTTGGTGCTCCGCCTCCGTGGTGGCCAGTAGGTGCCTAGCCATGGAGCTGCTTATTTCTGTGGGTTCATAAGTCTGATGCTGTTGGTGTGCTCCAGTGGAGCTGTCATTGTGTCCTCTTATCTGGTCATGTATTTTGTTCTGTGGTGTTGATGTCTACTTTACTTGTATTTACAAACTTCTGCTGTGATGCAGCAGCTTTGGTTGAACTGTGATGAATGAATAATTGAACCTTGAACTTAGTGTGAAATTCTGTTGTGTCTGCCTATCTCTTTGCTGCTGTGTTCTTGTTCTCTTCAAGTGGTTCTTTGGATTTTGTCTCCTTTGACTTCAGCTCAAATTTAGCGGATAGATGAAAAAGAAACTAACACTTTATTTTCCATGATAAATAAGATTATACAATAGAAAATGAAGTTTGTCTAGCCTCGTCCGCATGTTGGCATAACGAGATGATGTACCTACCTTGAGGAGCTAAGTTCTAAATTTCCTTGAGATAAGCTCTGAATTGTTTGCCCTCGGATGTTTGCTGTTTTACTGTTTGTAAAATTCGAGTAGCCATTTTGTAAGTTGCCGGTTGTAGCACGTTGCGATCTTATGGAGTCATGAACATCATCCATCGTGCATTCGTGCTTCCAGTAGTCTCCCCGCCAAGTGGAGAAACTGAGAATTCCTGCTGCCCTCCTTGATGCTCTGCAGCTGAGTGTACGTACATGTAGAACCATGTTGCTAGTTGGTTATTCTCCGTGATATCAACAAATGTTTAAAGTTCAGGTTGCAGTAATTTTGATAATAATGAATATGTTCTTCTTAAGTGATTTTCCCGTCCCAACTTCAAATTTGGTGGGCGATATGTAAGACGAGAAGCATTTTTCAGATAATCTCGTTACAGATTTATGTATCTTCTTATGTTCTGACCAATTTTTCGCAAGTGCAGAGTTCCTGACTTTCTCCACGCCGGTGAATTTTCCTTGGGCTATGTGAGCAATTGAGGTACGCAGCTTGAATCAAATGTGCAATTTAATACAATCACCCATATACGGTACTTAAACTATGGGATGCCTTTGCCTCTCCTGAGTCATGCCTACCATTCCCATCCGATGAATAGGACCACGAGATAGCTGGAAAAGAGAGACAACAAATCAATCTGAGCAGTTGTTTGAAAAAAAAAACCAAGAACCGCCGTATAATTTACATGCACTTGGTTCGGAAGCCTACCATGCACGGCCGTGTTGGCTTTTTTTCCTCCATTTCAAAAACAAGACAAGTATTTTTTGTCAAAAGTCAATGTTTTCTAAATTTGATAAAGTTTTTATATAGTTAAAAGTAGACTAACAACAATACCAAATGAATAGATTCACCATAAAAAAAATTAGAATTTATTTCTTTAATATAAATGTTCATACTTTTTTTTGTATATATTTGGTCAAACTAAGTGTAATTTGATTTATCATTTTGGAACCGAGGTAGTACTTCCATTTTGTGAGGAGTGAATTCCTCTCTTCATTTACCATTTGGATAACTGAAAATACAATTTCTTCTCTTTGTAATGAATTAGAAATTAGAAGAACTCCTGTCCCTGCCTTGGAAAAAATAAAAATAAAAGACTCGGAGAGAGATATAATCTCTGGCTAGTGCAAATTTACGTTTTATTCAAACTTCATGAGTGACGACAAATTGATTTTGTTAGCTTTTCAAGGAGATGTATCCATGTTTGATCGTCCACTCCATATTCCAGTGGTCATTAACATTCTTGAGAGTCCAATATGACCATCCAAAAGTGGCCTGCCCATAGACATCCATCTTCGCCTTCGCCTACATCGGTAGTCTTCTTTTGCTGTGTTGGGCACTAGCCATTTTGTGAGGAGTGCATTTCCTCTCTTTGTTTACCACTTGGATAATTGAACATACACTTTCTCCTCTTCACATTAGCGCAAAAAAAGAACACTCAGAGAGATTTGGGCTCCGGCTAGTGCCAATTTATTCATCATAAATTGTTATTATTCAAACTTCATGATTGATAACATATCGATTCTTAGCTTTTCAAGAAGATGTATCCATTTTTTTTATCATCCACTGCATATTCTAGTGGTCATTAACATTCTTGAGAGTCCAATAGGCCCTCCAAAAGTGGCCTGCCCAAAGACATCCATCTGCACATTGGCGTACATATGGTACTCTTCCTTTGTTGCGTTGGGCACTAGCCACTCAGTCACGTATTCTCCTGTGAAAACATAATACTCTGTAGTAATAACATGCATATATTTCTTAGTAAATTTGAAGATCAGCGGGCGGCGGGTCCAAAATAGGATGGATCGGTGAGCTTGCCAGAGAAGTTGGTCCTGTCGAAGTCGATGTTCTGCTCCACGGTGTGGTTGTTGAAGATGCTATTGAACACGGTGCAGTAGCGCACGTCGAGGATGCTTCCGGGGAGCCTGCTGGCGAAGTCGAGGAGCTCCGTGGTGTTCTCCCTGATCCCGATCTGGTTGGACATGACCACATACTGTCGACAAGTGCCTCCTGACGGCGTGGTACCAGTCACGGTAGTACTTCGTCAGGCTTGCCAGTGACGTGCCGGGTGCCAGCGACTCGTTCATCAGCTCCACCTCCAGCGAAGAACCATGTTGCTCGATGGTTATTCTCCGTGATATATAAAGGTTCAGGTTGCAGTAATTTTGATAATCATGAAAATGCTCCTTCTCAAGTGATTTTGCCATCCCAACTTCAAATTTGGTGGGCGTTATGGATGAAGAGAAGCATTTTGTCATTACAGGTTTATGTATATTCTGACCAATTTTTCGCAAGTGCAGAGTTCCTAACTTTCTCCGCGCCGGTGGATGTTCCTTGGGCTACATGAGAAATTGAGGTACACAGCTTGAATCAAATGAGCAATTTACTACGATGACCTTGTACGGTACTAGTAAACAATTGCCTTTGCCTCTCCTGAGTCCTGATGCCTACCATTTCCATCCGATGAATAGGACCACGAGATAGAGGGAAAAGAGGGAACAAATCAATCTGTGCAGTTATTTGGAGAAAAACAGAATAGACATATAATTTACATGCACTTGGTTCGGAAGCCTACCACGCACGGCCATGTTGGCTTTTATTCCCTAATTATTTTAATAATGTTTTCTTCAATATTGTAAATGTTCATTTTTTTTTTGTATATATTTGGTCAAGCTAAGTATACTTTAACTAAATTTATACGACTATATTTTTCGGAACGGGGGGTAGTACTTCCATTTTGTGAGTAGTGCATTTCCTCTCTTTCTTTACCACTTGCATAACTGAACATACACTTTCTCCTCTTCACATTGTCACAATAAAAAACATTCGTAGAGAGATTTAAGCTCCGGGCTAGTGCAAATCTGTTCATCATAACTTGTTATTCAAACTTCATGAGTGATAACATATCGTTTATCTTATCCTTTCAAAGAGATGTATCCATTTTTGATCATCCACTTCATATTCCAGTGGTCATTAACATTCTTGAGAGTCCAATAGGCCCATCCAAAAGTGGCCTGCCCATACACATCCATCTGCGCCTTGGCGTACATCTGGTACTCTTCCTTTGTTTCGTCGGGCACTAGCCACTCAGCCCATTCTCCTCTAAAAACATAATAATAATTAAATGCATAGATTTATTAATAATTTGAAGATCAGCGGGCAGCGGGTCCAAAACAGGATGGATAGGTCAGTTAACACTTGACAAAGGTGAGAGAGCCGTTGTGTGTGTGGTGACTTTGCTGAGCTCGCTGGAGAAGTTGGTCAGCTAACACTTATCTTGAGGAGCTAAGCTCGTTTGCCCTTGCGGCCAAGCCGCAGTTTTACTGTTCATGAAATTCGAGTAGCTGTTTTGTAAGTTGCCCGTCATGGACATCTATCATGAGTTTGATCGTGCTTCTCCAGTAGTCTCCTCCCCACCAAGAGGAGAAACCGAGAATTCCTGCTGTCCTCCATGACGCTCTGCAGCTGCGTGTACACGAAGAACCATGTTGCTCGTTGGTTATTCTCCGTGATATGTACAGATTTAGGTTGCAGTAAGCCAGTAATTTTGATGATCATGAAAATGTTCCCTCTCAAGTGATTTTGCCATCCAAACTTCAGATTTGGTGGGCGATATTGTAGGACGAGAAGAATTTTAGATAATGCCGTTACAACTTTATGTACCGATCTTCGTATATTCTGACCAATTTTTCGCAAGTGCAGAGTTCCTTACTTTCTCCGCGCCACTGGGCTACATGAGCAATTGAGGTACGCGGCTTGAATGAAATGAACAATTTACTACAATCGCCCATATATGGTACTAGTAAACAATGAGATGCCTTTGAGGCTTGACTCTCTCCTGAGTCCTGATTTCCCATCCGATGAATAGGACCACAAGATAGAAGGAAAAGAGAGACAACAAATCAATCTCTGCAGTTATTTGAAAAAAACACAGAATCAAACGTATAATTTACATGTACTTAGTTCGGAAGCCCACCACCACCACGCACGTCCATGTTGGCTTTTCCCCCCTCCGTTTCAAAAATAAGGCATGTGATTTTTGTCAAAAGTCAAGGTTTTCTATATTTGATCAATTTTTATACATAGAAGTACAGCCAACATTACTACCAAATCTATAGATTCACCATATTGTAAATGTTCATATTTTTTTATATAAAACTAAGTATACTTTGACTAAACTTATAGGACTTAATTTTTAAAACAGAGGTAGTACTTCCATTTTGTGAGGAGTGCATTCATCTCTTTCTTTCTTTCCTTAGTAATGAATTTGAAATTAGAAGAACTCCTGTCCTTTCCTTGGCAAAAATAAAAAAGACTCATTGAGGGATATGAGCTCGGCTAGTGCAAATTTATTCATCATAAATCGTTATTCAAACTTCATGAGTGGTGACATATCAATCCTAGCTTTTCAAGGAGATGTATCCATTCTTGATCATCCACTGCATATTCCAGTGGTCATTAACATTCTTGAGAGTCCAATAAGCCCATCCAAAAGTGGCCTGCCCATAGACATCCATCTGCGCCTTTGCATACATCTGGTACTCTTCCTTTGTTGCATTAGGCACAAGCCACTCAGCCACCCATTCTCCTGTGAAAACATAATAATAATAACATGCATAGATTTCTTAATAATTTGAAGATCAGCGGGCGGCGGGTCCAAAACAGGATGGATCGGTGAGCTAACACTTACCCACAAAGGTGAGAGGGCCGTTGTGCGTGGTGACCTTGCTGAGCTCGCCGGAGAAGTTGGTCCTGATGAAGTCGATGTTCTGGTCCACGGTGAGGTTGTTGAAGATGCTGTTGAACACGGTGTAGTAGTGCACGTCGAGGACGCTTCCGGGAAACGCGCCGGCGAACTCGAGTAGCTCGGTGGTGTTCTCGCCGATCCCGAGCCGGTTGGACATGACCACATAGGCCGTCGACGAGTGCCTCCTGACGGCGTGGTACCCGTCCCGGTAGTACTTCATCAGGCTAGCCAGCGACGTGCCCGGCGCCAACGGCTCGTTCATCAGCTCCACCGCCAGCAGGCTCGGGCTCTTGGCGTACCTGCAAAACCATTAACCGATTCAGGTGAAGTGAAGGCCAAGGTTAATTTGCTCTTGGAGATCGATTCGCTGGATGTTTAATTTGCTTATCGATCTGCAGGCTGACCTGGACGCGAGGAACTCGATGACCTGCACCGTTTGCGCGATGTTGGCGTCGGTGGTTCCCCAGTTCTGCGTGCCATCTCTGGAGGAGCTGTGCTCCCAGGGGTTCTGTGACCCCGGAGCTGCGTGCAGGTCGACGATCACACCCAGATTGTACTTCCTGTCCACGTACACGGCACACAGGTTGAAATGTTGAATATAAGTAAGATTGATGATATGGTGAAATGTATCTTAGGAATTTGAGCAAAAACATTCAGACTTACTCTGCCCATTTGAATGCGTTGTCCAAGGTTTTGAGCGAGCCTCCAACGTAGGGAGCCGGAGGGCTGGGGTCGCTGGCGATCCACCATCCGACCGGGATTCTCACCGCCGTCAGCCCGCTTTCTGAGATGAACCTGAAGTCTTCTTCAACTATGTATGTTTTCCAGTGGTTCTGCAAATTTACCAGCCATGTAAGTCACTTGAAATAACTTCATCAGAGGTAGTAGACAAAAATGTGCGCGCTCATCAGAGGTAGTAGACAAAAATGTGCGCGCTTATGCCTGTTAGTTTGTTCGTTTATTCAGTGACAGTTGCGGACTCGAAAGCTCCAAACCATATATTGTGTACAGTATATTGCAGCTTGTGTTGTTATTACTGTCCATCTACAGTTAGTTATTTGTCCTAGTTTGCCACTTGCATTCACGTGCCGAACTCTTGAAAGGAATTGCAGATAATGGTAACGCGATCTCGCTCTAACATGTTGGGATATTTTGCTTCCGACACGGAGCTATTCGCGCACCAATAATTCCCAGTAGGACAGGGTGTTTCTACACCCGGGTGCATATGCACCCTTTATTTGAAACGCATATTAAATATATTTAAAAATGTTAGAAAAATACAAATAAAAATTCTTTGTGTATACCTTGACATGTTACATGCTTACAAAGTTGTTTCAGCAAAAACCGATATGTTTCATGCCTTGTGCAAAAAAGACAAATCTTAGGTGCTAAAATAGTCTATTTTTTGAGGCATTATTTGCCTTTTTTACACAGGGTACAAAAAATGTTGGTTTTAGGTGAAAATTTACGTGCACACATAGAACATGTCCCTCTACATGCTAAATTTTTTTCCTAAATTTTTTACGGTTTGGAAATTCATATGCCTACTAAGAGAAGAAAATCAAATCTGATCCCGGGTGCATATGCATTTGTTTTCTTCTCTTAGTAGGCATGGACCCCTTAAGAACAGGATAGTGCAAGCAACCAGCGAGACACATCACATGGAAATTATTGGTGTCTTACCTTGAGAACCGGTGTAGCCTTGGACGTGCCGTATCCGTTGCAGATCTGGTACTCCCCTTGCAGCTGCCCGACTTTGGTCACTGCAAACACCGACGGGTCGTCGTCGCCCCAGCTCGTGCTCTGGCCGTAGTCCGCTGTCATCGAGCCATCTTTCTTTGCCTGCAATACGTGTAAATTTTACGAAATGGGAATGAAAAATTGCCGGCCAAACATGCTGTTTTTGGCTCGGCGACAGGCTGAAGTACTTGTTAAATGTTGACTAGTATTTGATTTGTCATGGCAGTCTAGTGGCATATCCTAAATAGTTAAGAAATGATTATCAAAAAATGAAAACAATACTAGCAAGTAGAGTTAGGCAGGAAGACTAGTCGTAATGCGTTGAACCACCGGCGGCGCGCCAGCGCTAGCGACGTTTGCAAAAGAAGGTTCCATGCGCCGAAGCCGACCCACTAGCTTATCCAGTGTGCGCTCTAGCTTTCTTAAAATGATTATCTTGTCACCTGCAAGAAGAAGCCGTTTGGCGCCATAATGCGCGTCCTGGTCTTGTCGGGGTTGCGCACTAGCTGGAACGCCTCCGACTGCCCCGGCGACAGCGCCGTCGCCACTACCGCGCCGTCGGTGGCCACGCCCATGAACTGCCCGCCGAACACCCTCAGGTTGAACGTCGTCTCGTTGATCCTCCACAGCTGAAGCAAACACTCAGTCAGACCAGACCAGTTCTCTCGTACATATAAACAGCACGAACGACACTAGTCACTAGCTAGCACGCTACGTTGTAAGATGATCAATCCAACCTTGAAGGTCTCCCATCCGGAGGCCTGCGTCCGGTTCGCGACGACCACCGTGCCGCCGCCCTGCTCGGCGGCGAAGTAGACGCCCCACGGCACCGATTTGAACTGCAGCTGCGTGCCATCCTGCGCATCGTGCGTACGTTTACCAAGAGCAAGAAACCAGTCAAGCCAAAACAGAGCGCCATTAACGCACGCACGCACGTACACGACGAAGCTACTAGGTTAAATTATGTACCAAGAGATCCTTGTTGGGGATGCCGTCGAAGAGGGAGGGGAGGATCCAGCCCTCCGTCACGAGCCAGCCGCCGAGGCAAACCGCCCGGACGGGGAGGCGAGAGGAGCTCTTGGGCGGTGGCGGCGTCGACCTCTTGCCATGGGAGGGGGAGCAGAGCCATGAGAAGCACAGGAGGAGGAGGCAGACGCTGTGGAAGAGACGGCTGCTGGTGCCATGGCGGCTCATTTGCATGGCTGCTTGCTTTGTCCGATCGAGTGGCTGGGCATTCTACTCTGCTCTGCTCGGCACGCATATATATGGGCGTGGAGATGTGATGAGTAATGGTCAGAGCGTCGGTGATGAACGCAAGATTAGAGAGGGAGGTTGTCCTCGTCAGAGGGCGGCCGCCGTTTACTTCGACCAGCTGGTAATGGAATAGGCTCAGCTCAGTCAACCTTCTGAAGATTCAACTGGTAAATAACTAAATACTCCTATGTGCGAACATAGATTGATGACTAAGTATCTCTTAAGAAAACAATGTCATTAAATCCACCTTGCATGACTCTATCGTACGTCTGGATGAAATTAAGGATGCTGACCATAATTTAGGATCGTATTTTCAAACGAAGAAAAAAGAGTCCTCCGCGCCAAGGAATCCTCTACCCCTATTCTTTCTAATGCAGTTACTGATATGTTGAAAGTTAGTATGAATGTATGATTGAGAGAGTCAAGTCAGATGATCTAATTAATGGGGGTGGTGCCTCACCTTGTGGAAAACGATTTCTCTATTGTACAATGTGCAGAACTGCAGATAATACCATCCTCTGTATGGATTTTGATATCAAAAGACACAAGGAACCCGAAACTATTGCTCAATGCATTTGAGCAACTGTCGAAAACACGAGTGCCAAAACGAGCAGCGTACTTCAGTTCTAGATCAAGTTTGGAAAGTAACAAACAAAATTACAAATACTGATTTGCCAAGTGAAGTGTGGGGGCCTCGGTGTCTTGTATAAAAAGATGTGAGTATGTTAGCAAGATGGTTATTCAAGTCTATCAATGAGGATGATGTGTGATAGTTATCTGAGATAAAATACTTGGGATCAAAGACTCTTACCCAAATAGAGTGCAAACCAAGGGGAATACAATTTTGGGCAGCCTTTATGAGTGTCAAATGGTTCTTTGTTTTGTTTTACTTTGTTTCTTATGATATTAAATACTCTCAAAGGTGAGGGAAACAAGTGTTGAACCAGTACGTACGGGACTACCAGGAGAAGGCGATCGGGAGGCGGCCGGAAAAAACCCATCTAGGGTTCCGTCCGCTCTGCCTTCGGTGGCCTTGGGGCCTGTTATAAAAGCGACAAGCAAATAACGAAGAACGATAAAGGTAAACGCAATAGAGACACAAGATTTAAGGTGGAAAATCCCTTCCAACACAGAAGGGAAAAAAACCACGGGCGCCAGCTAGCAAAATTTCGTTATATCGGGAAGTGTTTATAAACGTCGTGGGTTATCTTATAATCGGATAAACCCTAGCCGACGGCTTACAAGATGTATATATAGCCGGTGCCAATGATCCGTACCGTACCGCGGGGGGCTGCCACCCCCCGCGCCCCCTTCCCAGGCGTCCCTGCAGGGCACGACGTATGGGCTAACTTCAGACTCCGCTACGCTTCGGCCCAAGCCTACCTGGCGACGGGCCTCGCTCCGCTCGTCAGAAGTTAGCCTCCCTTTAGTATATAAATTTGGATCACAATATAACAAACTCCACCTTGAGACAAATTCCATCTTGTAGCATGAACTTTAACAATCTCCTGAACAACAAAGAAAAAACACTTGCTGGCGCCAACATCCACTTGGGCTAAATAGTTATACCGACCAAGCTCCAGCAAAGCTCAAACTTGGAAACAAGAACTGGCTTTATCATCATATCAACAGGATTATCATGAGTACTTATCTTGCATATATACCTTCAGTTTACCTTGAGGAACAATGCCGCACACATAATGGTACTTGATATCAATGTGCTTTGTCCTCTCATGGAACATTTGATCTTTAGTAAGGTATATTGCACTTTGACTGTCAGAAAACAAGTTAATGCAAGAATCATCTCCACAAAGCTCAGCATACAAACCTTTCAACCAAACAGACTCTTTGCAAGCTTCATTAATTGCTATATATTTTGCTTCGGTCGTAGATTGGGCAACAACAAGTTGTAACGTTGCCTTCCAACTCACAGCACATCCACCAACAGTGAACACATAACCTGTGAGGGATCTTCTCTTATCCAAATCGGTAGCAAAATCTGAATCCACATAGCCTACGAGTCCCTCACCGGTCTTGCCAAACTTCAAGCAAGCTTTGGATGTGCCACGAAGGTATCTGAAAATCCACTGAACAGTTTTTCAATGTTCTTTACCAGGATCAACCATGTATCGACTGACCAAACTCATAGCATATGATAAACCAGGGCGAGAACAAACCATGGCATACATTAAGGAACCAACAACACTAGAATATGGAACTCGTGACATGTACTCAATATCTTCATCAGTACTAGGGCATTGCAACGCTGACAATTTGAAGTGAGAAGCAATAGGTGTACTAATAGACTTTGCATCATGCATATTAAAACGATGAAAAACTTTTTGAATGTAATTTTGCTGACTAAGAAATAACACACTAGATTTTCTGTCTCTTGTAATTTTCATACCTAGTATTTTCTTAGCAGCACCTAGATCCTTTATCTCAAATTCACTACTTAATTGTGCTTTCAAAATAGTGATCTCTATCTTGCTCTTGGCAGCAATCAACATATCATCAACATATAACAACAAGTATATAAGTGATCCATTAACAAACTTGATATAAACACAGCTATCATACTGAGATCTCTTAAACTCATGTGCAAGCATAAATAAATGAAACCTTTTATACCATTGTCTTGGAGACTGTTTCAGACCATAAAGAGACCTCTTTAGCTTGCAAACAAGATCCATCTTACCAAGCACAACAAAACCTCCAGGTTGGTCCATGTATATCTCCTCCTCAAGCTCACCATGCAGAAAAGCAGTCTTTACATCTAGCTGCTCAAGGTCAAGATCATACATAGCCACAATATCAAAGAATACATAAATGAAACTATGCTTCACAACCGGAGAGAATACATCATTATAATAAATACCTGGAATTCGGCTGAAACCTTTTGCTACTAACCTTGCCTTAAACCTCGGAGGCTCATTAGGAGACAAACCTTTCTTTCTTTTAAATATCCACT
Source organism: Lolium perenne (assembly GCF_019359855.2). Taxonomy (NCBI): domain Eukaryota; kingdom Viridiplantae; phylum Streptophyta; class Magnoliopsida; order Poales; family Poaceae; genus Lolium; species Lolium perenne. The sequence goes on from NC_067244.2 coordinate 72,239,053, forward strand.
TACAGCGGACAACATTCTTTTGTTTAGGAAAGAGCACAACATCCCATGTGCCATTCTTGTCAAGCGATTGCATCTCCTCTTACATAGCAGAAATCCACTTCACGCGGTCAACGGATGCAACGACCTCAGTATATGTAGCAGTTTCTGTATCATGCTCCACCTGTTCAGCACAACTCAAAGCATGATGAACAAGATTACATTCTTTAATTAAACGAGCATGTGGACCTTTGTTACGCCTCGGTCTATCAGCATCAATAGAACTATTTATTTGCTGCAAAACAGGTGGTGAGTGCTGAACAACAGTGTTATCATTTTCAGCAACATCATTTTCTTTCTCCTCCACGTGCTCCACCTGCACGCTAATCCTCTGTTGTTCATCATCAGAATTATCATAAAAATCAACAACATCAGTAACATCTGTAGATGAACTCGTATAAAACATGACAGCCTCATTAAAGACAACATTCCTGCTATGCAAAACTTTCTTAGTTTCAGGATTCCATAACTTGTATGCCTTAACTCCTGAACCATAACCAAGAAACACACACTTAATAGCCCTAGGCTCTAGCTTTCCATTATCAACATGAGCATAAGCAGTGCAACCGAAAACTCTCAACTGTGAATAATCAGCAGATGAACCAGACCATACCTCAATAGGAGTTTTCTTATCAAGCGGAATGCAAGGTGACCTGTTTATCAACTAACAAGCGGTGGAGGCTGCTTCAGCCCAAAAACGTCTATGCATACCAGCATTGGACAACATGCAGCGAGCCTTGGAGATGATGGTTCTGTTCATCCTCTCCACCACACCATTCTGCTGAGGAGTATATGGGATGGTGTGGTGCCTGACAATGCCTTCGTCGCTGCAATAATCATTGAAAACAATAGAACAAAACTCCATGTCATTGTCAGTACGAAGCATTTTAACTTTCTTTTCTGTTTGCTTCTCTACCAGAACTTTCCACTTTCTAAAAGCATCAAACACATCGGATTTATGTTTCAGAAAGAAATGCCACACTTTTGTAGAGTAATCATGTATGATAGTAAACATGTAATTTGCACCACCAAGAGAAGTCTTGCGGGAAGGTCCCCACACATCAGCATGCACATAATCTAGAATACCTTTAGTAGTATGAATGAAAGCATTGAATTTAACTCTTTTATGCTTACCAAAAATGCAGTGCTCACATAACTCAAACTTACTCAAATTGTAGCCATCTAGCAGGTCTCTCCTGTGCAATTCTGCCATGCCATGTGCACTTATATGCCCAAGCCGCATATGCCACAGATTAGTTTTACCAGGTTCATCGGGAATAACAGCAGCAACAATACCAGATAAAGTGCTACCTCTTAGAACATATAATTTTGCAGAATTTATATCACCAATCATGTGAATGAGAGAACCTTTTGATACCTTCAGAACTCCGTGAGAACCGGAGTGTTTGTACCCATCAACATCAAGGGTACTGAGAGAGATCAGATTTCTGGCCATGCTAGGTATGTGTCTCACATCTGTCAGAGTGTGTGTCATGCCATCATGCATCTTGATCTGAACGGAGCCAATACCCACGATCTCACGTGGGTTGTTATCTCCCATACGCACAACATCTCCACTCTGCACAAACTCATAAGAACTGAACCAGTCTTTGTTACAGAAAATATGAAACGAACATGCAGAATCAAGGATCCATTCATCATTACCAGAAACACAACCAGCAAACACAACTAGGCAATCGCCATCAGAATTATCACTGGAAACAACAGAAGGCTTACCATCACCCTCAGATTTATTTTTCGGTTGGTAAGTACCGTTTCTTTTCTCCTTGTTCTGCAACTTCCAGCAATCATCAATATTGTGGCTAGTTTTCTTACAATACTTGCAGAACTTACCATCTCGTCCCTTGTACTTTGAGCGACCTCTGTCGGTCTTGTTCTTATCTCTATTGTAGTTGTTGTAGTTGTTGTTTCTGTTCTCGGTCCTGCCTCGGACCTGCAGTGCTTCTGCCTTCGATGACGAACCCTCTGCCTGCACCATAGATTTCATCTTTTCCCTCTGCTGGAGGGCCTCATAATCTTCGGCAAGGGTTAGTTCATCACAGCTGTATAACAAGGTGTCTCAAAAATTCGCAAAAGAATTAGGCAACGAGACTAACAGTATAAGAGCGAGATCCTCATCATCATATTTTACCTCCATGGACAGCAAATCAGAAACGATCTCTTTAAAGATCGATAGGTGATTCATCATTGACGCACCTTCTTGCAGCTTGTGCGAGAACAACTTCATCTTCACGTGCATCTTACTGGTTAGATCTTTGGACATGCAGATCGATTCCAGTTTCAACCACAGCGCCGCTGCGGATTTCTCAGCCAACACTTCCTACAAGATATTGTTGAATAGATGAAGCTGAATTAATGAAAAAGCCTTACGGTCTTTCCTCTTTTCATCGTCGGTCCAGGTTTTGGCATCTTTCTTGCCAAATCCATCAAGAGCTTCATCCAGATTAGAAGATTGGGTAAGGATCACCCTCATCTTCACTTGCCACAGAGAAAATCTCGTGGTATAATCCAGCTGCGGTAGATCGAACTTCAAGGAAGACATGTCACAAAACCCTAGATTGAAACACGGGCTCTGATACCACTTGTTATAAAAGCGACAAGCAAATAACGAAGAACGATAATGGTAAACGCAGCGGAGACACAAGATTTAACGTGGAAAACCCCTTCCAACACAGAAGGAGAAAAAACCACGGGCGCCAGCCAACAAAACTTCACTATATCGGGGAGTATTTACAAACGCAGTGGGTTATCTTATAATCTGATAAACCCTAGCCGACGGCTTACAAGATATATATATATATAGGCGGTGCCAATGATCTGTACCGTACCGTGGGGGGCTGCCACCCCTCGCACCCCCTTCGCAGGCGTCCCTGCAGGGCACGATATATGGGCTAACTTCAGACTCCGCTACGCTTCGGCCCAAGCCTACCCGGTGACGGGCCTCGCTCCGCTCGTTAGAAGTTAGCCTCCCTTTAGTATATGAATTTGGATCACAATATAACATGACCTTGGAGGTGTGGCAGACCATGGCCTCTCGTCCGCGGGAGGGTTTTCGTTCTTTGTTAGGTTATTTTTAGTGTCTTCTTTGGGATGATGAGGCATGTGCCCGGTAGGTCTCGCGGGATCCAATCGGTTTTTGTGTTCGTTTGTGTGGTTTCAGGTTAGTCTCTTCCGATCTACGGTTGTCATCTTTGGCGATGGTTGCTCTCTGGTGTGCTGGTCCTTTGAGGCCTTAGCACGACGACTTCTCGTTTGTCTACTACAACAAGCTCTACAACGACAAGCTTTACCCGGTTCCGGTGATGGAGGGACGAGGACGGCGGCGCGCGTCAGTGTTTGTAATTGTCGCTAGGTGGTCGAAAGACCTACTTGTGATTTTATTACTTTTGAATCTGTTTATATTGTTGTTGATGATTATTAATAGATCGGCAAAATTTTCGCAAAAAAAAAAACTCTCAAAGATGGATCTCATGTGATATTATGGGAGGATATCTTGTTTGTAAATACATCCTCCATCCAACAATATTCAAGTCTATGCAACACTGCAAGGGTTAAAAATACATCGGTTGCATCAGTTATGGAACGCAATGGGCCAAGTCCAGTGTTTCAGCACGTTTTGATCGACCAAAGTTTGACCGCTTGGAACAGCTTATGGATCGTCTTTCTAGCATCCACTTAGATCAGCATACACTTAGATGAAATTTACACAAATGGTCAATGTTTTGCCAACACTATGCAATGCAAACACATTTTTTTATATAGGACTGGTAATGCAATGTTACCATATCTCGCTATGCGGTAGTCAACAATAGGATTTCCCGTACCTAATTAGTAGGCCTTTGGTATATTTATATATTGTTGAGTTAACAACTTGTATATCAATAATATAATTGCAATAATCATTGGAGTACAAATAGATTCTACAACTACCGTATATACAGAAATCATGAGGCTGCGTTTTTTGCTTATCCTCTTTCTAGAGCCACGTGCACCCAACTTATCACCTCCTCTCGATGCACTGCTAATGTGATTGTTAATTGTTTGAGGGAGCTCTCAACTCGGTTCCATGCTTTGATCCTTCTTGAGTGGTTGGAGCTTATGCTCTATATGTTGATCACTATCACTCAGGGACTAGGTTTCCCAACATGGGTGGCGACTGGCGACCTAGTCTCCGTATTTTGGTATCATGAGCCCTACGGTGGCATTAGGGTTTGTTTTTCTTTTATTTCTAGCAACAACAAAATTTGCTACGTTTGTTCATGTTTGTGTTGTTGTACATGTTGGCTGGGTGCATCTATGCTGGAGAGGCCGGAAGCTGAACTTTTTCAGGCTGTATCGTTAGACATGGCGAAGAATCAAAAAGAAAAGTTTTGATTTAAAAAATATATTTTGAATGCATGTTTTATTATTATTATCTAATAACATATTACCCCCATTCTAAAATATAAATATTTTTTATAGGAAAAAATAGCTATCTAAAAAGGCTTATATTTAGGAACAGTGGTAGTATTATTTGTGGAATTGGTAGTCCTACTATGAGGAGTAGCATGCATTTTGAACACACAAGGTGGTGTTCATATCAAGAAATGTCCAATTGCGTAAACCACCATCTCCATCTAATATTAATGCATGTGTTATTTTAAAGGTGCTGGTCAATCCTGAAATTCCTCCTACAGTACTCATCTTTAGACCAGCATTGTAGTAGTTTGATGAGGAATATACGTAGCTGTACCCCAGCAGTCTCTTTTTGAGAGAGTTTCCTTTTGTTCCGAAACCGAGTAAAGAGAGTTCGGTAAACTGGGATATCATACTAGCCCTGCTACAACAAGGTACACGCAACACATGGATGCATGGTCCTGCCGGCCGATGGCCTCAGAGGCTTGGAGCCATGTACATGCATCCATGTAGCGCCTGGCCTTACCGCCGGGAAGGCATAACCATGCTAGATCTTGGAGATATATACACTCTATGAATACATCAGTGAACCCGTGGGTAAAAGAAAGAAACCTTGGCGCTTTGGAATCGAGTTGTGGACTTGTAGTGGCGTGCCATGGCGAATTGGTGATTGGTGCCACAGTCGCAGGTGCACGCCGGCCGGAGCCTGGAATCGTGCAAGTGGCCCACCAATCCAGGCCTCCACCGGCATCTCTTCTCTTCCACGGAATGTGACAATCACGCCTTGGCGTCTGTCGGAACTAGCTACTGTGTGTGCAGGGCCTCTTATCTTCAACTCCACGTCTCCACCGGCATCTATTCTCTTCCACTGTCACGGGTGTAGTTACTGTGCAGGGCCAGTCACAGTCAGCAATCTTGGCCGGAGTGCTGTTCTCGTATCTGCATGGAACAAGGTCACGCTGTTTCCCTCTCCATCGCTAACCAGCGTTTTGAGGGATTCTCCGCACTTGCAAGCCACCATTGTCGAACTCCATTTGCGTGGCAATTATCATGCAGCGCCAAGGGCAACCAACCTTAATGCCAATGATACAATGAGCCATAGGGGCCACAATAAAACTAGCTACTAGCCCTTTTTTCATGGATGCACAAATGGATTTCGTGTAAATCTCGCTGGCCAAAAAATTTAACACCAGCAGCAAACAGATAAACATAGAAATTCTTCCTGAAGTTCGACATGCTTTCTTATGGAAGCAAAAGAAAACAGTTAGACCGACCACTAAGCCACGTTAACCAGCTCGTACTCTACTAGTGACATGTTATTGTCCTCTTTCACGGTAAAACTAGCAGGCTCGGTAACCTCCACGCGCCCCCACTTGTCGACTGCAAGCCTCATCGACCCCTTGAACATATCAATTCTCGCATTCCTCAAAAGCACCGTAGTGCCTGGCTTCAGTAAGTCAACTGTAAAAATAACAAACAGTATCATCAGGTTACAGGCGCATACACAGAAATACAGACTGTCGTTCATGCAAATAAAGATTTGCGTGAAATATTTGAACCCCAAAAAAGAAACAAGACATGCAAAGGTGGATAGCAGAAAACATGACAACCATCACAGAACAAACAAGAACTTATCATGTAGATGTGTCCAAGTGCTAGAGACATACCAAACAATGGCTTCTAAATGGAAAAAACAAGGTGCTGTATGAGGTACTTCCTAGTTGGGTAAACATACAATGGAAAATCAAACTCAAGTACAGCATACCCCTGAAATTGCAAAATCATCTAAGCCTCTAAAGTTAAACTGTATGACACTCAACCTTTTCACTGAAAATCTTGTACAGCTTTTATCAGACAAGATTATCTAAGACATTAGCATTAGAACCTTTCGAGAATAGAAGTGCTTGTCAGGTTTACTAAATAACACAATTATTATGCTTTGAACAATGTGTAGGGAAGGATGAAAACTATGAAAGCACTACATCAAAAAGAAATAAGACCAACCTTCACAAGTGGAAAAGTGACAACCAAAATGGAAGGTTGATATCTACAACACACAAGGATAGAAATGAACTGGTTTGGCAGCATTGAAAGAACTATAATTAAGGATGGGCGAAATTGCCTCCGCACCAGTACTATCCAAAATAAGAACAAAATATTCAAGGTTGCCAAACACCACTGATTTTAGTTTTCAACTCACTATTGTTAGTCAACAGGATGTGTACACTGTACAGTTCAACTTTATTTTAAATGGAAAAATATCCCTCCATACTAGATCTTGCCCAACCTATTCAACCAGGCGATGTCCTGCTCCTACCTCATATTGTCATATACCCCTTTTTCATGTATCTGTCACACAATCTGGAGCACCTGCTCTTCAAAGTCCTTGACTCTTGTGACACTCCTCAACCCCTTTGTCGGTTACTCATCTTGAGCTGCGAGGAAGTTTAGACTGGATGCCATCGGCATGCTATGATGGCCAAGGAGGACAGAATGTTATTGCCACCACGGCGTTGCACATTAGGCGAGGGCGTCCTGGTGACTTGCCACTGCTTGCTAGGACTATCTATTTAGGATTTCATCAACAAGTTTTGGTGTGGTCAGAGAATTGGTCTCCAAGGAATTAACTAGATTACTTGTTACGTGTTGTTCTTAATGAGAACAATCCAGAGCATTTGGGTCTTTTGCTCCACATGTTAGCTGTTCTTAGCTGATAGTGATATTTTGGGTCGGAAGGAATGAATTTTGGCAACATTTGATGTCTGTGTTATATTGGGAAGTAGCCAAAAAAATGGTGGCAGCTATGCGATTTCCTCTTTAAGACAAGGTGAGCTATGTGGATACAAGCATACAACATATGATCACTGACTTGCACTGTCAAACAAAAAAAACATTTTGGCATATGTCCAATTTGAGGTAATATTACGAAATAGGGGAGACGCATGGGCACTTTTGAAAACTTCAAAGGCAGCCACATAGCCTTCCAAGGTGATGCCTATAGGCCTGGCGAAAACCTCACACCTAGCCTGTTGTTAATCGTACCTGCCTAATCAGCTACTCCCTCCGTTCCCTGTCCAATTTGAGGTAATACTAAAAAGGAACGGAGGGACTAGGTGCTAGGTTGCCGCTGAACTAACACCCAGTGCTTGGGAACATTGGCTGTGTGAATTACCTAATGTTAGCTACCATCGTGTATACCTGGACACTGCAAAGGCCTAGGAGGGTCAAACACCCAGGGCGGGAAGGCTAGCCACCATGTTGAGGCATGGCAAAGATGCAGCTAGGTTGGGCTATAGATATGTAATAATAGGCAACAGCTCAGGGAAATACTCCACCGCCCGAGAAATCTATTCATTAAATGGAATGAAATGTGATTTTAACCAAAGTTAGACCACAGAACAATGGGGGCAAATTATGAAAGTGCAGGGTATTTTATAAGGATGCTCGATGTTGCCAGTGAAAAATATCCATAGCCAAGCAGGCACATGTGCGGTTTGTTCTCGGATCCTAGGCAGGCTAGGAAGCAGCTACCTCTGGAACATAATACGATTTAGATCAGGACTGCATATGTCAAATTTCAGGTGATAGTACATAATATGGCGACACATGGATACCTTGGGAAACTTAAAAAGCAGACACGCAGCACTAGACCTGGCAACATCTTCACAGCTAACTCGTTAATCGTAGTCTGCCTAATCAGCTAAGAGCTAGGCTGCTGGCCAACTAGCGCCCAGTGCCTTTGTGAACATTGAGTGTGTGACTTTCCTAATGTTAGTTGCCATGGTCTATAGGTGGATACCGCAAAGGCTGGAAGGGCCAATCACCCATCTCCAGGGCAGGAAGACTAGTCATCATGTTGCTTGGCGTGGCCAAAATTCGGCTAGGTTGGGCACCCTGCAGCGCCACCAAGAAGACAGCAACCCAGGTCAGAGGCAGACAAGCAGTGTGGCTTCAGGACCTGTAGGGTCTGTTTGTTTGGGCTGCAGCTTTTGAGAAGCAGCTGTAGCTGTTGAGCTGTGGAAAAGCAGCTGTGGGAAGCAGCTGTGAGAAGCAGAAATTTGATGTTTGGCAGGAGTGCTGTTAATGGCTGCTGTAGCTGTGATGACGGATGAAATCTCTGAAATGCCCCTGAATACTGAAGAAGTTGTATAAATGTTGATTTGACACGAATCAACTAATTTTAACAAGACTTGTTCATATAAAGTATAAAACATTACATATATACAAGATAATATGAGAGTGTTGTAACATTTATATTACTAGATATATTCAAGATAATATGAGAGTGTTGTGACATTTATATTACAAGACATGTGACATTTACACGATTAGTCTTTTTTCTGGTTTATTTACACGACACTGCCATGTATCCTCTGCCACTACCCAAACCCAAACACTATTCTCTCCTCTTCCCCAAGCACAAGCAGGCCTCGGACGCGGCCGCCTCCGCGCGAGCAGATCCGGAAGCAGGCCTCGGACGCGGCCGCCTCCGCCGCCGCGCTCGCCACAGCCTCCCGCCACCTCCACCTCGACCGCGCGCGGCACCTCCGCCTCCTCTCCTCGCTCCACCGCAACCTTCACGGGCAGGACGACGACAGGATGCGGGCGACGGGCGCGAGCTGGAAGACGGAACAGCGGCCGGAACGGCGGCGGCGGCCGGACGCGCTCAAGGAAGCTCCACGCGCCGGCGAGCACGGGGACGAGCTCCACGCGCCGGCGAGCACGGGGACGAGCTCCACGCGCCGGCAGGCCTCGGCTAGCTCGGCAGACGAGCTCGACCGGGCGGAGAAGGCCGGAGGCAGAGTCGGCGGAGGCGGAGACGAGCTCGTCCGGGCGGCCGTCGGCGGCCGAATCAAGCCCGGCGGCGAGCTTCCGTGGGTGGAGATGGTCGCGGAAGTGGCCGGAGGCGGCGGATGGGTCAGGGCGGCGGTCGCTGAGCTTCCGACGGCGGACGAGCTCCTCCTGCCACTTCGGAGATGGCGCCCCGGCCGATTCAGGGACGGAGAGGGGGGGCGCTGGCGGCGGGAACGGAGAGTGGGGGAGCTGGCGGCGGAAACCCTCGGGACAGGGAGAAGGATGGAGCGCGTGGGGGAAATGGGAACTCTGTCAGTCTGGGGGCACCTCTCGGTGGCAGTTTTTTTGTAGTACTTCCGAAGTCATGAGGGTAATTTTGTCCACCGTATTTCGGAAGCTCGGGAAGCAGGCAAAAGCACCTCCCGGGCTGCTTCGATCGACTGCGGTTCCCGTAGTGCATTTGCCCACAGCGCTTCTGCCAAGCGCTTTTCTATTTTTGGCTGTTTGGTTGCGCTTCTGCTTTTGGACCTCTAAAAGCAGTAAAAGCAGAAGTGGAAGCCCAAACAAACAGGGCCGTAGTGTGAAGTAACGAGACCAGAAGCCAAGTAGATATATGATTGGCAACAGGTCAGGGCAATACTCCACCGCCCGAGAAATCTATTCATCAAATGAAATGAAAAGTGATTCTAACTAAAATTGGACCACAGAACTATGGGGAGCGAATTGGGAAAGTGCAGGGTCTTTTATGAGGATGGCAGATGTTGCCAGTGACAAATATGCATAGTCAAGCGAGCACATGTGTGATCTGTTCTCGGATCCAAGCCATCAGGCTAGGAAGCAGCTACCCCTGGAACGATGTCCATTTCGTGCTCGTTTTTGTTGCATCTAATCATGTTATTTTACTATGAGCACTCCTTGTTGAACTGAAGAAACCAGAACATGGTGTGCTAGCGGCAACCAACAGTGGTTATTGACCTGGGAAACAAGCTGCAAGGCCGCAGCTGAAAACGTATATTTTGGAAACCCAAATAACATGTGACTTTCCATATGTGACTTTCTTTCAAGTCATGTCCAAATAACATGATTAAGAAAGTGCATGGTCTATTATAAGGATGGTCGATGTTGCCAGTGAACAATATCAAAAGCCAAGCGAGCTCACGGGTGATTTGTTCTCGGATCCTAACCAGCAGGCTAGGAAGCAGCTACCCCTGGAACGATGTCCGTTTCGCTCTCGCTTTGTTGCATCTGAACATGTTATTTTACTAAACTGACCGCTCCTTGTTGAACTGAAGAAACCAGAGCATGGTGTACTAGCGGCAGTCTGCAGTGGTTATTAACCTGCTATAAACAAGCTGCACGGTTGCAGCTGAAAACACATTTTTTGGTTAACCAAATTAACATGCGACTTTCCATATGTCAATTTTTTTAATAAAAATCATGTGTACAAGTGCAAATAACATTTGTGAAATTCCGAGTGCATTTTTTTGATTGCGAACGGCCATATCAATCCGATTCCGCATTATAAATCTCGCACGCATAAAAAAAGCTCTGCGTTATAAACCCGGCACACAACTACTAAACAGTAGGAATACAAGTGGAAACCAGAATCACCTTGGTCGTTGCGGGCGGTGAAGACGATGACCCCGGTCTCGTCACCGACGATGCACTCGGCAATGCGGACCTGGCGGGAGGCAGCGGGCCCGCCGCCTGCGGCGCGCGCGCGGGGGGCGATGGGTTTGGCGCTGACGACCTTGACGGTGAGGGTGTGTCCGACGGTGCCCGGGCCGAGCTGGTCCACCTTGACGAATACGGGCTTCCTCAGCGCCGGCTTCTCGCCTCCCTTCGCCGCCGCCACCGTCGCCATGGCCGCTGGTTGGATTCGGAGTGGTGTGGAAACCCTAAAGTCGTCGGATTGGTACACTCTGGGCAGTTGCAACGGCTTGGGGATAGCTTTAGCTTGGGCTTGGGCTTGGTCTTGGGCCCAATTCCCCAAATGGGCAAATAGAAATACAGGGAAGCATATGGGCCGTCAATGGGCCTCAGCCTCAAATGTGCCAATTCACCAAGCTTATAACTTCTCTGGACTTCGGCAGAAAAATCTTCGTCGCTGCGCCATGGACGGCTTGGGCTGGACGCAGGCGTGGTGCTTCGTCATAGCCACCGGCAACTGGGCCGCGGCGGTGCACCGCTCCGCCGGCGACCCGTGCGCCGTGGCCGTGCTCGTCGGGCACTACCTCGTGACGCTCCTCGCCGTCTACTGCCTCCACGCCGTCCGCCGCGTGCCGCCCGGCCCCGGGAGGCGCCGGCTCAAGGCGGCAGGGGCGGTGCTCACCTCGATCCTGATCTCCATGTCCGCCGGCAAGCTCGCCGCCACCTTCTCGTCCATCATGCTCCCTTGGGCGGCCGTCTCCGTCTGGGTTGTGGCTGCTGGCCCCGTCGGCCTGCTGCTCTGGGGAGCGTTCTGCCGCCGGCAAGCTGTTTGACGAAATGTTTCGTAGAAATAGGGACAGGAATTGCATTCTGTTCTGGGATTTGGTACTCGATTTCGTTTTAGCCTTCCGAGTGTGCTTGGACTTTGGCTATCCCGTCTTTCTGGAATGATTACCATGGCCTGTAAATAGCGGGCAACTCAAAGCTGGTATTACCATGACAACTCAAAGCTGATATTAGTTCAAATTTGCTGCACCTTGGCAGTCTTGATCCTACGTTGTTAGAAACAAGATCCTAGTATGTATTGGGCGTGTTTGCTTGCTTTCCAACAATTTTTCTCACCAGTGACTGAAAAAATATACTTCTAACTTTTTCCAGTGATTAATTCAGTAATCATTTTGGAACATGTTCTTCCAGCCAAGAACTTGGGTCACATTATGTCGTGTAGACAACACGGTTTAATAATAGAACCTTGCGACTCAGACATAAGGGCATTTAGCACATCCCTATTCTCTCATGTAACCATCATTGTAGCACCCAGATCAACTTAATGCTCCACCTAGTTATACAAGTAAGAACTCCTTGGCTTGTTCCATTCTGAACTTTTTCAGAATCTATTCTAGGATAGAATTCCGACTTAATGTTTATTGAACGTACCAAACTACCTTGATGGTCCTTTTAATGTTTCAATAGAATATTTAACTAGCTTAAATAATCACAAGCACCACCTGCAACATTCATGATATGTCATCTATATATAAGAATGTTTGATAAGCTCCCACTCGAATATGTCAGCTATATATAAGATAAGGAAAACACACTTAGCTCCTACTCAAAATATGTTAGTAACATATGAGATAAGGAAAACTCAATTAGCCCCCAGTCAAATGGTGTCATCTTCATATAATGATTAAGAAAAGCTACTTAACCCCCACTTCAAAATGTATCATCTACACATAATATTAGGAAGACTATTTGGCTCCCATTCAGTTTCTTGCAAATGCAGGCCTCCTCAATATCTTGGAAAATCCCAAAATCCTTTGATCATCCATCAAATCGAGAATTCCGGCTACGATACACCAACATTCATATGATTGAAAAATCTTGCTTGATGTACTAATTACAACTCTTCTTTAATTCATATATTGTAGGAGATGCAGTTTTTTGACAAACTTTCGTCAATTCACAAAATGTAGTAATTGCTATTTAAAAAAACCCTAATGATTCAAGCATCACTACACATTTGTAGTCAACCTTTTGACTTTGTCAAAACATCCTTTGTGACAAATCGAGCTTTATGTCTTTCTTGAAGTAACATCCTTACAAGATCAAGTATCAAAATACCTTATAATCTTAAATGTAACTCAATATATATGATTGCATGACTTGAAGCCTCTTCAAGTCATTTCTCACACTCAGGTCCACCATCGCTTTTTTTTTGCGGTTTGTAGGTATGTCTTGTTCCAAGACAAGCAAGTGAATCATGAATATAATTCCGCAAAGAGGCAAAATGTATTCTTGAACCTTAGTCACTTTAGTAAAACTTTAATTGAGATGCTATGAGCATTATCATTTTGGATTCTGCCACTATGATATATGGAGGTAAGGTCAATAACCTTGGTTTAGTTTTACTTTCTTCCATCAACACCCTCAACGAGAACCTCTTTCTCGAGAAGGTACCTTGTTTTCAGCAATACAAGTTTTGCCTCATTGGTTTTGCGGAAGATGTATTCATAGCTATTAGGAATAAAATACAAAAGACTTAATTTTGAATTATCATGTACCTCATTCCCTTGTTCAAATTGAGCGTTGCTATTCTTTAGGCGACAACTCTAAATATTAATATATGCTCCATATCGAGAAAAATGTTACATGTACACAAAACTAAAATTTGACATATCTATTAATCTACCGAGACACTTCAATCTTGGTGCTCGTAGGAGAGCACGACAGATCACCATGCGCTGCCCTAAAAGAAGTGATGTGTGTGCACTTTCCCCAACACAGTTATCTTTGGCGGCTTTCAAGTGTTGCGCGTGGACCTGGTCTACCCAGCGCCCTCCACAACAGCTTCTTTGCCGGCTCATGCTGCGCCAGCCATCAGCACCTCCAAGCTGTCGGCGGCGCGGTCGGAACGTGGCCCGTGAGCAGCAGAAGACCTTGGCGGATCCGGCGCCACCAGCACCGGCGAGGGGTACTGGCGCTCCTTCACGGTGCCGAGGTAGATGCGGTGGCTGCCGAACTCGATGATGCGGCCGTTCTGCGGGTAGCGGCCGCCGTTGGCGAAGCAACCTGCGTTGTCGTTGATGAAGTCCAGCGAGCCGAGGCGGTAGACGAGGCCAGAGACCACGCTCTCGCCGGAGACGATGAGAAGGCCCACCCGGATATGAACTCCAGCAAGCGCAGCTGCTGGCCCCACGGTGGGCGCCAACTGTCGTTGTGGAGTAACAACAGATGCCATAGGATGGCTTAAGTTGGGGCAAAATGTGCGCTAGAGGATCGGGGGAGGGTTTTGTTAACAGGGAAAGGAAGAAAATAATCCGGTATGTATTCCTTAACTAGGCCCTTGGCCAGAGGTAGAAGATGTACAGTACACAATCTGTAATCAGTTGATCTCGTAATCGAACCTCAACCTCTCGCGCAGGGGTGTGCTCCCTCTCCTTATATAGGGGAGAGGGTGGCTTACAAGGGAAGGAACCCTAATGGAATCTAGGATGAGCTAAGCTACTTTATAAAACTACTTTGGTCCACCTCGCACCGGTTATGACTTTAATCAGGGAGTGATGACCTCCGCCGGTATCTTTTACGTCATGTTCTGCTTTGGCGCCAGGGCTTCGTTTAAAACTGAAGTGCTTCGCTCATCCTTTCCCTCTAGTCCTTGATGGAATCTTTGACCAAAGTGCCGACAGGCTACAGTGACCCCTGGTACCGGTTTCCCGGTACCCTTTCCTCTGAACTCCGGTACCTTTGTACTTAGCCACACAACCTCTTGGAGCCGGTATTTTGGTATACCCCTCTGGGGATATCGGTTCGTACCTGTTAGATGTATATATATGTATATTGTAGTTTCCCCATATGTTAGGGGGCTTTCTGCATATGTGCACCTGTACATGTACTATATATTGTGGCCTTTGGCCCCCTGGTAATACAACAAGCATATTGCCCTAACATGGTATCAGAGCTAAATTGATCCTCTAATCCCGGCCGACGTTGCTTGTTCCGTCGCCCGTCTCCGTTCGTTCTCTGCCTGCTCCGCTCGATCTTCTCCAGTCGATCGCCAGTCCACGTAGCCCGCCCGCCTTGCCTGGATCCGCCCGCCCGCCTCGCCTGGATCCGTCCTGCCCCCGATCAATCTTCTCCCGCACGTGGCTCGTGGCTCGTGCCCGCCCCGGCCGATTCTTCCCAGGATCCGCCCGCCCCCGCTCGTCCGTCTGCCCCTGCTGCCGCTCTGCTCCCCGCGTGGCCGCCCCGACGCCTCGCGTGACCGCCTGCCCGTCCGCCCCGACGCCTCGTGTGGCCGCCTGCCCGTCTACTTTTCCGCTTGGGCCGCCTGCTCTTCTCGATCGGCCCGTTTCCTAGCAGTTTGATTTCAATCTGAGGTAAAAAAAAAGCAAAAAAAAGCGAAAAAACAGCTATGTCTTCCTCGGGCTATGTTGCGATCCCTCGCTGCCCGGTGATCTTTGATGGCGCGAATTACCCTGATTTCGCTGCCTTCATACGCGTTCACATGCGTGGTCTTCGTCTTTGGGGTGTGCTTTCTAGCGAGGTCTCCTGTCCGCCGCGCCCCGTTGCTCCTACGGTGCCTGTTGCACCGCCACCTGTTGCCCTTGCCCCTGATGCTGCTCAGGCGGATAAGGATGCAGCCAAGAGTGCTGATGACACTGCTCTGGCTGATTATGACCGGAAGGTCCAGGACCACTCTACTGCCGTTGCGACTTACCGGATGGATCTGACCGAGTACACTCAGTGGATAGATGAGGATGCTCGTGCTACTGCTGTTCTCACCTCCAGTGTTCTGCCTCAGTATGTTGTTGAGTTTTGGGTCTTCCCACCGCTGCTGCTCAGTGGGCTTTTCTTCGTCAGCGCTATCACCCATCTGGGGATGCTCTCTACCTATCTGTGGTCCGCCAGGAGCATGCCCTTCAGCAGGGTGATTCTACTATTGATGAGTTCTACACTCAGAGTGCTGCTATTTGGCGTCAGCTTGATTCTCTCCGTATAGCTGTGTGTGCCACCTGTCCCTACTGTCCGACTGTGCGCGCGGATCTGGAGTTTCAGCGCGTTTTTGAGTTCTTGTCGCGGCTCCGTAAGGAGTTTGAGCCGCGGCGGGCCCAGCTGCTTGCCCGTGGTCATGTTCCGCTCTCTGAGGTACTTGCTGAGCTTCATGCTAAGGAGACTCGTCTTCGTGGTGCTGGTCTTCTTGAGGTTCCCTCTGTTCTTGCTGCTCGTGGCCCTCCTGTGCCGTCTGCTCGTGGACCTCCTATGCCGCCGGCTTCGTTGCGGCCTCCGGCACAGCCGATACTTCCTACTCCTCCATTCCAGGGTCAGCGTCAGCCCCAGCAGCCTCGTGGTTCGACGTCACCTCCTTGCACCTACTGTGGCAGGCCTGGCCACACTATCTCTACTTGCTGGCAGAGGGATTCCAGCTTACGCCCGCCGCATCTTACTCGTCATCAGGCTGGTTCTTCAGGATCTTCTGGTGTTGTGCTATCTGATCAGGACATTATCCGTGGTCTCCGTGGTCTGCTCGCTGGTACAGGCTCTTCCTCGACGGGTACTGCTGGTTCTGTGCCTAGCTCTTCTGGCTCCGCGCGACCACCACCTTCCACACAGTCAGGTACGTCATCCCCGTGGTATCTGGATTCTGGAGCTTCTTTCCATATGACCTCTGCGTCTTCTATTCTTTCTGCTCTTCGCTCTCTTGTTTCGCTTGTTCGTGTTATCACGGCTGATGGTACCTCTCTCCCTGTTTCCAGTCGAGGCACCCTTTCTACTACCTCTTTCTCTATTCCTGATGTTTCTCATGTTCCTAGTCTTAAGATGAACCCATTTTCCGCTAGTCAGCTTACTGATTCTGGTTGTCACGTCATTCTTGACGCTGATTCTTGTGCTGTTCAGGACCGCCGTACACATGCCCTGGTTGGAGCTGGCCCTCGCAGCCTTGAGTCCCCGGGGCTCTGGGAGTTATACTGGCTTCGTGTTCCTTCTACTGCCACTTCATCTGCCAGTTCTCCTGCGGTTGCTGCTTCTGTCACTGGATCTTTTCAGCAGTGGCATCATCGGCTGGGTCACCTCTGTGGCTCCTGTTTATCGTCATTAGTTCGTCGTGGTCTTCTGGGGTCTGTCTCAGGAGATGTGTCTTTGCATTCGTGTCAGGGTTGTAGGCTAGGCAAACAGATTCAGCTTCCCTATCCTACTAGTGCGTCTGTATCTCAGCGACCTTTTGATTTTGTTCATTCGGATGTTTGGGGTCCGGCTCCCTTTCCTTCGAAACGGGGTCATTGATACTACATTTTGTTTATTGATGATTTTTCGCGATACACCTGGTTGTTTCTTATGCACTCTTGCAGTGAGGTGCTTTCTATTTATCAGCGTTTTGCAGCCATGGTTCGTACTCAGTATTCCACGCCTATTTGTGTGTTTCGTGCTGACTCTGCAGGAGAGTATATTGATACGTCTCCAACGTATCTATAATTTCTGATGTTCCATGCTTGTTTTATGACAATACCTACATGTTTTGTTCACACTTTATGTCATATTTATGCATTTTCCGGAACTAACCTATTGACGAGATGTCGAAGTGTCAGTTCCTGTTTTCTGTTGTTTTTGGTTTTAGAAATCCTAGTAAGGAAATATTCTCGGAATTGGACGAAATCAACGCCCAGAATCTTAAAATTCCACGAAGCTTCCAGAACACCCGAGAGGCACCAGAGGAGGGCCCAGTGGGCCCCACACAAGTGGTCGGCGCGGTCAAGGAGCCAGGCGCGCCGCCCTACTGTGTGGTGGCCCCAGACCCCCTCCGACTCCGCCTCTTCGCCTATAAGAAGCCCCCTGACCTAAATCTTGTAGGGATTCGTTGCATAGAAAACAAAAAATTTCCTACCGCGAACACGCAATCTAAGCCAAGATGCAATCTAGAAGACGGTAGCAACGAGGGGATGATCGAGACTCACCCTTGAAGAATTTCAAAGCCTACAAGATGAGGCTCTTGTTGCTGCGGTAGACGTTCACTTGCCGCTTGCAAAAGCGCGTAGAAGATCTTGATCACGGCGCCACGAACGGGCAGCACCTCCGTACTCGGTCACACGTTCGGTTGTTGATGAAGACGACGTCCACCTCCCCGTTCCAGCGGGCAGCGGAAGTAGTAGCTCCTCTTGAATCCGGCAGCACGACGGCGTGGTGTCTGTGGTGGTGGAGAATCCCGGCGGAGCTTCGCTAAGCGTGCGGGGAAGAAGGAGGAGTGGGGCGGCTAGGGTTTGGGGAGAGGGGGCGCCGGCCACTTGAGGGGTGCGGCCACCTTGTGGGGTTGGGGTGCGGCCACCTTGTGGTGTTGGGGTGGCCGGCCCCCTCCCCTTGGCCCTCATTATATAGGTGGAACACCCAAGAGTTTGTCTACAAGTCTTCGAATAAGACCCCAAACCAAAACCTTCCATATCACATGAAACCTACCCAAGCTAGGACTCCCACTAGAGGTGGGATTCCCACCCTTCCTTGGGAGGGGGTGGCCGGCCCCCTTAGGGGAGTCCACTTGGGACTCCTCCCCCCTTAGGGTTGGCCGGCCATGGTGGTGGAGTCCCTTTGGGACTCCGCCTTCCAAAGTGGTTTCTTCCGGACTTTTCTAGAACCTTCTAGAACCTTCCGTAGAACCTTCCGGATCATTTTAAATCTTATAAAATGACTTCCTATATATGAATCTTATTCTTCGGACCATTCCGGAACTCCTTGTGATGTCCGGGATCTCATCCGGGACTCCGAACAAATATTCGAACTCCATTCCATATTCAAGTTTCTACCATTTCAACATCAAACCTTAAGTGTGTCACCCTACGGTTCGTGAACTATGCGGACATGGTTGAGTACTCTCTCCGACCAATAACCAATAGCGGGATCTGGAGATCCATAATGGCTCCCACATATTCAACGATGACTTTAGTGATCGAATGAACCATTCACATACGATACCAATTCCCTTTGTCACGCGATATTTTACTTGTCCGAGGTTTGATCATCGGTATCACTCTATACCTTGTTCAACCTCGTCTCCTGACAAGTACTCTTTACTCGTACCGTGGTATGTGGTCTCTTATGAACTTATTCATATGCTTGCAAGACATTAGACGACATTCCACCGAGAGGGCCCAGAGTATATCTATCCGTCATCGGGATGGACAAATCCCACTGTTGATCCATATGCCTCAACTCATACTTTCCGGATACTTAATCCCACATTTATAACCACCCATTTACGCAGTGGCGTTTGATGTAATCAAAGTACCTTTCTGGTATAAGTGATTTATATGATCTCATGGTCATAAGGACTAGGTAACTATGTATCGAAAGCTTATAGCAAATAACTTAATGACGTGATCTTATGCTACGCTTAATTGGGTGTGTCCATTACATCATTCATACAATGATATAACCTTGTTATTAATAACATCCAATGTTCATGATTATGAAACTAATCATCCATTAATCAACAAGCTAGTTAAGAGGCATACTAGGGACTCTTTGTTGTTTACATATCACACATGTATCAATGTTTCGGTTAATACAATTATAGCATGGTATATAAACATTTATCATAAACATAAAGATATATAATAACCACTTTTATTATTGCCTCTTGGACATATCTCCTTCAGTCTCCCACTTGCACTAGAGTCAATAATCTAGATTACATTGTAAGGTACCTAACACCCATGGCATTCTGGTGTTGGTCATGCTTTGCCCTAGGGAGAGCTTTAGTCAACGGATCTGCTACATTCAGATCAGTATGTACTTTGCAAATCTTTACTTCTCCATCTTCGATGTACTCGCGAATCGGGTGGTAACGCAGCTTGATATGCTTCAGCCTCTTGTGTGACCTTGGTTCTTGTGCATTGGCGATGGCACCCATGTTGTCACAGTATATGACTAGTGGGTCCAATGCACTAGGAACCACACCGAGCTCTACAATGAACCTCTTCATACATACCGCTTCTGATGAAGCCTCTGAAGCCGCTATGTAATCTGATTCTGTTGAAGACTTCGCCACCGTGCACTGCTTCGAGCTTGCCCAGCTTACTGCAGCACCATTCAATATAAACACGTACCCAGACTGTGACTTAGAGTCATCAGGATCAGTTGTTCCAACTTGCATCGGTGTAACCGTTTACAACGAGCTCTTGGTCACCTCCATAACAAAGAAACATATCCTTAGTTCTTTTCAAGTACTTCAGGATATTCTTGACCGCTGTCCAGTGTTCCATTCCTGGATCACTTTGATATCTGCTAGTCAAACTAACAGCATGTGCTATATCCGGTCTAGTACATAGCATGGCATACATGATAGATCCTACTGCCAAGGCATATGAGATATTACTCATCCTTCCTCTTTCTTCTGCCGTAGCCGGTCCTTGAGTCTTACTCAAGACCTTGCCTGGTAACATAGGTAAGAACCCTTTCTTACTTTCGTCCATTCTAAACTTCTTTAGAGTCTTGTCCAGGTATGTACTCTGTGATAGCCCTATTAGGCGTCTTGATCTATCTCTATAAATCTTGATGCCTAATATATACGATGCTTCACCAAGGTCTTTCATTGAAAAACTATTATTCAAATAACCTTTTACACTGCTTAATAGTTCTATATCATTCCCAATCAATAATATGTCATCTACATATAATATCAGGAATGCTACAGAGCTTCCACTCACTTTCTTGTAAATACAGGCCTCTCCATGACACTGTATAAACCCGAAGTCTTTGATCACTTTATCAAAGCGTCGGTTCCAACTTCTTGATGCTTGCTTCAGTCCATAGATTGAACGCTGAAGTTTGCATACTTTGTCAGCATTTTTAGGATCGACAAAACCTTTGGGTTGTACCATATACAACTCTTCCTCAATGTCTCCATTAAGGAATGCCGTTTTGACATCCATCTGTCAAATCTCATAATCGAAAAATGCAGCTATTGCTAACAAAATCCTCACAGATTTTAGCTTCGCTACAGGTGAGAAGGTCTCATCGTAGTCAAATCTTTGAATTTGTCGGAAACCCTTTGCGACAAGTCGAGCTTTATAGACAGTAATATTACCATCAGCATCTGTTTTTCTCTTGAAGATCCATTTATTCTCGACAGCCTTGCGGCTATCAGATAAGTCTACCAAAGTCCATACTTTGTTATCATACATGGATCCCATTTCGGATTGCATGGCTTCTTGCCATTTGTTGGAATCTGGGCTCATCATCGCTTCTTCATACGTCGCAGGGTCCTCATCATTGTTATCCACAATCATGACATTTAGACAATGATCATACCAATCAGGAGTGGCACGCTCCCTTGTCGATCTGCGAGGTTCAGTAGTTTCCTCGTTCGAAGTTTCATGATCATTATCATTAGCTTCCTCTGTTGCCGGTGTAGGCGGTACAGGTACAACTTCCGGTACTGCGCTACTCTGATCAACGAGTATAGATTCATCAATCTCATCGAGTTCTACTTTTCTTCCAGTCACTTCTTTAGTGAGAAATTCTTTCTCAAGAAAGGTTCCGTTCTTAACAACAAAGATTTTGCCTTCGGATCTGTGATAGAAGGTGTACCCTATAGTTTCCTTAGGGTATCCTATGAAGACGCATTTCTCCGCTTTGGGCTCCAGCTTGTCCGGTTGTAACTTCTTTACATAGGCTTCGCAACCCCAAATTTTAAGGAACGACAGCTTAGGTTTCTTATTAAACCATAATTCATACGGTGTCGTTTCTACGGATTTTGATGGTGCTCTATTTAAAGTGAATGCGGCTGTCTCTAATGCATAACTCCAAAATGATAACGGCAAATCAGTAAGAGACATCATAGAATGAACCATATCTAAGAGAGTTCGATTACGACGTTCGGACACACCGTTTCGTTGTGGTGTTCCCGGCGGTGTCAATTGTGAAAGTATTCCGCATTTCTTTAAATGCATGCCAAACTCATAACTCAGATATTCACCTCCGCGATCAGATCGTAGAAATTTAATCCTCTTGTTACGTTGATTTTCCACTTCACTTTGGAATTCCTTAAACTTCTCGAAAGTTTCGGATTTATGTTTCATGAAATAGATATACCCATATCTACTCAGATCATCTGTGAAGGTTAGAACATAACGATAACCACCGCGTGATGCTACACTCATTGGTCCGCACACATCGGTATGTATGATTTCCAATAAGTCAGTAGCTCGCTCCATCATACCAGAAAATGGAGTCTTAGTCAATTTTCCCATTAGACATGCTTCGCATCTATCAAGTGACTCAAAGTCAAGTGATTCAAGTAATCCATCGGTATGGAGTTTCTTCATGCATTTCACTCCAATATGACCAAGACGACAGTGCCACATATAAGTAGAATTATCATTCAATTTAATTCGCTTAGCATCAATGTTATGTATATGCGTATCACTACTATCGAGATCTAACAGAAATAAGCCATTCTTTTCAGGTGCTCGACCATAAAAGATATTATTCATAAAAATAGAACAACCATTATTCTCAGACTTGAATGAATAACCGTCTTGCATTAAACAAGATCCAGATATAATGTTCATGCTCAACGCGGGTACAAAATAACAATTATTTAGGTTTAAAACTAATCCCGAAGGTAGATGTAGAGGAAGTGTGCCGACAGCGATCACATCGACTTTGGATCCGTTTCCAACGCGCATCGTCACTTCATCTTTCAGTAGTCTTCGTTTAATCTTTAGTTCCTGTTTCGAGTTACAAATATGAGCAACCGAACCAGTATCAAATACCCAGGTACTAGAACAAGAACCAGTGAGATAAACATCTATAACATGTATATCAGATATACCTTCTTTCTTCTTCTTGACAAGGCCACTCTTCAGATCAGCTAGATACTTGGAGCAATTACGCTTCCAGTGTCCCTTCTCCTTGCAGTAATAGCACTCAGCATCAGGCTTAGGGCCGTTCTTAGGTTTCATAGGAGGCGTGGCAGCTTTCTTGCCACCCTTCTTGAATTTTCCCTTAGACTTGCCATGTTTCTTGAAACTGGTGGTCTTGTTGACCATCAACACTTGGTGCTCTTTCTTGATCTCAATCTCAGCAGCTTTTAGCATGCCAAAGAGTTCAGGTAACTCCTTGTTCATGTTCTGCATATTGTAGTTCATCACAAAGTTCTTGTAACTTGGTGGAAGTGATTGAAGGACACGATTAATCCCCAGTCTGTTAGGAATCACTATTCCCAAGTCACTGAGTTTCTTCGCATGCCCGGTCATGGCGAGCATGTGCTCACTAACGGAGCTGCCTTCTTCCATCATGCGACGAAGAAGTGTTTCGATGCTTCATAGCATTCCACGGCCGCATGAGTTTCAAATATAGCTTTCAGCTCATTGACCAACTCATGAGGATCGTGGTGCTCAAAACGTTTTTGAAGATCGGCTTCCAGACTGCACAGGAGGGCACACTGAACTTGAGAGTACCGAGTTTTCTGAGTCGCGTAAACATTCTTACTTCATCGGTTTCAGTTTCTGCAGGAGGGTCACCACCTAGCGGTGCATCAAGCAAAAATTGCAGATTTCCGCCAGAGAGGAAGATCCTCACATGACGGAACCAGTCGGTGAAGTTGCTACCGTTGCTCTTAAGATTTTCTTTCTCTAGGAACTGGTTAAAATTGATTGGGGACGCCATCTCTACAACATATATTTGCAAAAGTTTAGACTAAGTTTATGACAAATTGAGTTCAAATTTTAATTCAACATAATTAAAAATCTAGGTGAACTCCCACTAAAAACAATATCCCTCGCATTGTCTTAGTGATCACACGAACCAAATCCACCACACCTAAGTCCCATCATCACGAGACAAGGTGTAATTTCAATGGCGAACACTCAAAGTGTTCATCATATCAACCATATGATTCATGCTCTATCTTTCGGTATCACGTGTTCCGAGACCATGTCTGTACATGCTAAGCTCGTCAAGGCCACCTTAGTATCCGCATGTGCAAAACTGTCTTGCACCCGTTGTATGCACTTGTTGATTCTATCACACCCGATCATCACGAGATGCTTCGAAACGACAAGTCTTGGCAACGGTGCTACTAAGGATGAACACTTTATTATCTTGAGATTTTAGTGAGGGATCATCTTATAATGCTACCGTCGCGATCTAAGCAAAATAAGATGCATAAAAGGATTAACATCACATGCAGTTCATATGTGATATGATATGGCCCTTTTGTCTTTGCGCCTTTGATCTTCATCTCCAAAGCACGGACATGATCTCCATCATCTTCGGGCATGATCTCCATCATCATCGGCGTAGCGTCAAGGTCAATGGCGCCGTCTGCATGATTGTCCTCCATGTAGCAACTATTACAACTACTTTGAAATAGTACTCAACATGAAATTTAAAGACAACCATAAGGCTCCTGCCGGTTGCCACAATACAATAATGATCATCTCATACATATTCATCATCACATTATGGCCATATCACATCACCAAACCCTGCAAAAACAAGTTAGACGTCTCTAATTTGGTTTGCATATTTCACGTGGTTTAGGGTTTTCGAGAGAGATCTAATCTACCTACGAACATGAACCACAACGTTGATACTAATGTTGTCAATAGAAGAGTAAATTGAATCTTCACTATAGTAGGAGAGACAGACACCCGCAAAGCCTCTTATGCAATACAAGTTGCATGACGAACGAGGAACAAGTCTCATGAACGTGGTCATGTAAAGTTAGTCCGAGCCGCTTCATCCCACTATGCCACAAAGATGCAAAGTACTCAAACTAAAGATAACAAGAGCATCAATGCCCACAAAACCATTGTGTTCTACTCGTGCAACCATCTATGCATAGACACAGCTCCGATACCACTGTAGGGATTCGTTGCATAGAAAACAAAATATTTCCTACCGCGAACACGCAATCCAAGCCAAGATGCAATCTAGAAGACGGTAGCAACGAGGGGATGATCGAGACTCACCCTTGAAGAATTCCAAAGCCTACAAGATGAGGCTCTTGTTGCTGCGGTAGACGTTCACTTGCCGCTTGCAAAAGCGCGTAGAAGATCTTGATCACGGCGCCACGAACGGGCAGCACCTCCGTACTCGGTCACACGTTCGGTTGTTGATGAAGACGACGTCCACCTTGATAACCCACAAGTATAGGGGATCGCAGCAGTCTTCGCGGGAAGTAAATCCCAATTTATTGATTCGACACAAGGGGAGACAAAGAATACTTGGAGGCCTTAACAGCGGAGTTGTCAATTCAGCTGCACCTGGAAACAGACTTGCTCGCAAGAGTTTATCAGTAGTAACAGTTTTATAGCAGTAGCAGTAGTGAAATAACAGCAGCAGAGTAACAGAGACAGTAGTAGTGATTATAGTAAATAGCAGGATTAAAATACTGTAGGCACGGGGACGGATGACGGGCGTTGCATGGATGAGAGAAACTCATGTAACAATCATAGCAGGGCATTTGCAGATAATAATAAAACGGTGTCCAAGTACAAAGCAATCAATAGGCATGTGTTCCAATTATAGTCGTACGTGCTCGCAATGAGAAACTTGCACAACATCTTTTGTCCTACCAGCCGGTGGCAGCCGGGCCTCAAGGGAAACTACTGGATATTAAGGTACTCCTTTTAATAGAGTACCGGAGCAAAGCATTAACACTCCGTGAACACATGTGATCCTCACATCACTACCATTCCCTCCGGTTGTCCCGATTTCTGTCACTTCGGGGCCATCGGTTCCGGACAGCGACATGTGTATACAACTTGCAGGTAAGATCAATAAACAATGAATATCATGATGAAACAATAACATGTTCAGATCTGAGATCATGGCACTCGGGCCCTAGTGACAAGCATTAAGCATAACAAGTTGCAACAATATCATCAAAGTACCAATTACGGACACTAGGCACTATGCCCTAACAATCTTATGCTATTACATGACCAATCTCATCCAATCCCTACCATCCCCTTCGGCCTACAGCGGGGGAATTACTCACACATGGATGGGGGAAGCATGGCTGGTTGATGGAGAGGCGTTGGCGGTGATGATGGCGATGATCTCCTCCAATTCCCCGTCCCGGCGGAGTGCCAGAACGGAGACTTCTGGCTCCCGCGACGGAGTTTCGCGATGTGGCGGCGTTCTGGAGGCTTTCTGGCGACTTCGACTTCGTGCCGTGCGTTTTTAGGTCGAAGGCAATTTATAGTCCGAAGGAGGGCGTCGGAGGCCGGCCGAGGGGGCCACACCATAGGGCCGCGCGGGCCCCCCTAGGCCGCGCTGCCTTATGGTGTGGGGCCCTCGGGCCTCCACCTTATTTGTCCTTCTGGCTCCGTCAGTATTCTGGGAAAACAGGGCCTTCTGCATAAATTCCGAGGATTTTCCTGAAAGTTGGATTTCTGCACAAAAACGAGACACCAGAGCAATTCTGCTGAAAACAGCGTTAGTCCGTGTTAGTTGCATCCAAAATACACAAATTAGAGGCAAAACAATAGCAAAAGTGTTCGGGAAAGTAGATACGTTTTGGACGTATCAACTCCCCCCAAGCTTAGCTTATTGCTTGTCCTCAAGCAATTCAGTTAACAACTGAGCGATAAAAGAACTTTCACGAACACATTTGCTCATATGATGTATATATTCTCATGCTATGGCTAATACTTAAGCAGTTCATAATGAGATACATGCAGATAAGATCATCTAACAGCTATGTCAATCATGGAGAGGTACCAACAATTAATAATAAGCATCATGAATCATGTATATAAGCAGGATTGCAATGTTCATAAGAGAGTATGATAAAGTGGTATCTCGCTTGCCCGTATTTGATTGGCAAAACATAAATGCCCAGGCACCTCTGGAGTTCATAGAAAGACTAGAAGTAGTGATTGTCAAAGATAAAAGCATCAAAGTTATACCACAATCAATCATATTTTGAGACAAGCATATTATACTAAGAATGATAGTTGTGCTCTCAAGATAGTGCTCAAAGAAATAATGGAGACACAACATAAAAGTAAAAGATTGACCCTTCGCAGAGGGAAGCAGGGATTAACATGCGCTAGAGCTTTTCATTTTTAAAACAGGAGTAAAATTATTTTGAGAGGTGTTTGTTGTTGTCAACGAATGGTAATGGGTACACTAACTACCTCGCCAACCGGACTCCCAAGAGCGGCTCCCATGAATTATTTGCATGTTTATGTGGCACTCCTTCCAACCTTTCTTACACAAACCATGGCTAACCGAATCCTCGGGTGCCTGCCAACAATCTCATACCATGAAGGAGTGCCTTTTTATTTTAGTTTTATTATGATGATGATACTCCCCCCAACCTTTGCTTACACAAGCCATGGCTAACCGAATCCTTTGGGTGCCGTCCAACAATCACAAACCATGGAGGAGTGTCTATTTAGGTTAATTAATTTGGGACTGGGAATCCCGTTGCCAGCTCTTTTTGCAAAATTATTGGATAAGCGGATGTGCCACTAGTCCATATGAGAGTCCGTCAAAAGTAAATGACAAGGTTGAAAGCTAAACACCACATACTTCCTCATGAGCTATGAAACATAAACACCAATTGAGAAGCATTTTGAAGGTTTTAAAGGTAGCGCATGAGAATTTACTTGGAATGGTTTGAAATGCCATGCATAGGTATTTATAGTGGACACTTTGGAACAACTTGGTTTTCAGGTGTTTGGAAGCACGAGCAGCGTTCCCGCTCAGTACAAGTGAAGGCTAGCAAAAGACTAGGGAGCGACAAATCAAGAGAGCAAAGAATCGTCATAATCATGCTTGCGGCAAAATAAAATAACGGAGGCATAAAAGTGATACAAGAACTCTGAAGCAATATAAATCATCGAGGCTTAATTGACTTTGGTTCAGTCATATGCATGCGTGAGCATGTGCCAAGTCGATATAAATGAGTTATTCAGAGGAGGATACCTCAATGCCATACTTACTTATGAATAAAACAATGCAGGCAAACATCCATGACATGCTACTCATATTAATAAATTGGAACTAAACATGAGAGATCATAAACTACTAGACTTTCTCAAATAACATATACCTCACATGAACCAACTAAGCATGCTCACATGGATGAGTATATGTACAAAAATGAAAACAAATAGAGTTCATACCAGCCTCTCACCACAATCCAATTGTCGTAGATCGTCATTATTGCCTTTCACTTGTGTAGCTTGGATAATATAAAATGAAAACCACGCTCCAGCCACCGAAGACCATTGAACTCATAATGAACTTTACAAACCAAAGAAGAACAGCAAATATTTTTGGTGTTTTCGAATTAGAAACAAGAACAAAAGGAAACAAGCAAACAAAACAAAATCTTTTTGGGTTTTGTTATAGCAAACTAGCAATAGCAAATAAAGCGAAACGAATGCAAGAAACCA
Source organism: Lolium perenne (assembly GCF_019359855.2). Lineage (NCBI taxonomy): Eukaryota > Viridiplantae > Streptophyta > Magnoliopsida > Poales > Poaceae > Lolium > Lolium perenne. The sequence goes on from NC_067244.2 coordinate 72,267,357, forward strand.
AAGAAAACAAATGGTGAAGAGAAACAACAGAAATATTTTTGGTCTTTTTGTGTTTTGGAAAGGAAACAAAGCAAAAACAAGAAATAGCAAACTAGAAAACTCGCATAAACACAAAGCAGCAGAAATTCGTCAAACTTGACAGCAGTACAGTACACGATTTTTAATAAATTCTTCCACTGCTCAAATCGAAAAGTGTTCAACTAATGAAAGTTAGATAACAACCTGGGGAACATGCACAAAAATTGGCTTCACAAAATACTGTCCTGGATATTTTTGAGAATTTTTACGGTAACAGTCCAGAATGTGTTTTCAGGCAGCACTTCCCCAAATATCATCTTCCTCTCATTAGAAAACCACTCAAACAAACAAAACAAGTATATACAAGTATCCAGCAATCATAATATGCAAAGAATGAGTGATGCCGGTATACCTCCCCCCAAGCTTAGGCTTTTGGCCTAAGTGGAGTTCAATCCCATCGAGACCATGAGGTAGTATCTCCGTAGTACGACGAAGATGGATCATATTCCGGGCATGTGCTAGAAGAAGCACCCGGATACGTGACGGTGTAGTCGTAGGAGGGCTCGGCGTCCTCGGAGTCATGTTGCTGGTGGAAGTCTTGTATCTTCATATGTTCATCCACCTCCTCCTTAGTGCGCGACCATGATTGCCTGTCAATACTGAACAAACCTGGCTGGGGAAGAGGGATTTCCTTCTCATCCCCGTCAGCAAACAACATTCTATAGACCATATTATCTAAAGTAGAATCGGCGGTAACAAAATGATGACTCTTCATAGCAACAATATCGAGTCTCCTAGGGGTCAATGGCACATCATTAGGATCAAGAGGAAGTCTTAAATGTGTTAAAACGCGCAGTGCAATAGTTCCTCCAAAAATAGGCCCCCTATTAGACAGGCGGCGAGCAATAAGAGAACCAAGATGATAAGATGTCTGTCCAGTAAGTGCAATATTCAAGAAAGCAAGATGGTAACTAGAAATATTGCTAGTGTTCTCCCTACCAAGAATGCTAGTAGCAATGTAATATCCAAAATACTTAATGGCAGGGAGTTGAATGTTCCTTATCTTGCCACGCTGAATGGTGCGACAATCATCATCGGTGATCCCTCGATAGAGCTCCAACAAGTCCCGGGGGTTGTCATCAATCTTCCTTGCTGTACCTACAGGGGCAATATCCAATGCACGACAAAAATCTTCCAATTCCATAGTAACAGGATTACCATAGATCTTGAATGCAACTGTCGGCTCGTATTGCGTGTTGTTGAACTTGAAGCTCTCGACGAAAATTTTGGTGAGCATGTAGTATTGCTCCCTTTCGTCTCCCACGTAGGTGGTTAAGCCCGCCCTATTGACAAGGGTGAAGAAATCATCCAATATCCCTGCATTTCTCAGAAAATCATAGCATGGAAAAGACGAAGCATTAGGAGCCCCGTTGTCCTCTTCGGGCGCGAAGCTAGGCGCGATGATATCCTCATTGTACGATCGCCTAATTCGGGTGGCGGCCCTAGAAGGCCTCCCGGTGCTGGTTGTTCCTCTCTTGAACAATTCTCCAAAGTTGAACTTCTTCATCTTTCTTTTCTGAAATTTTTCAACAAGTGATATAAAACTTGATTTGGTGACATATAATCAAGGGGAACTACTATAGGAACTTGCTAGAGTACTAATCATGCATCAAAACTAGTTTATACAACTTAGAACAAGCATGCAAGCTCACTAAACATGTTACCTACAGCAGCAAAATATTCAAGATATACTCAACCAAACAAAATTCTACTTGGATAGGCGGAGGAGTCACATACCGGAGAGCAAATGTGCCAAATTTCAGACAGAAATCTGGGCTGAGCAAAGAGATCGAAAAATCCTGAGCTCTTGAGCAAAAACGCGAGTGAGAGAAAGCTGGTTCGAGTTTTTTCGGGAGAGAGAAGATTCTGGGAGAAAGAGATGAAGTTGTGGGGCAAGGAGGGGCCCACACCACAGGGTGGCGCGCCCCCCTCCTTGGCCGCGCCGGCCTGTGGTGTGGCACCCTGGGGTGCCCCACAGGTCATCCTCTGGTGCTCCCAGGTGCCTCTTCGAAAAATAGGGCCAACGGTATAATTTTTGTGAATTTTTGAAAACTTTGAAAAATGCACATTTCTGGGTATTAAGTTTATTATTACTGGCCAGGAATTTTTTTGAAAACTCTAATTAAGTAAGGAACTTTGCAAATCAAAAGTGCTACAGCAAATAAGACAAGTGGAGGAAGAAAGAGATGTTGTTTACCGCCTCTATGCATATAAAAAGTATTCGTTAACAAGGTTGATCAAGTCTTGCCACCGAATAATTTTTACATAGCATAAGAAGAAATAAACCTCAAATCAATCATGTTACCTTGAATTGTATTGATATGGATCCAATCATAAGATTTTGATAACCTTCTTTAGGCTCATATATAGGACAATCGATAGTTCCAACTTTGATAGTTCTCACATTAGAAATAGTATTGACTCCACATACTTTATCAATCCTCTTGGGGAAATAGACGGTATGCTCCTTATCATCAACATTGAAAGTAACCTTTCCTTTATTGCAATCAATAACAGCCCCTGCGGTGTTAAGAAAAGGTCTCCCAAGAATAATAGACATATTATCATCTTCAGGCATTTCCAACACAACAAAATCAGTTAATATCAAGCAGTTAGTAGTAACTTGAATAAGAACATCCTCACATATACCAACAGGAATAGCAGTAGATTTATCAGCCATTTGCAAAGATATATCAGTAGGTATCAACTTATCTAGATAAAGCCTCTTATAAAGAGAAAAAGGCATAACACTAACACCGGCTCCCAAGTCACATAGAGCAGTTTTAACATAATTATTCTTAATAGAACAAGGAATAGTAGGTATACATGGGTCACCCAACTTCTTTGGAACCTTGTCATTGAAAGAGTAATTAGCAAGCATAGCGGAAATCTCCTCATTGGGGATTTTCCTTTTGTTAGTAACAATATCTTTCATATACTTTGAATAAGGAGGCAATTTAATAGCATCAGTCAAAGGGATTTGCAAGAATAAAGGTTTCATCCAATCACAAAATTTATTATAGTGTTCTTCTTCCTTTGATTTTAATTTCTTAGCAGGAAAAGGCATTTGCTTTTGCACCCAAGGTTCTCTTTCATTACCATGTTTCTTAGCAATAAAATCTTCTTTAGTATACTTTTTATTTTTATCATGCTTTTCAGGTTCATCTTCTACCTCTTCTTTATCAGAAGCATCATTCTTATCATTATCATTATTATTATCATGTTCATTACCACTTTCAGTTTCAGCATCGGAAATAGAAATACTATTAGGATCATTAATAGGTTCAGAGGATTCTACAACATTTTTATGTTTCTTCTTCTTTTTCTTCTTAGAAGGAGCACTAGGTTCGATGCATTGAGAATCTTGTTCAATTCTTTTGGGATGCCCTTCAGGATATAGAGGATCCTGGGTAGAGACACCACCTCTAGTTGTTACTTCATAAGCATGTTTCTCTTTAGAATTATTTTTTAACAAGTCGCTTTGCACTTTAGTGAGTTGATCAATTTGAGTTTGAATCATTTGAAAATGTTTAACAAGCACCTTAACATCATTGGAGGTTCTCTCCACAATATCATGCAAATTGCTAATAGCTTGAGAATTTTCCATTAGATGATTCTCTACTCTCATATTAAAATTTTCTTGCTTAACAATATAATTATCAAACTCATCTAAGCATTGCGCAGGAGGTTTTGAATACGGAATATCTTCCCTAGTAAAGCGTTGAAGGGAGTTTACCTCAATCATGGGTGAAGGGGGAATTATCTCACATATATCTTCTATAGGAGGTAGATTCTTCACATCTTCGGATTTAATACCTTTCTCCTTGAGAGACTTCTTAGCTTCCCGCATATCATCATCATTCAATTCAATTAAACCCCTCTTCTTCAATATTGGCGTTGGAGTTGGTTCAGGTGTATTCCAATCATCATGATTCTAGCTTATTCTAGCCAATAAATCTTCAGCTTCGTCCGGAGTCCTTTTCCTGAAAACACAACCAGCACAACTATCCAAATATGCTCTAGATTCAATGGTTAGTCCACTATAAAATATATCAAGTAGATCATTCTTCTCTAAATCATGTCCAGGTCGAGCTCTGATAAGAGAACAAAATCTTGCCCATGCCGCAGGCAATTTCTCTTCATCTCCCTGATCAAACCTATAAATTCTCTGTAAAGCAGCATGTTGAGCACTAGCAGGAAAGTATTTTCGAAAGAAAACATCACGCAAATCAGCTGGACTTTTAATAGAACCAGGAGGCAAATTATTATACCAAGTTTTAGCATCATCCTTTAATGAGAAAGGAAAAAATCTTAATGACAAAGTAAGTACGCATCTTGACATCATCAGAAAACAAGCTACTCATAGAAGAAAGTTCATTCATGTGTTCTACAGCACTTTCTTTTTCAGTACCACAAAAGGGTGCTTTCTCTACAATAGCTATATGAGATAAATCAAGAGAAAAATCATAATCTTTATCCTTAATGCATATAGGAGATGTGGCAAATTCAGGATCAGGAGATAGCTTATGTTTAACAGTATATTGTGCGAGAAACTTTTTAATTTTTCTTGCATCAGTAATAGAATTGCATTTATCAATAAAATCATCATTAAGCTCCACATAATCTTCATCAGGATCATCACTAGAATAATCAAGTTCAGGTGAACTAACAGGTGTAGTGGCATTTTCATTAGGAGTTTCAGCATTTTCAATTTGTCTAGACCTAGCAATTGTAGCATCTAGAAAGGATCCCAATGAACCACTATCATCAAGCACAGCAGAAACATTATCAATATTATGAGAGTTTTCAGATTCAGCAGACGTACCAGCTTGTGGCGGTGAAACAAGTTGACTTATCACAGATGGTGAATCAAGTGTAGCGGAGGTACTCAGAATTGTACCTTTTCTTGTAGTGCAACGGCGCCAGAAAACGGTCTTGATAACCCACAAGTATAGGGGATCGCAGCAGTCTTCGCGGGAAGTAAATCCCAATTTATTGATTCGACACAAGGGGAGACAAAGAATACTTGGAGGCCTTAACAGCGGAGTTGTCAATTCAGCTGCACCTGGAAACAGACTTGCTCGCAAGAGTTTATCAGTAGTAACAGTTTTATAGCGAGCATAGTGAAATAACAACGACAGAGTAACAGAGACAGCAGTAGTGATTATAGTAAACAGCAGGATTAAAATACTGTAGGCACGGGGACGGATGACGGGCGTTGCATGGATGAGAGAAACTCATGTAACAATCATAGCAGGGCATTTGCAGATAATAATAAAATGGTGTCCAAGTACAAAGCAATCAATAGGCATGTGTTCCAATTATAGTCGTACGTGCTCGCAATGAGAAACTTGCACAACATCTTTTATCCTACCAGCCGGTGGCAGCCGGGCCTCAAGGGAAACTACTGGATATTAAGGTACTCCTTTTAATAGAGTACCGGAGCAAAGCATTAACATTCCGTGAACACATGTGATCCTCACATCACTACCATTCCCTCCGGTTGTCCCGATTTCTGTCACTTTGGGGCCATCGGTTCCGGATAGCGACATGTGTATACAACTTGCAGGTAAGATCAATAAACAATGAATATCATGATGAAACAATAACATGTTCAGATTTGAGATCATGGCACTCGGGCCCTAGTGACAAGCATTAAGCATAACAAGTTGCAACAATATCATCAAAGTACCAATTACGGACACTAGGCACTATGCCCTAACAATCTTATGCTATTACATGACCAATCTCATCCAATCCCTACCATCCCCTTCGGCCTACAGCGGGGGAATTACTCACACATGGATGGGGGAAGCATGGCTGGTTGATGGAGAGGCGTTGGCGGTGATGATGGCGATGATCTCCTCCAATTCCCCGTCCCGGCGGAGTGCCAGAACGGAGACTTCTGGCTCCCGCGACGGAGTTTCGCGATGTGGCGGCGTTCTGGAGGCTTTCTGGCGACTTTGACTTCGTGCCGTGCGTTTTTAGGTCGAAGGCAATTTATAGTCCGAAGGAGGGCGTCGGAGGCCGGCCGAGGGGGCCACACCATAGGGCCACGCGGGCCCCCCCTAGGCCACGCCGCCTTATGGTGTGGGGCCCTCGGGCCTCCACCTTATTTGTCCTTCTGGCTCCGTCAGTATTCTGGGAAAATAGGGCCTTCTGCATAAATTCCGAGGATTTTCCTGAAAGTTGGATTTCTGCACAAAAACGAGACACCAGAGCAATTCTGCTGAAAACAGCGTTAGTCCGTGTTAGTTGCATCCAAAATACACAAATTAGAGGCAAAACAATAGCAAAAGTGTTCGGGAAAGTAGATACGTTTTGGACGTATCACACCTCCCCGTTCCAGCGGGCAGCGGAAGTAGTAGCTCCTCTTGAATCCGGCAGCACGACGGCGTGGTGTCGGTGGTGGTGGAGAATCCCGGCGGAGCTTCGCTAAGCGTGCGGGGAAGAAGGAGGAGTGGGGCGGCTAGGGTTTGGGGAGAGGGGGCGCCGACCACTTGAGGGGTGCGGCCACCTTGTGGGGTTGGGGTGCGGCCACCTTGTGGTGTTGGGGTGGCCGGCCCCCTCCCCTTGGCCCTCATTATATAGGTGAAACACCCAAGAGTTGGTCTACAAGTCTTCGAATAAGACCCCAAACCAAAACTTTCCATATCACATGAAACCTACCCAAGCTAGGACTCCCACTAGAGGTGGGATTCCCACCCTTCCTTGGGAGGGGGTGGCCGGCCCCCTTAGGGGAGTCCACTTGGGACTCCTCCCCCCTTAGGGTTGGCCGGCCATGGTGGTGGAGTCCCTTTGGGACTCCGCCTTCCAAAGTGGTTTCTTCCGAACTTTTCTAGAACCTTCTAGAACCTTCCGTAGAACCTTCCGGATCATTTTAAATCTTATAAAATGACTTCCTATATATGAGTCTTATTCTCCAGACCATTCCGGAACTCCTCGTGATGTCCGGGATCTCATCCGGGACTCCGAAAAAATATTCGAACTCCATTCCATATTCAAGTTTCTACCATTTCAACATCAAACCTTAAGTGTGTCACCCTACGGTTCGTGAACTATGCGGACATGGTTGAGTACTCTCTCCGACCAATAACCAATAGCGGGATCTGGAGATCCATAATGGCTCCCACATATTCAACGATGACTTTAGTGATCGAATGAACCATTCACATACGATACCAATTCCCTTTGTCACGCGATATTTTACTTGTCCGAGGTTTGATCATCGGTATCACTCTATACCTTGTTCAACCTCGTCTCCTGACAAGTACTCTTTACTCGTACCGTGGTATGTGGTCTATTATGAACTTATTCATATGCTTGCAAGACATTATACGACATTCCACCGAGAGGGCCCAGAGTATATCTATCCGTCATCGGGATGGACAAATCCCACTGTTGATCCATATGCCTCAACTCATACTTTCCGGATACTTAATCCCACCTTTATAACCACCCATTTACGCAGTGGCGTTTGATGTAATCAAAGTACCTTTCCGGTATAAGTGATTTATATGATCTCATGGTCATAAGGACTAGGTAACTATGTATCAAAAGCTTATAGCAAATAACTTAATGACGTGATCTTATGCTACGCTTAATTGGGTGTGTCCATTACATCATTCATACAATGATATAACCTTGTTATTAATAACATCCAATGTTCATGATTATGAAACTAATCATCCATTAATCAACAAGCTAGTTAAGAGGCATACTAGGGACTCTTTGTTGTTTACATATCACACATGTATCAATGTTTCGGTTAATACAATTATAGCATGGTATATAAACATTTATCATAAACATAAAGATATATAATAACCACTTTTATTATTGCATCTTGGGCATATCTCCTTCAAATCTTCGATACGAATAAGCCACGGTACGAGAAACCTCCAGAGCCGCCGCCATCGCGAAGCCAAGATCTGGGGGACAGGAGTCTCTGTTCCGGCACGCCGCCGGGACGGGGAAGTGCCCCCGGAAGGCATCTCCATCGACACCACCGCCATCTTCATCACCGCTGCTGTCTCCCATGAGGAGGGAGTAGTTCTCCCTCGAGGCTAAGGGCTGTACCGGTAGCTATGTGGTTAATCTCTCTCCTATGTACTTCAATACAATGATCTCATGAGCTGCCTTACATGATTGAGATTCATATGAGTTTTGTTTCACTATTAATCTATGTGCTACTCTAGTGATGTTATTAAAGTACTCTATTCCTCCTCGATGATGTAATGGTGACAGTGTGTGCATCATGTAGTACTTGGCGTAGTTTATGATTGTGATCTCTTGTAGATTATGAAGTTAACTATTACTATGATAGTATTGATGTGATCTATTCCTCCTTTCATAGTATGATGGTGACAGTGTGCATGCTATGTTAGTACTTGGTATAATTGCAATGATCTATCATGCACTCTAAGGTTATTTAAATATGAACATCGAATGTTGTGGAGCTTGTTAACTCCGTCATTGAGGTGCTCTTGTAGCCCTACACAATTAGTGGTGTTCATCATCCAACAAGAGAGTGTAGAGTATAGCATTTATCTATTCAGTTATGTGATCAATGTTGAGAGTGTCCACTAGTGAAAGTATGATCCCTAGGCCTTGTTCTAAATACTGCAATCACCGCTTGATTACTGTTTTACTGCATCTCTACTTCCTGCAATATTACTACTGCGCGCCAGCAAGCTATTTTCTGTCGCCGTAGACAGTCAAGTATTTTCTGGCGCCGTTACTACTGCTCATATACATTTATACCACCTGTATTTCACTATCTCTTCGCCGAACTAGTGCACCTATACAACTGACAAGTGTATTAGGTGTGTTGGGGACACAAGAGACTTCTTGTATCGTGATTGCAGGGTTGCTTGAGAGGGATATCTTTGACCTCTTCCTCCCTGAGTTCGATAAACCTTGGGTGATCCACTTAAGGGTAAACTTGCTGCTGTTCTACAAACCTCTGCTCTTGGAGGCCCAACACTGTCTACAGGAATAGAAGCGTGCATAGACATCATATATCTCCCAGCACCTGCGTGGTGTTCTTGCTGAGCAGAGCACCCTTGCCCAGTTCTCGTGTCCCAGCGCCCATGCTCAAAATGGTGTCGCCGAGCGTAAGCATCATCATATTCTTGAGACTACCTGTGCTATGATGATTGCTTCCTCTCTTCCGCCGCATTTCTGGGCTGAGGCTGTCGCTACGTCGACTTACCTCATTAACATTCAGCCTTCTGCTGCCCTTTGATACGTCTCCGACGTATCGATAATTTCTTATGTTCCATGCCACATTATTGATGTTATCTACATGTTTTATGCACACTTTATATCATATTCGTGCATTTTCTGGAACTAACCTATTAACAAGATGCTGAAGTGCCAGTTCCTGTTTTCTGCTGTTTTTGGTTTCAGAAATCCTAGTAACGAAATATTCTCGGAATCGGACGAAATCAACGCCCAAGTTCCTATTTTCACCGGAAGCATCCAGAACACCCGGGAAGGACCAGAGGGGGGGCACTGGGCCCCAGACCATAGGCCGGCGCGGCCCAGGCCCTGGCCGCGCCGCCCTATGGTTTCGTCGCCCCTTCGACCCTCCTGCGCCGCCTCTTCGCCTATATAAAGCCCCTGGATCAAAAACCCTGATACGTTCGACGAAACCCACAGAAACCTTCCAGAGCCGCCGCCATCGCGAGGCCAAGATCTGGGGGACAGGAGTCTCTGTTCCGGCACGCTGCCGGAGCGGGGAAGTGCCCCCGGAAGGCTTCTCCATCGACACCGCTGCCATCTCCACCGCCATCTTCATCACCGCTGCTGCTCCCATGAGGAGGGAGTAGTTCTCCATCGAGGCTCGGGGCTGTACCGGTAGCTATGTGGTTAATCTCTCTCCTATGTACCTCAATACAATAATCTCATGAGCTGCTTTACATGATTGAGATTCATATGAGTTTTGTATCACTACTATCTATGTGTTACTCTAGCAAAGTTATTAAAGTAGTTCTATTCCTCCTGCACGTGTGTAAAGGTGACAGTGTGTGCACCGTGTTAGTACTTGGTTTATGCTATGATCATGATCTCTTGTAGATTGCGAAGTTAACTATTGCTATGATAATATTGATGTGATCTATTCCTCCTACATATGCATGAAGGTGACAGTGTGCATGCTATGTTAGTACTTGGTTTAGTCTGTTGATCTATCTTACACTACAAGGTTACTAAAATATGAACAGTAATTGTGGAGCTTGTTAACTCCGGCATTGAGGGTTCGTGTAATCCTACGCAATGTGTTCATCATCCAACAAAAGTGTAGAGTATGCATTTATCTATTCTGTTATGTGATCAATGTTGAGAGTGTCCACTAGTGAAAGTGTAATCCCTAGGCCTTGTTCCTAAATATCGCTATCGCTGCTTGTTTCTTGTTTCTTTGCGTTACTACCGTCTTGCAATACTACCACCATCAACTACACGCCAGCAAGCTATTTTCTGGCACCGTTGCTACTGCTCATATATATTCATACCACCTGTATTTCACTATCTCTTCGCCGAACTAGTGCACCTATTTGGTGTGTTGGGGACACAAGAGACTTCTTGCTTTGTGGTTGCAGGGTTGCATGAGAGGGATATCTTTGACCTCTTCCTCCCTGAGTTCGATAAACCTTGGGTGATCCACTTAAGGGAAAACTTGCTGCTGTTCTACAAACCTCTGCTCTTGGAGGCCCAACACTGTCTACAGGAAAAGGAAGGGGAACGTAGACATCAAGCTATTTTCTGGCGCCGTTGCCGGGGAGGAAAGGTAAAAGGTACTCACACTCCGGACTTTGGCTACTAAGCTATTTCCCGGCGCTGTAAGTACTCAAAGCTATTTCCTTTAGATCCTGCAATTGCATCTTTTTGTTTCTTGTTTACACTAGTTTGGCATAATGGACAAGAATGATCTTCTTATTCTATTTCCTGATTTAAAACATGGATTGTTTGATGCGAAAATTAAAAAACCTATGGAATCTTATTTGCATGCTGGTAGTAATATTGGTATGAACGCTTTGAACACCATTGTTGATAATAATATAGAAAGTTCTAAGCTTGGGGAAGCTGGTTTTCATGATCTTTTTAGTCCCCCAAGCATTGAGGAGAAAATTTTCTTTGATGATACTTTGCCTCCTATTTATGATGATTATAATGATAGTGGTCTTTTGGTACCACCTACTATGGAGAGTAAATTTTGTTGTGATTATACTATGCCTCCTACACTGGATGAGAATAATAATGATAGCTACTTTGTTGAATTTGCTCCCACTACAACTAATAAAATTGATTATGCTTATGTGGAGAGTAATAATTTTATACATGAGACTCATAATAAGAATGCTTTATGTGATAGTTATATTGTTGAGTTTGCTCATGTTGCTACTGAAAGTTATTATGAGAGAGGAAAATATGGTTGTAGAAATTTTCATGTTACTAAAACACCTCTCTACGTGCTGAAATTTTTGAAGCTATACTTGTTTTATCTTCCTATGCTTGTTACTTTGCTCTTCATGAACTTGTTTATTTACAAGATTCCTTTGCATAGGAAGCATGTTAGACTTAAATGTGTTTTGAATTTGCCTCTTGATGCTCTCTTTTGCTTCAAATACTATTTCTTGCGAGTGCATCATTAAAACTGCTGAGCCCATCTTAATGGCTATAAAGAAAGAACTTCTTGGGAGATAACCCATGTGTTATTTTGCTACAGTACTTTGTTTTTATTTTGTGTCTTGGAAGTTGTTTACTACTGTAGCAACCTCTCCTTATCTTAGTTTTGTGTTTTGTTGTGCCAAGTGAAGCCTCTAATCGAAGGTTGATACTAGATTTGGATTTCTGCACAGAAACAGATTTCTATCTGTCACGAATCTGGGATTTTCTCTCTGTAGAAAAATCAGAAAAATATGCCAATTTACGTGCGTGTTCCTGATATGTACGCAACTTTCATTAGTTTTGAGTTTTCTGATCTGAGCAACGGAAGTATTTATTAGAAATTCGTCTTTACGGACTGTTCTGTTTTGACAGATTCTGCCTTTTATTTCGCATTGTTTCTTTCGCTGTGTTGGGTGGATTTCTTTGTTCCATTACCTTCCAGTAGCTTTGAGCAATGTCCAGAAGTGTTAAGAATGATTGTGTCACCTCTGAACATGTGAGTTTTTGATTATGTACTAACCCCTCTAATGAAGTTTATGACAAGTTTGGTGTGAAGGAAGTTTTCAAGGGTCAAGAGAGGAGGATGATATACTATGATCAAGAAGAGTGAAAGCTCTAAGCTTGGGGATGCCCCGGTGGTTCACCCCTGCATATATCAAGAAGACTCAAGCGTCTAAGCTTGGGGATGCCCAAGGCATCCCCTTCTTCATCGACAAATTATCAGGTTCCTTCTCTTGAAACTATATTTTTATTCGGTCACATCTTATGTGCTTTACTTGGAGCGTCTGTATGCTTTTATTTTTGTTTGTGTTTGAATAAATTGGATTACATCATGCTTGTGTGGGAGAGAGACACGCTCCGCTGTTGCATATGAACACATGTGTTCTTAGCTTTTAGTATTCATGGTGAAGTTTCTTCTTCGTTAAATTGTTATATGGTTGGAATTGGAAAATGATACATGTAGTAATTGCTATTAATGTCTTGGGTAATGTGATACTTGGCAATTGTTGTGCTCATGATTGAGCTCTTGCATCATATGCTTTGCACCCATTAATGAAGAAATACATAGAGCATGCTAAAATTTGGTTTGCATATTTTGTTTCTCTAAGGTCTAGATAATTTCTAGTATTGAGTTTGAACAACAAGGAAGACGGTGTAGAGTCTTATAATGTTTTCAATATGTCTTTTATGTGAGTTTTGCTGCACTGGTTCATCCTTGTGTTTGTTTCAAATAAGCCTTGCTAGCCTAAACCTTGTATCGAGAGGGAATACTTCTCATGCATCCAAATCCTTGAGCCAAACAACACTATGCCATTTGTGTCCACCATACCTACCTACTACATGGTATTTTTGTGTCCACCATACCTACCTACTACATGGTATTTCCCGCCATTCCAAAGTAAATTGCTTGAGTGCTACCTTTAAAATTCCATCATTCACCTTTGCAATATATAGCTCATGGGACAAATAGCTTAAAAACTATTGTGGTATTGAATATGTACTTATGCACTTTATCTCTTATTAAGTTGCTTGTTGTGCGATAACCATGTTCACTGGGGACGCCATCAACTACTCTTTGTTGAATTTCATGTGAGTTGCTATGCATGTCCGTCTTGTCTGAAGTAAGAGCGATCTACCACCTTATGGTTAAGCATGCATATTGTTAGAGAAGAACATTGGACCGCTAACTAAAGCCATGATCCATGGTGGAAGTTTCAGTTTTGGACATATATCCTCAATCTCAAATGAGAAAATTATTAATTGTTGTTACATGCTTATGCATAAAAGAGGAGTCCATTATCTGTTGTCTATGTTGTCCCGGTATGGATGTCTAAGTTGAGAATAATCAATAGCGAGAAATCCAAATGCGAGCTTTCTCCTTAGACCTTTGTACAGGCGGCATAGAGGTACCCCTTTGTGACACTTGGTTAAAACATGTGCATTGTGATGATCCGGTAGTCCAAGCTAATTAGGACAAGGTGCGGGCACTATTAGTATACTATGCATGAGGCTTGCAACTTGTAAGATATAATTTACATGATACATATGCTTTATTACTACCGTTGACAAAATTGTTTCATGTTTTCAAAATAAAAGCTCTAGCACAAATATAGCAATCGATGCTTTCCTCTTTGAAGGACCATTCTTTTACTTTTATTGTTGAGTCAGTTCACCTATTTCTCTCCACCTCAAGAAGCAAACACTTGTGTGAACTGTGCATTGATTCTTACATATTTGCATATTGCATTTGTTATATTGCTTTGCATTGACAACTATCCATGAGATATACATGTTATAAGTTGAAAGCAACCGCTGAAACTTCATCTTCCTTTGTGTTGCTTCAATACCTTTACTTTGAATTATTGCTTTATGAGTTAACTCTTATGCAAGACTTATTGATGCTTGTCTTGAAGTGCTATTCATGAAAAGTCTTTGCTATATGATTCACTTGTTTACTCATGTCATTACCATTGTTTTGATTGCTGCATTCACTACATATGCTTTACAAATAGTATGATCAAGTTTATGATGGCATGTCACTCCAGAAATTATACGTATTTATCGTTTTACCCGCTCGGGACGAGCGTAACTAAGCTTGGGGATGCTGATACGTCTCCGACGTATCGATAATTTCTTATGTTCCATGCCACATTATTGATGTTATCTACATGTTTTATGCACACTTTATATCATATTCGTGCATTTTCTGGAACTAACCTATTAACAAGATGCCGAAGTGCCAGTTCCTGTTTTCTGCTGTTTTTGGTTTCAGAAATCCTAGTAACGAAATATTCTCGGAATCGGACGAAATCAACGCCCAAGTTCCTATTTTCACCGGAAGCATCCAGAACACCCGGGAAGGACCGGAGGGGGCACTGGGCCCCTGGACCATAGGCCGGCGCGGCCCAGGCCCTGGCCGCGCCGCCCTATGGTTTCGTCGCCCTTCGACCCTCTGCGCCGCCTCTTCGCCTATATAAAGCCCCTGGATCGAAAACCCGATACGTTCGGCGAAACCCACATAAACCTTCCAGAGCCGCCGCCATCGCGAGGCCAAGATCTGGGGGACAGGAGTCTCTGTTCCGGCACGCTGCCGGAGCGGGGAAGTGCCCCCGGAAGGCTTCTCCATCGACACCGCTGCCATCTCCACCGCCATCTTCATCACCACTGCTGCTCCCATGAGGAGGGAGTAGTTCTCCATCGAGGCTCGGGGCTGTACCGGTAGCTATGTGGTTAATCTCTCTCCTATGTACCTCAATACAATAATCTCATGAGCTGCTTTACATGATTGAGATTCATATGAGTTTTGTATCACTACTATCTATGTGCTACTCTAGCAAAGTTATTAAAGTAGTTCTATTCCTCCTGCACGTGTGTAAAGGTGACAGTGTGTGCACCGTGTTAGTACTTGGTTTATGCTATGATCATGATCTCTTGTAGATTGCGAAGTTAACTATTGCTATGATAATATTGATGTGATCTATTCCTCCTACATATGCATGAAGGTGACAGTGTGCATGCTATGTTAGTACTTGGTTTAGTCTGTTGATCTATCTTACACTACAAGGTTACTAAAATATGAACAGTAATTGTGGAGCTTGTTAACTCCGGCATTGAGGGTTCGTGTAATCCTACGCAATGTGTTCATCATCCAACAAAAGTGTAGAGTATGCATTTATCTATTCTGTTATGTGATCAATGTTGAGAGTGTCCACTAGTGAAAGTGTAATCCCTAGGCCTTGTTCCTAAATACTGCTATCGCTGCTTGTTTCTTGTTTCTTTGCGTTACTATCGTCGCAATACTACCACCATCAACTACACGCCAGCAAGCTATTTTCTGGCACCGTTGCTACTGCTCATATATATTCATACCACCTGTATTTCACTATCTCTTCGCCGAACTAGTGCACCTATTTGGTGTGTTGGGGACACAAGAGACTTCTTGCTTTGTGGTTGCAGGGTTGCATGAGAGGGATATCTTTGACCTCTTCCTCCCTGAGTTCGATAAACCTTGGGTGATCCACTTAAGGGAAAACTTGCTGCTGTTCTACAAACCTCTGCTCTTGGAGGCCCAACACTGTCTACAGGAAAAGGAGGGGGAACGTAGACATCACCCTTCAAGGTGGCATTCCTCTCGAGCGTATTTCTAGTTGCTCTACAGATTACTCGACACTTCGTTTATTTGGTTGCGTTTGCTACGTTCTTCTCCCTCCTCGCGGTCGCACCAAGCTGACCGCTCAGTCTGTTGAGTGTGTTTTTCTCGGATACAGTGATGAGCATAAGGGCTATCGCTGTTGGGACCCCGTTGGTCGTCGGATGCGCATCTCTCGTGATGTCACATTTGATGAGACGCGTCCCTTCTATCCTCGTCCCACCTCGGGTACTTACCCGGTGGATGATATCTCTTTTCTTCTTTTTCCGGTTGCACCCCTTGCTCTCCCGTCTCCTCCCCCTTCTAGTCCTGATGCGCCCCCTTCGGCGCCATCCTCTCCTCTGTCTAGTCCACCTAGTACTCCTCGTTCTCCGGCTTCGGATCCTTCTGATGCTGTCCCTTCTTCTGCTTCTTCTGATGAGTTGTCCTCTGCTGATGACCTTCCCCCTTCACGGCCTGTCCCTCAGCGTCGTGCTCCAGCTCGTTACTCTCCTAGTCAGTATGGTCTCTCTGTCGTTTCCGAGCCGACTTCTTATCGGGATGCCGAGCGTAATCCTGAATGGAAGCTTGCCATGGCTGAGGAGATCGCTGCGCTTGAGCGCACTCGCACTTGGGATCTTGTTTCTCCACCTTCTGGTGTTCGTCCTATCACGTGTAAGTGGGTCTATAAAATTAAGACTCGCTCTGATGGATCTCTTGAGCGCTATAAAGCGCGTCTTGTGGCTCGTGGCTTTCAGCAGGAGCACGGCCGTGACTATGATGAGACTTTTGCCCCTGTGGCTCATATGACTACTGTGCGTACCCTTCTTCTTGTTGCTGCTCGCGCCGGTCTGTCTCCCAGCTTGATGTTCAGAATGCTTTTCTTAATGGCGAGTTGAGTGAGGAGGTTTACATGCAGCCTCCTCCTGGGTATTCTGTTCCCGATGGGATGGTTTGTCGTCTTCGACGTTCTCTCTATGGTCTCAAACAGGCCCCTCGTGCCTGGTTTGAGCGTTTTGCCTCTATGGTGACTGCTGCTGGTTTCTCTCCTAGTCTTCATGATCCAACACTTTTCGTTCACACTTCTCCTCGTGGACGTACTCTTCTTCTTCTCTATGTTGATGATATGGTCATTACTGGTGATGATCCTGAGTATATTGCCTTCGTCAAGGCTCGTCTTCGTGATCAGTTTCTTATGACTGATCTTGGTCCTCTTCGCTATTTTCTTGGCATTGAGGTTTCCTCCACTTCTGATGGCTTTTCTATTTCTCAGGAAAAGTACATTTAGGATCTTCTTGCTCGTGCTGCTCTTGGGGATGAGCGCACAGTCGATACTCCTATGGAGCTTAATGTTAAGCTTCGTCCTACTGATGGTGATCCTCTTCCTGATCCCACCCGTTATCGCCATCTTGTTGGGAGTCTTGTTTATCTTGCTGTCACTCGTCCTGATATTTCTTATCCTGTTCATATTCTGAGTCAGTTTATCTCATCTCCTACCACTGTTCACTATAGTCATCTCCTCCGTGTTCTTCGTTATCTTCGTGGCACGATCACTCGTCGCCTTTTCTTTCCCCGTTCCAGCTCTCTCCAGCTCCAGTGCTATTCGGATGCTACGTGGGCGAGTGATCCTACGGATCGTCGTTCGCTTTCTGCTTACTGTGTGTTTGTTGGTGGTTCGCTTGTTGCTTGGAAGACGAAGAAACAGGTCGCAGTTTCCCGTTCGAGTGTTGATTGCTGAGGTGACTTGGTTACGGTGGTTGCTTGCAGATTTTGGGGTCTCTGTTACGACACCCACTCCACTTTTGTCTGACAGTACAGGTGCTATCAGTATTGCACGTGATCCGGTCAAGCATGAGCTGATGGAGCATATCGGTGTTGATGCTTTTTTACACGCGTGCACAGGTACAGGATGATGTTGTTGCGGTTCATTATGTGCCTTCAGATTTGCAGTTGGCGGATTTCTTTATGAAGGCACAGACTCGAGCGCAGCATGATTTCTTACTCTCCAAACTCAGTGTTGTGGATCCACCATGAGTTTGAGGGGGGTGTTAGATGTATATATCTGTATATTGTAGTTTCCCCATATGTTAGGGGGCTTTCTGCATATGTGCACCTATACATGTACTATATATTGTGGCCTTTGGCCCCCTGGTAATACAACAAGCATATTGCCCTAACAGTACCAACTCCGGTTAGCTGAACTTAACTTTAGAATCCGGATCACTCCTTGATCCGGTTTACAACTATCATAATATGGCTAACTTGCCATAGTCTTGGCCTACCGGGGGCCATCCCCCCGACATTTAGTCTCTATCTACACTTATCTCAACTTCCCGCTCGGTCATCCATCCTCCCACTACTCCAACACTAGCACACTTAACTTACGAGTTCCATCCCGTCCCGCATCCAAGTGCTTCGCGCGCATGTATGTGATACTAGTATCATATCAATCCTATTAACATGTTGGTCGATTTTGAAGCTTTGCCCGTTGGCTTCCTCTGGCATTGGTGACATGTTGGATGACTAGGGTTTTGCCCAAGAAGCCCCTAGGAGCAACACAGAGAAAAAAGAGAGAACAAGTAACCGTACCTTATCAAGTTTGATATAACATACCTAAACATCACTAGTAGAAAAAAGGCCTTTAGTCCCGGTTCATAAGGGGCTTTAATCCTAGATTTGCAACCGGGACTAAAGCCCACCCCCTTTAGTCCCGGTTGCTTACGAACCGTGACTAAAGGTCCATCCACGTGGGCTGCAGACGTGCGTCGGGGCGGAGTACCTTTAGTCCCGGTTTGTAACACCAACCGGGACTAAAGACCTCCAGGTGAAAAAAATTATTTTATTTTTTTCCACTCCCTTTTTTTATTTTTTCATAATTTATATCATTTCTGTTATTTGCATAGTTTAGTCTCTAACTACACTTATCTCAACTTCCCGCTCGGTCACTCATCCTCCCACTACTCCAACACTAGCACACTTAACTTCCGAGTTTCATCCCGTCCTGCATCCAAGTGCTTCACGTGCATGTATGTGATACTAGTATTATATCAATCCTATTAACATGTTGGTCGATTTTGAGGGGAACTAGCTAGGTATACCTTAAGAGGCAAATCGCATGTTTCAGAAAGCACATTGAGATATCAGGTTTATTAATTCCCTCTCGAGAGATGAAGGCACTTCCGGTTGGACCTCTTGAACACTTAAGCGCGATTTCAACATGGTGATGTGATTGAGGAGTACGTGTCGACATTTGTGGTAGGTTTGCAGGTGCAACAAGCAACCTGGTTGTACTACTATAAAAAGGTTTGGTGTAGAGATAAGAGTGAAATGGAGCAAGTTATGTAAGAACGGGCCTTGTAATCCTTGCCGACTAGCACTGCACTTCCGGTTGGACCCTCTCTTGAATACTTCAAGCGCAATTTGAAAATGCATGGTGCTGTGATTGAGGAGTGTTGACCTAGTTATATTAATTTGTGGTTAGGTTCAAGCAACTTGATTGTACTACAAAAAGGTTACTAGGTTTAATTAGAGAAAAGAGGGAAATAAACTTGGATCTCAAGTCATGCAACAACACAACCCTTGTTTGTTCCCTCAAAAACAACCCTTGTTGTAATCCTTGCCGACTAGCATGGCCTATCAACTAATATATACAAGTCCATGGATCGATCACCTCTCGAGCTACTACAGCTCGATCGATGAGTGATTAATAATGGTACGGTGGTAGGTCGTCAATAAGATACGAGTACATGCTATAATCATCGTCAAAGAAGTGATCTGCCAAGTGGACGTCGCCATCGTACTGCAGTGCGGAGGTCACGTCGCCCTGGTCCGCCGGCCAAGTTGGCGCCGTGGCCGCCCCGGCGCCGGTGCTGCGCATGGTAGAGCACCCAGGGGTGTTGCTGCTGAGCACCTCCTCGTGGTCGCCGCCCTCCAGCTTGAGGCTCTGCGGGCCGGACCCGATCGATGGGCCGGCCGTAAGCTGGTAGTTGGTGGTGCTGGTGGTCATGGTGCTGGTGGTGGAGGCGGGGGTGGCGACGGCGTTGGGGGCGAAGCTGATGAGGTGGAAGCCGGCGTGAAGGGCATCGGAGGTGCTCGTCTGGTGGTGTACGTGCGGCGCGACGGCGGCGGGGTCCTGGCAGGTGTGGACGCCGATGTAGGTGACCTTGAACGTGCCCGAATCGTCATCGCAGAGCTGCACCTGGCGCTGCGCCGCGCAGAGCTGGTCGTACTTGTGCGTGCACCGGAAGTAGGCCCTGTGGAACGAAAACACATCCACAGTTGCTTTTGTCAGTTGACACGGAGACCCAAGGAGGAGAGGGATTAATTTACAGGCGGAGCTGGTTGTTGTCTTTTGTTTTTTGGCAGTTATTAGTAGTTGCAACAGTGGTAGTAAATCATTGGAGGGCAGAAACGTACTTTGGGTGCTTGCAGTTCTGTATGTCCTTCTGGCCGTACTTGCGCCATGAGAGCCCGTCGTCCAAGCTCTTCAAGGTTTTGGTGACAACGGAGGATTGCTGGGTCCTGCGACGAATAAACGGAGCACAGATCGATCCAGTTAGTTAACAAGCTCGTGGTACTAGATATAAGTTAGGAAAAAAATGCGTAAACAATACTGATAAATCAAGAATGATGAGCTCGAGCCTACTACTCACTTTCTCCGGCAAGCCCTGCGGTCCCCTCCTCCTGCGGCGGACTTCCTCTTCCCGCCGGCACTTCCGCCGTCAGTGACCTCGCTCTGCACGTCGGACGACCACTCGCCGGCACTGGTGGCGGCGGCCTCGGCGGCGTGGATGGCACGGGAGAAGGTGTGGAGGATCTGGTCGACGATGAGTCCGGCCTTGGGCGAGGCCCGAAGGAGATCCTGCAGCTGCGCCGCGAACTGCTGCCCCTTGATCAGGTCGTCCACCACCTGCGCGAACGGCGGGGGCGGCGCCATGGAGGACATCGAAGCAGACTCGTATAGCTCGAACACCACGAACAACGCTACCGGAGCGGGCAGAGAGTGATGGAGCCAAGGCAAGTGGAGCGCGAGAGCGTGAGGAAGCAGCAAGGCAAGTGCAGGGCGAGAGCGTGAGGAGAGGGATGCTTGGTATTTATCGTGGATTCTCATGGCCATGATGCGTTGGCGTTTACTTGTCTGAGAGCGTGACGCCGCCCTGCGTAGGCTCGGTGCAATGGTCCTCGGACAGGTTGTTGCACTGACAGGTGAGCGTCTACACGGGTTATGGTAGACACAGGTGCACTTGAACTTTGTGGGCTTAGTTTTCGAAGCGTGGGCGACGGGGGGCGCCGATTGGCGTCGAGCAGCGCTGTACCAACCTGAGCTGGACCTGGTTCATGGTGGGAAGGCGCAGGCGAGGGCATGACTAGTGGGCCACCCTGGGGAAGGGCTTGCCGAGCTCTGTGGGCTGCGTCCTGGGAACTGTTTGTAAAGTGTGAACGCACGAGGCCAGCGTCTTGTCACTCGCAGGTTTGTGGACCTGGTGCACTACTGCACTGCATCGGTTAGTGGTCACTCGCGCTGACTGGTGGGAGCTGGATCTCTCAGCTCATAATGGAGATGGTGGGATTCGTTCACGTGGAAACTGTACCAGTTGTGCCTTATTTACCTGCGGAAAAAATTGAATAATAGGTTCCTTCGTGTGGAGGGATGTTCAAGGGGGAAGTATCCAGGAAAGAGCCCGGGA
Organism: Lolium perenne; assembly: GCF_019359855.2. NCBI lineage: Eukaryota > Viridiplantae > Streptophyta > Magnoliopsida > Poales > Poaceae > Lolium > Lolium perenne. The sequence goes on from NC_067244.2 coordinate 72,288,921, forward strand.
AGGCGCATGACGAGCGCGTGACGACAGCGGATGACGAGCGCGGCGTGAGGTGGGCAGCGATGGTGTGCGTTTCCGCGTCATTGTGGAAAATTTTACTCACATCATCAGTGTCTACTAGGGCCACTCGTTGCCTTTTAGATTCCGCTTGGACTTCCAGTTCCTTGGCGCTCGCGTTTCAGCACCTCACTCTTACTGTAGATGCGTAATGTTAAATTAGACAATCTTCAACCGCGCTACAAATACGCCCTCTCGCAATAGTGTCGGATCGTTGAGATGCATTTTTAATCTCGGTGCATATGTTTCCTTTATTTAAAAATATACTCTTTCTGTTTCGTTTATAAAAATGTTTTAAACAGCTCATAATGGGAGTAACATAGCTAGTAACACACACTTCAAGGTGTTTTGACGAATGACATAACAACAAATGAAGGAAGATAGGGCGCGATAACTAGCTATGTTACCATAACATTACACACTCCAAGACAAAATGAGTATACAAACTAATAAACGAGACTTTGCATGGTATCACCTCTAAATTACTTTCCACTATAAATGTAGTAACATGAATTACGTAGTAACTTATGCATGACACCACCTTATGTTACTCCCCACTATGAGTAGCGTTAAACACTTCAAAGTAAACTAGATAGTACATGTTATAGCGAGTGAATCAACACATTACAAATAGTAGACTAGATACATAATATTCCATCTATCTAAAAATAGGTGTATCAACTTTATCTAGATACAGATGTATATCTCTAACTAAAATACATCTAGATACATCTGAATATAGAAAAAAATAAGAAACCTATTTTTAGACGAAGTGAGTAAAATAGATGAATCTTTTAAAACTTAAATCATCTTATATTAGTGAGCGGAAGAGTATAAATTTTGGAATGCTAAAATTTTTACGAAAAAAGTTAGTCTTCTTTCGTTTAGGGTGAAGTAAGACCAAGCTCATGAGCTTATTATCCTAGGTCAAAACAAATTAGTTGATAGTGATAGGATCCCTTTTTTGACGTCTCCATGTCCCCCCTGTGGTGTGGCAGCATGGAGATGTCAAAAGAAAAGGGATGGAGTTTTTCTCGCTTTTGGAAAAAGTTTTGCATGCATATTTCAATAATTTATGCAAATACTTAATGTTTCGCCTAATAGACATTTCTTGTGCCATGTGTAAGAAACACAAAAAAAAGGTCTCCATAAATGCCTTATTTAGTACATTTTTTCTTTTTTACATAGACCGCCGCAAAAGTTATTTTTTGCTGAAACAACTTTGTGAGCATGTCAAATATGAACATTTTTATACACAAAACATTTTGTTTTATATTTTCTTAAATATTTTCAATTATATTTAAAATGCATTTCAAATAAACAAAACATATACACCCGTGTGGTGCTACTTGAGCCCCAACAATAGTTACCATCGTACTAATCCCAATACGGACCTCCAATAAGGCTTTTTTGCATTTTTATAAAATTGAATTTAGATTTTCTCAGCCACCAAAATGCTACCATGTCCAGCCACACATATCACAACACCACATACATATTACTATATTAGATGGAAAATGTTGTCTCTTTCAGTCGTCGCATGCGTTTGCTCTTCCGACGCCCCAGTGTTGGTGCCGATGAAATCCCATTTACTGTGCGATGTGTTAACGATCTATCATATGGCACACCCTCGCTTACAAATCCATGTTCGACGTATTGGCATCAAATCACGAATTCCATTTCCTTTTTTGACTGCAACTCTTGCCCTCTTAAGCTTGATTTTCTCCTCTTCCTTATTCATTGAAACCATTCACCATGCATCATTCTTTTGATATCTCAAGATCAAGTTTGATGAGATGCCGGTGATGCACTTGTAAATCGATGCTTTCACCCTCTTCGATGAAGTCATCGCATCCCTTACGGCCTTTGCCTTCTTGCTGAGCGAGTGAGCGTCATAACCTTAGGATCTTTATCTGGTGAGTCCATGACATCAAATCTTCCATCGTCAACTTTAATTATTAGCAGAATAGAGTGAAAGCCGAGAGAAATAATATATGCATGCATGCATAACTCATCAATTACATTTAACATCGAGTAAGCAAAACAGAGTGTGTACAAGACAGTAACACTCACTCGAAGTTGTAAGGAAATAGTATTTTTGTTTTGGTATTTTTTTAAATTAAAAACCTTAGCAAGTTATCCTTTGTGTTCTTGGGCGTGGTTTTGTACCATAAGAAAATTAATGGCATATGGGTCAATGAAATCAATGTCATAGATTGTCTCGCTTTTGCATTCGAGAATCTTCATTCTGCATAATAGCGTACAAAAAATATTGTGAGGATAATTACAGGCAATGAACGAGTTGAGCTAGAGACTCAATTATAGAAATAAATCACTTACAAACAATAGCAACTCATGATAAACTTGTCGTGGGCGTCTTGATTGTATAACTGAAAAATTCTTCAAGCATAATACATATCTGGTTTTCACAAATGTAATGCTCTTTTCTAACTGCCCACCATGAGCATGATTCACCATTCCTTTGAGTATTCCAGGTACCAGTCATGCAATTTTCGTATTTGTGTTGGTAGATGCCAGATCTTCTCAGGTCTGACCAGAGGTTGCATGGGGATAAATTTCCATGCTACATCAGCCTTGGGGATATCCAGGGCTTCCTCGCCTATCAATTGAGCAACAGTCATACCAAGATTTCTAGCAATGTTCTCGTGTTGCCCTACTACGTCCTTATCGGAAAACACGTTGAACCGGGCAACGATTTTTTTTCATGTTCTCCGAGCTGGGTAACTTTTTTCCCGCTACCACTACTTCTCGCGCACTCCATTTCGATATATGACTTCTGAATGCAGCGCTCATATATAGTCTGATGGCCTATTAGTCACATGTGTCGGTGGTCGCTCAAGTATGCCCACAAAGTGTTGTCTGGTTTTCAGATCTATTTTATCCTTGGTTGGGGCTATTTACGTGCAAAATGGCTTTCACTTCGGCATCACGACTTTTTTGCATTCCTGTAGTCATGTCATAAGCTAACTTGGCAGGAGCCTCCTTGGCTTTCTTCATTGCACCTGCTTTCTTCTGAGTAGTACTAGTCGGCGGAGCAGTGGTCTTCCACTTTTGTACCTGCGACTTAGTGGGCGGAGTCGGCTGATGCGCCGGAGATCATGATGGACTCGTGTTGGGGTCCCTCGAGGAGAGGTGGAGATAGAGGTGGATTGCTACTCGGAGGAGTCAGTGGCTTTGGCGCCGAGTCTGGAAACACGATGTTTTCCTTTTTTCATAGAATGATACCATGCGTGACTTCTCCTAGTGTCGTGTCCCGTTCACCTGCAGGGATGTCACGAGCATAGCCAGCTGAAATCTGACCGCCATGCAAGCATGCTCCAGGTTCAGAAGGTAAAGCAAATCCGACCGTCACCTTCATGGGTATGTTCTTCGTTGACTGATGTAGCTGACAATTTTCCCTCTCCCTGATGTCATCCATGGGGTAGCGAGCCATCAGTGCATCATCCATCACTGCATCATTAGCCCGGATCCCCTTGGAAGCCACACTGTTTTTCCGCTGAGATGGGCCGCTACTATCAAATGCAAGATCTTGCTGCGGTTGAGATGCCCTTTGATGGCTAATTGCGTCCAGTTGCTCATGTTGCCGCATTAATATGTGTTCCAATTCATCGTTTTTCTTTCTATCTTCTAGAACTGGTCTGCCTTCTTTCTTTTTTCTCTGATGGCTTCTATAACTTTCATTCCACTCGAAAAACCCAACCTTCCATGGAACAACGGCTCCTTTGCTTCGTTTTCATCTTGGGTGTACATGATTCCCGAGGACGATGTCAGATCAGGGCGGAGTTTTCTCCCACTTAGGTATGGTACTCTTGTAGCCACTTGTCCCCATAACATGGTGAAATTTTCTTGAGTTTTATTATAATTTGTTCATGATGATTTGATATATATACACACAACTCATATATTTATATTGATCTCCTTCTTTGAAGACCTAAAAGATGCGAAACAAGCTTCTACCAAAGGACCGCGTACTAGCAATTCAAGAGAATTTGGCGGGATGTTTGCTTACGGATATCATATCTACAACCGGAGAATACCATTGCCACTAATACCTCCATGTAATTTAGTGATCTCCATGTAATTAAATAGATAATATACCATATTGGATATATGTATGCTCGTAAGAGAAATTATATTATATATGCATCAATGTGTACAATATGTAGTAGCGTAGAATATATATGTGAAAAATTATTTGAAATGAAAAAGAATCAAAACACAAAATGAAAAATAATTGAATGATAAACACAAAATGAAAATGGAAAACACAAAATAATGGTCCTCCAGCGCTCGCCTGCACTCCACACGTGGATTTCTTTATTTCATATTGGTGTTTCCAACCGGAACTAAAGATCCCAGGCCCTAGCTCTCAAATTGCCCCACCTGGAAGCCTTTAGTCTCGATTTGTGGGCAACCGAGACTAATATAAAGAGCGGGGCCTTTAGAGCATCTCCAGTCGCGTCCCCCAAACCATCCCCAAACAGCGCCGGATTAAGCGTTTGAGAGACGTGTTTTGTTCGTGCCGCGTTTGGGGGACGTCGTTCCCCAATCGCGTCCCTCAAACAAAATTTTGGAAATTTAAAACTTGAGCAAGATTCGATTAAATTCATCCAAACTTAGCATATATTACATAGATTCGAACGAGATTCGACTAAATTTAAACTAAATCTAATCTAGAAGTACTTGCGGAGGCTGGAGGCATCGTAGTACTGGTGGAAGTTGTACATGTCATTGGTGACGACCTCCTGCTTGAAGCGCTCGTCGGGCTCGTCGACGGGCTCGTCCTTCACCAGGCCGCTTGGTCCTGCCTCGCCGTCGTCGGTGAGGTCCACAAGCGGCTTGCCGGTGTCGCGGATGGACATGGCGATCGCCGTGTCAAGGTCGCCCTACATGCGTCCTTGTCGTTCAGCGACGCCAAGCACGCCACTCGCAGCCCTGGGCAGTCCTCGGGGTCGTCGCTGCTGGCGATGAGCCGCTGCTGCCGCTCGTACTCGGCAAGCAGCGTCGCCTTCGCCGCTTCCTCGTCGTCCTGCTCCTCCTTCACCTCCGGCTTCGGGATGAGGAGGGCGCCGCCGCGCCTCTCTTGCTGCCGCTGCCGCCGCGCCTCAGATTGACGAGCGTCGCCGGCTCCTCCTTCACCACGCGCTTGGGGACGGTGTAGGGCGCGGAGCGGTACGACGAGGACATCGTCGATCGGGCTGGTCCCGAGGAGGAAGAGTTGGAGGAGGACGAGTACGTCCTCCTCGGCTGCCATTGCGCTGCGGGAGACGATGGCGGTGAGGACGGCGCCTCCAACCTTGGAGCGCCGTTGTGGATGCCGTCGATGACGTTCTGCAGGGTGCGCCTTGGAACACCCCAGAATAGGACGCGCCCAGTTCCTATTCTAGCTGTTCGGCCTGTCGACGAGGCCGGTGAAGATGTGCATCTCCATGCCGTATTGCGCCCGGAAGTAATCCACCAGGCGTCGTTGTCTTTGGCCGCCCAGGTCAAATCGACCCGCTCCTCGGCGTCTAGTGCAGACCACCAGGCCCCGATGGCATACCTCCAGCGCTCTGTGCCCGGCGACGGCGGCGGCGAGACGCCTATGCTGTTCACGGCCATCTTCCACCCGCCGCTGCTTGGCAGGCACATGTCCGGTGGGATGGGATATCCCGCGCGGTACAGCGCCCACGCCTCCTTCACGGTGAGGCTGCTGCGGCCGAAACTGTTCGCCACGGCGATCTTGCGGGAGGACGACGAGATTGCTTGGAACGGAGAGGAGAATATCTGGAGGCGGCGAGGAGAAGATTTGGGAGCGTCGAGAGATTTGGATGAACCGCAGGGCCTCTTAATGTACAGCGGCGGCAGGCGAAGCGGCAACGGGTCGTTGGACGCAATAACGCCGACGCGGACGGCCATGTGGCCATGCACGACGAGACGCGTCCCTCCGTCGCCTGGGAAAACTGGGATGCCATTAACATCGCTTGACCAAAGGTAGACGATGGGGTTTTAGGCTTCCGAGCCGCTGACGCGTCGGTCCTGCCATGCCTCGCCTCGTTTTTCGTTGTGTCCGACGTGCCCGGAGCATCCCCTGTGGGCGGGAACGGGCTCGGGGGGCGCCGGACACCGTATCGGGGCGCGTCGGACAAAAAAAGGTTTGGAGGACGCGACTGGGAACATTTTTTTGTCCGGCGCGCCCCAAATCCCTTTGAGGGACGGTTTGGGAAACGCGACTGAAGATGCTCGTAGTCCAAATTTCTTTGTTCCCGATGGACAACCGAGGCTAGAGCCCGTTGCCAACCAAAACTAGAACCCCTCTTTCTACATACATAGAGGATTGGTTTGTTGAGAGCATCCCCAGCCATTGGGGCACCCCAGACCGAAATCTGGGGCTATTTAGCGTCGGATGGATGTATTTTGGGCCCGGGGAGCCCATTTTCCCAGCGGCGCCCCCAGGATGGATGAATTCTTTTGATAAATAACAGCGAATTAAGACAAAACAAGGTGAAATTCGGTTCAAACAAAAGCAAAATTTAAAGGTATTTAACATACGTAGGCTAGTTTGTATATATATAGGCCGAATTCGCTTGTATTTGAATTCGGCCAGATGGAAACATAAACTAAAAAGTACTACATATCGTCGTCGCTCGAGTTCCCGGCGTTCGACGCCGCCGGCGGCATCCCCAAGGGGGGGGAGTTGCCGGCCTCGATGTGCGCGAGCACACGGGCGAGCGTGCGGCCCGGTGCACCCCACCAGCGGCGGCGGCCGGTGGCATTGTTATTCGCTGGAGGAGGGGGCGGACCGTCGAAGGCTGCGAATTCCCGTTCGTGCCGGAGACGGAAGAACTCGCTACACACATCGTAGTTGTCGGCGCGGTACCGCTCCTCCGCGCGCTGCTAGTCGGTGAGGGTGACCAGCACAGCGTCGATAGAGGCGTCGAGCTCGTCGCCTCCCACTGGAAGCGGCAGGATCGGGACCCCACCGCGCTCAGGCGCCATCCCCCGGGCACGCGGAAGTCCGGCGGAGCCGGGTAGCTCGCCATGTGCAGGAGTCCCGCCTCCCACTAGTGTAGGGAACGGCGGCCGAAGCCGTTGTTCGCCGCGTCGTGGCCCGCCATTGCTCGCTGGTGGAGGTGGGTTGGGGAGAGAAGACAAGGCTGGGGAGGGGAGGGGGACAGCGGTGGTGAATGCGGCGAGACACGGTAGGTTCTGCGATAAATAGAGGGAGCCGTGCGTGAATCCGAGGCGAAGCAACGCTGACAAGGTATCAACTTGTCAATGCCTATGGATTGTAGGCTAGGGTTTAGTTAGAAGTAGAGGGTAAGTAGATCTCGAAGGTTTCAGCCGAAAAGTACTCGACGATTGTGAAAACTAGGGTTTGTAAACAACGATTCGATGCCTTCCTCGTCCCTCGACTCCCCCTTTATATAGGAGGCGGAGCCGAGGGATTCGTGTTGTACAAGTTACAGAGTCCGGGATGGTTTCTAACTCATCCCGTAAGATTACAAATAACGCTTCCTATTACAACTCTAGGTTTCCTTAATAATATCTTGGGCTTCCAAATCTTCTTATTCTTCGGGTAGTGGGCCTTCAGTAAACCCCGGGTACTATCTTCGGCAGGCCCATTTGGAATGCCTATGTCAGTAGCCCTCGAGATTTTGCTTGAATCGCAGAGTTAAGGAAAATCTCCACTGTTTATTTTTATTCGACAAACTCAACTTCTCTATATTTCTTCTCATAAACTTCTATATTGTACAGGGATAATGGTAGTTGCGGCTAGTTCATCTGACGGATCAGGTACTAGTTAACTGCTCTCGTGGCAATCCGCAAAAACCTACTTCAAGAGCACGTCCCTGGACATGATCTCGGGATACTGGTGTAAACTTCGACAGGTGCCGCTTAAGGTCTTACCATTCTGTCGAGTCCCAGTAAAATTTATCGGGTACCTAACGCGTCCGTTAGGATTTTTCTTCGTATCTGTTGATACGGATAAAAGTAGCAGAGCGCAGTCTTCGGCGATGCCACGCCCAGCAGAACGGATCTGGGGTCTTACCTTCGTAAATTTGCGGCATTCAGAAATTGATCGCAACTTCGGCGTTCTGAGAATATATTGTCGAGTGCTCTTTCGGCTGTTGGAATGGCACATTTTATCGAGTCAAAGATGACTTATATTGCTCTCCCGATGGGAGTATATGTAGAGTTAATTATAACTCGAAATATACTCTTTTGCTCTTCTATCTTTCTTTTTCTCTTTCTTTCTTTCTTTTTATAACTTCATCGGGCACGCGGGCAGCGTTCCCGATGGGAGTAGCCCCCGAGGCTACAGCCAAGGACTTGTACTTGGGTGTAGGCTCCGCGCCTTATGCCGATATATTTTCTTTTATCTCCCGAAGTTTTATAATTTCTCGGGTGCGCGAACAGCGCTCCCGATGGGAGTAGCCCCCGAGACTATGACCAAATATTTGTATTTGGTCATAGGCTCACGCCATTTCTATTTTGTCTTTCTGGATCTTTTTTCTTTTTTCCAAAGTAGCCCCCGAGCATTTGATCAAAAACTTGTATTTGATTCAAAGGCTCAACATTATTTTTCCGTGTCGCCTTTTATGAAGCTATTGAGTCAAATTTTTTCTTCTGCCAAGATGACGTTGTTGCTGACGATAGCCACGATTGCTTGTCAAAAAATTTGCGACAAGTCTTTTCTCGCTGCCATGCGGGCCCAATTAATCCACTATCTTGACACGTCGTGCAAGTGGGGGACACGTCCTCCGCTTTTTCTGGCGCAGTTACCGTAACTTCCGTAACGTTGAATTACTTTTTTACCCTCGTTGCCACGTGGCTATCATCTGTCACACATTTTCCTTATCCAACGGTTCGTCGTTTCACCGCACCCCTATATAAATCCGTCTTCTTCCTCCTTGGGCACTTCCGCTCGCGCCGTCCTCCTGCTCTCATCTGCAAACTTCCTCCTGCGACCCACAGCCACCTAAGCTCTTCGTCTTCAAGCTGCGAACCTCGCGCCATTGTTGATGCCACCGCGTCGATTGACGAGGCACAGCACGCCGGAATCCTCCATGGCCGCCGCGGATCTGGGGACAGCGGAGTGGGAGAGATCGAAGATTTCCACTCAAGACGTCAACATGCTGAGGAAGCTGGGGATCAGCAAGAAACCCAAGGCATTGTGCTTCCCCAGTGAAGAAAGCTACCCAACCCCTCCAATGGGGTATCGGGTAAGTTTTGTCGACCACCTCATCCGCGGTCTTTCCGCCCCCATTCATCCTTTTCTCCGTGGACTTCTTTTTGTCTACGGTCTGCAACTCCACCACCTCACGCCAAATTCAATCCTCCATATCTCTATTTTCATCACTCTGTGCGAGGCCTTCTGACAAGGTATCAACTTGTCAATGCCTATGGATTGTAGGCTAGGGTTTAGTTAGAAGTAGAGGGCAAGTAGATCTCGAAGGTTTCAGCCGAAAAGTACTCGACGATTATGAAAACTAGGGTTTGTAACAATGATTCGATTGCCTCTTCGTCCCTCGACTCCCCCTTTATATAGGAGGCGGAGCCGAGGGTTTCGTTTTGTACAAGTTACAGAGTCCGGGACGGTTTCTAACTCATCCCGCCAGATTTACAAATAACACTTCCTATTACAACTCTAACTTTCCTTAATATATCTTGAGTTCCCGCATCTTCTTATTCTTCGGGTATTGGGCCTTCAGCAAACCCCGGGTACTATCTTCGGCAGACCCATTTGGGATGCCTATGTCAGTAGCCCCCGAGATTTTGCTTGAATCGTAGAGTCAGGGAAAATCTCTACTGTTTATTTTTATTCGAGAGCTTTAACTTTTTTATATTTCTTCACATAAAATTCTATATTGTACAGGGATACTGGTAGTTGGGGCTAGTTCATCTGACGGATCAGGTACTAGTTAACTGCTCTAGTGGCAATCCGCAAAAACCTACTTCAAGACCACGTCCCTGGACATGATCTCGGGATACTGGTGTAAACTTCGACAGGTGCCGCTTAAGGTCTTACCATTCTGTCGAGTCCCAGTCAAATTTATCGAGTACCTAACGCGTCCGTTAGGATTTTTCTTCATATCTGTTGATATGGATAAAAGTAGCAGAGCGCAGTCTTCGGCGATGCCACGCCCAGCAGAACGGATCTGGGGTCTTACCTTCGCAAATTTGCGGCATTCAGAAATTGATCACAACTTTGGCGTTCTGAGAATATATTGTCGAGTGCTTTTCTGGCTGTTGGAATGGCACATTTTATCGAGTCAAATATGACTTATATTGCTCTCCCGATGGGAGTATATGTAGAGTTAATTATAACTCGAAATATACTCTCTTGCTTTTCTATCTTTTCTTTTTTAATTTCATCGGGCACGCGAACAGCGTTCCCGATGGGAGTAGCCCCCGAGGCTACAGCCAAGAACTTGTGCTTGGTTGTAGGCTCAACATTTTAGTCCACCTTGTCGCTATATTGTCATTATTCCCCAATATCATCTTCTTTTCATCTCTCGGGTGCGCGAACAGCGCTCCCGATGGGAGTAGCCCCCGAGGCTACAGCCAAGGACTTGTGCTTGGTTGTAGGCTCCCGCAATTTTTATACTGCCATACTCGAAATTTTACTTTTTGTCAAAGTAGCCCCCGAGCATTTGGGCAAAAACTTGTATTTGATCAAAGGCTCCCGAAGTATTTAATAACTCCTTCTGTCGCCAATCTTTTTTTCTTGTCGGCATGCTTCCCTTAATCAAATTTACTTCATCTCTGTTAATAGTCGTGATTTTTCTGCTTTGTGGGTCCATTGCTTCCACCACGTTGACACGTCGTGCAAGTGGGGGACACACGTCCTCCGCTTTTCCTGGCGCACGTACGGTAACGCCTATCTCAGTAAAAATACCTTTTTACCCTTTATCTAGAAAATCTTTTTTCACCACACGATTTCTTCATCCAACGGTGCATTGCTTCGCCCGATTCTTATATAAACCTTTCTTCAACCTTCGTTCACTCCTTCGCTTGCGCCGCACATCTGTTCCTCTTTGCAAAAAATTCCCCTGCGCCCAACTCTCTTTGATCTTCCGCACGCACGAACATTGCTTTTCCAGTGCCGTTGATGCCACCGCGCACGCGACTCACTCGCCACAGCACTCCAGAGTCCAAGATGGCCGCTGAAGACCTTGAGTGGGAGAGATCTAAAATCTCCAACCAAGACGTCAACACGCTGAAGAGGCTTGGCCTGATGAAGAAGGAGGACGCCATCCGCTTTCCCAGCGAAGAAAGCTACCCAAACCCTCCAATGGAGTATCGGGTTAGTTTCGTTGATCACCTCATCCGCGGCCTTTCTGCCCCAATTCACGATTTCCTCCGCGGCCTTCTTTTTGTTTACGGGATTCAACTACACCAGTTGACCCCCAATTCTATCCTCCACATTTCCATTTTTATCACGCTGTGCGAATGCTTCCTTGGAATCCCTCCTAACTGGGCTCTATGGAAACGCATTTTCTGCCTCCGCCGCAATGGCTCCCACAACGCCACTTATAACATAGGCGGCGTTGTTATCTGTGTCCGAACTGACGTTGATTACTTCGACGTCAAATTTCCTGATTCTGTCCAAGGGTGGCGCAAAAGGTGGCTCTACATACACGAAGAAAGTGCCAACTCTGTGGAACACAACATAGTCCCTTTCGACGGAAGTGCCAAAATTCAGCGCCGCCGCTCCTGGGATGCTGAAGCTTCCGAAGAAGAGAAAAAGGTGACAGAAGCACTTATGTCTCGTATTCATCAGCTTCAAAATACTCGAGGCAAAGAACTGTCTGGTGTTCAAATCACTGCCTACTTCCTTAGGATTAGAGTGCAGCCTCTTCAGGCTCGCAAAAATCCCCTTTGGACGTATTCTGGTGAAAACGACGCCAATAGAATCTCCAGTGATCTTTCTGCAAAGGACTTGGAGAAGTTGATTCGAAGAGTTTCCCGCTTGGCCAAGAAGGATCCTATTCCCTCCTCTTGTCGCGTGGAACCATACAGCTCCGCCAATCCTCTCCCCGAGGTATTTTGTCTTCTCGAGTTTCGTCTTGTTCGAACTTTCCTCGCATCTCATTGTATTGATATCTCTCTAATTTTTCTTCTGTCGCTATTTTCTTGCAGAACCATCCTACTATGGCTTCCCTTCCTCCTCTTCCTGAGGATGGAGAAGTCGAAGAACAGGCTATCGTTGCCGAAGACACCCAAGGTTCTTCTATTCCTGAAAGTGAAGTCGCAGGTTCTCACAAATCTGCGGCTTCCCATGAAAAAGAAGTTGAATCGAAGCCGCCGAGTCGACGCAATCCCTTCCTCCTGCTGTTTCCCCAAGGAACAAAAGGAAAAGGAATGATGCCGAGGATTCTGGCACTTCTAAGGCTGAAAAAGTTGTTCCTTCTCATCCGAAGGCAGCCTATGATCCTTATATTGAATCCCTCGTCAGCTCGTAAGTCACCTTTATTTCTCCCTTTTTCTGTACTCGAGGTGTTTATCTTGTCTTGCTTTTTATGCTGCCGATTTTTGATCAACAGTGATGACGAGGAAGAAATACCAACTGTTGACGTGGCTCCTCGGACAAGCACGTCACATACTGTACTTGCCTCAGACACGCTAGTTGAAGGAGAAGAATCCTCGCCTCCTCAACAAAACGTCGTCACCACAACTCCGCCAGCAAGCCCCCTTGCTCCTTCACCAAAAAGGACAAGGATTGAAACAATTGTTGAACCTGCCCCTCAATTGGGCAGCTCGTCGACTCTGCTCTTAGATGATGTAAGTTTGTCGATATCTTTATTTCCTCTATTTTGCTTTTTCACGCCTTCACTCTCTTTTTCATGCCGATGTTTCTCTTGCTGTGTTCTTCTTTAACAGCCTATGATCAAAGAGCTTCTCCGCATCGGATCCCAATTTATTGGGTACCGTGAGTATGCTAGCAGAGCCGAAGGTAATCAACTTTTATACTTGCCGTTTTTTCTTGACTTTTTGCTCCTGTTGCTTGTCGCGATTTTTGATCTTTCTTCTTTTTTTTTATATCTCGACAGAGAAACTTGCAGAGGCCAATAAACGTGCCGACGCACTTGCTCAAAAACTTGAGCAGAGTGAGGCGGCTCGCAAGAAAGCCGAACTTGTTGCTAGCGAAGCCAAAGCCGAGGCTGATGAAGCCAAAGCAAAAGCTGCTAGTGTCGAGGAACTGCAGAAAAAACTTGAGGATGCTGCATCTGCCTTAAACGAGCTCAAAGCTGCACAAGCTTCTCGTGAATAGGGGATCCTCAAGCGCCTGAAATCACAAAGTCGACGCACTCACAGTAATATTATAGATCCCTTCTATTTTTATGAGAACCGCTGTTTCTTGTTGTTGACCAACGTTTTGTTTCCTTGGCAGACCAAACAAACCAAGATTTTGATCTGGAGAATCCTGTCGATGACCCTCTCCTTGACGCACTTTCCTATCTGGAGCTTCATGGGTCCGAAATTCGTGAAGGCGTGGCAAATGCTAATGCAGGTTTGTCGGCGCTGTTCCCCTACTTCTTCCCGAAGCAAGAGGAGCCCCCGACTTTCCTTACCCTTGCCAAGATGTTCAATTCACCAGAAGACCTTGGACTGAAGATGCGCCAAGAAAATATGAAGATTGCTGTCGAAAGCAGCACCGTTGCTCACGGTTCTTGACAGCCAACGGGGACTGTTGATTGGACAAAAGTTGGCGACACCGATCAGATAGAGCAATCAAGGTGGAGGTCCCTGATTAAGGCAGCCAAGCCCAACACGAAGAAAATCTTGGCTTATCTCGAGATCAAACCAGCTTCGACTCCTAGCTCATCAAGGCCGGAGGTCTAGTTACATGCCTCTTTGTTTTTCTTTCTCTGTTTCTTTTGCTCTTGTCGCCAAAGTAGTTATTTGGCGACACGTACTTCGTTAGCTCCATTGTAAGGCCTTTGTAATTATTCCGAAAGATTAATGAAAACTCTATCTTTTGCTTGTTGATTGATGTTGTCTTTTAAATTTCAGTTGGTATTTGATAACTACACTCCATCTTCCACTCCTTCCAATGTTTCGCCTTCTTCTCGCTCAAAGAGAACTCTTGCTGATGCTACACCTGTCGAAGATTCCTTGCCGCGAGAATTGGATGAACTTCGGCAGCAACTTCAGTATGCAAAGAAGCAAACACTTGTGATGATGGAAAAATCTCGCAAGTCATCTGAAGCCGAAAAAATTGCACTTCAGCAAGCTCGTGAGGCCGTGGCTGCCAAGGAAATCGCTGCTTCCGAGGCTGAAAAGGCGACTACTCGAGAAAATTTCATGCTCGAGTTGATGAATGAAGCCAGTGCGGATATGTCGGGTATGCTTGTTTCATCCTCAATATCTTCCGTCTTCATGCTACGTCTCTTAAAATTTTTCTGCTCCGTTGTTTTAATAGGTTCCTTTACTGATGCTGTTGCCGAAGAAGAGAGGGTAAATACTAGGACGAACCTCCTTGTTAACATTTCCCTTGATCATGGTTCTCTGTTTTGGGCTACCCCAGAGAGGACCCGCTGATTGTCGTATTTCAGATCGCGCTTCTCAAACTCGCGACTTCCTTGACTTCTGTACCAAGACCTCGTCCATGGTTTATAATTCCATGTTTCTCGGAACGTTCAACCAAAGACTCTTCCCGAGTTAATGGAGAAATTCAAGGATGCCCACAGGATCCATGATTTTGTCAAAGCTCAACCTGGTAGCTGGCGCCGCATTTGCTCTTATCATGCTTCGATCTGCCACTCAAATCTTGACCTGACCCAAGTTATTGCGAAAGTTCATCGAAGGTAAAGCGCCGAAGAGTTGGTGTCGACCGAATTAACACGAAGGTTTCGCCTGTAGCCGAAGAAATGATTGAAGACCTTCTTCGGATGGATGCCGACTTTTTTGCCGATGATCATTATGCTGACTTTCTTGGCGCTGCTCCTGAAGAAAACAGAATTACCCTTGACGACATACTGAATCATGACTAATTATTTTCCTTTTGTAGATAACTCTTCTTTGTAACCCATGACTGTGATTATATTGTGAAGCAATCATTATATTTCTATATTTGTCTAGCCCCCGAGTGTTTCGGTGGCTATTTACTGTATTTGTATATTGCGAGGTTTTGAACCAAGGCATTTATTTAATATGTATTTATGGCGAATATCAGCCCCCGAGCTTCTTTATTGAGTACTATTTTGTATTTTTATTGACTCACGAGGTATTTTAATACCAAGGCAAGGCTTTTCTTTTTCGATGAACTATATTGAAATTCGTCGGGTCAGAGACTTTGAGCATGTCGATAAAGAAAAGTTATATTGACACTATCTTTATTATATTGCAGCACCGCGAGCCCGCCTCATTAAAAACCTTTCCCGGCCCCACTCGGTGCCCCGAAAAAGGAAAAGAGTGCGTCTGAAAACTCGCGGGCGTTTCAGTACATTGAAGTTTTACAAGGACTATATTTCAGCTCTAGGCATAGAACCGCCTGAGTTGCGCCACGTTCCAGGGGTTTTGCTCCTCCACCCCTGTCTTCTTGTCCTTTATCCTGTATGCTCCTCCTCTGATTACTTCCGTGACAATGTAAGGGCCTAGCCATGGTGACTCGAGTTTTTCATGACTTTTTTGCGTGAGCCGAAGAACTAGGTCTCCCACCTGAAAGGATCTTGGCCGTAAACGTCGACTGTGGTAATTCTTCAAGTCCTGTTGGTATTTGGTTACCCGAGACAGTACTTCATCTCTAGCTTCATCAAGTGCATCGACGTCATCTTCTAGCGCTTTTCTTGACACCTCTTCATCATATTCTACGACTCGTGGAGAGTCATGCTCTATCTCGATTGGCAATACTGCTTCTGCTCCATGAACCAAGAAGAACGGAGTTTCTTGTGTTGCTGTATTTGGTGTTGTTCGTATGCTCCATAATACACTGGGCAACTCCTCTGGCCAGGTGTGTCGAGCTTTTTCCAGTGGCGCTAATAAGCGTTTCTTAATGCCGTTGCAGATGATTCCATTAGCTTTCTCGACTTGGCCGTTGGTCTGCGGATGCGCAACTGACGCAAAGTGTAGCTTGATACCCACTTCTTCGCAATAATCTTTAAACTCGTGGGATGTGAAGTTACTGCCATTGTCTGTGACGATGCTGTGGGGCACTCCAAATCTGAAGACGAGGCCTTTTATGAATTTTACTGCAGATGCTCCGTCTGGTGAATTTATCGGCTTCGCTTCTATCCACTTTGTAAATTTGTCGACAGCTACTAGCATGTACTCTTTTCCTCCTGGCCAAGATTTGTGTAACTTGCCCACCATATCAAGTCCCCATTGGGCAAAAGGCCACGACAATGGTATTGGTGTTAATTCTGCTGCTGGAGAGTGAGGTTTTGCGGCAAACCTTTGACACGCGTCACAAGTTCTTACTATTTCCTTGGCGTCCTCGATTGCTGTCAACCAGTAGAATCCTGCCCGAAATACCTTGGCTGCAATAGCTCGACTACTTGCGTGGTGGCCACATATTCCTTTGTGTACATCCTTCAGAATTATTCTTCCTTCTTCGGGTGTGACACACCTTTGCAGGACGCCTGAAATACTTCGCTTGTACAATTCTCCTTTGACCACCGTGAAAGCTTTGGAGCATCGAATTACTCGCCTTGCTGATGTCTACGTTCCCCCTCCTTTCCTGTAGACAGTGTTGGGCCTCCAAGAGCAGAGGTTTGTAGAACAGCAGCAAGTTTTCCCTTAAGTGGATCACCCAAGGTTTATCGAACTCAGGGAGGAAGAGGTCAAAGATATCCCTCTCATGCAACCCTGCAACCACAAAGCAAGAAGTCTCTTGTGTCCCCAACACACCTAATAGGTGCACTAGTTCGGCGAAGAGATAGTGAAATACAGGTGGTATGAATATATATGAGCAGTAGCAACGGTGCCAGAAAATAGCTTGCTGGCGTGTAGTTGATGGTGGTAGTATTGCAGCAGTAGTAACGCTAAAAACAGTAAACAAGCAGTAGTAACTCAGCAGTATTTAGGAACAAGGCCTAGGGATTATACTTTCACTAGTGGACACTCTCAACATTGATCACATAACAGAATAGATAAATGCATACTCTACACTCTGGTTGGATGATGAACGCATTGCGTAGGATTACACGAACCCTCAATGCCGGAGTTAACAAGCTCCACAATTTGTTCATATTTAAGTAACCTTATAGTGTAAGATAGATCAACATAACCAGATAGATCACATCAATACCATCATAATGATAATTAACTCCACAATCTACAAGAGATCATGATCATAGCCTACGACAAGAACCACACGGTGCACACACTAGTCACCTTTACACACGTGCAGGAGGAATAGAACTACTTTAATAACATCACTAGAGTAGCACATAGATGAATTGTGATACAAAACTCATATGAATCTCAATCATGTAAAGCAGCTCATGAGATCATTGTATTGAAGTACATGGAGAGAGATTAACCACATAGCTACCGGTACAGCCCCGAGCCTCGATGGAGAACTACTCCCTCCTCATGGGAGTAGCAGCGGTGATGAAGATGGCGGTGGAGATGGCAGCGGTGTCGATGGAGAAGCCTTCCGGGGGCACTTCCCCGTCCCGGCAGGGTGCCGGAACAGAGTTCTGTCCCCCGAATTGGAGTTTCGCGACGGTGGCGGCGCCCGGAGTCTTTCTCGAGTTTCGTCAATTGGTACTGCGTTTTTAGGTCGAAAGGGCTTTTATAGGCGAAGAGGCGGCGCAGGGGGCACACAGGCGCCACACCCTAGGCCGGCGCGGCCTAGGCCTGGCCGCGCCGCCATGTGGTGTGGTGGCCCCCCGGCCCCTCTCCGACTCTTCTTCGGTGTTCGGACGCTTCCGGAAAAATAGGAGGTTTGGCGTTGATTTCGTCCAATTCCGAGAATATTGCCCGAACAGCCTTTACTGGAACCAAAAACAGCAGAAACAGAACTGCACTGTGGCATCTTGTTAATAGGTTAGTTAGGAAAATGCATGAAAATGATATAAAGTGTGAACAAAACATGTTGGTATTGTCATAAAACAAGCATGGAACATCGGAAATTATAGATACGTTGGAGACGTATCAGCATCCCCAAGCTTAGTTCCTACTCGTCCTCGAGTAGGTAAACGATAAAAGATAATTTCTGAGGTGACATGCTACCAACATAATCTTAATCATACCATTGTAAAGCATATGAGATGAATGCAGCGATTCGAAACAATGTAAATGCAATGAGTAAACAAGTGAATCATATAGCAAAGACTTTTCATGAATAGTACTTTCGAGACAAGCATCAATAAGTCTTGCATAAGAGTTACTCATAAAGCAATAAATTCATAGTAGAGACATTGAAGCAACACAATGGAAGCTTAAGTTTCAGCGGTTGCTTTCAACTTGTAACATGTATATCTCATGGATAGTTGTCAATGCAAAGCAATATAACAAATGCAATAAGCAAGTATATAAGAATCAATGCACAGTTCACACAAATGTTTGCTTCTTGAGGTGGAGAAAGATAGGTGATCTGACTCAACAATAAAAGTAAAAGAATGGTCCTTCAAAGAGGAAAGCATCGATTGCTATATTTGTGCTAGAGCTTTTATTTTGAAAACATGAAACAATTTTGTCAACGGTAGTAATAAAGCATATGTATCATGTAAATTATATCTTACAAGTTGCAAGCCTCATGCATAGTATACTAATAGTGCCCGCACCTTGTCCTAATTAGCTTGGACTACCGGATCATCACAATGCACATGTTTTAACCAAGTGTCACAAAGGGGTACCTCTATGCCGCCTGTACAAAGGTCTAAGGAGAAAGCTCGCATTGGATTTCTCGCTATTGATTATTCTCAACTTAGACATCCATACCGGGACAACATAGACAGCAGATAATGGACTCCTCTTTTATGCATAAGCATGTAACAACAATTAATAATTTTCTCATATGAGATTGAGGATATATGTCCAAAACTGAAACTTCCACCATGGATCATGGCTTTAGTTAGCGGCCCAATGTTCTTCTCTAACAATATGCATGCTTAACCATAGGGTGGTAGATCTCTCTTACTTCAGACAAGACGGACATGCATAGCAACTCACATGAAATTCAACAATGAATAGTTGATGGCGTCCCCAGTGAACATGGTTATCGCACAACAAGCAACTTAATAAGAGATAAAGTGCATAATTACATATTCAATACTACAATAGTTTTTAAGCTATTTGTCCCATGAGCTATATATTGCAAAGGTGAATGATGGAATTTTAAAGGTAGCACTCAAGCAATTTACTTTGGAATGGCGGAAAATACCATGTAGTATAGGTAGGTATGGTGGACACAAATGGCATAGTGGTTGGCTCAAGTATTTTGGATGCATGAGAAGTATTCCCTCTCGATACAAGGTTTAGGCTAGCAAGGCTTATTTGAAACAAACACAAGGATGAACCGGTGCAGCAAAACTCACATAAAAGACATATTGAAAACATTATAAGACTCTACACCGTCTTCCTTGTTGTTCAAACTCAATACTAGAAATTATCTAGACCTTAGAGAAACCAAATATGCAAACCAAATTTTAGCATGCTCTATGTATTTCTTCATTAATGGGTGCAAAGCATATGATGCAAGAGCTTAATCATGAGCACAACAATTGCCAAGTATCACATTACCCAAAACATTTATAGCAATTACTACATGTATCATTTTCCAATTCCAACCATATAACAATTTAATGAAGGAGAAACTTCGCCATGAATATTAAAAGCTAAGAACACAAGTGTTCATACGAACCAGCGGAGCGTGTCTCTCTCCCACACAAGCATTTATTCAAACAAAAACAAAAACAAGAAACATACAGACGCTCCAAGTAAAGTGCATAAGATGTGACGGAATAAAAATATAGTTTCAGGGGAGAAACCTGATAATGTTGTCGATGAAGAAGGGGATGCCTTGGGCATCCCCAAGCTTAGACGCTTGAGTCTTCTTAGAATATGCAGGGGTGAACCACCGGGGCATCCCCAAGCTTAGAGCTTTCACTCTTCTTGATCATAGTATATCATCCTCCTCTCTTGACCCTTGAAAACTTCCTCCACACCAAACTCGAAACAACTCATTAGAGGGTTAGTGCACAATAAAAATTAACATATTCAGAGGTGACACAATCATTCTTAACACTTCTGGACATTGCATAATGCTACTGGACATTAGTGGATCAAAGAAATTCACCCAACATAGCAAAAGAGGCAATGCGAAATAAAAGGCAGAATCTGTCAAAACAGAACAGTTCGTATTGACGAATTTTAAAATGGCACCATACTTGCTCAAATGAAAATGCTCAAATTGAATGAAAGTTGCGTACATATCTGAGGATCATGCACGTAAATTGGCTTAATTTTCTGAGCTACCTACAGGGAGGTAGACCCAGATTCGTGACAGCAAAGAAATCTGGAACTGCGCAGTAATCCAAATCTAGTACTTACTTTACTATCAAAGACTTTACTTGGCACAACAAAACATAAAACTAAGATAAGGAGAGGTTGCTACAGTAGTAAACAACTTCCAAGACACAAATATAAAACAAAGTACTGTAGCAAAATAACACATGGGTTATCTCCCAAGAAGTTCTTTCTTTATAGCCATTAAGATGGGCTCAGCAGTTTTAATAAGGGATTTCTATTTTCGTGCCCTCAGGTCCTTAGTTGTACTCAGTTTTCCCCAGCTCCTTAGTTTTTCCTCAGTTTTCCCCAAGCCCTTGTCTGAACCGCAGAAGGAGCTCGGACGGAAGGAATCCGTTAAGTTGACCGTTCCGTGCTGACGAGTGGGGTCGTGTCGTTTGTGGGGTCGCGTCGTGTGGGACCGCGTCGTGTGGGGCTGGTAGGAAGGGACCGCGTGGGACAGGACGAGGCCGTGTTTGTGTGGCCGTAGCGTGTGGGGCCGTAGCGTGTGGGTCCGGGACGGGGGCACGAGTGGTTTCTGTCTCTTTCGCCCAGATTAGCAGTTTTCAATGTACCTTTTTCCTCTCTATCGCTCGATCTCATTCATATTTGATAGCCCAAATTGGTAGCAAATCTAGAGCAGCTTCTCCTTCTGTTTTTTAACGCCATTCATTTCTTTATGCCTTCGTTTTTACCCAATCAGGTAGGAAATCTAGGGCACAAATCCAGAGAAAAAATATAGGATAAGCTGCATACAGCAACCAACATAGCATAGATATATTCAGGACAGATCCAAAAGTAGTACCGATAGATCCAACATAAGCTACATTTTACATGAAATTAAGCTGCTCTACAGATAGAGCAGTCACATACAGAGAGTGCAGTAGGCACGTTCAACGCCTCCAGGTAGCGCGTGTGACTCGCTTGGAGGTTGCGCAGGTGAATCCCAAGTGCTTTGTGTTTGGCCATGTACGCATGCACGTTCACGGTCCTTCCAACTCTAGCGCCACATCTGCCAATGGATTCAGCATGGTTCACCAGGGAGTTGAAGTCGGTGGCGCGAGCTTCCTGTTGCGAAGGGCACTTGTAAATGCCTCGAGCAAAAGGGCCATCGTAATGGCCGGACTGCAACCTCTGAGGACGTGACGAGTCTTGGTGTGGAAGGACTCGTCGTCATTGCCGACGTCGCTGCTCGCACCCGTCACGTAGCACCAAAGATCGTGCAAAAACACGGAGTCAATTGCAACGATGATGGAACAGAGTGAACAAAAAATCATGCATGATAATATGGGCTCGAAAAAAAGAGGTAGCCTCAGTTACATTGGACACACTTATATCCAGGATTTGAGTCAGCAAACCAAAGATCATGCACAACAAATTTGTACACACCAATTGTTTACTGACCAAACCCGGAATCAATATAAGCCAAAATATTCAACATCATCGGCACAAATCTTAAACAAAAGCAAATCACAAACACTAATAACGCAAGATCTAACACAAAAGGATCGAACTAGGAACAGACGAACGTAATAACGCAAGATCTAACAAAAAAGGATTGAACTAGGAGCATTTAACCGTAATAACGGTAGATCTAACACAAAATGATTGAAATGAGATAAGAACAAGGGAACAAAGGGTTACCTCCGGCTCGTTGTCGACGATGGTGGTGTCGTAGGGGTTCTCCGGCGCGTAAATCGCACCGGTTCGTACGGGTCCCAATCGACGGGGCTCGGACGGGGCGGCGGCCGATGCGCCGGCCGCTACGATGGAAGCAGCGACGAGGGGCCTCGGACGGGGCGGCGGCTGATGTGCCGACAATGGGCATCTCATTCTTCTCCATCGCCGGCGGTTTTCTTCGGGTTTTTTCTTCGGTTGTGGAGAAGATGATGGGACAGAGAGGCGGTTGCGGTGAGCCGGTGAACGTGCGTCGAGGGAGAGAAAGAGGGGCTCTATAAAGACGAAGGTGGCGTGTACCGCAACACGCGTCCGCTATGCACGGCAACACGCGTCCGCTATGCACGGCTGCAGCGTGCACCGCTACCCGAGTCTAACCCTGGGACGTTTGGTGTACTCAGTTATAACCTCAGGCCTTATACGTAAATTTTATCTCGTACTCGGTTTTCCCCTCGAGGACTTAGACCGGCAAGTGCAATATACTCAGTTTTACCCTCAGGTAGCTGGTCAACAGAGAGTCAACAAATGAGATTAACATAGCTAATTGAGTCATTTCATGCGCAAAAAAATCCAAAAAAATAAAAACATAGTGGCAACTACTCATGGAGTCTTCGTACGCAACCTGCCACCTAGAAAACCTTAACAAACATATATAAATCAAGTTTTACCACAAATTGCCACTTCTCAGAATCACTAGTGTAGCTATGAAGATGCATGGTTTTCCACCCAAACCCCTTTGCAAAACATCTTTCCCAAAACATAGTTTGTCTAAATGATGCCATAATTGTCACACTCATGTATATTTGAATTGCAAATAATTTGATGTAGCCCAATATGAATTATATTGTACAAAACACACATTTTTCATTTTGTAATTCTTTTGTTTGAATCCCTTAGTCTATTTACTATTTATGTGCCCTTGGATTCTTAGTACTACTCAGTTTTGCCCTCAAGTACTGTCACAAATGCTCTGAGAAGCCCAAACTTATCCTGATTGGTTGAGCCGTTGTCACACGGATCGACTCCACGAACCGTTGATCCACTCGATCTAGCAGGCAGATACCCCTATCCGTCTCTTCGTGGCAACCTCTCTCTCTCTCTCTCTCTCTCTCTCTTCGTGGCCACCCATCTCTCTCTCTCTGTCGGTGGAGAATGCAATGACTTGAGCTGTCCTTTTCTTTTAGGGAATATAGTTTGGGATATAGTATTGGTATTTTGAAAAGGCCTAAAAGTGGTATAATTTTGTTATAAACATGAGGCATACATTTTTGCGGATTTCGGCGATTGCATTATTTGTCACCCCTCTAACAATTATCAACTATCTTTAGCTGTCCTTTTCTTTTAGGGAATATAGTTTGGGATATGGTATTGGTATTTTGGAAAGGCCTAAAAGTGGTATAATTTTGGTATAAACATGAGGCATACATATTTGCGGATTTCGGGATTGCATTATTTGTCACCCCTCTAACAATTATCAACTATCTTGAGCTGTCCTTTTCTTTTAGGGAATATAGTTTGGGTTATAGTATTGGTATTTTGAAACGGCCTAAAAGTGGTATAATTTTGTTATAAACATGAGGCATACATTTTTGCGAATTTCGGCGATTGCATTATTTGTCACCCCTCTAACAATTATCAACTATCTTTAGCTGTCCTTTTCTTTTAGGGAATATAGTTTGGGATATGGTATTGGTATTTTGGAAAGGCCTAAAAGTGGTATAATTTTGGTATAAACATGAGGCATACATATTTGCGGATTTCGGTGATTGCATTATTTGTCACCCCTCTAACAATTATCAACGATCTTTAGCTTTCCTTTTCTTTTAGGGAATATAGTTGGTAATTTCGGTGAATGCACACACTAACTTTGAAAACAACTACAAGTACATGTAACTGAATAATGGATTTGTAACAAGGTATCCCTTGTAACAACTTCTAGCGCACAGTGAGCAATGATAAGAATCCGATCGTAATTATACAACAAAAAAAACAACCAGCCATCAGATTAGCTTGCTTCTTCAACTCGATCAGCTGCCTTAATCGCTTGTTCATTTTCTTCGCTTCTCCCTTCACTTCCACCAGTTCTGCATTGGGAGCATTAGGCATAATCGGAAGGTCCCTAATCGGAACGGCTCCTCTCTCCGCCGCATTCTCTCTGACCAAGTCCCCCTCCCAAATTGCGCCCCCCAATAGCGCCAATTGATTCCTGCAACTGAAGCCTCTGAACGTACACATCGATCCACTCGAAATGCCTGCATTTCTTCAAGATCTGAAAACAACAACGTGAACCCTAAATCCCAAATTCGAGGGAATAACAAGAAAATCGAGAGAAAACAGAGAAATTGGAGCGAGATCTAACCTTATCCCCCTCTCTATATGGCAAGCTCTCGCATGCAACGAACTCACGTCCACGGTTGCCGTTCTCGTCCGTCTTACAGATCGACCGCTTCAGAGGCTCCTGGCGTGGGCAGTCAGGGCATCTTGTCAAAGGCACGGGTCCATACTGCGGCCATGAAGAACGGGAGGTCGAAGAGAAACTAGACATCACCCGCCTACCGGAGAAGGGCTGCCGCTGGCGGAGAAGAAGAACAATGGGGCGCGGAGAAAGAAAGGCGAAGCAATGGCACGGGC
Source organism: Lolium perenne (assembly GCF_019359855.2). Lineage (NCBI taxonomy): Eukaryota > Viridiplantae > Streptophyta > Magnoliopsida > Poales > Poaceae > Lolium > Lolium perenne. Next base: position 72,313,746 of record NC_067244.2, read on the forward strand.
ACGGGCGCGGGGCTGGCTCGGGCTCCCATTTTGCAACGGTCACCTGGGTAAGCTGTGGGTCCGGCGCACTTAACGTGGACAAGTTGTGGGTCCCACGATGATCTGGATAAGTGAAGACGTGTCCACTGCGGGGCACCAACAGCGGCCCCACTTGCCAGCACCAACCAACGTCAACTAACGGGATTCCTTCCGTCCGACCTCCTTCTGCGGGTTTCAGACAAGGTTTTGGGGAAAACTGAGGAAAAACTAAGGGGCTGGGGAAAACTGAGCACAACTAAGGAACCGAGGGCACGAAAATAGAAATCCCTTTTAATAAACCATTCGCGGGAAATAGTATTTGAGGCAAAAGAGAGCTTCAAGAGGCAAATTCAAAACAAATTTAAGTCTAACATGCTTCCTATGAAGAGGAATCTTGTACACAAATGAACTCATGAAGAACAAAGTGACAAGCATAAGAGGATAAAACACGAGTAACTTCAAGATTCTCAACATAAAGAGGGGAAACTTAATATTATTAAGATGCATACGACCATATTTCCCTCTCTCATAGTAACTTTCAGTAGCATCATTGATGAAATCCACAATATACCCATCACTTAAAACATTCTTATCATGGTTCATATGCATAGAAGTATCATTAAATTTGGCATAAGAGGAGTTATTCTCATTAATAGTAATTGGAGCAAGATTATTATCAAGAATTTGAACATGGTAAACAAGTTGCATATTAAGAGAATTGTTTTTGGTAACCCAATCATGACTATGACAAGTTTCATAAGGATAGTTAGAACCTATATCATAGCATTCTTTATAATAATCATCAAAGATCGGAGGCACATTGTCATCATTTTCAGAATTAATTTCCCAGAGATTTGCAATATCAAAAGTAGTGTGCTCATTCAAATCATGATTGCTAATGTATGTAAAGGGCATAGGAAGATCATCATACTCAGATTCATTATCACAATAATCATTAGGAGCAACATACTTACGGTTACCTAGCGTTATCTCATTCACGCGGGGATACGCCGTTACCTCTTTCTTTTTATTCTCCTTCTTCTTCTTCTTCTTCTTCTTCTTTCCCTTCTTCTTCTTCTTCTTCTCTTCCTTCTCCTCGTTCCCTTCTTCAGGAGGAAGAGGCTTGAAGGGTGGCTTGTCCGCATAACCTGATTTACTTTCAGAAACAATAGAAGAAACTTGGGAGGATCCCTCCTTTTGATTAATTAGTTGAAAACACACAGCGGTCCTATCATATTTTGGCAAGGTGTCATCTTCTAAAATATTTTGTATGTAAGTATTTGTATGGCTATTATCAATGCAATAAGAAAAACACCCATGCAGGACATCATCAATATCAAGATCACTCATATGTAACAAAGAGATTTTTCTCGATAGTTCTTCACACCCCAAAAATAAAGTAAGTTCATCATGCTGATTAGGAGAAATTTCATCATCACAATACAAATTTGCAGCACTCATTGGGTTCAAATTATCATTGGAGGAGCATTGAAAATTAAAATGACCCACTTCATGGCAAACTTCACAAATAAAAGGATAGAGGGCACAAACTTTTTTACCAAGATCATCTAGAGCCCTAAACCACTTTCTAGTTTTTTCATTAGCATGATGGATACAATATTCATCTTTGATTTGATTAATTCCACATGGTCTATGTATTCCACAAAAATTAACATGCTTATAGGAAATAGCACTCTTAGGAGTTTGAGCATGCTTATGGCAATAATTAACAACAATTTCATTCTGCATGCAAGCCTCTTTAAAAGGTTCATGATACTTATCAAAATTCTTCTTAGGCAGTTCAAAATGAGAAGCAAAGGATTTATAAAGATTTGCAACAACTTGAGAGTCAAGACCATAAGTAGCACTCATATTTCGAAATTTATCGGTATCCATAAAAGCTTCAATGCATTCATAATCATAATTTATACCTGACTCTTTACCTTTGTCGTTCTCCCATCCTTCAGCGTTGTCCTCAATCCGATCAAGAAGATCCCACCTAGCTTCAACCTCCTTGCTTGTGAAAGATCCCTCCGAACACGCGTCCAGATAGTCCTTGTGTTGTCCTGAAAGCCTCGCATAAAAATTGTTAACAATAACATTACGGGGGAGCTCATGAATGGGACATTTGAGCATTAGTGATTTCAATCTCCCCCACGCTTGAGAAATACTCTCTCCATCACGAGGATAAAAGTTATAAATATAATTCCTATCAATATGCACTTCATGAGGAGGATAAAATTTAGAATAAAAGAGAGATGCAATTTCCTCCCAACCAAGAGAATGACTATTCTCCAACAATTTATACCAATGCGCCGCTTTACCGACAAATAAACAGAATAGCTTCTTCCTCACTTCATCCATAGAGATACCTGCACACTTGAATAACCCGCATAATTCATGCAAAAACAGTAAATGATCTTTAGGATGGACAGTTCCATCCCCTTTATAGTGGTTATCCATAACACGTTCAATAATTTTCATAGGTATTTTATACGGAATACTTTCAGCAGGTGGATTTAAAATATCAGAAGCATCATTAGAGTTATCGCATATGGGAGATAAAGCATTATCAGAGCAAAATATTTCTTCCAAAGCTGAGGAGCAAAAAAGATTATTTTTATATAAACTAGCTTCCCCAAGCTTAGACTTATCCGTAGCATTAGCAGTAATTGCGTTCATACTAATAACATCGCTACTAGCATGCAAATAAGGTTCCATAGGTTTTTTAATTTTTGCATCAAACAATTCTAAATCAGGAAAAAGACTAAAAAGCTCACCAATTTTTTAGTTGTTTTCCATTATGCCTAACTAGTGTAAACAAGAAACAAAAGGTTGCAATTGCAGGATCTAAAGGAAATAGCTTCGAGCACAAACACAATGGCACCAGAAAAGTACTTTACCTGGAACCGAAGTATGAGTGCCTTTTACCTTTCCTCCCCGGCAACGGCGCCAGAAAAGTGCTTGATGTCTACGTTCCCCCTCCTTTCCTGTAGACAGTGTTGGGCCTCCAAGAGCAGAGGTTTGTAGAACAGCAGCAAGTTTTCCCTTAAGTGGATCACCCAAGGTTTATCGAACTCAGGGAGGAAGAGGTCAAAGATATCCCTCTCATGCAACCCTGCAACCACAAAGCAAGAAGTCTCTTGTGTCCCCAACACACCTAATAGGTGCACTAGTTCGGCGAAGAGATAGTGAAATACAGGTGGTATGAATATATATGAGCAGTAGCAACGGTGCCAGAAAATAGCTTGCTGGCGTGTAGTTGATGGTGGTAGTATTGCAGCGAGTAACGCAGTAAAACGATGAAACAAGCGGTAGTAACTCAGCAGTATTTAGGAACAAGGCCTAGGGATTATACTTTCACTAGTGGACACTCTCAACATTGATCACATAACAGAATAGATAAATGCATACTCTACACTCTGGTTGGATGATGAACGCATTGCGTAGGATTACACGAACCCTCAATGCCGGAGTTAACAAGCTCCACAATTTGTTCATATTTAAGTAACCTTATAGTGTAAGATAGATCAACATAACCAGATAGATCACATCAATACCATCATAATGATAATTAACTCCACAATCTACAAGAGATCATGATCATAGCCTACGACAAGAACCACACGGTGCACACACTAGTCACCTTTACACACGTGCAGGAGGAATAGAACTACTTTAATAACATCACTAGAGTAGCACATAGATGAATTGTGATACAAAACTCATATGAATCTCAATCATGTAAAGCAGCTCATGAGATCATTGTATTGAAGTACATGGAGAGAGATTAACCACATAGCTACCGGTACAGCCCCGAGCCTCGATGGAGAACTACTCCCTCCTCATGGGAGTAGCAGCGGTGATGAAGATGGCGGTGGAGATGGCAGCGGTGTCGATGGAGAAGCCTTCCGGGGGCACTTCCCCGTCCCGGCAGGGTGCCGGAACAGAGTTCTGTCCCCCGAATTGGAGTTTCGCGACGGTGGCGGCGCCCTGAGTCTTTACGGAGTTTCGTCAATTGGTACTGCGTTTTTAGGTCGAAAAGGGCTTTTATAGGCGAAGAGGCGGCGCAGGGGGCACTGGGGCGCCACACCCTAGGCCGGCGCGGCCTAGGCCTGGCCCGCGCCGCCATGTGGTGTGGTGGCCCCCTGGCCCCTCTCCGACTCTTCTTCGGTGTTCTGGACGCTTCCGGGAAAAATAGGAGGTTTGGCGTTGATTTCGTCCAATTCCGAGAATATTGCCCGAACAGCCTTTCTGGAACCAAAAACAGCAGAAAACAGAAGCGGCACTGTGGCATCTTGTTAATAGGTTAGTTCCGGAAAATGCATGAAAATGATATAAAGTGTGAACAAAACATGTTGGTATTGTCATAAAACAAGCATGGAACATCGGAAATTATAGATACGTTGGAGACGTATCACTTGCCTCAACTGGATCATCGGGTATTTCTTTCCTGAGGATGTATGATATGTACGTCTGCATCCATGGTATCTGTATCACCATGACCAGGTCTTGATCTTCTTCTTCCTCTTGCTCTTCCTTGGTAGCCCCCGAGGGTTTCTTCTCCTTCTTTTTTGATTTTGTTGATTTTGTAGATCTCTCTGTTATCTCTTCCCAAAATACACCTGGCGGAACTGCAAGGCATTGCGACCCGATGTTTGCAAGAACGTCGGCTTCGTCGTTGCTCAATCTGCTAATATGATTTACTTCGCATCCATCAAACAACTTTTCGAGCTCGTTGTACACCTCCTTGTATGCCATCATGCTATCATTGACTGCGTCACATTGGTTCATGACTTGCTGAGCCACCAATTGTGAGTCGCCAAATATTTTTAATCGAGTTGCACCGCAAGCTTTCGCCATCTTCATCCCGTGTATGAGGGCTTCATATTCTGCTTCATTGTTAGATGCGTTAGGGAACGTCATCCGAAGGATGTACTTCAACTTGTCGCCTTCAGGTGATATGAGTACTACTCCTGCGCCAGCTCCTTCTAGTCTTTTGGACCCATCAAAGTTCATGGTCCAGGTTCTCGACAAGTCTGGAGGTCCTGTGTTTTGCAACTCCATCCACTCTGCGATGAAGTCCGGCAGAACTTGCGACTTGATTGCTTTTCTTTTTTCATACGTGATGTCCCGAGGGGAAAGTTCTATTCCCCAAAGGGAGACACGACCCGTAGCTTCTGGATTGTTTAGTATATTTGACAAGGGAGCTTCATTGACCACTATGATCGGGTGTGCCAAAAAATAGTGGCGCAATTTTAAATCTTTGTTGTGAGCACTCCATATGCTAGCTTTTGGTACTGAGGGTACCTTTGTTTTGATGGCGATAAAACTTCGCTGACGAAGTATACTGGCCTCTGTACTCCGTGGAGTTTTCCTTCTTCTTCTCTTTCGACAACTAGCACCGTGCTTACCACTTGGGGCGTGGCTGCAATATACAGCAGGAGAGGTTCCTTTTCCTTCGGCGCCACCAGAATTGGTGGTGTCGAGATTGTGCGCTTCAAATCCTCGAAGGCTGTGGCACCCCCGAGATCAGGGTTAGACAAATACCAGATCTTCGTCTGACATAAGCCTAACCTAGAGCTCGAGAGACTACAGTGAGAGAATCGGTAACACAACAGTGACTCTATGACTCAAAAAGTAATACAAGCTCATAACTGAGCCAAGAACCAAAGCATTACAAGCAGAGGTCACTGACCTGGCATACATCAATCAACGGAAGCAAAGTTATGCTATTAGACATAGCAAGATAGCAAAAGGCCTAAGAGGCCAGGAGCATAACGGCGACGTCCCAGCCCATAGATTCCAGGCTGCCACCTGGGAACCCCAAGCTACTCGTCGATGTCGACTAGAAACCACCATCTGTTGGAGCGACTTCTTCTGAAACAAAAGCATGCAAAGCTGAGTACAGGGACTCAGCAAGACTTAGTACAACCTTTTAGCAAAGCGGTTATGCGGGCTTTCTGTGGAGCTTCTTTTGCGTAAAGCCAATTTTCCTTTGTAAGACAAGAGAGAAGAGAAGCTCGACTACTCAGAATCTTTAAAAGGGGATAAGAGAGCGATATCTCTATCTCTATTGATCATCATATTGTATCCACCAATCTTCATCATCTCGAACCACTATCCTCGGATTACCCCCTCAACACCCGGAGAAGGTATCCGTAAACACACATTGGTTGCCAAGTTTTACGATCAGGTTCATGTTCTCTATGATCTCCACGTCCGTTCCCAAGTCGTCCATAACCGTGGACACGGCTTTTCGAAAAGATTTAACCCTGCAGGGGTGCACAACTTTACCCACACGTGCCAACCGACTCTTAATGCCAAGCTATTAGCTCTCTTCCTTGGAAAGCTGGCAGAGGGTGGTCGACCACGACCTTTACCTTGCTGTCGCCGAGACCATGAGTCACGCGCTAAGGATTGTTCCGCCGTAACGGGTCAAGTCCCGAAGTCGGTCCTTAACGATGTGAGGCGAGGTGGGTTTCCCCAGGGACTCTAACCCCAGCCACCACGGCCACGCTTACCTACCTGTATGCTATGCACCTTTTCACAAACATTTTCGATGCATATGTCCAAATAACGCGCAAACTATGTGACTCATGGAATCTACTAGGCAAGTTAGTGAGTCGAGAGGGTACCATAATAGGGCCTCGCGTGGTTGTACGCTCAGTCTTAGTTCAAGAGGCGAGAACTCAGTTCCTAGGGTCGGCAGAAACGAAACAACCCACCACATCCCGATGTGGCCTCTCGTCTGAGCCTTTAATCATGTTTATCAACATCTCTATACTTACCACGTCAACCTGTCATGCTAGATTCATTTCATTGTATGGCTCCCGTCCGAAGACCGGAGTTGCAGCGTAACAAACTAAGCATGGCTAAGCATAAAGATATAAAGGCTCTACCGATGCACACATGCCAAACCTAGTTATGCTAGGAGCAGTGGATCAGGGTATTTGAGGCTACAAGGGTGGATCATGCAGTAGATAGGGTAACTCTACCTATCGATAAAAGACAGTTGAATCGTATGCAATATGTAGGAACCAGAGTAAAAGCATTTCAAAATCATATATGAACCAGGCTAGGGCTTGCCTTTGTCCCTGACAAACCAAAGTGGATCTTCGATGTATGCTTGACTTGTTCGTCGGTGGACAAGAATTGATCATCAGGTTGGTTGATCTTCATTGTCTCAGACTCGTGCTCTATCGATCGCGAAGAAGCAAACACTAGAAATATACAAATAACATTAAATACATGGCATAATGCAATGCACAAACAAAGATGATGATATGACAGGTTAAAGTTATTGAAACTAACCCTAATACATCATGGTCAAATTAAATGGAATTCGAATGCATAAAACATTGCATTTCGATGACTTCCATAAAGTGGTACTTCGGTATTCTAACAAAATTGTTAATTGAAGTTGTTTAACTATGCATGATGATAGCTTAGATGGATAGGTTTCACTTTTCTGATCAATTTGACATATTATACATCTTTTTCTGATTTAAAATGAAAAAGATATTGAATTTACAAATTTTATACAAATTCAGAAAATGAATTACAGAAAAAGAAAAGGGAGGCTGACGTCATTATGACGTCAGCATGACGTCGCCTATGGCCTGGCCGGCCAGGTCGGGCACGGCCTGGGCGTTTGGAGGCGCGCGGGGCAGCGTGAGCGGGCGCGTTGGACGCGCCTCGGCGCGGGCGACCTCTGGAAGGCGGCGCCGCCCCGAGATGGTCGCCGGAGCGGCGACCACGGCGAGCAGCGCGGCGGCCGGAAGCGGGTCCACGGTGCGGGGCCAGCACAGGGGGAGAGGGAGAGGGTGACGGGGTGCAGGAGCACCAGCAGCTCACCAGGAGCGCCATGGTAGGCTCAGCGAGGCCGGGGGAGGCCTGCAGGCGCCGCGGTGGCCGTCGGCATCCTCGCCGGCCGCGGGGAAGACGAGGTCGTGGCGGCCGATTGGGGCCTCCCCTCTTCGATTCCTTCTACGGGGAGGAGCAACATGAGGAGGCGGAGCCATTGGTGGTCGCGGCTGGGCGCGGGGGTGGCCGGAATGGCGGCGAGCAGGAGCGGCCGGAGCTAGGGTTTGGGGGAGCTCACAGAGAGGGAGAGAAAGAGAGCACGGGAGAGCAGGAGAGGATAGGGTCGAGCGAGAGAGCGTCGTGGAGGCCTTATCCCCTCCCAGGGGCGGCGAGCGGCGGCGCGCATCGCGGCCAGGATCGACGGACGGAGCTCTGCCAGGCAGCAGCTTGCCTGCGTGGAGGAAGGGGACAAAGGGGATTTTGCCCATAGCCCCCTGGATTTCTCTATTTTCTTGAAAACAAATAAAAACAGGGCTAAAACCATTTATATTTGATGTTTTGGACTATTTTGAAAACCCAGAAACTCTCCAAACTTTGTACAAATATTATGTGGTATTCTTTGAACAATTCATGAACACCACATAACAAGATTTTGAATGTTTTTAAACATTTCAAATAGAGGTAGAACTTTGGAATTTAGGGTTTACACTTCATTTTGGAAATGCAAATTTTTCCTAATGCATTTTAGATGATGCTCATGAATGCACAAACAACTCCTAATTATGTTTAGCAAAACAGGGATGTTACAACTCTACCCCCCTTACAAGAATCTCGTCCCCGAGATTCCTAAGGTAAGAAAAGAGAAAGTAACAAGGACTACACCGGTCTTCAACGAGCTTGTCGATATCACACCGATCTTCTTTGTTGAAGAAGTTGATCCACGACACCATGAAGAAGTTGTCCCACAGCACCATGAAGAGCTCTTCATTTTGCTTTCTTCATTCTAAAGGAAAGAGGGAATAACTCTGGAATGATGGATCTTCACGAAGATCGAGTATCTCATGGTCAACTCATGGAAGGAGGTTTCAAAAACATCTCTTGAGATGATAACCATGAAACACGCCAAGGTAACGGAGAAGACGGAAGAAGTTTCAACTTTTGGTAGGCAATTGCTCTACGCTTTGCAAGAATACGAAGAGACAAGGTAGCGAAGAGTTAAACTGCCTTTGATATCATAACGTGGCACTCTTAGAAAGGGTGACTTGTAGAAGCACATATGGTTATCCAACGAGAGCAACTTTGGACTTCAACATCATAGTCACTCTTTGGCAAGGATACAGGAAACGATTATTGTCTACACAAAAGGCTGGGGCCTAGATGACTGATGAATTCACACAATGTGTGAATTGATTGGAACTTCAGGTATAAGCCAAAGGAAGGGGAAAAGCATTGTTGATCGACGTAGCAAAGATCACCGGGGAGTGAAATTTCTCCGAACGAAGTTGTTGTCATCGGAGAAATGATTTCAAGGGATTGACCAGCAGACATTTAGCAACTCTGCTTATAATGTTCTCCTTGATGTTCTAGACACCAATATTAGGCTATTGACCAACCTTCAATAGGTCATCAAGTGAAGGTCAGGCTTCGGAATTGAAAAGACATCATAAGGGCAACTCCTAGAATAAGTCGCACAAGATCCTTATGGAGAGTGGTTATTCTTGTTACTTCAATAATCTTGGCATTAGGTCTTCCGACTAATTGTGTTAACCACGACATCAATCCTGCCGGATTTACAAAGAGACCTATACCATGAATCCTTGAGAACCACTAACCATCATTGCCGCTTGAGATTTAGCTTAGGTTAGGTGTAAAGATATTTTCAGACTCAGAATGTATGAATGAAAATTTTCAACAGTTACCACCAAGGTAAAGTCGCTAGATTCTCAAGATATGGACCACAATGTCAAGCTCCAAAGGATTGAGCTAGATTGTGTAATCCATATGGTTACGACTGCCAAAGGCAAGTGCGTGCACATGAACTTGCAATGTAACACAAGTGAGTCCTTGTGGGGACATCAAAGAAGATATCGAAGCTATTAAGCTTCTTCTCTTTGAACAAACCAGTAAGTGGCTTGGTGTGCATAGAGAAACTTTTCAAAGAATGGAGGTAACAACCTTCCATTTCAAGAATACTTTGCACATGCCTGACCGCCTTGCGATGATTCCCGAGGAAAACAAAGGAAACTCGACTCAGATCCACGGCGACATCTTTCAGCAAATGCACGTGAACCAGAGAAGATCATTTCCAACATCCAGAACACATACTTCGTGATGACACAAGGATGGTTCTCAAAACTTTCCAATAGTAGTGCCAATTGTTCAATATGAACCTCTTTAAACATGGAGGAAATAAGAATATCATTGAGGGCTCAACAACAAACTTATCAAAATACTCCAATGAGGAACTCATATTTTGCATGAACAAGGCAGAAGTATTGGTCAGACCAAAGGACATGAAGGTATACTCAGACAAGGCACCATGAGTATAAGCATCATCAAGATAGTCCTTGGAACTGAGTTTGATTTGACGATAGCCCAAACTCAAATCAGATATGGGTATGATAGCATATCCATAAAGGAGATACTTTCTGACTTCAACACGAACAAAACTAGACATCCCTTTATAAAGGAACAAAGTTGGATAGACCTTTTTGTCTTTCAACTCTCCAAGTTGTTGATTAAGCTCAACCAACTAGTCCAGGGTTATCCAGCACGGTTCTTGGAGAAGGAGTAGTTGAACGAACCAACGTACTCATGAACTCGACAACACGGTCATGTAACAACATGGTGATACTCCTAGAAAGACAACTAGAATATCACGAACCACCGGTATATCACTGAATTCGAGAGGGGATCTTGCTTTACAAAGCAATATGATATGGTCTTGAGAGCTTCGGCATAAACCTAACTCTATGACCGAAGATGTGCCAGAATAAACGGACTTGGCAACACCATCGGACTTCGCTTAGTAATTAGCGAACCAATCATGCTAAGAATGACACAAATGTCCTTGGATTTCGAAGCAATGAGAATTGCTAAGAATCTCAGATGGCCACATCAATACGCAAACCCCAACATTCCCAAGCATAGACAGCTCGGAGAAAGGGCGAGTAAAGATATGTAAGAGCATCACTTCATCAATAAGGCCATGAGACAAAGCACGACCTCATGATATAGAAGAGGGTGATACTCCAAGGTAGAACAGAACAGAAGCTAACGAGGCCTCTTAATCTGCGGATTACAACACTTTGACCAAGTCCTAGAAATGGACAAGGTACTGGAGTTTGTTTCTCCTGACATGCTGAAATGGAATGTCTTTACGAACCACAGGAGTAATATGCACTAGAGACACCAATGCACATTTACAACTTGGCTGATAGCTAGTAGACAAAGGTCGGAAAGCAACTAAAGAGAAAGAACACTATCAGGATCAGAATTCCTGAGAGGTAGATGCACAAGTTAACACTCTTGGGAAACTCGTGCTGAAAAGGGAGGTGTGGCAGAGTCACAGACATAGATGCGAGACTCACAAAGAGCACTCTTGTCGTGATCCATTTGGTTCGATGAAAGAACCTCTGCGATAGCTAGTGGAAAGGAAAGATCTTTATTGCCGTAATTCAACACGACAATAACCACAAGCTTGAAGGATAGCTTGATTTGAATTCAGCCATCCCGATGTAATGTTTCAACATTAACACTAGTGTTCAACGAAATGGATCTTGGGTTAAAGGCCAGCTTCATGTACTAAGATTCATACAATAGAATCCAGCACAATCGGGGACCTTCGGTTCAAGTCCAAGGGTTAAAACCCGAGAAAGAAGTAACCACTAGATGAGTGACACAGAGGACACTGCTGAGGTAGTGATCATTATGTAGCTTCTAGAATACATGCATAGCTTCCGAAGTACATCGAAGCCTAGAACAGAATGATGTGAAACCCACAAAATAGAGAAATCATGATGGAAAGAGATCTCTCTGTTGAAACAAAACAAGGAGGATGCAAAGAACACACACGACTCTAGAGAACTCTGCCCTAGGTCAACTGGTTTAGGAACGACATGCCCTTGAGGCACCTAAGTTTGAAAGACTAGAAGAGATAGGAAAACTTTCAAATCAACACAAGGTAAGGCACCTTAGAATTAGAGCGATACCAGATAAGGAGTAAAAAGAAGCCTAATCAGATTTTCGTAAATACTTTTAGGTTTCAAATAGTTTTCACAAACACTAGACTCAACATCGACCAGTAGAAAGGGCTTCCTACAGGCAGTCCTGCTCTGATACCAAAACCTGTGGCACCCCCGAGATCAGGGTTAGACAAATACCAGATCTTGGTCTGACATAAGCCTAACCTAGAGCTCGAGAGACTACAGTGAGAGAATCGGTAACACAACAGTGACTCTACGACTCAAAAAGTAATACAAGCTCATAACTGAGCGAAGAACCAAAGCATTACAAGCAGAGGTCACTGACCTGGCATACATCAATCAACGGAAGCAAAGTTATGCTATTAGACATAGCAAGATAGCAAAAGGCCTAAGAGGCCAGGAGCATAACGGCGACGTCCCAGCCCATAGATTCCAGGCTGCCACCTGGGAACCCCAAGCTACTCGTCGATGTCGACTAGAAACCACCATCTGTTGGAGCGACTTCTTCTGAAACAAAAGCATGTAAAGCTGAGTACAGGGACTCAGCAAGACTTAGTACAACCTTTTAGCAAAGCGGTTATGCGGGCTTTCTGTGGAGCTTCTTTTGCGTAAAGCCAATTTTCCTTTGTAAGACAAGAGAGAAGAGAAGCTCGACTACTCAGAATCTTTAAAAGGGGATAAGAGAGCGATATCTCTATCTCTATTGATCATCATATTGTATCCACCAATCTTCATCATCTCGAACCACTATCCTCGGATTACCCCCTCAACACCTGGAGAAGGTATCCGTAAACACACATTGGTTGCCAAGTTTTACGATCAGGTTCATGTTCTCTATGATCTCCACGTCCGTTCCCAAGTCGTCCATAACCGTGGACACGGCTTTTCGAAAAGATTTAACCCTGCAGGGGTGCACAACTTTACCCACACGTGCCAACCGACTCTTAATGCCAAGCTATTAGCTCTCTTCCTTGGAAAGCTGGCAGAGGGTGGTCGACCACGACCTTTACCTTGCTGTCGCCGAGACCATGAGTCACGCGCTAAGGATTGTTCCGCCGTAACGGGTCAAGTCCCGAAGTCGGTCCTTAACGATGTGAGGCGAGGTGGGTTTCCCCAGGGACTCTAACCCCAGCCACCACGGCCACGCTTACCTACCTGTATGCTATGCACCTTTTCACAAACATTTTCGATGCATATGTCCAAATAACGCGCAAACTATGTGACTCATGGAATCTACTAGGCAAGTTAGTGAGTCGATAGGGTACCATAATAGGGCCTCGCGTGGTTGTACGCTCAGTCTTAGTTCAAGAGGCGAGAACTCAGTTCCTAGGGTCGGCAGAAACGAAACAACCCACCACATCCCGATGTGGCCTCTCGTCTGAGCCTTTAATCATGTTTATCAACATCTCTATACTTACCACGTCAACCTGTCATGCTAGATTCATTTCATTGTATGGCTCCCGTCCGAAGACCGGAGTTGCAGCGTAACAAACTAAGCATGGCTAAGCATAAAGATATAAAGGCTCTACCGATGCACACATGCCAAACCTAGTTATGCTAGGAGCAGTGGATCAGGGTATTTGAGGCTACAAGGGTGGATCATGCAGTAGATAGGGTAACTCTACCTATCGATAAAAGACAGTTGAATCGTATGCAATATGTAGGAACCAGAGTAAAAGCATTTCAAAATCATATATGAACCAGGCTAGGGCTTGCCTTTGTCCCTGACAAACCAAAGTGGATCTTCGATGTATGCTTGACTTGTTCGTCGGTGGACAAGAATTGATCATCAGGTTGGTTGATCTTCATTGTCTCAGACTCGTGCTCTATCGATCGCGAAGAAGCAAACACTAGAAATATACAAATAACATTAAATACATGGCATAATGCAATGCACAAACAAAGATGATGATATGACAGGTTAAAGTTATTGAAACTAACCCTAATACATCATGGTCAAATTAAATGGAATTCGAATGCATAAAACATTGCATTTCGATGACTTCCATAAAGTGGTACTTCGGTATTCTAACAAAATTGTTAATTGAAGTTGTTTAACTATGCATGATGATAGCTTAGATGGATAGGTTTCACTTTTCTGATCAATTTGACATATTATACATCTTTTTCTGATTTAAAATGAAAAAGATATTGAATTTACAAATTTTATACAAATTCAGAAAATGAATTACAGAAAAAGAAAAGGGAGGCTGACGTCATTATGATGTCAGCATGACGTCGCCTATGGCCTGGCCGGCCAGGTCGGGCACGGCCTGGGCGTTTGGAGGCGCGCGGGGCAGCGTGAGCGGGCGCGTTGGACGCGCCTCGGCGCGGGCGACCTCTGGAAGGCGGCGCCGCCCGAGATGGTCGCCGGAGCGGCGACCACGGCGAGCAGCGCGGCGGCCTGAAGCGGGTCCACGGAGCGCGGCCAGCACAGGGGGAGAGGGAGAGGGTGATGGGGTGCAGGAGCACCAGCAGCTCACCAGGAGCGCCATGGTAGGCTCAGCGAGGCCGGGGGAGGCCTGCAGGCGCCGCGGTGGCCGTCGGCATCCTCGCCGGCCGCGGGGAAGATGAGGTCGTGGCGGCCGATTGGGGCCTCCCCTCTTCGATTCCTTCTACGGGGAGGAGCAACAGGAGGAGGCGGAGCCATTGGTGGTCGCGGCTGGGCGCGGGGGTGGCCGGAACGGCGGCGAGCAGGAGCGGCCGGAGCTAGGGTTTGGGGGAGCTCACAGAGAGGGAGAGAAAGAGAGCACGGGAGAGCAGGAGAGGATAGGGTCGAGCGAGAGAGCGTCGTGGAGGCCTTATCCCCTCCCAGGGGCGGCGAGCGGCGGCGCGCATCGCGGCCAGGATCGACGGACGGAGCTCTGCCAGGCAGCAGCTTGCCTGCGTGGAGGAAGGGGACAAAGGGGATTTTGCCCATAGCCCCCTGGATTTCTCTATTTTCTTGAAAACAAATAAAAACAGGGCTAAAACCATTTATATTTGATGTTTTGGACTATTTTGAAAACCCAGAAACTCTCCAAACTTTGTACAAATATTATGTGGTATTCTTTGAACAATTCATGAACACCACATAACAAGATTTTGAATGTTTTTAAACATTTCAAATAGAGGTAGAACTTTGGAATTTAGGGTTTACACTTCATTTTGGAAATGCAAATTTTTCCTAATGCATTTTAGATGATGCTCATGAATGCACAAACAACTCCTAATTATGTTTAGCAAAACAGGGATGTTACAAAGGCTCTATCGGCCTCTTCGTTCCACTGGAATTTATCTCCTTGCTTTATTAGAGCGTAAAATGGTAACGCTTTTTCTCCCAGCCTGGCGACGAATCTACTCAAAGCTGCGACTCGCCCAGTTAGCTGTTGTATTTCTTTCAACTTTG
The DNA here is from genome assembly GCF_019359855.2 of Lolium perenne. NCBI lineage: Eukaryota > Viridiplantae > Streptophyta > Magnoliopsida > Poales > Poaceae > Lolium > Lolium perenne. Next base: position 72,329,163 of record NC_067244.2, read on the forward strand.
TTGGCTTTCTCATTGTTACGATAGCTTGTATTTTATCGGGATTTGCTTCAATCCCTCTTGCTGAGACTAGAAATCCCAGAAGTTCTCCTGCTGGGACGCCAAAGGAACACTTCGTCGGGTTCAGCTTGGGGCAGAATTTGTTGAGGTTGTCGAAGGTTTCCTTGAGATCCTCAATCAGTGTTGCCCCCTCTTTTGACGTTATGACGACGTCGTCGATGTACACTTGCACGTTTTTCCCGATCTGTGTCGCCAAACACTTCTGCATCATCCTCTGATATGTTGCTCCCGCGTTTTTTAAACCGAAAGGCATTGTTCTGTAACAGAACACGCCGTAAGGTGTTATGAACGCTGTTTTGGCCTCGTCTTCTTCTTTCAATCTGATCTGGTTATAACCAGAGTATGCGTCCAGGAAGGAAAGACGTTCACATCCAGCCGTGGAGTCGATAATTTGATCGATTCTCGGGAGGGGAAAGTGATCCTTTGGACAATGTTTATTGAGACACGTAAAGTCGACGCACATGCGAAGGACTGTCGTGTGTTTCTTCGGCACCATCACTGGGTTAGCTACCCATGTGGCTTCTGTAGATATCTCTTTGATAAAACCAGCTTCCTCAAGTCGATTTACTTCTGATAGCATAGCTTTGCGGTTTGGTTCCGAAAAACGCCGCAGAGGTTGTTTGATTGGTCTCGCTAATGGATCCAAGTTTAGGTGGTGCTCGGCAAGTTCCCTGGGTACTCCTGGCATGTCAGCTGGACACCATGCGAAGATTTTCCAGTGCTCACGGAGGAACTCGACGAGCGCGCTTTCCTATGCGATATCCATATCGTTTGCGATAGATGTCGTCTTTTCGGGTGCATCGGGTGAATCGCACCTCCTTAGAATTTTTCCTGGTATTGAAAGTTGATTCTTTATTTGGCCTTCCAACGTCCTGGCAAGACGTCGTAATCGGTCATGCTTTTTGACGCCAAATACTCAGCTTGCATCCCGAAAGTTTCTGATAGCCGATGAAAATCCTTGTCGCATTTATCGGCTAAGGCAAAGCTTCCTTTAACTGTGATTGGTCCCTTTGGTCCAGGCAATCTCCATAACAGGTATGTATAGTGTGGCACCGCCATAAATCTGGCATATGCTGGGCGTCCCAACAAAGCGTGGTACTGCGACGGAAAATCCACGACTTCAAATTCCAGCCTCTCGATTCTATAATTTTCTCGGGTCCCAAACTGAACGTCGAGATTGATCTTCCCCAATGGATAACTTGGTTTCTCCGGTGTGATGCCGTGGAACCTTGTGTCTGTTGGCTTCAGGTTTGCTAAGGATATGTTCATCTTCCTCAATGTATCTGCATACATAAGGTTTAGGCTGCTGCCGCCATCTATGAACACTCGGGAGACATCAAATCCTGCGATAGCTTTGGCGAGAATAAGTCTTGATCGCCTGGTCGAGGGACTTGCTGCGGGTGATCTGCTATTGTGAAGCCAATATCTTGTCCTGACCAATTAAGATACTCAACTATTGGTGGAGGCATTTTTTCTGCCATAAACACCTGTCGTGAGATTACTTTCTGAGCTCTATTGGACGGCCTTCCCTTCTGAATCATTGACACCGCTCCGTTGGAGTTAGGATCAACATAGGGTGGTGGTGGAGGTGCTGCCGCTATTCTAAGCTGATGCCGATTGTCGTCTGTAATCGCGGGAGGAGGCGGCAAGTGAATCTCGCTTCTGGGTTCTCGAGGATTTCTCTGTGTTGCCCGCGCGTTAGCGTTCTCTGCATATCTTAGCATTGCCTGAAAATTTCGACAGTCTTTCTGCAGGTGCCCTGACTGTCTTTTACCGTTGCTGTCGAGGAAAAAGTGCATTTGACACGGCCCATTCATCATTTCTTCAGGGGACACGAAAGGCCTTGGGAACCTAGGCCCGCTATTTTGCCTGTTGTTGCGAGAATCATCCCTGTTATCGCCTCGCTGTTCACTGCTTCTCTGATAATCATCTCTGTTGCTTCCTCCTGTGTTTGCCCGAAAACCTGCCGAAATTTGCCCTGGAGCGTCATAGTTCGGCACTGCCGAGGAAATCATCGCTGGGTTGATAATTTCGACCACGGTCCTCCTCTCGGCGACTGTGCCGTTTGTTGTGGACAGCGTCTTCTCCATCTGCCCATCTGTTTGCTATCTCCATTAACGCAGATACTGTCTTTGGATTGGTCCTTCCTAAGTCCTCGACAAAATCTCCATGCCTGATTCCTGCGACAAACGCATCTATTGCTCTCTCGTCAGATATATTTTCTGCCGAGTTTTTGATGATATTCCACCTTTGGATGTACTTTCTCATTGGCTCATCTGTCTTTTGTCGACATGCTCTTAACTCCTCTAACGACGCAGGTTTTTTGCACGTGGATCTGAAGTTCTTGACGAACACATCCTCAAAACTTTCCCAGCTGTCGATAGATCCTGGAGTGAGTTTCTTAATCCAAGATCGTGCGGCTCCACTCAAATGCACCTGGATGCTTTGCATAGATGTTGCCCTGGTTCCTCCTGTGAGCTTCACTGTCTCGAGATAATCAACTAGCCAATCCTCTGGATCTTGAAGGCCGTCGAACTTCTTGAAGTTGTCGGGTAACTTGAATCCTGAGGGGACTCGAGTTTTTCGGACTCTCCTCGTGAAGCATGGCAAGCCGCACATATCTTCGTCATTAAGCTCCGGAGATTGCCGATGATCCTGTCTTCTATGCCGCGCTCTGTCGAACCTTGCTTGTGCCGCTTGTGTCTCTTGCTCCACTTGGTCCTTCGATCGCCGCTGTTGCTGCTGCAGGTCATGGACTATTTTGCCTTGCCGCTCCTTCGGGAGGCGTTGATACAAACGCTGTCCCCATAGCTCCAACTCCTGCTACCGCCATATTGTATAGTGTCTCCCTTGGATCACCTGGAGGTGGTTTAGATGCGAGGATAAAAGCATGTGTTGCCATGTACCCAGCCTCTGGTGTCTTAGGGATGATGTTTCCTCTTGTGTCTATCGACATGAAGGACATGTCGAGGTTTTGGACCAAGTGCTCTCTTTCTGCTTCGGGTATATGTTGCAACCTTGATCTTGCTCTGTTCCGCGCCTCTCTGTGGCTATCACCCGAAGTTCTAGATTGTCGACTTAGATCTGCCCTCCTCCTGCTAGATGCAGAAGCTGCTTCCTTTCTTCTGTTTAACTCAGCTGTCTGTTTTTCCAATTCTCTTGCAGCTCGTGCGAGTCTATATTGATATGCTTGCAATTCCTCTGGTGTGGCTGTGGTGGCCATTGGTTCTGAACCGTTCATGGCTCTCGTGGCTCTATCCCACGCTGCTTGCGAAAGCTGAACTCTGTCTCGCGGCTGCGGCCCGACGTATTTATTGCCCAGGCCTTGTCGCAGATTGGAGGGATCGACGTATGGATTTCCCAGATCGTCGAAAGCCTCAGATGTTTCCTCTTGATCTTCAATGGCATAAATCTGATGATACTTTGTACTCAGATCTATGTTGGGTTTGGTGACATCATCGTTGAGATTGATGAAGACCTTACCCACTGTGATAGATTTGTCGATGAAGTCGTAACTGTCGACATCGCTTGAGCCATCGCTTATATATGAGTCCGCAGATGACTCAAATGACATGTCGTTGAAGATCTTGGCGTGTTTCTCTCTTGCTCTGGTGCTGACGTAGCGTGTCGACGAAGTTTCTTCTTCTCCTGACTCGGTTGACGATGTATAGCTTGAAAAATCGGAATCGACCGCCGACGATCCCGACGAAATCGGAATTTCGACACGATACGATCCTTCCTTCTCGACGCGAAAGTGAAACTTTCCGAACGTCATCTCCATGGGCTCCGCCAGATACACATATGCATCCAAACGGGAGGGTGGGTGAGGAACAAAATCGACAGGACCAGCAGCGATCTGTTTACCTCGATCCATAGCGTTGCTTGCGGTTGACGATGTCGAAGATCTTGAACGTGCCATCGAGATCAGATCCTTACGCCTCTAGTTCCCACAGACGGCGCCAATTGACAAGGTATCAACTTGTCAATGCCTATGGATTGTAGGCTAGGGTTTAGTTAGAAGTAGAGGGCAAGTAGATCTCGAAGGTTTCAGCCGAAAAGTACTCGACGATTATGAAAACTAGGGTTTGTAACAATGATTCGATTACCTCTTCGTCCCTCGACTCCCCCTTTATATAGGAGGCGGAGCCGAGGGTTTCGTTTTGTACAAGTTACAGAGTCCGGGACGGTTTCTAACTCATCCCGCCAGATTTACAAATAACACTTCCTATTACAACTCTAACTTTCCTTAATATATCTTGAGTTCCCGCATCTTCTTATTCTTCTGGTATTGGGCCTTCAGCAAACCCCGGGTACTATCTTCGGCAGGCCCATTTGGGATGCCTATGTCACCTTCCTTGGCGTCCAGCCTAACTGGGCGCTATGGAAGCGCATTTTCTTCTGCCGCCGTAATGGCTCGCCCAATGTCGCCTATAATATAGGTGGCGTTGTGATTTCTGTTCGGCCCACTGTCGACTACTTCGACGTCAAGCTGCCTGACTCAGTTCAAGGATGGCGCAAAAAGAGGTTGTACATTCAGGAGGAGAACCATGGATGTGCGGAGGACAACATCCCTCCTTTTGATGGCGCCGAGAAAATCTTTCGCCGCCGCTCATGGGACGCGGAGGCCACCGAAGAAGAAAAGGCGTCGACAGAAACCTTGATGGCTCGTATCCACGAGTTGCAAAATACTCGCGGCAAAGAGTTATCGGGTATCCAAATCACTGCATACTTTCTTAGGACTAGGGTGCAGCCGCTTCAGGCTCGCAAACATCCTCTCTGGAAATATGCCGGCGACAAGGACGTAGATCGGCTGTCGGTGAATTTGGAGGTCAAGGATTTAGAAAAACTTGTCCGAAAAATTTCATCTCTCAACAAAAAAGATGCTGTCCCTTCTTCTTGCCGTGTGACGCCATTCAGCGCCGCCAATCCACTTCCCGAGGTAATCTTTATCTATTGTCTTGTTGTTGCTTTGCTATCTTTTTTGTAACTTTATTTCTGATATCTCTCCCTGCTTTATTCTGCGCAGAATCATCCAGACATTGTCTCGCTTCCTCCTCTTCCTGAAGGTGGAGAAGTCGAAGAAAGGGCCATTGTCACTGATGACAATCAAGAAGCTCCGTCTTTTGTGAATGAACCTGTGGATTCTCGAAAATCTGCGGGATCTTCCGAAGGCACTGCTTCGGCATTATCTCCTCCTCCCGCTGTTTCTCCAAAAGGCAAAAGGAAGAGGAATGACGTCGAAGATTCCGGCACTTCCAAAGCCGAAGAAGTTGATCCTTCACGTCAGAAGGCAGCTTATGATCCTTATCTTGAATTCCTCGTCAGTTCGTAAGTCATTTTTATTTCTCCTCATTTCTGTACTCGAAATTTTTGTTTTGTCTTGCTTTATATGCTGTCGATTTGTAATCGCAGTGATGATGAGGAAGAAGTACCAACTCGTGACGTGGCTCCTCGAACGAGCGCGTCACGTACTTTACTTGTTTCGGAGACGCTAGTTGAAGGAGAACAATCCTCGCCTCCTCAACAAAACGTCGTCACCACTACTCCACCATCAAGCCCCCTTGCTCCTTCACCAAAAAGGACAAGGATTGAAACGATCATTGAGCCTGCCCCTCAATTGGGTAGCTCTTCTACCCTGCTCTTGGATGATGTAAGTTTTTTAATTTTCTTGCCAATATCTATATTTCCTCTATTTTGCTTTTTTACGCCTTCACTCTTTTTCCATACCGATGTTTTTCTTTCTTTGTTCTTCTTTGACAGCCCATGATCAAAGAGCTTATCCGCATCGGATCCCAATTCATTGGGTACCGTGAGTATGCCAGCAGAACCGAAGGTAATAACTTTTTTGATGTCGTTGTTTTTGACTTCTTGCTCCTGTCGTTTGTCGCAATTTTTGACCTTTCTTTTTTATTTCGACAGAGAAACTTGCAGAGGCCAACAAACGTGCCGACGTACTTGCTAAAAAACTGGAGCAAAGTGAAGCGGCCCGCAAGAAAGTCGAACTTGTTGCTAGTGAAGCCAAAGCAGAGGCTGATGAAGCCAAAGCAAAAGCTGCTAGTGTCGAGGAACTGCAGAAGAGACTTGAGGATGCTGAGGCTGCCTTGAATGAGCACAAAGCCGCACAGGCTGATCGCGAAAAGGGAATCCTCAAACGCCTGAACTCGCAAAGTCGGCGCTTCAAAGGTAATTTTATCGATCTCTTCTATTTTTTATAGGACCTGCTTTTTCTTGTTTTTGACCAACGTTTATTTCCTGTGGCAGGCCAAACAAACCAGGAGTTTGATCTGGAGAATCCCGACAATGATCCTCTCCTTGACGCACTTTCTTATCTGGAGTTTCATGGATCCGAAATTCGTGAAGGCGTGGTGAATGCTGACGCGGGACTGTCGAAGCTGTTCCCCTACTTCTTCCCGAAGAAAGAGGAGCCCACGACTTTCCTTGCCCTTGCCCAGAGCTTCAATTCATCAGAGGACCTTGGACTGAAAATGCGCCAGGAGAACATGAAGATTGCTGTCGAGAGCACTGTTGCCTTGGTCGCTGACAGCCAACAAACTATTGACTGGATGAAGGTTGGCGACACCGAGCAGATAGAGCAAGCAAGATGGAGGTCGTTGATTAAAGCAGCCAAGCCCAACATGAAGAAAATCCTGGCCTATCTCGGGATCAAACCATCTTCAACTCCTAGCTCATCAAGGCCGGAGGTCTAGTTGCATGCCTCTTTGTTTTTTGCTTTCTCTGTCTCTTTTTCCCTTGTCGCCAATTTAGCTGTGGCGACAATTATCCTGGTAGTCCTTTTGGAGAAACTTCTTTTGTAATGTCTATGTAAATATTTCTAGAAATTAATGAAATTCCCTCTGGCACTATCATTGATCCTGGCGCTTTTCTTTTCCAGTTAATATTTGACAACTATTCGACCAATCCTTGCTCTGCCGATGCTTCACCTGCTTCTTCCTTCTCGAAGAAAACGCTAATCGATGATAACCCTCTCGAAGGTTCTTCAAGCAAACATTTGTCGGAAGATTTGCAAGAACTTCGACAACAACTTCAATCCATGAAGAAACAAACTCTTGCGATGATGGAAAAATCTCGACAAGCGTCCGAGAGAGAGAAAATTGCTCTTCAACAGGCAAAAGAAGCCATTGCTGCGAAGGATGTTCTTTATTCTTGAAGCTTTCTTTGAAACTTCTTCTCGCGAGAATTATATGCTTCAACTAATGACTGATGCCAGTTTGGACATGACAGGTATGTTTCTTGCTCGTAACTGTGTTGGATGTTGTTCTTCGCTATTCGTTCCTTGACTTTTTCTTTGATGTGCCAGGCTCATTTCTGGATACTGCTGCCGAAGACCAACGTGTTGAAGCTCGAACCACTGTTTTGCTGAGACTGGCTGCGCAACATGGGTCTAACTTTTGGGTTACTCCTGAGCGCACCCGCCAAATCATCAGATTTCAAGATCGCGCGGCTCAGGTCCGCGACTTCCTTGACTTCTGTACGAAGACTTTATTCTTAGTTTATGGAACCATGTTCCCTCGGAACAAAATGCCAGAGACCCTTCCAGCTTTAATGGAAAAATTTCGAGATGCTCCTCGAATCCATGGCTTTGTTCGAGCTCAACTTTCTGCTGGCGCAAGATTTGCCATGATGATGATAAAAATTTGCCATCCGAAGTTGCCCATAGATCAAATTGTTCCTACTTGCCTGGCGAAGATGGCGAAGAAAAAGAGAAATATGGGCAAGATTGACGATTTGGTGACTCCTGTTGCCGAAGATATGATGGATGAACTTCTTCGGATGGATTCTGAGTTCTTCGTGAAGGGAAGCTATGCTGAGCATAGTACTCGTCCTTCTACTGAGCGGATAACCATAGATCATGTGCTAGGTTTCCCTTGAGAAATTTTTCCTCTTCTTTGCTGTATTTCTATCATTGATACACCTTTGTGTATTTGTAAACACAATCTATATTGTAAAGCTGTTAGCTCTGTATTGTTTCTATTTTTGATCACTGAGCCCCCGAGCTTTTGGCTGGAGTTTATACTGTTTTGCTATCTCGAAGGTTTTCCCTCCTGTCATAATAAGATATCTTTGTTTTTTTCAATGATGGGTTAGAAGCCCCCGAGTGTTGTGGTGTCGAAGTTCTATATTTTTGTTTGCGAGGTTCTTGGACCAAGGCAATAGGATTTTGACGAATACCCTATATTCGTAATTGTTAGCTTCCGATGTTTATATTTGGCGAGGTATTAGTGTACCAAGGCGAAATATTTCGGTAAGTTTAGTTTGTCTATATTGTACGTATTTTGAGACTTTGAAGGCGTTGAGCCCCCGAGTGTGTCGAAGAATAAGAAATATATCTCCACTATCTTTATTATATTGCAGCACCGCGAGCCCGCCTCATTAAAAACCTTTCCGGCCCCACTCGGTGCCCCGAAAAGGAAAAGAGTGCGTCTGAAAACTCGCGGGCGTTTCAGTACATTGTATTTTTACAGGGTAGGACTATATTTTAACTCTAGGCGTAGAACCGCCTGAGCTGCGCCACGTTCCAGGGGTTTTTCTCGGGAGCCCCTGTCTTCTTGTCCTTGATCCTGTACGCTCCTCCGTCGATGACTTCTGTGACGACGTAAGGCCCCAACCATGGTGTTTCGAGCTTCTCAGTACTTTTTTGATTTAACCGCAAGACCAAATCCCCAACTTGAAAAGATCTTGGTCTTAAACGTCGACTGTGGTAGTTTTTGAGGTCTTGCTGGTATTTGGTGACTCGTGAAAGTACTTCATCGCGAGCTTCGTCGAGTGCATCCATATCATCCTCCCGAGCTTTTTGTGATGTTTCTTCGTCATACTCTGTTACCCTTGGAGAATCATGCTCTATTTCAATTGGTAGTACTGCTTCGGCTCCATGGATGAGAAAAAACGGAGTTTCTTGTGTCGCCGTATTTGGTGTTGTTCGGATGCTCCACAAAACACTTGGCAATTCCTCTGGCCAAGTGTGTCGAGCTTTTTCAAGCGGTCCTAGCAGGCGCTTTTAAGGCCGTTGCAGATGATACCATTGGCTTTCTCGACTTGTCCGTTAGTTTGCGGGTGCCCAACTGACGCAAAGTGCAATTTAATGCCTACTTCTGCGCAGTATTCCTTGAATTTCTTGGATGTGAAGTTTGAACCATTATCTGTAACAATGCTATGAGGCACCCCAAACCGAAAAACGAGGCCTTTCACAAATTTTATTGCCGACGCTGCATCTGGTGAATTTATTGGCTTCGCTTCTACCCACTTGGTGAATTTGTCGACAGCGACCAGCAAGTACTCGTACCCTCCAGGCGAAGCTTTGTGCAACTTGCCCACCATATCGAGTCCCCATTGGGCAAAGGGCCACGACAATGGTATTGGTGTTAATTCTGCCGCTGGAGAGTGAGGTTTTGCGGCAAACCTTTGACACGCGTCGCAAGTTCTTACTATTTCCTTGGCATCCTCGATTGCTGTCAACCAATAGAATCCTGCCCGAAAAACCTTAGCTGCAATAGCTCGACTACTTGCGTGGTGGCCACATATTCCTTCGTGTACATCCTTCAGAATTATTCTTCCTTCTTTGGGTGTGACACACCTTTGCAGGACGCCTGAAATACTTCGCTTGTATAATTCCCCTTTGATCACTGTGAAAGCTTTGGAGCGTCGAATAACTCGCCTTGCCTCAACTGGATCATCGGGTATTTCTTTCCTGAGGATGTATGATATATATGCTTGCATCCAAGGAATTTGTACCATCATCACAAGCTCTTGGTCCTCTTCATCCTCCGTGGTTTCTTTGAGGGGCGTCGAGGTTTTCTCTTCTTTTGCTTTTTTCTGCACCTTTTTTGGCTTCGTGGATCTCTCCGCTATTTCTTCCCAAAATACTCCTGGCGGGATTGGGAGGCACTGCGACCCGATGTTTGCGAGAACGTCGGCTTCATCATTGCTCAATCTACTGATGTGATTTACCTCGCATCCATCAAACAGCTTCTCGAGCTCATTGTACACCTCCTTGTATGCCATCATGCTATCATTGACTGCGTCATATTGGTTCATAACTTGCTGAGCCACCAATTGTGAGTCGCCAAAGATTTTTAGTCGAGTTGCACCGCAAGCTTTTGCCATCTTCATCCCGTGTATGAGGGCTTCATATTCTGCTTCATTATTGGATGCATTAGGGAACGTCATCCGAAGGACGTATTTCAATTTGTCGCCTTCAGGTGATATAAGTACTACTCCTGCGCCGGCTCCTTCTGCTCTCTTGGACCCATCAAAGTTCATGGTCCAAGTTCTCGACAAATCTGGTGGTCCCGTGTTTTGTAGCTCCATCCACTCTGCAATGAAATCTGGCAGGACTTGCGACTTGATTGCCTTTCTTTTTTCATATGTGATGTCCCGAGGGGAAAGTTCTATTCCCCAAAGGGAGACACGCCCTGTAGCTTCTGGATTGTTCAGTATATTTGAAAGAGGTGCTTCGTTGACTACTATTATCGGGTGTGCCGAAAAATAGTGGCGCAACTTCCTTGCCGTTGCGATTACTCCATATGCTAGTTTTTGGTACTGCGGGTACCGCTGTTTGGAAGGCGATAAAACTTCACTGATGAAATATACTGGCCTCTGCACTCCATTTAGTTTTCCTTCTTCTTCTCTTTCAACAACTAACACCGTGCTAACCACTTGGGGTGTGGCTGCAATATACAGCAGGAGAGGTTCCTTTTCTTTCGGCGCCACCAAGATTGGTGGTGTCGAGATTGTTCGCTTCAAATCCTCGAAAGCTCTGTCGGCCTCTTCGTTCCACTGGAATTTCTCTCCTTGCTTTATCAGAGCGTAAAATGGTAACGCTTTTTCTCCCAGCCTGGCGACGAATCTGCTCAAAGCTGCGACTCGCTTAATCTGCTGTATTTCCGTCACCGTTGTTGGCTTCCTCATTGTTACGATAGCTTGTATTTTGTCGGGATTTGCTTCAATTCCTCTTGCTGAAACTAGAAACCCCAGAAGTTCTCCTGCTGGGACGCCAAAAGAACACTTCGTCGGGTTTAGCTTGAGGCAGAATTTGTCGAGGTTGTCAAAGGTTTCCTTGAGATCCTCGATCAGCGTTGCCCCCTTTTTTGACGTTATGACGACGTCGTCGATGTATACTTGCACGTTTTTCCCGATCTGTGTCGCCAAACACTTCTGCATCATCCTCTGATATGTTGCTCCCGCGTTTTTTAGACCAAAAGGCATTGTTCTGTAGCAAAACACGCCGTAAGGTGTTATGAACGCTGTTTTGGCCTCATCATCTTCTTTTAGTCTGATTTGGTTATAACCAGAGTATGCATCCAGAAAGGAAAGACGTTCACATCCTGCCGTGGATTCGATGATTTGATCGATCCTTGGGAGGGGAAAGTGATCCTTAGGGCAATGTTTATTGAGACACGTAAAGTCGACGCACATGCGAAGGACTGTCGTGTGCTTCTTCGGCACCATCACTGGGTTAGCTACCCATGTGGCTTCTGTAGATATCTCTTTGATAAAACCAACATCCTTGAGTCGATCTATTTCTGATAGCATAGCTTTGCGGTTTGGTTCCGAAAAACGCCGCAAGGGTTGTTTGATTGGTCTCGCGAGAGGATCCAAGTTGAGGTGGTGCTCGGCAAGTTCCCTGGGTACTCCTGGCATGTCAGCTGGACACCATGCGAAGATTTTCCAGTGCTCACGGAGGAACTTGACGAGCGCGCTTTCCTATGCGAGATCCATATTTGTTGCAATGGACGTCGTCTTTTTCGGGTCTGTCGGGTGAATCTGCACCTCCTTAGAATTTTTCTCGGTATTGAAAGTTGACTCTTTATTTGGCCTTCCGACGTCTGGTAGCACGTCGTAGTCAGTCATACTTCTTGACGCCAAATACTCAGCTTGCATCCCGAAAGTTTCTGATATCCGATGAAAATCCTTATCGCACTTATCGGCTAAGGCGAAGCTTCCTTTGACTGTGATTGGTCCCTTTGGTCCAGGCAGCCTCCACAACAGGTATGTATAGTGTGGCACTGCCATAAATCTAGCATATGCTGGTCGTCCCAACAAAGCGTGGTACTGCGACGGAAAATCCACGACTTCAAATTCCAGCCTCTCGATTCTATAATTCTCTCGGGTTCCAAACTGAACGTCGAGGTTGATCTTCCCCAATGGATAACTTGGTTTCTCCGGTGTGATACCGTGGAACCTTGTGTCTGTTGGCTTCAAGTTCGCTAGGGATATATTCATCTTCCTCAATGTATCTGCATACATAAGGTTTAAGCTGCTGCCGCCGTCTATGAACACTCGAGAGACATCAAATCCCGCAATAACTGCTGGTAAAATAAGTGCTGACTGCCCTGGTCGAGGAACTTGCTGCGGATGATCTGCTATGGTGAAGCCAATATCTTGCCCTGACCAATTAAGATACTCGACAGTTGGTGGAGGCATTTTTTCTGCCATAAACACCTGTCGTGAGATTACTTTCTGAGCTCTATTGGATGGCCTTCCCTTCTGAATCATCGACACCGCTCCGTTAGAGTTAGGATCAACATAAGGTGGTGGTGGAGGTGCTGCCGCTATTCTGAGCTGATGTCGATTGTCTTCTGTAATCGCGGGAGGAGGTGGCAAGTGAATCTCGCTCCTGGGTTCTCGAGGATTTCTCTGTGCTGCCCGAGCGTTAGCGTGCTCTGCCCACCTTAACATTGCCTGGAAATTGCGACAATCTTTCTGCAGGTGTCCTGACTGTCTTTTTCCGTTGTTGTCGAGGAAAAAGTGCATCTGACACGGCTCATTCATCATTTCTTCGGGGGACACGAAAGGCCTCGGGAACCTAGGCCCGCTATTTTGTCTGTTGTTTCGAGAATCGTCCCTGTTATCGCCTCGCTGCTCACTGCTTCTCTGATAGTCATCTCTGTTGTTTCCTCCTGTGTTTGCCCGAAAACCTGCCGAAATTTGTCCTGGAACGTCATAGTTCGGGTACTGCCGAGGAAATCGTCGCCGCGGTTGATAATTTCGACCACGGTCTTCCTCTGGCGACCTGTGCCGTTTGTTGTGGACAGCATCTTCTCCATCTGCCCATCTGTTGGCTATTTCCATTAACGCGGATACTGTCTTTGGGTTGGTCCTTCCCAAGTCCTCGACAAAATCTCCACGCCTGATTCCTGCGACAAACGCATCTATCGCTCTCTCGTCAGATATATTTTCTGCTGAGTTTTTGATGATATTCCACCTTTGGATATATTTTCTCATTGGCTCGTCCGGCTTTTGTCGACATGCTCTCAACTCCTCCAACGACGCAGGCTTTTTGCATGTGGACCGGAAGTTCTTGACGAACACGTCCTCGAAGCTTTCCCAGCTGTCGATAGATCCTGGAGGAAGTTTCTTTATCCAAGATCGTGCGGCTCCACTCAAATGCACCTGGATGCTTTGCATAGCTGTTGCCCTAGTTCCTCCTGTGAGCTTCACCGTCTCAAGATAATCAACTAGCCAGTCCTCTGGATCCTGAAGGCCGTCGAATTTCTTGAAGTTGTCAGGTAACTTGAATCCTGAAGGGACTCGAGTTTTTCGGACTCTCCTCGTGAAGCACGGCAAGCCACACATATCCTCATCGTTAAGTTCTGGGGATTGCCGATGTTCCCTTCTGCCTTGCCGCGCTCTGTCGACCCTTGCTTGTGCTGCCGTGTCTCTTGCTCCGCTTGGTCCTTCAGGGGCTGCCGCTGTTGCTGCTGCAGGTCGTGGACTATTTTGCCTTGCCGCTCCTTCGGGAGGCGTTGATACAAACGCTGTCCCCATAGCTCCAACTCCTGCTATCGCCATATTGTATAGTGTTTCCCTTGAATCTCCTGGAGGTGGTTTAGATGCGAGGATAAAAGCTTGTGTCGCCATATACCCAGCTTCTGGTGTCTTAGGGATGATGTTCCCTCTTGTATCTATCGACATAAAGGACATGTCGAGGTTTTGGATCAAGTGCTCTCTTTCTGCTTCGGGTATGTGTTGTAACCTTGATCTTCCTCTGTTCCGAGCCTCCCTGTGGCTATCACCCGAAGTTCTGGATTGTCGACTCAAATCTGCCCTTCTCCTGCTGGATGCAGAAGCTGCCTCCTTTCGTCTGTTTAACTCAGCTGTCTGTTTTTCCAATTCTCTTGCAGCTCGTGCGAGCCTATATTGATATGCTTGCAATTCCTCTGGTGTGGCTGTGGTGGCCATTGGTTCTGAGCCGTTCATAGCTCTCGCGGCTCTATCCCACGCTGATTGCGAAAGTTGAACTCTGTCTCGCGGCTGTGGCCCAACGTATTTATTGCCCAAGCCTCGTCGCAAATCGGAGGGATCAACGTATGGATTTCCCAGATCGTCGAAAGCCTCAGATGTTTCCTCTTGATCGTTGTTTGGCTCTTCAATGGCATAAATCTGATGATATTTTGTATTCAGATCTATGTTGGGTTTGGTGACACCATCGTTGAGATTGATGAAGACCTTGCCCACTGTAATAGATTTGTCGATGAAGTCGTAACTGTCGACACTGCGTGAGTCATCGCTTATATATGAGTCCGCAGATGACTCAAACGACATGTCGCTGAAGATCTTGGCGAGTTTCTCTCTTGCCCTGGTGCTGACGTAGCGTGTCGACGAAGTTTCTTCTTCTCCTGATTCGGTTGACGATGTATAGCTTGAAAAATCGGAATCGACCGCCGACGATCCCGACGAAATCGGAATTTCGACACGATACGATCCTTCCTTCTCGACGCAAAAGCGAAACCTTCCGAACGTCATCTCCATAGGCTCCGCCAGATACGCATATGCATCCAAACGGGAGGGTGGGTGAGGAACAAAATCGACAGGACCAGCAGCGATCTGTTTACCTCGATCCATTGCGTTGCTTGCGGTTGATGATGTCGAAGATCTTGAACGTGCCATCGAGATCAGATCCTTACGCCTCTAGTTCCCACAGACGGCGCCAATTGACAAGGTATCAACTTGTCAATGCCTATGGATTGTAGGCTAGGGTTTAGTTAGAAGTAGAGGGTAAGTAGATCTCGAAGGTTTCAGCCGAAAAGTACTCGACGATTGTGAAAACTAGGGTTTGTAAACAACGATTCGATGCCTTGTTCCTCAAAAAAAAAAACGATTCGATGCCTTC
Source organism: Lolium perenne (assembly GCF_019359855.2). Taxonomy (NCBI): domain Eukaryota; kingdom Viridiplantae; phylum Streptophyta; class Magnoliopsida; order Poales; family Poaceae; genus Lolium; species Lolium perenne. The sequence goes on from NC_067244.2 coordinate 72,344,350, forward strand.
CTCGTCCCTCGACTCCCCCTTTATATAGGAGGCGGAGCCGAGGGATTCGTGTTGTACAAGTTACAGAGTCCGGGATGGTTTCTAACTCATCCCGTAAGATTACAAATAACGCTTCCTATTACAACTCTAGGTTTCCTTAATAATATCTTGGGCTTCCGAATCTTCTTATTCTTCGGGTAGTGGGCCTTCAGTAAACCCCGGGTACTATCTTCGGCAGGCCCATTTGGAATGCCTATGTCAAACGCGTCCGGCGAAGTCTGACCGGCGTCAGGCTTTTGAAGCGCGCGGAAGACGATTGCCTTCTGTCGTCGACAAGTCGGGACCACCACCCGCGCGGGAAGTTTTCTCGATGTTTCGCGCGCTTTTGTTTCGTCCGGAGTCCCCGAGCGCCCCGGGGGGCCGGGATGACCTGGGCTCGCCACGGATGAAAGCCCAAATCTAGAAAACGAGGTTCCGGGGTCGAGCTGGGCTATTTTCGTCCATCTAGATAAAAAAAAGGCACCTGATGCTCGCCGGGGAGACGGCTGGAGATGCTCTGACCATTCCATGTCGCTCAGGGAGATGGAAACATGGTGCCACGCTGCACCTGACAATGGCTATCAAACAGGTTAAACACAGATCGATCATGTGTTCTGTGAAACAATTATTTTAGATGTTGGTGTTTTGTGAAAATAAAAATTATAGAGTTGCGGTTCTGTGATAAAATTTTCCCAGCTTGTAGTGTTAAGCGATAAAACCTCGATGAAACGCCACTCTTTATCTTCTATGCGCATATGATTAACTGGAAAAAATCAATTTCATATCGGCCCGTATAGCGTATTGCCAAATTGCCACGTGATCGAGCTCGTGGGACTGACTACTGAGCGAGTGAGCATAAACAATTTTCAAATAGTTATTCAAGATCCATAGATAGGATACCTTCACCGGAATACTTTATACGAACTCAAGTCAAGTGGTCATTCAGCGAGAGGATTGACCACATGGCCAAGAAACAGCACCGCGCTGGTTTTCTCCTCAACAAGAGAACATAGATCGGTACTTCTCATCATTATCTTCTTCCTCATCGCCGTCTTCCATCATAACCCCTTCTTCTCCGTGCTTGGTCCAAACATTATAGCTGGACATGAACCCAAACCGAAGCAGGTGGCTCTTAATATCTCTTGAGCAAGAGTAATCCTTCTCGTTCTTACATTTTAGACATGGACAGCACATAAAACCTTGCTTCGACTTGTTGGCCTCGGCCACAAGCAGGAAAGAATTCACGCCCTCTCTGAAAGCGGGAGCACATCGGTTACCGTACATCCATGGATGACTCATCTGCATCATAAGTACAATTATATATGTATCAGATGCAATCACCTTGCTAAAATTAGTATTGTACGGACTATGCATATATATATAGTCGAGAAAATAGTTGCTAACCTTTTTGGATCAAAAAGAGGAGAAATCTTATCAAATAAAACCAAGTGGCATCCCTCTCACAAGCATTCCATCAAACACCTCTTGTGCACATGTAGAAAAAATGAGCTAGCATACACCTCCACCTTCACCACCAAGGAAAAAATGAGGTGGGGGGGGGTGGCTGGCTGCTTCTATATATATAGGGGGGGGGACATTTTGTCGCGGGCCGTATTACGACCCGCGACAAAAGGGGTGGCCACGTCGCTCCTACCCCTTTTGTCGCGGGTCGTAATACGGCCCGCGACAAAAGGCCGCGACAAAAGCCTCCGCGCGCTCCACATGGTTTCGGGGCGACGTGGCCAGGCCATTTATCGCGGGTGCAGGCGCGCCCGCGACAAAAGGCTCCCACGGAAGCCCTGTTTTCCACTAGTGAATGGCGAATAAGAAGGGCCGATCTGCAACGAAGTCGACCGGAGGCCGTGAGCTTCCACTCAAAGCCATGCTCACGACCGTTGCTGCGGTGGCGACGGTGCCCAGCTCGTCCACGTCGATGGTGGCCTTATGGTACACCCCGGTGACGGAGAGCCCCTCCCCACCGCTCACCATGCCGGAGAAGTCGCCGCCGTCGAAAGCCCTGGTGACTCCTAGCTTGTGCATGTCCGACGACGCCTCGAACTCGAAGGAGAACTTGAACTTTGGGACCAGGAACCGCCCGACCGGGACGTCGTCTGCCGGCGTGTGGCGCTTGATGAACTCCGGCGCCGCGACCGCCTTGTCGTAGAGATCCGCGAGGCTGAGAGTGGCGCCGTCCGGGAGAAGGAGAAGCATGTAGAACGCGGCCTGCTGCCTCGCCCCCGCGTGGTCGTAGTCTTCGATGTTGTAGGGCAGCCTGAGGGCTCTGAAGCCCGGGTAGACGGCGACGTACTGCTTGAACTCGAACCGGCCCGTCGTCATGAAGGGCACGCGCACGACGGTGCCGTCTGGGGTATGGAACGGCGCGGCGAAGGTCGCCGACTTGTCGAACGGCCGGGCCCAGGCCCCCTTGAAGTAGATCGCGTTGGCGAGGACGAGTACCGTGGACGAGTCAACGGATCCCGGAGGGAGGACCTCGCAGATGAGCTTGTTGGTCGCGTCCGCCACGAAGCCGTTCACTCGCCGCCTCGCATTCTCGGCGTCCATGGCGAAGTCCACGGACTCCGCGGTGGCACCGTACCTCGACCCGGCGGTGGCCACGAACTCCGGCTGCAGCACGTGCGCCCGGTCGACCCACACGCCACAGGCGAAGGACGTCTGTGTCAGGCCGTTGAGCTTGCCTACCAGCTCCGACGCGGCCGCGCCGTGCAGCTCGTCGAGCGACGCTGACCCGAGGAAGCCCAGGAGCTCCTGGCGCGTCTCGCCCCGCGTGCCGGCGGCCACCAGCGCGAGCGCCGCGTGGATGGATAGCGGCGAGATGATGAAGTTGCTCCCCCTGCCGGCTGCCGCCCGGACGCCGACCTCCCTGGCGAGACGCAGCTGGCTCGACGCCTCCCCGCCGGCGTCGCTGCCTACCATTGACGCCGAGTGGCCACCCGGAGGCGCCGTGGCAAGCATGGGGCCGGCGCGTGCTTGCGTCGACTCTGCGTGCTTCTATGCGTGACCGTAAGGGCCGTGTGGGTGGTGGAGGTACCTCTCGCCGCTGCAAGGGCATTGTTGCGCACAGTCAAGCGGGCGACGCGAGGTCATTGTCCTGAATTCGACCTGCGATCGCCATGCGGCAAACAGTGTCAGGCAGAGGACGGTCTTCCACAAGGGAGACATCCAAATCGCTGCACTTGGCGCCCTAGCAACCTTCGAGGTAAGATTCAGACTGGAACGTGGTGAACTCTGTGAGCTCGCCGATCTATCAAACTAGCTAGCTGGTTGACCTTTGAGTCCAATAAAAATCAGTCATCAGGAAGCTCGTTCGGTTACAAGTTAACATGCCTGCATCTGCATGAGTTGTCGGAATCTTTCCCATGTTCCATGATTGTCATCGGTTGCCCTTACTATCTAGAGCATCTTCATCGGGACGACGTATATCACACATCCGTTTGCGTCGTCCCGCGGATACCGAAATGGTTGCTAGCCCAAGATTATTCATTTGCGTCTGGGGGCAGCCCAGCGAGCAGACACACTTCATCCGTTAAGGCTGACATGTTCTTTATTTCTAGCTAGTTGATCGATTCCACCAAGTAGTGTACGTATGTGTAATCCATACCAAAACGCTATGCGAAATTAAACTAGGTACTGCAACATATTGAAAGTAGAGAGAAAAAAAATGCTCACCATGGTATTTGTAGGTACAATCGAGGTTTTAAACTAAGTAGTGCAACATGTATAAACAAATTTCGTTGCTCATGTTATCCAACCTTGTATAACATAGTTCATCGTAAACAAGTTTCGGTTGCTCATGTTATGTCAGTGACGCTGAGCTTAGGTTTTAGGCGAGCGCTTACAGAAAAAAGAGCAGAAAGATGGCTTCATACTGCCCGCCGTTTGATGGATGCCAATCTAACATCACAACCAGATGATTTTGTTTCGAAGCTAATAATGTCTAGTTCGTTCACTGTTAAATCTTTATATCTTGATCTTATGAATGTCCACACTAGATTTTTGCGTAGATTCATTTGGAAGATGAAAGTGCCTCTAAAAATTAGGATACTCATGGTTCTTGGATCGTAAGGTATTACTTACCAAAGATAATTTAGCTAAGAGAAAATTGGAAAGGTAGTAAAAAGTGTCGGTTTTGTGCTCAAGATGAATCAATACAACACATTTTTATATCTTGTTCCGCTTGCAAAAATTGTGTGAAGAATTGTTTACATGGCCTTTAATATTATTCCACCCGCTAATATTACAAAAAAATTTAGAAACTGGTTAGCGGGTGTTGAGAAGAAACATAAAGTATAAATCCGAGTTGGTGTATGTGCTTTACTTTGGGCAATTTAGACCATACGAAATGAGTATATCTTTAACAGTGCAAAATCTACTTCTTTTATGCAGGTAATACTGTTCGCTACTCATTGAATCCGTATGTGATCCTTCCTATAACCAACGGAGAAGCGAGAGGATTTGGTTACTGGGTGCAACCGAATGAAGATGGTTGCGCGGGGATTTATACAGCCAGTGCAGCTGACGTTTTGATCTTAGAATATGTTAATGAAGTGTCATATCATGTTTGGGAGTATGGATTTTGTACACCCAAGCATGGGTATGGGTGTACTTTTTACCGTTGATTTGGACATGAAGATTCGTGCAAAATCTGGTTGGGTGAAACATTTTCCTCCACTTCTCTCATTTTCTCGTCCCCTCAGTTGCTCCTTTTTTCCCGGCTTTTGGCCGCGCGACACGGTACTGCTGTTCATGTTGGGGACATGATACATCGTGACTATCAGAGAAAGTACTAGGCCTGTCCTCCATCCCCAACCTCTCTCCCCTGCGTTTCCTCACGCTGTAGCCGCCGGCGTCGCTAGGGAGTTGTCGACACCGCGCTGCCGACGCGAAGATAGCTCACGCCTTCGCCATCCCCGTGCGCCGTCGCCAGGGAGCCGTCCACGCCGCCGACGCGACGTGCGCCGTGCGCTGCCGACGCGCAGATAGAGCCTTCGCCATGCGCCGTCCCTGTGCGCCGTCGCCGCTGTCGCCAGCGAGTCGTCCGCGCCGCCGAATCGCAGGTACAGATCCGTCGACGTGCGCCGTGCGCCGTTGCCGTCTCCCCATTTCCCCGGCGCTTCGCAAGGTGGGGACTCCGGCGACCCCGACGATGAAGGCACCACCGACGTCGAGGAGGGAGGTGCTCAAGGCTTCCGCGTCGATGACCGGGACGGGGGAGAAGGGTGGAGCTACGAAGACGGCGGCGGCTCGGAACTGGGCTGTGGCATCGACGAGCGCCTGGCCCGAGATCTGGCCCTGGCATCGACGGCGCCGCCGCCCAAGGTGCTACAAGTGTCGACTCCCAAGCGGGGACCAGCGGCATCGAGGACGCCGGGATCGGGACTTAGTGTGCAAAACAGAAAAGGTAAGAGCAAGCATCTCTTATGTCAATTCCAATTCATTGTAAAAAGATTCATTGAGCTCAGCAAAAATCGGGAGGAGAACAATGCTTAGTGCAAGGTCTCTAACTAGAGTTTAAGCTGTACCTATTTAATTTGCTATTGTAAATTTCCTGAAATTCCTGTTGCATTTTTCCAGCTGAACTCTGCAAGATGTCACAGCTTAGCTATTTCTCACCTGAAAGACATATGTCCCTCGGAATTCTTCAATGAACAAGTTTGTGTACCAGTATAACAAGCTTCTTAAAGATAGGAATGAAGCTGAAGATTCAGACGAACACAAAAACAAGCAGGTAGCGGCATGGGGTTTTTGTTTTATATTTCCCTGATTGTTTCTTTTAATGCGGATACACAATTGACTTCACTTTTCTGTGGTGTTTGCAGTGCAATCGGAAAGAGAGAGTTCTCGATCCTTTCCTCCAGCAGACCGAAGTAGGAAGACTTCAGTGGGAACATGATGACACCATAGACTGCCTCCATGAAGCTCTCTTTGATGGCAAAGAAGCATGGATCCAGGGTTGGGAAGTGGATCTTCATAACTGGCGCTACAACCATCCCATTGCATTAGGCCGGCGCTGCCCAAGTATTTTACATGCTAAGATGTTCCTGTTTCAATACCCAGCAATAATTTAATATATGGATCAGAACCAACCTAGAGGATATAATTTTATTGATGCATCCCTTTCCCTCTCATTGCAGCTATAATTCTAGAGTGCACACAATGCATTATGCTCTTCATTTTGATGGAGATGACGTGACGGACTTATCGGTTGAGGTGAGAGCGGCTATTTTCCTAGTTGCAATGAAATTCGTTCTGGCTACATGATCTGCAAGGTTTAAATGTGATCCATTGTTTGTTCTTTCTTAGGATGACCATTTGCTTGTGCGAGCCGACCAGTTTCAAGCTCATGAGGATTCCAGGGAACACTTGTGAACTCCCTGCTTTCCTTCCCCAGGCTGCAGCCTGATTTAGAGACTACCTTCTGTGGTTGTTATCTTTTATCACCAAAAACTGATTTGCTCCAATTTGGCCTGTAATCGAATTGCTAGTTACCTGAGATTATCGTGTGTTGGATCATTCCTATGTATGGCTCTTTTGAATGTACTACAAGACTGGTGGTGTGTCTAAAATACTAGTATTGCTTTGTTATGATTTGCTTCCGAAAAATGTTGAGATGTGAGGTTTTCTCTTCATTGGTTTCTTTGTTTTCGACCAAGGGGAAGCCGTTTGGGAGGTCTTTAACTCTGTACCTACAGTATGTCTACAAGATGCAACGATCAAAGAATGGTACGGAGTAGCTTGGGTCGTCGCCTTTTACATAGGATAATTGTACAAGCTGTAACCAGATGGAACTAATGATGCTCTGTGAAAACGCTCCATACTAAAACATAACTCATACAAGAGTGGTGCTCTATGTAAACTGTTCCGCTTGGCAAAAAGGGCTTTGTGATCCGTATGGTTAGTAGTCATGCCATCTTGTTCTATATAACCTGTTCCACTTGGCAAAAGTCTCTTGGACAAACTGAACATCTAAAGTACATATATGGTTGTCCACACGCTGTGCATTCAATCCATCTGGTAATGAAAAAAAGTTGATTTCCTTTGAAGACATTCAAACAATAAAAAACATCACATGGCTTGGCACTTGACAGGTTCAAAATACCTGACTTTTGCTTAAGGTTTCATAATAACATAGGAGAGGTAGGTTTAAAATATCATTGGGCATAGAGCTAGATTCAAAAATATTACAGGAACTCCAAAAGGGAGCTCAATAAAAGGTACACAGTGTAGGCCAGCATGAATAATCCAAAAAACAAAGTGTGCATCTCCGCATCAACCAAAACAGAATGGATCATCTCGGTTTGCTGGGTGGTACTGGCTGCAATGTATAGTCCTCAATAGTGTGGACGAAGATCGATGGTACTTTGCACAAACGTCCCAGGTTTCACGACTGGGGGCATTCCTGGTATGTTTGGCCACCGGATGCCAGATCGACCTGCGATGCAAACAAGATGAAGTCAGCTCATCTGATTAGGAGAAGCTAACGCTGGCCGTCGGCGTCGCCACCGAGCCGTCGCCGGAGCAGCCACCATGCGCCGTCGGCGTCGCCACCGAGCAGCCGTCGTGCGCTGTCGGCGTCGCCACCGAGCAGCCGCCGGACCTGCTAGAGTGGTGGCCAGATGCGTTGCAGCTGCGGTGAGAGAACTGAGACATGGAGGAAGGAGTGGAGGAGGGGATGGTGGAGAACCAGAGCCGCCCGTCCAACAGGATGCATGACTGGGGAGAGAGAAAGGAAGGATCAGGTTGGTCGCCCCGCGAATCTTGCCTGTCAAAGACGTGTCGGGAGCCTTTTGACTATTCTACTAGGACCCACTTGCTATGTAAAATGGAGAAATTGGCTGAAAAAGGTTTCTCTCACATGCTATCTTTTCCGAATCTCAAAGAATCCTATGGCTGGGGCAACACCCACACCCATGCTTGGGTGTACAAATGTATTTCTCATCATGTTTTCTAGTTTTTTTAGATGGTTGACATATGTATTGATCCAGTGTGATCCGTGATGTAATATACTCTAAGACTTGGATTTTTTAAATAAGGCAATAAAAAGCTGCATGCATAAACCGATGCAGAGGCTGGGGCTAGGCCTCCATTTCGAAAAAAGGTAGTGCAACATGTTGAAAGAAATTAAACATACAAAGTATGAATAAATATGTCCAAACTAACTTTTAAACTAGCTATTTCTTCTTCACGGAGGCGCTTCCTGCGTTTTCTTCACGGAGACGCTTCCTTCTGGTCACCTCTTCGGAAGAGCTAGAGCTAGTACCGGTCGATGCGTTCGACGAGCTTGTGTCCCCCTCCGACGAGTAGTTATTGGGGTCTCCGTTGTCGTCCCTGAACGCATGCTGCGACTGCGCCCTCGCTTGGGTCATTGTCTCCTTTGCCGCCCCCGCCTCCTCCGCCTCTAGCCATCTCCACCTTGCATCTTCATCCTCTTCCTTTTCCTCCTTATCGTCCTGGCCGTCGTGGGCAAAGACGTCCCCCTCCTCATCCTGGCTGTCATCGATGATGGCCTCCCCCTCCTAACGACGATGGCCTCCCTTCCTTCTCCTGGCCGTCCGTCGGCGGGGAGATAGAGCTGCTCAACGTGGTAGCTCTATCCCACCAATGCGGCTTCCCCTCGCTATCGATGTTTGATGGAAAAAAAATAGGTTGCTTATAGCTCGTAGAGATGAATGGCGCAAGCCGGTTGGAGATCCTTAGCGCAGACGCATGGATCTTATTGAGCGACGATTAATGGCGGCGCAGATACCGAAGAGGGATGCGGTTGCTCTTCTGCAGCGGTTTTCGCGCTCCATTCCGGCGGTTCGATCGATGCGGTTGCCACTCCGGCGGTTGCCCTTCCCGACAGTTGTTGTGCTTACATTCGTGCCGGCTCGAGCCAGGGTCGCTGGCAGGCGGGCCCGTGGGACAAGCGAGCGGACGCTCGGCCCGACCGTGCAGCATCCGTCGTGCATCGCCCGTTTGCGTCGCCCCGTTGAAGATGCCCTAAACGGTAGATAAAACAACACTCTCTTGTATCCAACATGTCATATATACATGATGATGACAAATAAAACAGTACCGCTCTTCAGAGCATCTCCACTCGTTTGGCCTCCCCACGCCGAAATCCAGACAAAATAATCGCCGGATTGGACGAAATTAATTCGTGGGGAGAACCATATTTCTAGTCGTCCACCCGGTGTTCGGCGGACGGAGTCGAAATTCAAACAAAACGTAGTCCCGCTACAAATACGTCCAGATCGGCAAAAGGATCAGCCAAAGATCGGCGATCGGAGGGAAATTAAACTGAAACAGGGGCGTCGGCAGTCCCGTCTGGCACGGCGGTGTCCGACGGCCTGATAACGCGTGAAGCACACGTCCGTTGGGAACCCCAAGAGGAAGGTGTGATGCGTACAACAGCAAGTTTTCCCTTAGTACGAAACCAAGGTTATCGAACCAGTAGGAGATGAAGGCCACGTGAAGGTTGTTGGCGAAGGAGTGTAGTGCGGCGCAACACCAGGGATTCCGGCGCCAACGTGGAACCTGCACAACACAATCAAAATACTTTGCCCCAACATAACAGTGAGGTTGTCAATCTCACCGGCTTGCTGTAAACAAAGGATTAAACGTATGGTGTGGAAAATGATGTTTGTTTGCAAAGAACAGTAGAGAACAATGATTGCAGTAGATTGTATTTCAGATGTAAAAGAATGGACCAGGGTCCACAGTTCACTAGTGGTGTCTCTCCAATAAGATAAATAGCATGTTGGATGAACAAATTACAGTTGGGCAATTGACAAATAGAGAGGGCATAACATTGCACATACATATCATGATGACTAATATGAGATTTACTTAGGGCATTACGACAAAGAACATAGACCGCTATCCAGCATGCATCTATTCCTAAAAAGTCCACCTTCGGGTTAGCATCCGCACCCCTTCCAGTATTAAGTTGCAAACAACAGAAAATTGCATTAAGTACTGTGCGTAATGTAAACAATACAAATATCCTTAGACAAAGCATTGTTGTTTTATCCCTAGTGGCAACAGGACATCCATAACCTTAGAACTTTCTGTCGCTGTCCCAGATTCAATGGAGGCATGAACCCACTATCGAGCATAAATACTCCCTCTTGGGGTCACAAGTATCAACTTGGCCAGAGCCTCTACTAGCAACGGAGAGCATGCAAGATCATAAACAACACATATATAATAGATCAATAATCAACTTGACATAGTATTCCATATTCATCGGATCCTAACAAACACAACATGTAGCATTACAAATAGATGATCTTGATCATGATAGGCAGCTCACAAGATCTAAACATGATAGCACAAGAGGAGAAGACAACCATCTAGCTACTGCTATCGACCCATAGTCCAAGGATGAACTACTCACGCATTAGTCCAGAGGCGGGCATGGTGATGTAGAGTCATCCGGGTGATGATTCCCCTCTCCGGCAGGGTGCCGGAGGCGATCTCCTGAATCCCCCGAGATGGGATTGACGGCGGCGGCGTCTCTGGAACTTTTCTCGTATCGTGGCTCTCGGTAATAGGGTTTTTGCGACGGAGAGAATATATAGGCGAAGGGGCAGAGTTGGGGGACGCTCGAGGGGCCCACCCCATAGGGCGGCGCCCCCCCTCTTGGCCGCGCCGCCAGGTGGTGTGGGGCCCCCTCGGCTCCTCTTCGTTTCCTCTTCGGACTTCTGGAAGGCTCCGTGGAAAATAAGACCGTGGGCTTTTGTTTCGTCCAATTCCGAGAATATTTCCTTTGTAGGATTTCTGAAACCAAAAACAGCAGAAAACAGGAACTGGCGCTTCGGCATCTTTTTAATAGGTTAGTGCCGGAAAATGCATAAAAATGATATAAAGTGTATATAAAACATGTGAGTATTGTCATAAAACTAGCATGGAACATAAGAAATTATAGATACGTTTGAGACATATCTGTTGGGATTCGTAGCATAGAAAACAAAAAAATTCCTACCGCGAGGACGCAATCCAAGCCAAGATGCAATCTAGAAGATGGGAGCAACGAGGGGATGAACGAGACTAACCCTTGAAGAATTCCAAAGCCTACAAGAGGAGGCTCTCGTTGCTGCGGTAGACGATCACTTACCGCTTTCAAAAGCGCGTAGAAGATCTTGACGGTGCCACAATCGGGCAGCACCTCCGTACTCGGTCACACGTTCGGTGTTGATGACGACGTCCTTCTCCCCGTTCCAGCGGGCAGCGGAAGTAGTAGATCCTCCTCGGAATCCCGGCAGCACGATGGCGTGGTGGCGGTGTTGATGGAGAACTCCGACAGGGCTTCGCCTAAGCGTATGCGGGAGTTGTATGTGGAGGAGAGGCGCTAGGGTTTGGGGAGAGGGGTGCCTTGGGCGCCGGCCACAAAGGGGGGCAGCCAAGGTTGGAGGCTTGAGTGGCCGGCCAGCCCCTCCCCTCCTCTCTTTATATAGGTGGAAGCCCCAAGGATTAGGTCAAAAGTCTCCGAATAAGACCCCAACATAAACCTTCCATATGACCAAACCTAGGGGGAGTGGGACTCCCCCCTTTCCTTGGTGGGGTGGCCGGCCACCATGGGGAGGAGTCCACTTGGGACTCCTACTCCCTTAGGCTGGCCGGCCAAGGTGGGTGGAGTCCCTCTGGGACTCCACCTTCCATCCTGATTTCTTCCAGACTCTTCTAGAACCTTCTAGAACCTTCCAGAGAAAATACCAGATCATTTCCAAACTTGGAATATGACTTCCTATATATGAATCTTATTCTCCGGACCATTCCGGAACTCCTCGTGATGTCCTAGATCCCATCCGAGACTCCGAACAAAACTTCGAACTCCATTCCATATTCCATATCTACTTAAACGACATCAAACCTTAAGTGTGTCACCCTACGGTTCGCGAACTGTGTAGACATGGTTGAGACCTCTCTCTGACCAATAACCAATAGCGGAATCTGGAGATCCATAATGGCTTCCACATATTCAACGATGACTTTAGTGATCGACTGAACCATTTACATACGATACCGATTCCCTTTGTCACACGATATTTTACTTGTCTGAGGTTTGATCATCGGTATCTCTATACCTCGTTCAACCTCGTCTCCTGACAAGTACTCTTTACTCGTACCGTGATATGTCATCTCTTATGAACCATTCATATGCTTGCAAGCTAATTAGATGACATTCCACCGAGAGGACCCATAGTATATCTATCCGTCATCGGGATGGACAAATCCCACTGTTTATCCATATGCCTCAACTCATACTTTCCGGACACTTAATCCCACCTTTATAACCACCCATTTACGCAGTGGCGTTTGATGTAATCAAAGTACCCTTCCGGTATAAGTGATTTATATGATCTCATGGTCGAAAGGACTAGGTAACTATGTATCGAAAGCTTATAGCAAATAACTTAATGACGTGATCTTATGCTACGCTTAATTGGGTGTGTCCATTATATCATTCACATAATGACATAACCTTGTTATTAATAACATCCAATGTTCATGATCATGAAACTATGATCATCTATTAATCAACAAGCTAGTTATACAAGAGGCTTACTAGGGACTCCTTGTTGTTCACATAACACACATGTATCAATGTTTCGGTTAATACAATTATAGCATGGTATGTAAACATTATCATAAGCACAAAGATATATTATAATAACCATTTTATTATTTCCTCTTGGGCATATCTCCAACAGTCTCCCACTTGCACTAGAGTCAATAATCTAGTTTACATATGTAAAGATATAACACCTTGGCTTTTCGGTGCTTTATCATGTTTAGCTCACGGGAGAAGTTTTAGTCAACGGATCTGACATGCTCAGAAACGTATGTATTTTGCAATTCATTTGCGTCTCAACGCATCACTCATTTTCCAAATGAGTCGGCATTAAATATGTTTGGTCTTCTGGTGGAACCTTAATTCCGCGGTCTGAAATATGTTATTGTCATACACAATATAGCTTCAAAGTTCTGACACTATCGGAACTACACCAAGTTCTCAAAGAACCTCTTGACTTAGCATCCTCAGTCATTTTCAAAACAATGACATACTCTGCCTTCATTTGTAGAATCCGTCACAATATTTAGAACTCATCTAAATCTAGCATAGACAACTTCTATCTCATTGTGCTACCTTTTAAACAACACTTAGCCTAATTTGAGATTTGAAATTTATTTTTATATGTGATCAAACTAATATCGGTGCAACACTTTACAGCGATTTGTTTGTCATTACCTCATACAAAACTATATATATATCCTTAGTTCTTCTAAAGTACTCAAGGATATTCTTACTGTCGTCCAATGATCATCATATGAATCATTCTTGTACATGCTCATAACACTTTAGAGCACAGGACATCTGATTGTGTACATATTATTCGTGATCTATAATCACTCATGTGTTTTTACTCATTGAGTGTCTGATACACTCAAGTCTTGTTATACCTTCACATGACAAGAACATTTTCTTAATATTTCTATATTGAACTATTTCAATATCCATTCTATGTACTTTGACTTAAACTTATTATGTGTTTCAATCTATCTTCATAGATCTTGAAACAAAATTTGTTTCAGTCCATATCCTTTCATTGAATTTAATTTCTCAATGAAACCTTTTAATCAAGTATATAATTACATCATTTATAACTATATGTCATCTACATAAGTATTATAAATATGTCTCAGCGCTCCCACTTAATTTCTTGCAAATACAAGCCTCTTCATCGTCTCTGATGAAATCAAAAACTCTTTGACTATTTCATCCGGTGAAGATTCCAACTCCGCGATACTTACTTCATCCAATTGAAGTTCGTATACCTATCTAGTATTCCATGGACTAGCAAAACTCTTGGTTGTATCTTGTATACACCTTTAATACACACTTCTGATAAGTAATGTATTTTGCCATCCTACTAGCATATCTCATAAAAGAAATATGTAGTGATTACTAGAATAATCCACATAGACTATAAGCATTGCTACGGAAGATCTAATCTTATCGTAGTCGACTCTTTGAAATTTGTCGTAAACAACTTTTCAACAAGTCGAGCTTCTTCAAGGATATTTCATCCAAGTCCATCAATTTTATAGATCCACTTACTTTCAAAAAGTATTCATCTATCTTGGATTTCATGGCATATGGCCATTTTAACAGAGTCAGGGCCCATCATAACTTCTTTGTTTGTAGTTGGTTTATCATTGTTCAAAATCAATCCTTTGTCCACAAATCATTTATTTGATCACAAAGTAAACCATACCTACAAGATTCAATATATACTTCGATCTCCATGGCTATAACACTTTGTAGTCATGGGAGCCATGATCGTCGTGGCCGCTTCCGGAACCAACTTCCGATGCTGCGCTACTCTGATCATTATGCTCAGGTTCATAAACCTTATCAAGTTCTATTGTCCTCCCACTCAAATACTTCGCTAGAAAACAATTTCTTGGAAATAAGCAAGTAACATTAACAAACACTTTTGTCTTTTACTTCATAGTGGAAAGAATTCCCTATCAATTCTTTGGGATAACCAACAAAGACAATCATCCGATTTTGGTTGTAAACTCTTAGACCAAAATTTAAAGAAAGGACTTATTAGGGTTTATACCCATGCCATAACTCGTATGGTGTCATTTCAACGGATCATGATGATGCTCTATTTAGTGTAAAAGCGGTAGTCTTTAAAGCATAATCCACAAAAATATAATGGCATCAATATATTATCTCATCATTGACCCAACAAGGTTTGGATACATCTCTCGGATACTCCATCATCACTATGATACTCCAAGAAACGTGAGTTGTAGAACAATTTCATAACTCTCTTAGATGTTCGCTAAAACTCGTAATTCAAATATTTTAATGATCCAATCATAGATATTTGACTTTTCTATTACGATGATTTCCACTTCATGCTGAAATCTAGTTGAATCCATTCAAATGTTTCAAACTTCTTCCTTATCGAATATATCCACATATATATACTCAATTCACTGTTTGAAGTTTTCATGAAGTAGAAGAATCTTCCGCACACAACTATGCCCAGTGAACCATATACATCATTATGTATGTTTCCACTAAGTTAGTTGCCCGTTCAAATCTTGGCCTATGAATGGTACTTAAGTCATTCTTTTTAGAAGAGATTTGCAAGCGCCAAATGATTCAAAAATCAAATGACTCCAATAATCCATTTGCATGGAGTTTCTTCATGCGTTCCTTTCCAACAAGACCTAAATGGCGGTTCCACAAATAAGTGGAATTCAAATCATTTGCCTTATGGTATTTTAGCGTCAGTATTATGTGTGTGTGTTTCACCATTAAGATTTATAATAACTTATCCATCGTACATGGAGTAATGTCAAAATTTGAACAACTCATTGTTTTCATTTGACCAGAGCAAAATAACAATTATTAAGTTCTTTATTATAAATTCTAAGGGTTAGGTAGAATGCCAACGACAAACATGATAACACTTTATTATGTTCCAGACGTGCATTATTACCATATTCTTTATTAGTCACTTAGGCCATCGTATTCTTGTATTGCGTTGTATTGTATGACATCTCATACCAACCAACCTGGTAAAAATACCCAAGAATTTCATTATGTGACCAAACAAGGAATATATCCATAACATGTATATCATTTATATACACCTGAGCTAGACTTTCTAGTCTTTTCTTTCTTTCTGCCAATAATCTTTTGTAGTTTCTCTTTTAGCTTTCCTCATTATTCAGAAAAACACTTCAACATCAATAACTTCTAGGTTTGTTGGTCAAATATCAATAACCTTGAGGTTCTTACTTTGAAGTTGATCATCATATGACAAGTGTTCTAGATTTCACTATTAGTAACTTTGTAATATGATGAACGATTTCACTCATAATTTTATCCATCAATTCATGACGACTTTCCGAGACCATGTCTGTACATGCTAGGCTCGTAAAGTTTTAACCTCAGTATTCGCATGTGCAAATCTAGCTTGCACCAGTTGTATGCACACGTAGAATCTATAATACCCGATCATCACGTGATGCTTCGAAACGACGAGTCTTAGCAACGGTGCATACTAAGGACGATCACTTCATGGATATGCGAATATTGTTAGTGCCCCAATAGTTGGAGGATTGGGACGCCTGGCGTCTTCAACCTTCATACATTCCCATAAAACTTATGAGTTTATGTAGTCTCACCAAATTGTATTCTATCATCTTGCAATAAGGTCTTAGATATCACATATATCTCATACCTTGATTATTTCTAAAAACTAAATTTTCAGCTCCTTATTTTTCAAACAGATTTGAACTTCAAGTTTCACGGAGACAAGATGACTTTAGGTACTAATTGAAACCATAGCTCTTTGAATCAACAATGTGAGGTTTACTAAAAGTTTGCAATAGGACTTAATCATTTATTGATTCTTTAACAATACGGTACCAGTCCGTAAAGCTTCTTGTCAGATTTTAACAGTATTTCTATCTCAATTACAAGACTAGCGCAAGGTAGAAAACAGATGCCAAAACTACAAAATTAATTCAAAATACTACTCAGACTATGTTCATGATAATTAGTTCATGTTTTAATCTAATTACTAATGAACTCCCACTTAATACAATATCCCTCATAGTTGTTAAGTGGTACACGATTGATACGTCTCCGACGTATCGATAATTTCTTGTGTTCCATGCCACATTATTGATGTTATCTACATGTTTTATGCACACTTTATGTCATATTCGTGCATTTTCTGGAACTAACCTATTAACAAGATGCCGAAGAGCCAGTTGTTGTTTTCTGCTGTTTTTGGTTTCAGAAATCCTAGTAACGAAATATTCTCGGAATTGGACGAAATCAACGCCCAGGGTCCTATTTTGCCACGAAGCTTCCAGAAGACCGAAGAGGAGACGAAGTGGGGCCACGAGGCAGCCAAACCCTAGGGCGGCGCGGCCTGGCCCCTGGCCGCGCCGACCTATGGTGTGGGGCCCTCGTGTGGCCCCCTGACCTGCCCTTCCACCTTCTTAAAGCCTCCGTCGCGAAACCCCCAGTACCGAGAGCCACGATACGGAAAACCTTCCAGAGACGCCGCCGCCGCCAATCCCATCTCGGGGGATTCAGGAGATCGCCTCCGGCACCCTGCCGGAGAGGGGAATCATCTCCCGGAGGACTCTACGCCGCCATGGTCGCCTCCGGAGTGATGAGTGAGTAGTCTACCCCTGGACTATGGGTCCATAGCAGTAGCTAGATGGTTGTCTTCTCCCCATTGTGCTTAATTGTCGGGTCTTGTGAGCTACCGAACATGATCAAGATCATCTATCTGTAATTCTATATGTTGCGTTTGTTGGGATCCGATGAATAGAGAATACTTGTTATGTTGATTATCAATTTATGTCTATGTGTTGTTTATGATCTTGCATGCTCTCCGTTACTAGTAGATGCTCTGGCCAAGTAGATGCTTGTAACTCCAAGAGGGAGTATTTATGCTCGATAATGGGTTCATGTCTCCGTGAATCTGGGGGAGTGACAGAAACCTCTAAGATTATGGATGTGCTGTTGCCACTAGGGATAAAACATTGGTGCTATGTTCAAGGATGTAGTCACTGATTACATTACGCGCAATACTTAATGCAATTGTCTGTTGTTAGCAACTTAATACTGGAGGGGTTCGGATGATAACTTTGAAGGTGGACTTTTTAGGCATAGATGCATGCTGGATAGCGGTCTATGTACTTTGTCGTAATGCCCAATTAAATCTCACTATACTCATCATAATATGTATGTGCATGGTCATGCCCTCTTTATTTGTCAATTGCCCAACTGTAATTTGTTCACCCAACATGCTGTTTATCTTATGGGAGAGACACCTCTAGTGAACTGTGGACCCCGGTCCAATTCTCTATACTGAAATACAATCTACTGCAATATTTGTTCTACTGTTTTCTGCAAACAATCATCTTCCACACAATACGGTTAATCCCTTGTTACAGCAAGCCGGTGAGATTGACAACCTCACTGTTTCGTTGGGGCAAAGTACTTTGGTTGCGTTGTGCAGGTTCCACGTTGGCGCCGGAATCTCTGGTGTTGCGCCGCACTACATCCCGCCGCCATCAACCTTCAACGTGCTTCTTGACTCCTACTGGTTCGATTAAACCTTGGTTTCTTACTGAGGGAAACTTGCCGCTGTGCGCATCACACCTTCCTCTTGGGGTTCCCAACGGACGTGTCAACCACACGCATCAAGCAAATTTCTGGCGCCGTTGCCGGGGAGATCAAGACACGCTGCAAGGGGAGTCTCCACTTCCCAATCTCTTTACTTTGTTTTTGTCTTGCTTAGTTTTATTTACTACTTTGTTTGCTGCATTATATCAAAACACAAAAAAATTAGTTGCTAGTTTTACTTTATTTGCTATCTTGTTTGCTATATCAATAACACAAAAAAATTAGTTACTTGCATTTACTAGTTTGCTTTATTTACTGTCTTGCACTTTATATTAAAAATACAAAAAAATTAGTTACTTTTGTTACCATGTCTAGCTCTGAACCTGTTACTTCTTCGCCTGAAGAATTAGTCTTCACTTTTAAACAAGGGGATGAGGAGAGTTTTAAGGATTCTTGGTCTAGAATTTTTACTTCTTATCGTAAAACTGAACCTCAAATGACTCTAAGTTTGCTCCTTAGTAATTTTTATTTTGGTCTTATGATTCGTTATAGATATGCTTTGGATGCTTTAGTGGGAGGAGATTTCCTTCATTGCAATGGGGATCAAGCTTTTAATGCCATAAAGAAGTTGGTTGCATCACATGATTCAGCTAATAACTTTGATTCAGCCCTTATTAGCATTTATAATAGATTAAACAATCTCGAGATAAGTACATCTCGCTTGGATGACAACTATCACCATGTTCGTAATCGTCTTGAACAAGTTTTAGTGAACTCTAAACCTTCATTATGGGATCCTACTGTTAAAATTGTTATCGGTGATCAAACTCTTCGTGCCAACTGTGATATTATGTCTGAATTTTGCCTTATACCTGAGAGCATTTATAAATCTTTGAAACTTTGAGGAGTTGATGAAGGAGGAGAAGAAATAACTCTCATTGATAACTCTGTTATAATTCCTAAGGGAATAGCCGCAGGTGTGCATACAACCATTCTTGGAAGAACAATATCCATTGATTATCTTGTTATTGAATGTGTAGGGACAGGAAAAATCACACTCGGAAGATCCCTGCTAAAACTATTGGGAGCAGTCATAGATGTGGGAGAAGGCACCCTGGAATTCACCTCTATACCGGGGGGGAATCATATATTTCCTAAATCAAAGAGAAAGAAAAACAACAAGAAAGGTAAGGGTAAAGCCCAAGGTAAGGTTGATGCACCACCCTCCGATAATACTTGATACACACTTTCTGCGCCTAGCTGAAAGGCGTTAAAGAAAAGCGCTTATGGGAGACAACCCATGTTTTTACTACAGTATTTTGTTTTTATTTTGAGTCTTGGAAGTTGTTTACTACTGTAGCAACCTCTCCTTATCTTAGTTTAGTGTTTTGTTGTGCCAAGTAAAGTTGTTGATAGTAAAGTTCATACTAGATTTGGATTACTGCGCAGAAACAGATTTCTTTGCTGTCACGAATCTGGGCTGTTTTCTCTGTAGGTAACTCAGAAAATTATGCCAATTTACGTGAGTGATCCTCAGATATGTACGCAACTTTCATTCAATTTGAGCATTTTCATTTGAGCAAGTCTGGTGCCTCGATAAAATTCGTCAATACGAACTATTCTGTTTTGACAGATTCTGCCTTTTATTTCGCATTGCCTCTTTTGCTATGTTGGATGAATTTCTTTGATCAATTAATGTCCAGTAGCTTTATGCAATGTCCAGAAGTGTTAAGAATGATTGTGTCACCTCTGAACATGTTAATTTTTATTGTCCACTAACCCTCTAATGAGTTGTTCTAAGTTTGGTGTGGAGGAAGTTTTCAAGAATCAAGAGAGGAGTATGATGCAATATGATCAAGGAGAGTGAAAGCTCTAAGCTTGGGGATGCCCCGGTGGTTCACCCCTGCATATTCTAAGAAGACTCAAGCGTCTAAGCTTGGGGATGCCCAAGGCATCCCCTTCTTCATCAACAATATTATCAGGTTCCTCCCCTGAAACTATATTTTTATTCCATCACATCTTATGTGCTTTTCTTGGAGCGTCGGTTTGTTTTTGTTTTTTGTTTTGTTTGAATAAAATGGATCCTAGCATTCACCTTGTGGGAGAGAGACACGCTCCGCTGTAGCATATGGACAAGTATGTCCTTAGGCTTTACTCATAATATTCATGGCGAAGTTTCTTCTTCGTTAAATTGTTATATAGTTGGAATTGGAAAATGATACATGTAGTAAATTGCTATAATGACTTGGATAATGTGATACTTGGCAATTGTTGTGCTCATGTTTAAGCTCTTGCATCATATGCTTTGCACCCATTAATGAAGAAATACATAGAGCATGCTAAAATTTGGTTTGCATATTTGGTCTCTCTAAGGTCTAGATAATTTCTAGTATTGAGTTTGAACAACAAGAAAGACGGTGTAGAGTCTTATAATGTTTTCAATATGTCTTTTATGTGAGTTTTGCTGCACCAGTTCATCCTTGTGTTTGTTTCAAATAACCTTGCTAGCCTAAACCTTGGATCGAGAGGGAATACTTCTCATGCATCCAAAATCCTTGAGCCAACCACTATGCCATTTGTGTCCACCATACCTACCTACTACATGGTATTTCTCCGCCATTCCAAAGTAAATTGCTTGAGTGCTACCTTTAAAATTCCATCATTCACCTTTACAATATATAGCTCATGGGACAAATAGCTTAAAAACTATTGTGATATTGAATATGTACTTATGCACTTTATCTCTTATTAAGTTGCTTGTTGTGCGATAACCATGTTCACTGGGGACGCCATCAACTATTCTTTGTTGAATTTCATGTGAGTTGCTATGCATGTTCGTCTTGTCTGAAGTAAGAGCGATCTACCACCTTATGGTTAAGCATGCATATTGTTAGAGAAGAACATTGGGCCGCTAACTAAAGCCATGATTCATGGTGGAAGTTTCAGTTTTGGACAAATATCCTCAATCTCATATGAGAAAATTAATTGTTGCCACATGCTTATGCATTAAAGAGGAGTCCATTATCTGTTGTCCATGTTGTCCCGGTATGGATGTCTAAGTTGAGAATAATCAAAAGCGAGAAATCCAAAATGCGAGCTTTCTCCTTAGACCTTTGTACAGGCTGCATGGAGGTACCCCTTTGTGACACTTGGTTAAAACATGTGCATTGCGATGATCCCGGTAGTCCAAGCTAAGTAGGACAAGGTGCGGGCACTATTAGTATACTATGCATGAGGCTTGCAACTTGTAAGATATAATTTACATAACTCATATGCTTTATTACTACCGTTGACAAAATTGTTTCTTGTTTTCAAAATCAAAGCTCTAGCACAAATATAGCAATCGATGCTTTTCCTCTATGGAGGACCATTCTTTTACTTTTATGTTGAGTCAGTTCACCTATTTCTCTCCACCTCAAGAAGCAAACACTTGTGTGAACTGTGCATTGATTCCTACATACTTGCATATTGCACTTATTATATTACTCTATGTTGACAATATCCATGAGATATACATGTTACAAGTTGAAAGCAACTGCTGAAACTTAATCTTCCTTTGTGTTGCTTCAATACCTTTACTTTGATTTATTGCTTTATGAGTTAACTCTTACGCAAGACTTATTGATGCTTGTCTTGAAGTACTATTTATGAAAAGTCTTTGCTATATGATTCACTTGTTTACTCATGTCATATACATTGTTTTGATCGCTGCATTCACTACATATGCTTTACAAATAGTATGATCAAGGTTATGATGGCATGTCACTCCAGAAATTATCTTTTTTATCGTTTTACCTGCTCGGGACGAGCAGAACTAAGCTTGGGGATGCTGATACGTCTCCGACGTATCGATAATTTCTTGTGTTCCATGCCACATTATTGATGTTATCTACATGTTTTATGCACACTTTATGTCATATTCGTGCATTTTCTGGAACTAACCTATTAACAAGATGCCGAAGAGCCAGTTGCTGTTTTCTGCTGTTTTTGGTTTCAGAAATCCTAGTAACGAAATATTCTCGGAATTGGACGAAATCAATGCCCAGGGTCCTATTTTGCCACGAAGCTTCCAGAAGACCGAAGAAGAGACGAAGTGGGGCCACGAGGCGGCCAAACCCTAGGGCGGCGCGGCCTGGCCCCTGGCCGCGCCGACCTGTGGTGTGGGGCCCTCGTGTGGCCCCCTGACCTGCCCTTCCGCCTACTTAAAGCCTCCGTCGCGAAACCCCCAGTACCGAGAGCCACGATACGGAAAACCTTCCAGAGACGCCGCCGCCGCCAATCCCATCTCGGGGGATTCAGGAGATCGCCTCCGCACCCTCGCCGGAGAGGGGAATCATCTCCCGGAGGACTCTACGCCGCCATGGTCGCCTCCGGAGTGATGAGTGAGTAGTCTACCCCTGGACTATGGGTCCATAGCAGTAGCTAGATGGTTGTCTTCTCCCCATTGTGCTTAATTGTCGGGTCTTGTGAGCTGCCGAACATGATCAAGATCATCTATCTGTAATTCTATATGTTGCGTTTGTTGGGATCCGATGAATAGAGAATACTTGTTATGTTGATTATCAATTTATGTCTATGTGTTGTTTATGATCTTGCATGCTCTCCGTTACTAGTAGATGCTCTGGCCAAGTAGATGCTTGTAACTCCAAGAGGGAGTATTTATGCTCGATAGTGGGTTCATGTCTCCGTGAATCTGGGGGAGTGACAGAAACCTCTAAGATTATGGATGTGCTGTTGCCACTAGGGATAAAACATTGGTGCTATGTTCAAGGATGTAGTCACTGATTACATTACGCGCAATACTTAATGCAATTGTCTGTTGTTAGCAACTTAATACTGGAGGGGGTTCGGATGATAACCTGAAGGTGGACTTTTTAGGCATAGATGCATGCTGGATAGCGGTCTATGTACTTTGTCGTAATGCCCAATTAAATCTCACTATACTCATCATAATATGTATGTGCATGGTCATGCCCTCTTTATTTGTCAATTGCCCAACTGTAATTTGTTCACCCAACATGCTGTTTATCTTATGGGAGAGACACCTCTAGTGAACTGTGGACCCCGGTCCAATTCTCTATACTGAAATACAATCTACTGCAATACTTGTTCTACTGTTTTCTGCAAACAATCATCTTCCACACAATACGGTTAATCCCTTGTTACAGCAAGCCGGTGAGATTGACAACCTCACTGTTTCGTTGGGGCAAAGTACTTTGGTTGCGTTGTGCAGGTTCCACGTTGGCGCCGGAATCTCTGGTGTTGCGCCGCACTACATCCCACCGCCATCAACCTTCAACGTGCTTCTTGACTCCTACTGGTTCGATTAAACATTGGTTTCTTACTGAGGGAAACTTGCCGCTGTGCGCATCACACCTTCCTCTTGGGGTTCCCAACGGATGTGTCAACCACACGCATCAACGATCCACATTCACTACACCAAAACCGGTCATCACGTGAGATGATGTAGCTTCAATGGTGAACATCAACATGTTGATCATATCATCCATATGACTCGTGTTCAACCTTTCGGTTTCCGTTGTCCTGAGGCCATGTCTGTACATGCTAGGCTCATCAAGCAAACCCAAGTATTCCGCGTGTGCAACATGGCTTACACACGTTGTATGTGAACGTTGAGTCTATCACATCCGATCATCACGAGATGCTTCGAAACGACGAACTGTGCAACGGTGCATACGAGGGGAGAACACTTTATTATCTTGATATTAATGTGAGGGATCATCTTATAATGCTACCGTCGCGTTCTATGCAAAATAAGATGCATAAAGGATTAACATCACATGCAATTCATATGTGATATGATATGGCCCTTTAGTCTTTGCGCCTTCGATCTTCATCTCCAAAGCACGGACAAGATCTCCATCATCAGTGGGCATGATCTCCATCATCGTCGGCGTAGCGTCAAGGTCCATGGCGCCATCTTCATGGTTGTTCACCTCATGTAGCAACTATTACAACTACTTTGAAATACTACTCAACATGAAATTTAAAGACAACCATAAGGCTCCTGCCGGTTGCCACAATACAATAATGATCATCTCATACATATTCATCATCACATTATGGCCATATCACATCACCAAACCCTGCAAAAACAAGTTAGACGTCTCTAATTTGGTTTGCATATTTTACGTGGTTTAGGGTTTTCGAGTAAGATCCAATCTACCTACGAACATGAACCACAACGGTGATACTAGTGTTGTCAATAGAAAGAGAAAATTGAATCTTCACTATGGTGGGAGAGACAGACACCCGCAAAGCCACTTATGCAATACAAGTTGCATGTCGAACGTGGAGCAAGTCTCATGAACGCGGTCATGTAAAGTACTCAAACTAAAGATAAACTAAAGACTATGCCACAAAGATGCAAAGATGCAAAGTACTCAAACTAAAGACAACATAAGCATCAACGCCCACAAAAAAATTGTGTTCTACTCGTGCAACCATCTATGCATAGACACGGATCTGATACCACTGTTGGGATTCGTAGCATAGAAAACAAAAAATTTCCTACCGCGAGAACGCAATCCAAGCCAAGATGCAATCTAGAAGATGGGAGCAACGAGGGGATGAACGAGACTAACCCTTGAAGAATTCCAAAGCCTACAAGAGGAGGCTCTCGTTGCTGCGGTGGACGATCACTTGCCGCTTTCAAAAGCGCGTAGAAGATCTTGACGGTGCCACAATCGGGCAGCACCTCCGTACTCGGTCACACGTTCGGTGTTGATGACGACGTCCTTCTCCCTGTTCCAGCAGGCAGCGGAAGTAGTAGATCCTCCTCGGAATCCCGGCAGCACGACGGAGTGGTGGCGGTGTTGATGGAGAACTCCGGCAGGGCTTCGCCTAAGCGTATGCGGGAGTTGTATGTGGAGGAGAGGCGCTAGGGTTTGGGGAGAGGGGTGCCTTGGGCGCCGGCCACAAAGGGGGGCAGCCAAGGTTGGAGGCTTGAGTGGCCGGCCAGCCCCTCCCCTCCTCTCTTTATATAGGTGGAAGCCCCAAGGATTAGGTCAAAAGTCTCCGAATAAGACCCCAACATAAACCTTCCATATGACCAAACCTAGGGGGAGTGAGACTCCCCCCTTTCCTTGGTGGGGTGGGTGGAGTCCCTCTGGGACTCCACCTTCCATTCTGATTTCTTCCGGACTCTTCTAGAACCTTCTAGAACCTTCCAGAGAAAATACCGGATCATTTCCAAACTTGGAATATGACTTCCTATATATGAATCTTATTCTCCGGACCATTCCGGAACTCCTCGTGATGTCCTGGATCCCATCCGAGACTCCGAACAAAACTTCGAACTCCATTCCATATTCCATATCTACTTAAACGACATCAAACCTTAAGTGTGTCACCCTACGGTTCGCGAACTATGTAGACATGGTTGAGACCTCTCTCTGACCAATAACCAATAGCGGGATCTGGAGATCCATAATGGCTCCCACATATTCAACGATGACTTTAGTGATCGACTGAACCATTTACATACGATACCGATTCCCTTTGTCACGTGATATTTTACTTGTCCGAGGTTTGATCATCGGTATCTCTATACCTCGTTCAACCTCGTCTCCTGACAAGTACTCTTTACTCGTACCGTGATATGTCATCTCTTATGAACCATTCATATGCTTGCAAGCTAATTAGAAGACATTCCACCGAGAGGGCCCAGAGTATATCTATCCGTCATCGGGATGGACAAATCCCATTGTTGATCCATATGCCTCAACTCATACTTTCCGGACACATAATCCCACCTTTATAACCACCCATTTACGCAGTGGCGTTTGATGTAATCAAAGTACCCTTCCGGTATAAGTGATTTATATGATCTCATGGTCGAAAGGACTAGGTAACTATGTATCGAAAGCTTATAGCAAATAACTTAATGACGTGATCTTATGCTACGCTTAATTGGGTGTGTCCATTATATCATTCACATAATGACATAACCTTGTTTATTAATAACATCCAATGTTCATGATCATGAAACTATGATCATCTATTAATCAACAAGCTAGTTATACAAGAGGCTTACTAGGGACTCCTTGTTGTTCACATAACACACATGTATAAATGTTTCGGTTAATACAATTATAGCATGGTATGTAAACATTATCATAAACACAAAGATATATTATAATAACCATTTTATTATTGACTCTTGGGCATATCTCCAACAGTATCAAGCATCCCCAAGCTTAGTTCCTACTCGCCTTCGAGTAGGTAAACGATGCTACTATCATAATCTTGATCAATACTATTGTAAAGCATATGAGATGAATGAAGTGATTCAAACCAATGGTAAAGATAATGACTAAACAACTGAATCATATAGCAAAGACTTTTCATGAATAGTACTTTCAAGACAAGAATCAATAAGTCTTGCATAAGAGTAAACTCATAAAGCAATAAATTCTTAATAGAAGGTTTTGAAGCAATACAAAGGAAGATATAAGTTTCAGCAGTTGCTTTCAACTTCAACATGTATATCTCATGGATAATCGTCAACTAAAAGTAATATGATGAATGCAAATAAGCAAGTATGTAAGAATCAATGCACATAGTTGACACAAGTGTTTGCTTCTAAGATGGAAAGAATTAGGTAAACTGACTCAACATAAAGTAAAAGAAAGGCCCTTCGCAGACGGAAGCAGGGATTACTTATGTGCTAGAGCTTTTTATTTTGAAAACATGGAAACAATTTTGTCAACGGTAGTAATAATTCATATGTGTTATGCATAAAACATCCTATAAGTTGCAAGCCTCATGCATCGAATACCAATAGTGCTTGCACCATGTCCTAATTAGCTCGGATTTCCATGGATTATCATTGCATTACATATGTTTCAACCAAGTTTCACAAAGGGATACCTCTATGCCGCCTGTACAAAGGTCCAAGGAGATATATCGCATTTGATTTCTCGTTTTTGATAGATCTCAACTTGAGGACATCCATACTGGGACAACATAGAAAACAAATAATGGACTCCTCTTTAATGCATAAGCATTCAACAACAGATAATATTCTCATAAGAGATTGAGGATTAATGTCCAAACTGAAACTTCCACCATGATACATGGCTTTGGTTGGCGGCCCAATGTTCTTCCCTAACAATATGCATACTCAAACCAATCAACGCATGGCAAATCACCCTTACTTCAGACAAGACGAACATGCATAGCAACTCACATGATATTCAACAAAAGTGTAATAGTTGATGGCGTCCCCAGAAACATGGTTACCACTCAACAAGCAACTTATAAGAAATAAGATACATAAGCTACATATTCTTTACCACAATAGTTTTTAAGCTACTTTCCCATGAGCTATATATTGCAAAGACAAGGAATGAAATTTTAAAGGTAGCACGCAAGCAATTTACTTTGGAATGGCAGAGAAATACCACATAGTAGATAGTTATGGTGGACACAAATGGCATAGGTTTTGGCTCAAGGTTTTGGATGCACGAGAAGCATTCCCTCTCAGTACAAGGATTTGGCTAGCAAGGTTGTTTGAAGAAAACACAAGTATGAACCGGTACAGCAAAACTTACATAAGAACATATTGCAAGCATTATAAGACTCTACACTGTCTTTCTTGTTGTTCAAACACTTTTACCAGAAAATATCTAGACTTTAGAGAGACCAATCATGCAAACCAAATTTCAACAAGCTATACAGTAATTCTCCACTAATAGGTTCAAACTACATGATGCAAGAGCTTAAACATGATCTATTTGAGAGATCAAAACAATTGCCAAGTATCAAATTATTCAAAACAATATACCAATTACCACATGAAGCATTTTCTGTTTCCAACCAAATAGCAATGAACGAAGCGGTTTTCACCCTTCGCCATGAACATTAAAAGTAAAGCTAAGAACACCAGTGTTCATATGAACAAGTGGAGCGTGTCTCTCTCCCACACAAGGAATGCTAGGATCCGATTTTATTCAAACAAAAAATAAAAACATATAGACGCTCCAAGTAAAGCACATAAGATGTGACGAAATAAAAATATAGTTTCACTAGAGGTGACCTGATAAGTTGTCGATGAAGAAGGGGATGCCTTAGGCATCCCCAAGCTTAGATGCTTGAGTATTCTTGAAATATGCAGGGATGAACCACGGGGGCATCCCCAAGCTTAGACTTTTCACTCTTCTTGATCATATTATATCATCCTCCTCTCTTGACCCTTGAAAACTTCCTCCACACCAAACTCAAAACAATCTCATTAGAGGGTTAGTGCATAATAGAAAATTCACATGTTCAGAGAGGACACAATCATTCCCAACACTTCTGGACATTACCCAAAGCTACTGAAATTTAATGGAGCAAAGAAATCCACTCAAACAGAGTAAAGGAGGCAAACGGAACAGTCCGTAAAGACGAATTTTTTCGAGGCACTTAACATGCTCAGATGAAGAAGCTCAAATTGAATGAAAGTTGCGTACATATATGAGGATTACTCATGATTTGTCGCAGATTTTTATGAGTTTCCTACAGAGAGACCTACTCAAATTTGTGACAGCTAGAAATATGTTTCTGCGCAGTAATCAAAATCTAGTATCAACCTTACTATCAAAGACTTTACTTGGCACAACAATGCAATAAAATAAAGATAAGGAGAGGTTTCTACAATAGTAACAACTTCCAAGACACAAATATAAAACAAAAATTGCAGAAGTAAAATAATGGGTTGTCTCCCATAAGAGCTTTTCTTTAACGCCTTTCAGCTAGGCGCAGAAAGTGTAAATCAAGTATTATCAAGAGATGAAGCATCAACATCATAATTTGTTCTAATAATAGAATCAAAAGGTAACTTCATTCTCTTTCTAGGGAAGTTTTCCATACCTTTATTAAGAGGGAATTGATACTTAATATTCCCTTCCTTCATATCAATAATAGCACCAACAGTTTGAAGAAAGGGTCTTCCCAAAATAATAGGACAAGATGCATTGCATTAAATATCCAAGACAACAAAATCAACGGGGACAAGGTTATTGTTAACCGTAATGTGAACATTATCAATCCTCCCCAAAGGTTTCTTTATAGAATTATCAGCAAGATTAACATCCACATAACAATATTTCAACGGTGGCAAGTCAAGCATATCATAGAGTTTCTTAGGCATAACAGAAATACTTGCACCAAGATCACATAAAGCATTACAATCAAAATCATTGACCTTCATCTTAATGATGGGCTCCCAACCATCTTCCAACTTCCTAGGAATAGAATTTTCAAGTTTTAATTTCTCTTCTCTAGCTTTTATGAGAGCATTTGTAATATGTTTTGTAAAGGCCAAGTTTATAGCACTAGCATTAGGGCTTCTAGCAAGTTTTTGCAAGAACTTAATAACTTCAGAGATATGAAAATTATCAAAATCTAAACCATTATGATCTAAAGCAATGGGATCATGGTCCCCAATGTTCTGAAAAATTTCAGCACTTTTATCACAAGCAGTTTCATCAATTTCAGGCAGTTTTGCATGCTTTGTATTAGGAGTAGAAACTTTGCTAACACCAATTATTTTACCATTGATAGTAGAAGGTTTAGCAACATGTGAAGCATCAACATTACTAGTGGTGGTAATAGTCCAAACTTTAGCTACATTATTCTCTTTAGCAAGTTTTTCTTCTCTTTCCCACCTAGCATGCAATTCAGCCATCAATCTAATATTTTCATTAATTCGAACTTGGATAGCGTTTGCTGTAGCAAATGACTTAATATCTTTATCTTCATTAGGCATAATTTTTAATTTTAAAAGATCAACATCAGCAGCAAGACTATCAACCTTAGAAGCAAGAACATCAATTTTACCAAGGTTTTCTTCAACAGATTTATTAAAAGCAGTTTGTGTACTAATAAATTCTTTAAGCATGGCTTCAAGACCAGAGGGTACACTCCTAATATTATTGTAAGAATTACCATAAGAATTACCATAACCATTAACATTATTAGAAGGATATGGCCTATAGTTGTTACCAAAATTATTCCTATAAGCGTTGTTGTTGAAATTATTATTTTTAATGAAGTTCACATCAACATGCTCTTCTTGAGCAACCAATGAAGCTAAAGGAACATTATTAGGATCAACATTAGATCTACCATTAACAAGCATAGACATAATAACATCGATCTTATCACTCAAGGAGGAGGTTTCTTCAACAGAATTTACCTTCTTACCTTGTGGAGTCCTTTCAGTGCGCCATTCAGAGTAGTTGATCATCATATTATCAAGAAGCTTTATTGCGGCACCCAAAGTGATGGACATAAAAGTACCTCCAGCAGCTGAATCCAATAGGTTCCTCGAAGAAAAATTTAATCATGCATAAAAGGTTTGGATGATCATCCAAGTAGTCAGTCCATGGGTAGGGCAATTCTTTACCAAAGATTTCATTCTTTCCCATGCTTGGGAAACATGTTCATTATCCAATTGCTTAAAATTCATTATGCTACTTCTCAAAGATATAATTTTAGCAGGAGGATAATATCTACCAATGAAAGCATCTTTACATTTAGTCCATGAATCAATATTATTCTTAGGCAAAGATAGCAACCAATCTTTAGCTCTTCCTCTTAAGGAGAAAGGAAACAATTTCAGTTTTATAATGTCCCCATCTACAACCTTATACTTTTGCATTTCACAAAGTTCAACAAAATTATTAAGATGGGCAGCAACATCATCAGTACTAACACCAGAAAATTGTTCTCTCATAACAAGATTTAGTAAAGCAGGTTTAATTTCATAAAATTCTGCGGTAGCAGCAGGTGGAGCAATAGGTGTGCATATGAAACCATTATTATTTGTGCTAGTGAAATCACACAACTTAGTGTTCTCAGGAGTATTCATTTTAACAATAATAAAAATAAGTAAAGCAAACTGAATTAAATAAAGTAAAACAAGTAACTAATTTTTTTGTGTTTTTGATATAAAGAAAGCAAACAAAACAGAAAATAAAATAAAGTAAAGCAAGACAATAAACAAAGTAAAGAGATTGGATGTGAGAGACTCCCCTTGCAGCGTGTCTTGATCTCCCCGGCAACGGTGCCAGAAAAAGAGCTTGATAACGCGTGAAGCACACGTCCGTTGGGAACCCCAAGAGGAAGGTGTGATGCGTACAGCAGTGATATGTCTCAAACGTATCTATAATTTCTTATGTTCCATGATAGTTTTATGACAATACTCACATGTTTTATATACACTTTATATCATTTATATGCATTTTCCGGCACTAACCTATTAACAAGATGTCGAAGCGCCAGTTCCTGTTTTCTGCTGTTTTTGGTTTCAGAAATCCTACACAGGAAATATTCTCAGAATTGGACGAAACAAAAGCCCAGGGTCTTATTTTCCACGGAGCTTTCCAGAAGACCGAAGCAGATACGAAGTGGGGCCACGAGGTGGCGACACCACAAGGCGGCGCGGCCAAGGAGGGGCCCGCGCCGCCCTATGGTGTGGGCCCCTCGTGCACCCCCCCGACTCTGCCCTTCCGCCTACTTAAACTCTCCGTCGTGAAAACCCTACTACCGAGAGCCACGGTACAAGAAAACTTCCAGAGACGCCGCCGCCGCCAATCCCATCTCGGGGGATTCAGGAGATCGCCTCCGGCACCCTGCCGGAGAGGGGAATCATCACCCGGAGGACTGATCGCCTCCGAACTGATGTGTGAGTAGTTCATCCTTGTACTATGAGTCCATAGCAGTAGCTAGATGGTTGTCTTCTCCTCTTGTGCTATCATGTTTAGATCTTGTGAGCTGTCTATCATGATCAAGATCGTCTATTTGTAATGCTACATGTTGTGTTTGTTGGGATCCGATGAATATGGAATACTATGTCAAGTTGATTATTGATCTATCATATATGTGTTGTTTATGATCTTGCATGCTCTCCGTTGCTAGTAGAGGCTCTGGCCAAGTTGATATTTGTGACTCCAAGAGGGAGTATTTATGCTCGATAGTGGGTTCATGCCTCCATTGAATGCAGGGACGGTGAGAAAGTTCTAAGGTTGTGGATGTGCTGTTGCCACTAGGGATAAAACATCAATGCTTTGTCTAAGGATATTTGTGTTGATTACATTACGCACCATACTTAATGCAATTGTCTGTTGTTTGCAACTTAATACTGGAAGGGGTGCGGATGCTAACCCGAAGGTGGACTTTTTAGGCATAGATGCATGCTGGATAGCGGTCTAGGTACTTTGTCGTAATGCCCTAAGTAATCTCATATTAGTCATGATGATATGTATGTGCATTGTTATGCCCTCTCTATTTGTCAATTGCCCAACTGTAATTTGTTCACCCAACATGCTATTTCTTATTGGAGAGACACCACTAGTGAACTGTGGACCCCGTTCCATTCTTTTACATCTGAAATACAATCTACTGCAATCATTGTTCTTTGCTGTTCTTTGAAAACAAACATCATTCTCCACACCATATGTTTAATCCTTTGTTTACTGCAAGCCGGTGAGATTGACAACCTCACTGTTAAGTTGGGGCAAAGTATTTTGATTGTGTTGTGTATGTTCCACGTTGGCGCCGGAATCCCTGGTGTTGCGCCGCACTACACTCCTCCACCAACAACCTTCACGTGGCCTTCATCTCCTACTGGTTCGATAACCTTGGTTTCTTACTGAGGGAAAACTTGCTGCTGTACGCATCACACCTTCCTCTTGGGGTTCCCAACGGGCGTGTGCTTTACGCGTCATCAAGCAACAAGTTTTCCCTCAGTAAGAAACCAAGGTTATCGAACCAGTAGGAGATGAAGGCCACGTGAAGGTTGTTGGTGAAGGAGTGTAGTGCGGCGCAACACCAGGGATTCTGGCGCCAACGTGGAACCTGCACAACACAATCAAAATACTTTGCCCCAACTTAACAGTGAGGTTGTCAATCTCACCGGCTTGCTGTAAACAAAGGATTAAACGTATGGTGTGGAGAATGATGTTTGTTTGAAAAAAACAGTAGAGAACAATGATTGCAGTAGATTGTATTTCATATGTAAAATAATGGACCGGGGTCCACAATTCACTAGTGGTGTCTCTCCAATAAGATAAATAGCATGTTGGGTGAACAAATTACAGTTGGGCAATTGATAAATAGAGAGGGCATAAAAATGCACATACATATCATGATGACTAATATGAGATTTACTTAGGGCATTACGACAAAGAACATAGACCGCTATCCAGCATGCATCTATGCCTAAAAAGTCCACCTTCGGGTTAGCATCCGCAACCCTTCCAGTATTAAGTTGCAAACAACAGACAATTGCATTAAGTACTGTGCGTAATGTAAACAATACAAATATCCTTAGGCAAATCATTGTTGTTTTATCCCTAGTGGCAACAGCACATCCATAACCTTAGAACTTTCTCACATCGTCCCGCATTCAATGGAGGCATGAACCCACTATCGAGCATAAATACTCCCTCTTGGAGTCACAAGTATCAACTTGGTCAGAGCCTCTACTAGCAACGGAGAGCATGCAAGATCATAAACAACACATATATAATAGATCAATAATCAACTTGACATAGTATTCCATATTCATCAGATCCCAACAAACACAACATGTAGCATTACAAATAGATGATCTTGATCATGATAGGCAGCTCACAAGATCTAAACATGATAGCACAATAGGAGAAGACAACCATCTAGATACTGCTATGGACCCATAGTCCAAGGATGAACTACTCACGCATCAGTCTGGAGGCGGGCATGGTGATGTAGAGTTCTGCGGGTGATGATTCCCCTCTCTGGCAGGGTGCCGGAGGCGATCTCCTGAATCCCCCGAGATGGGATTGGCGGCGGCGGTGTCTCTGGAACTTTTCTCGTATCGTGGCTCTCGGTAATAGGGTTTTCGCGACGGAGAGAGTATATAGGCGAAGGGGCGGAGTCGGGGGACGCTCGAGGGGCCCACCCCATAGGGTGGCGCCCCCCCTATTGGCCGCGCCGCCAGGTTGTGTGGGGCCCCCTCGGCTCCTCTTCGTTTCCTCTTCGGACTTCTGGAAGGCTCCGTGGAAAATAAGACCGTGGGCTTTTGTTTCGTCCAATTCCGAGAATATTTCCTGTGTAGGATTTCTGAAACCAAAAACAGCAGAAAACAGGAACTAGCGCTTCGACATCTTGTTAATAGGCTAGTGCCGGAAAATGCATAAAAATGATATAAAGTGTATATAAAACATGTGAGTATTGTCATAAAACTAGCATGGAACATAAGAAATTATAGATGCGTTTGAGATGTATCACGGCCCAGTTTCCTCACACGCCGTGGTCGAAGCGGCGGTCGATGTTGTTGCGGGCACAGTCGACGTAGAAGCGGTGGCAGTCGACGGCGTAGACGGTGAGGGCGAAGCACTGGCCGGAGTAGGTCGGAGGATGTCGGTGCGATGGCCCTCGTACCAAATCCTCGTCTCCTCGTCCATCAGGGCTGTGTTGCCGCCCATCAGAAACGCCAAGTCCGTGTTCCTCTTCTTCGCCGCGGCCGTCGTCTTCAGCAGGGCGATCTGGGCACCTTGGTTGGCGAGCATCTCCCTCCACCTGCCATCGAACTTGGCGTTCATCCCGGCGGAGTGCGCCCTCGCGTCGGCCCAGCACTTGTCGAACGACGCCTGCATCTTCTCGACGGGATGGCCCATCTTTTTGAGATCTTTGAGCTTTTTCTGGCCGAGTTCTGAGCGGCAATACGACGAGCCTGGCGCCGGAGCGTCGGGGTTGTACTGTTCGGTTTTGCTTTTCGAGAGGCTCGTGCGGGTTTCCGTCCACTTCTCGCACTTCTCGATGCGGGAGTAGACGTTCAGAAACTTGAACGTCAAGCCGGTGTCGTCGTGGTACATGCCCAATGCACGGCGCACTGGGAAAAATAGGGCGACGAGACGGGTCAGCTCACGGCGATCAATACGTGCAAGGTCGACGGAGGAGCCACGGCGCATGCATACCTTGGCTTCAAAGTCTTCGCCGCTCACCGTCACGTTTTTGATCTCCTCCTGTATGCCGTGCCATTTGCTGCACGCCGTCTGTATGATCCCCCAATGGGTGGCCATGGCCTTGTCTCCCCGGTTCATGATCGTCTTGTTGAAGTAGGGATCGACGAGCTTGCGCTCGTCGAACGCCTGCTTCACTCGAAGCCAGTACGTGTCGTACGACTGATTCGCCCCGGTGATGCCGTTCATGGACACGATCATCCAAGCTTCGGCGAGGCACTCCTCATCCTTCGGTGTCCATTTGACGCGCGGTTCGGCCGGCGGCGAGTCCTTCTTACTCTTTTTCTTTGCCTTCGGCAGGTTGGCATCGGCGACCCCGGCTTCAGTTGGTTCTTCCTCTTCTTCTTCTTCGACGGCTTGGCGTCCGTCGGCCACATCCTCCACCCACGCGTTGCGCGCCGCAACAGTTGCCGTCGACCTCGCCTCCTCTTGCGTGAAGAACCCCGGGCTCGCAGCGGCGGCCTTGGAGCCGGAGTTGATCATCTCGTTCATCACTTCGTCGTCTGGCGCCGCGGTCACACCGAACGGGAGTGGCCCTCGGCGCAGGGCCGGCGAGAAGCCCTCGTTCAGGTTGCCGCCGGCGAGCTCGGGCGGCGACGGCGTGAACCTGGACGTTTGGCCGTAGGTGGCCTCTTGGAACATGGCAGGCGACGACGGCGAGAAGCTAGAAGGGGAGAAAGCCGACGGGGAACTGCTTGTACCTTGGATCGGCCACTGGCCGGGGAACATGGCGGCACTGCCACCGCCGCGAGCATGGCCCATGCTCATGGCCATGGAGTCCTTCCTCGCTTGTTCGTCCTCCGCCGCCAACGTCGCCCTCTTCGCGTTGAGTTTCTTCTCCCTCTCCGCCCTGGCGCTTGTTTCGATCTGTCGCCGGAGCTCGTCCGCCGCCCACTGTGCGTTCGACACACCCGACGGCCGCTCCTTCTTCGTCCGCATCTTCCTCGGCTTCGGCGGCATGGTGGTGGATGAGAAAGTGGAGGAGGAGAATGGAGATGGCTACACAAATTCGGCGGGAGAGAGTGGGGATGTGCAAGCAAATTGGAGGGAAACCGACAGGATTTTGGCGGTCCAGTCGCCGACTACGAGGGTCCACACGATGTTTCGCGCCAAATCCTTTCGTCCGGAGTCCCCGAGCGCGCCTCGGGGGACCGGGGATGGCGTGGGCTCGCCGGATGGATGAAGGGCCAAATCCGTACGAAATCGAGGAACCGGGGGCACGACTGGACCGAATTACGCCGTCCGGATGGAAAAACGACGCTCGGTGCCCTCGTCGGGCAGACGGGTGGGGATGCTCTTAGCTACACAATAAAACACGTATACGTAAATACATTTACAAAAAGAACTAAAAATATATCTTACATTAGTGAACAGGGGTATGTCGCACAGCGGGCCATATGCTAAAGTCCTCTCGTGTAACTAATTCCAGCTAATACAATTAGGAAAACATGATCACATCTTTTTTTTTACCAATTGTATTAGCTGGAATAACAAACTACTTCAATTGGTAAATTGAAGTATTATCATTTGATTTTGTCGATAACTAGCATGGTGGCGCTCGCAAATGCGAGGGCAATGACCAGATATGTCTATTAAACTTTTCTATGTTCTATAGAAACTTATCGTATGCATAAAAAATTAATTTATTGTATATAAAGAATTTAATATTAAAAGTGTACTACTACCAATATTTTAATTAAATAATCGTATCTCAAAATCATCATACTACCAAGAGTTCACTGTGGATAAAATATGTCAATATCCACATTCCACGCATATTGTTCTTGTGTTAATACTTAATAGTGTGGAATAATAGAAAACACAAAGATTGAAAATTCTAGCTATTTCTTTTTTAGAATTTATACTTAAATCATTTCAATTTTGAGTTGACTTTTGGAATGGAATATGAAAAGTATAAGATGGGTGAACTAATCATAATTTTCTTATCTTTTATATTATCAACAAATTTTCTATTTTTATCATCCATACTGCATATGTTTACAAGTCCCTCATCTATTCCCTCCAAATTAAAATATGTTTGCTTGCTCCCTGCACAAAAAGTATGTTTATTCTTTATTCAGACAGAAGACTTAAACATGTATTTTAGGAGTTACGCTGTGAATTACAAATTGCTGATAGTAGTTTATGCTTCGGTAAGGTGTGCACTCGAGATCATGACAAGCGCCGCATTTCACACATAGATTAGCCTGGTCAGCAAAAAAATTAACTTAAAAACAGAGTGTTTTTATAACTCAGTTATTTGGCTGCAAAATAAAAATAACTGATTATAATCCAAAACATAATCCTAAAGGGTTGCTGAAGGTTTTGGGAAATTTTAAAACCACAGAACTAAGAAAATTTCTAGTAAACCCATGAAACGCTACTCGAACTCCATCGCTGCAACGCCGCGTGGAGCCTGGCGCACCGTAAGATAGGTGCAACGCCGCTGGGTAGCCGCGTGACCGCGTCTTTTCATAATGTAGGTAGATACACTTCAACATATCTCAGAAAGTTTAAAGAGGCTCATATAATGGCCAGATTTACACGACCGTGTTCTATTACATTTGTCTAAATTTACACGGCCGGATTGTATTTAAGGAAAAAACAACAGATTTCCTGTCAAAATATTTTTCTGGAGAAATGTTTCTTGTAAGCAAACATGTTGGCTCACTTTCCTTTCAAATCGTCGTACTTAACTGGAGAAGAAGATGATCGGAATAGATCTAGACTCCGCCAACATCAAAATTATAATTACTCCGTAGTAAAGATTGGAGACCGGCAACAAGTGGCAAACAAACAACCGCGAGGATCATCTAATGGCATGGACACATGGGATCAGCGACTACGTGCAGCGAGTACATGATGATGAGGAAGTAGAGGATGAGCGCGACGAAGCCGGAGATGAGAGCTCCCATGACGTGTGTGCAGTAGCCGTGCACCTGGTCGCAGATGGGCAGCCACCCGGCGTGCGAATTGCCGTTCCTCCCGACCTCCGCTATGGCTCCCGAGGCCGCGACGGCGCCGGTCAGCACCATCCCCATTAGCTGCACGCATGCATTGGAAGGGAGCATTGTTATGAACCCAATCAAGCAACCTTGATCTTTCTGCATCGATTAGCTTAGCTGTGTTAATTAGTTAAGTTACCACGTCGGTCATGACCACCAATCTGGAGGCGGCGCTCCCCGGCGGCACGAGGACCACGAGCAGGCTGTAGACGCACGCCACGGCGAATGCCACCACAAAGAAGCTGCGAAATTACACAATGCAGTTACCACAAAGTAGTAGGCAATTGCAGCTATTAACATCTCGCAACTGCATATCTGGATTCTGGAGTATAGGTACTTACATAAACGACGGGATGTGGGAGTACTTGGCCTCCAATTCCAAGCCGAACAAGCTGGTGGTCTCGTGGCTGGTCACCATGATTATCGCCGCGGCTGCCGCAGCGGCAGCGGCGGCGACCCTAAGCACGACGGAGATGAGCCGGTGCACCTTGGCCATAATGGGGCTTGGAGCGTAATGGGCAAGGTTTGTATGGTCCCTTGCTAGCCTACCCAGTATCAGTGGTAATCAGGGAGAGAGTTCACAAGATCTCAGATGCTTTGGTGGTGACATATGCCGTCAAATAAGTAGTCAGGTTTCGTGGAGCAGTTTTGGTTGTTCAGCTAAGTGGAAGAGTAGGACTAACGATTTGTGTGGGCAGCTGGTTTGTTGGTAAGCAACTAAGCAAAATTAACTCAACTTGTCGCCATGTTAAAACATCCTCCGTCTCTCTTGATGTCAACATCTCCGTACCATGATAGTTGGGCAATGTGAGAAAATTGTCCAGCATTGGTTGTTTCTTGTGGAATTGATGCTGAACTACCGGTTTACTTTTGGCCAACAAAAGCAGTTAGGTGACTCTTTTCCCTTTCAAAAATGTATTTGGGTGTTTCCATTCTAGTTTTTTAATTATATATGTGGTGTCTGTTGTGTGATCCTAGAGCATGATCATTCACTCATTCAAGTGATTTCGCTAACACATTTCCATTTATTTTTTGAATGGGAAAATGAAAGGCTTAAGAGCATCTCTAGTAGAGCCCGTAAAAGGCTCAAAACCGAAAAATAACCGCCAGTTTACGGGTTCGGGCTGAAAAATAGCGCCGATCAGTAACCGTAAACCAGGCCAAACTGAAAAAAAATTCAAGCTGAGACCGACACCTATACTTGGCCTGTATTTGTAGGGGCCGATGGGAACCGAACACAGCCCGAACACAATCCCTAGTTTGCACGCGAGTGAAGTTTCAGCTCCTTCCAACCGCCGCTGCCGTCGATTTGCGCACCCTCACCTTCCTCTGCGCCGCCGTCATCCGATTTCTCCACCGTGAGTCTCGAATCGATGCCACCGACAGCCGTTGCAAGCTCGCAGGCGCCGCCACCCTCTCCCGCGGTCGCCGTAGCTTCCGCCGCTCCACCAACCATCCCGACAACCCCTGTGACCCCCGCGAACGTAGCTACCACGGTGTCGTCGACGAGCGTGGTGAAGCGGCGGCGCGCGGGAACGCATGTGGTCCTGCAAGCCGGTGCCGCGGCAGCCATCGCTGACGTCCCGGCGGTCGCAACGAAGCCGAATGCATCCCGCGTGAGGCTGAAGAATCCAGGGCCCAAAAGGATGAAAGTGAAGGCAGCGACGAGCCGTGGCGCACCGCCTCCCGTCCCCTCCCCGCCTACACCGCCGCCGCCGCCGGAAGCCACCGCGAACGTTGACAAGCCGGAGGGAAACAAGAAGGCCTAGGAGAGGCTCAAGCTCGAGGGGGAGGCTGCATTGTTGAGGGATAAGTTTGATCAAATGATGAAGTCCAAGAAGGTGATAACGGCCAAGACTTTGGAGACCAAACTTGTCATCATCAAGAGGAAGAAGGAGGTGAGTCTTGCCAAGGTTGAAGCCAAACGAGAGGAAGCAATGATCAAGGCCAAGTTGGAGGAGATGAGGATCAATGTGAAGAAGGCCAAAGCAATGAAACAACTATTGGCCGAAGAGAGGGAGATCATGATGATGAACACCAAGGACATGAATGAGTAACAACTGGAGTGGTGGAAGGAGGCCTCGGCGGAGATCATGGAGAGACGAAGACTAGCTCGTCAAGAGGCAAGTGGTGGTGGCTCGGTGACTGATGGAGGTGGTGGCAATGATGGTCACGGCGGGCCAACCTTGGTTTGATGCCGGCGGTGAGAGGAGATGCTGAACTATGAACTATTTTCTATGATTGTATCATTTGATGTCTACACTATGAATTATGCATGAATTGTTTGCATTTGACTGTGTCATTTCTTTGATCATATGCAAAGTCTTTGATAAACCCTATCTTTACAGGTTCGAAAGCCGCTCTGTTTTACAGTTTTGGTTTACGGTCTCTGTTCTGCGCCAGCCATTTTACGATCCGTAACACGAGTTCGATTAACTAAACTCCACTAAATCAGTTTGCGTTTTTACAGGCTCCGCTAGATGCTCTAAGGGGGAGGAGCCCCTGAGTGCTTTCCGGAACAGAAGAAGGGTGAGGCACCCAGTCTCTCTTGGCCAACAAATTTCAGCATTCAACCGATGCATGCTTTCTACTAAAACTGAATTGTCCCCATAAAACATCAAAATGTCAAAAATGTTTGATATCTACGACCAGGGACTCACAAATTTGATTGGCAGCACCGCTGGCCATTAGAGAAATGTCTATACAAAAAAATAGAATTAGATACTGTAGCCAAAAAACGAAGCAGCCAAATATAGCATTGACAGCAGACTAACAGGGCACCCTCATGAAGAATTCGCTGAAGAATATATACTGCCATATCTAAGCGTAGAATTAAGCAGTGCTTCCACAAGAACTCCCGAAAACG
The DNA here is from genome assembly GCF_019359855.2 of Lolium perenne. Classification (NCBI taxonomy): domain Eukaryota; kingdom Viridiplantae; phylum Streptophyta; class Magnoliopsida; order Poales; family Poaceae; genus Lolium; species Lolium perenne. The sequence goes on from NC_067244.2 coordinate 72,385,432, forward strand.
ACGGCAGTGTCTGCGACCAATAGTCTCATAACATTGGTACCTGATAACTGGTAGATCTCCATGCACTCTTCTAAGTCTGCATCGCATGTCAGATTAACCCACTCGTGATCGTCATCCAGATATTTGATGACGAAATTACCAACATCAATTGGTATCCTTTTGGCCACCTCATCTTTCAAGGCGCTAACACTCCCAGAACACGGGAAGCGAAACCTTAGAATGTCTTCATTGTAACGCGCCTTCACTGTCACGATCCTACCTGAAGAGATAACAGTCGGTCTGACAGAATCTTTAAGGAGCATCCTAGAAAGCAGCTGGTCTTGCTCTTCAAATGGTACTTCCGGATTGAACAAGTTCTGCTGTGGCCCTATGAATGTCTTGCAAACTGATGCCCTGTTTCCCAGGCTTCCTCGGAACGACCCTTCTGAAGTATGCGAATGCGTGCTATGTTGACCAGATGAGCTTCTCGAGTTAGTTGATTTATCTTCTTCAATCTGGGTACAATTATTAGCTAAAAAGGTCTGCGATGAGATGGGTGCGCTTAGGTTGCAACCATTTTGTTGCAAATTCTGTGAGAATGGACCTCTGTTTTCTTCACCATAATTATTGTAAGGTTCAGCAGTTCCATTTTGTGTTGCTTTCTCTATATCCGAAAGATTTACAGGAACAGGAACAGGAGGTGCGATGACATTAAATGCACTCTCTGACCCTTGAGCAGCCTCAATTACCTTCTGTAATCTTGAAATCGACCGGTTAACCTTGCCAATTTGTCGCGATGGCCAGTTGGAAATCCCATGTTGCCTGCAAATGCGCTTCAAAGTTGTAGGACATACTGTCAAAAGGAGAAACAATTCAGTTAAGCATATTCAAGAGGAAGACCCTATTGCTGGCTGTTAGTGTCATGGTATACATTATACATGATAAACTCAGTTAGTTAGATTAATCATGAAATGGACGAAAATAGGGCTCGCTGTAGAAGGGTCCTAAAGTTAGAGTTTGGTCGACCGGCGTCGTTGTTATGGTGGCTATGGCGGCATTATGCGAGACAAGAATAAGGTATACCCGCCTCCCAGTCCACCTCGTCACCGGCGATCTCACCGGCGGCGTTGAGGAGGGCGGGGATTCGCTTGGTCGCCGCTTCCCTGGAGTGGTGGATCTCGTCCAGTCTACGTTTGTTATAGGTTTGGTGTTAGAAGATTTGGATCAATTCAAGGGTTTAATGGTGATGACTTCGGCTCTGGGGCGCTGGTCCTTGGGGGCACATGCACGAAGACTTCCCGACTGTCATCAACAACATCAGGCCGGCTACGGTAAGGGAGCGGCGACAATGGCACGTCGACAGCTCGCTTTGGCAGCAGTAGTCCAAGGACCTCGATGTAATTTTTATTATGTTTGGGGTGTTGTGTACTTCTTGTGAACTCATGTAATAGATTTGGATCTTTCCCGCAAAAAAACAAGAAAAGAAAATAGGGCTCACAAAATAAATGGTTGATACAGTGTTACCATGTGATATGGGTAAATAGGAAAAGTAAATTACAAAAACACCCACTTATTGGGGTTAGAGTAACAAGAAAACCCAGCTTTTGAGTCTTTGTAAAAACCACCAACTATTGAGCCTAATTGTAAGTTGTAACACATACCCTAAATCAACAAAGATTAGAACTTATCATGTTCACCGGTTTTATTTGATGACTGATTGCTTGGAATGGACCAACAACACCCCCTCTCGTGTGGCTCGACAAGCCCTAAACGTGGACATAAAGAGGGCAAGCATTATTTTTAATCTAAATTGTGAAAGATGAGACTTGAGCCCAAGACCTCCGATCTGATACCATAAAGTTTGATGCACCAGCTAGTAGAACCAAAAGTCCAAACTGATGGACAAGGTTGGAGAATCCACATTTATAGATATGGCTCGATAAGGCCTAAACGTAGACAGAAAGAGGGCAATCAATTTTCACTCTAAATTCTGAAATGCTAGACTTGAACCAAAGACATATTCTCTGTTACCATGTTAAGTTTAATGCACCATTAAAATAAAAAATCTGAACTGATGGAAAAAAAATAATCCACATATACTTCAACACCCACTTTCATGTTTGGCTCCATAAGAGCTAAATTTTGCTAATTTTTGGTGCATGAAACCTAATACCAAACACTTGTGTGTTATAATCCAACCTACCTAACATGTTACTACAACCTCGGATTGCAGGGATACTGAAAACTGATAATACAACGGCTAGCTCAACCACTCCAAAATGCGCCTTTCAGAATAGCAGCGGTAGTGGCAGAGCACATTCAAGGGAACAATGACAGGTCTGCACATGACATCTTCATCTTTTTTCGATAAAGAGCGCTTTATTACTCAAAAAATTTTAAGCATTATGACATCTTCATCTATGATCTCTCAAAGATAGGACAGAAAATTTGAACTTTATGATCTTGAACGCTGGCATGGAATAGACCACTTGGTGACCATCAGAGATTTAAGCTGTTAAGCAGTAATCAATATGTCATGTATTACAGAAATTCAAAGTGTGCGTACCTCCAAGACTTTTGGCTGCACTTTTCAAGCTTCCAGAAAAATACTGTTGGATGACCTCTAAACTGAATGTCTTTTCTGGTTTGCCTCTTCTTCGTTCTGAATTTTTCTTTTTGTAAAGCAATGAAGAATTGCAGGTCCCGCTGCCACTTGGTTCTGCCACTGGGTTGTCATTCCATTTAGAGTAATTACCAGATAACAGATGTTTATTAGACACTGTTGAAACTTTATCATTTGTGTTATCGGACTCATCGATTCCTCCATGCATATCACTCTCAAGTAATGTATGGAATGTATTCTTCGTTTCTTCAGTATGAATTAGAGTAACAGCATCAACTTGAACATAAGCTTCATCCGAGCTTTTATCACTGGCTACCTGTAAACTACGAAGATGCTGTCTCAACAGAACCATGATGGACTCCATAAGAGCCTTCTGTTCATTATCTTCTCTGCAATCAGGTGGCAGGAAAAATTCTAATATATAATCATCATCACCAGTATAAGCACTCTGCAAGCATATCGAGAAACAGCCAGCTAATCCAAACATGCGAGCATAGTGTACAAGAGGATACTCCATCTTGGAGAATCTACTGACATCTTTCGAAAAACATGGTCTGCGTGAGATGAATGCCTTTCCAGGAACTCCTTGCCCCTTCTGTAGGTGGTGAGCTACACAGGCATCTCTGAAGCCCCATATGCAAGCATCAGTAACGTGAAAGGCAACATCACTGGTTGAGATGCATACATCTTCCATACAACTTCCATCGAAGCTCGAGCAACTCTTCTTCACCCCGCCACCATGTGACAGTAAACTCTGATGTTTGCAAGGCACCCAAGTTTGACCTATGGGCAGTTTCAACTCTTCACAGACTACAGTCAAGATTTCCAGTATCTCTACCAGAACACTGTGGCGGCCTTCATTACATATCTGAACAAACCTTTAAATAATTACTGTCATAATAAAACATGGGAATATATCATTCAAATGGCAGTTATTTGGTGAATTACCTGGAAGTATGGATGTTCCACGATATCGGTGCTTTTAAGATTCACTGCCTGCAAATAGCATTATTCTTTTAACCACAACGTAACACAATAGAAACTTGTGGAGAATATTATACCACAGTCCAGCCATCATTACAGGCTGTATTTTTAACATCTATGATGTCCTAAATGTATTTACATAACATCTATGATGTCAATTTATATAGATATAAGTTTGTACAAGGCTAAAGCAAACCCACCTCAAGAGCTTTGCAGACTTTATCGACCTCGCTTGCATAGTTGACCTTCTTGGATGTCATTATAAGTTCAACAACAGCAACACATGACTGCACAGAGGGATGAAACACAGGCAAGGCAACAGTACCATGAACGTTGTTATTTATGGCATGGTTAAGCCGCCGATACTCAGCACTGCTATAATACTGCACATCTGGTGTCCACTCAGGTATTCGCTGCCTGTATACCCGTCCTGGTAGCCCCAACTCATGGACATTATCCCCATCTACAGGGAACGCATATCCCATGGACACAGCCCTGTACTGGAGAAGTCTGATGCTCTGTTGGTCAAGCACAAAGGGCTGTCCTGAAGTAGTCAGCATATACCGATCTCCGTTCTTGGTGGGTGCCCAAACTTGAACTAACATATGCTGATCAGTGGAGTTCTTGAAGTACCTGAGAGCTAGTGTAAGCCTTTCCTTCAAGAAATAAGAGCTATCTGAAAAATCGTCATCCAGGGAAACATGAACCTGGAATTTTCCACTGATGTTCTTTACTTTCGTACCAGCTGATCCAGATTTCTCTACACAAAAGAATACAACAGAGCTTTGTAACTTTCCTCTTTAGGGGTAACAGTATAAAAACATCCTACAACATTTTTCACTCACACATAATATTTGCAGGGTACAATATGGTGGTTACATAAAGGGCCCTACCCAGTCATCAAAGGCAAAAAAAAATAGGACTTTCTCTTGGAGAGAAGATTTTTTGCTCCCGGGCGCCAGTGATCTTGTTGTTTTAAAAAATTCGTGTTATCACCAGGATTTGACCGGATCAGAGGTGGGCCGCGATCAAGATTGGGCTTGAAGAATATACATGGAAGAAATACGTGAACCGGCCTTGTACACGAAGTTTGGGCAGTTTGCCTTTGTATCTGTAAATATAGTAGGATACGTGTCGGTTAGTTAGAGTTTGGCTCGTGCACGGTTGGGATTATTCCCACGTTAGAAAGTCTACGGACTATAAATATGTATCTAGGGTTATTGAGAAAAACAACAATCACGTTCATCACAAACCAATCTTGGCGCATCGCCGACCCCTTGTTTCGAGGGTTTCTTCCGGGTAAGCATCATGCTGCCTAGATCGCATCTTGCGATCTAGGCAGTATACGTTTATTCGTTATCCATGCGTTGCTCGTGCTGAAGCCTTTTTGATGGCGAGCAACGTAGTTATCATAGATGTGTTAGGGTTAGCATTGTTTTCATCGTATCACATGCTTTCGTTCATGCAACCCTTAGACGTCTAGCCGCCCTTACACCTTTCTTAGGTGTAAGGGCGGCACCTTGCTTGATCATTATCTAGTAGATCCGATCCGTTATGATCGCTCCTTGTTCGTCAAGGATTAGGTTAATATCTGCATAGTTAGGCCTTGCAAACGGGTTGAAGGATCCAGTAGCACGTAGGGTGTAGTTTGCTAGCCCTAGACAAGATGTTCCGGGGATCAACTTCGTGTTGGTTTTTAGGCCTTGTCTAGGGTCGGTTTATTATCACCGTGCGTGGCTGCCAGGCTCAATCACGAGTAGGATGTTCCGATTATATGGTGAAAACCCTAGATCGTCGTAGGTCGTTTTAGCTATATATCGATCAAGCAGGACCACCATGTGATCGTAGACCTCATACGAACCATGGGTGGATCGGCTCCTTGAGCCGATTCACGGGATAACCTGAGAGCCGATCGAGGCTCGTATTTAATGTTTACGTGTATGCCATGCAGGAAACTAAGCGAAGCAAATCCATCACCTTCCCGATCGGTATAGATCAGGTGGCACGCCCTGCACCAAAGATCGGGACGTGCGCGCCAGGAGCTTTGCGGGCCGTCGCTCGGAGGGACCAGGGCCAGCCGCAGCCCTAGGTTGTTCCCGGCTCTTCGTGTTGCCAGCCGTAGCTCGCCGGTGGGTTTCGGACGCCAACACATTCTGGCACGCCCGGTGGGACAGTCTTCGACATCAACTGCATCGCCATCTACATCTGAGATGGCGGAAGGTACTCCAGTCACGTACGAGGATCTGCCCGAGGAGCTCAAGAAGAAGTATGACGATGTCAAAGCTATCCTCGAAGCCGACCTCATCGGCTCTTTCCACAGGACCCGCTCACACGGCATCAGGTGGAGAGGGTTCACACCTGAAGGCGCGCTCGATGGAGTGGACCTGTCCACCCCTTCAGAAGAACGCACCAGGTCCTTGCGTCAGGAGATCAATTTCATGGTAGCTCATTCGCTACACCGCCACTCCGAGAGCCTGGTGAACACTTTGGAGCGTGTCGCCCTTCGGGTGCTCCATGAAATCTTGAGGCATCAGTACTCTCCGTCAGGGCCTACTCTAGGGACTCACCAAGGAGAGCTACCACTCCAGAGCCGACCACCGCTGCCGTTCGCGCTGGCAGCACCAGAGGTGCCGAGTACACCGGCATTCGTTGTTTACAAAATCGGTGGCGATCCTAGCGACTACCAGTTCTTGTACGAGGCGCCTAAGGAGATCCCTCACGGATACACGTGCACATACGTGCCAGGCGAAGAATCGGGCACTCACGAACCAGGCTGCAACAGCAGGGACTTCCGGAACAACAGGAGGAGCCTCTGGATCAGATCTTGAGAAGCAGACGTGGCTAGCTAAGTATGCCACTCCGACGAACCTCCCGAGCTCAACTCCTGTAGCTAGCTCAGATCTTGAGAAGCAAGCGTGGTTAGCTAAGTATGCCACGCCAACGAATCTTCAGAGCTCCACTCCTGCAGCTAGCATCGCGGATCAGATCAGCACGATCTTGAGAGACCAGTTCGGCATGGTGCCGAAAAGGAGGGCAATCGGCTATTCCAAGCCGTACCCCAACGACTACGATTTGATCCCACTACCACCCAAATATCGGCTCCCTGAATTCTCCAAGTTTAGTGGGTCAGATGGCTCCAGCTCTATCGAGCATGTAAGCCGATATTTTGGCGCAGCTGGGCACGATCTCAGCTGCAGATGCACTACGCGTGAGGTTCTTCGCACAGTCCCTCACAGGATCGGCTTTTGGGTGGTACACATCACTGCCACCAGATTCGATCCGGACTTGGAAGCAGTTGGAGGAACAATTCCACATGCAGTATCACTCAGAAGCTTCCGAGGCTGGCATTGCCGATCTAGCACAAGTACGTCAGAAGCGCGGAGAAACAGTGTCAGAATACATCCAGCGCTTCAGGGCCGTTAGGAACCGATGCTATTCGGCTCGTTTGACTGAAAAGGAAGCGGTTGAGTTGGCGGTGGTGGGTCTCGCATCACCTATCAAGGATATAGCTTCCCAAGCAGACTACCCTTCACTGGCACACATGGTTCAGAAACTGTCGTTATATGAACAGCGCCACCCAGAGATGTACCAGGACAAATTCAAGCGTGCAGTAGTCCTGGTTGAGACAGAGGACGATGAAGGGTCTGCGGGAGATCAAGAGGTAGCAGTGGCTGAATGGACTCGGGGGGCAACTCCCGTGTCCTGCAAGTGGGTTAAGCCACAAGGTCCGCCTAGAGGGTTTGATTTTGACGTAACTAAAGCTGAGCAAATTTTCGACCTCTTACTTAAGGAGAAGCAAATTTGGTTACCCGAAGGCCTCAAAATCCCCACGGTACAGGAGCTGAACGGAAAGCCGTACTGCAAATGGCATAACACGTTCTCCCATACCACCAACGACTGCAGGGTGTGGCGTCAGCAGATCCAAATGGCGATAGAACAAGGACGTCTAATTTTCAACCAGTACGCCATGAAAGTCGACACGCACCCCTTCCCCGCCGTTAACACGGTGGAATACGCTTACCCTGAGGGGTGCCAACCAGGTTTCTCGTTAAGCATTAACATGGTTGAGCCTGGGCACCACTCTGGTAAGGACAAAGGCGAGGGCAGCCGCTCTCGTAGCAAGGACAAGGAGGAAGCCGTTCCACGCGATCGGCTCCGGCACGATGGCAAACGCTACATCACTGAGGGAGAAGTGAAGAATGTGCGATATCAACGACCTCTCTCTGATCATCTCCTCAACAAATATGTAAGTCAGTACGACCAGCGCCGGCGGTACAACAGCGACGATGAGAGGGATCGTCTAGCTACCAGGGACGCCAGGAGACATCGTCGGCATGATCGCGATGAGGAGAGATACGAGCGCCGTGCCAAGGAAAGGTCAAGAGAACAAGACGACGTGGACAAGCGCTGGGACTGTCCTTTCTTCAAGCACTGCTGGGATTCAGGAATGAGCCGATTGCCTACAATCGGCAACTGCCCAGAATGTAGACAGAAGAAGAAGGGTGCAACAGACGTGTCAGTGTTCAAACGTCTAGGGCCTCTCCCATCTAGGAACAAGCAAACTGAGTCCTCTCGGGAAGAAGACCTCGAGGAGTTAGAAGATGACTACGAAGAAGAAGAGGACAAGTACCACCGGCCAAGGTGGTGCCCTGATGGACTCAGCCATTCCCAAAAGCGCAGGGTTCAGCGACTGCGTGGCTTGGAGGAAGCCGAAAGGTTATACCTGCACACGCTAAGGAAGGCGCGGCCTGATTTGGCCGCGAAAATTCAACGAACCCTGGACGAAGAGGGTCGACCACAAAAGATGGAGTGGCGCCCCAAGCAAAGGAAAGCCGATGATGAGACATCGGCTAGTACAAACATGGTGTTCATCCTTCCAGCGGAGTTTTGTGCTCCAGGATTAGACAGCGCACGTGGCACAACTTGATCTGCGGCCCACGGCCGGTTATCTTTGAGAAGCCACGTGAAAGAAGCTACGGACACCTGAAGGCCCCTGTACTTGCGAGGTTATATCAATGGGCAGCTCGTCAATAGGATCTTTGGTGGACACCGGAGCGGCAGTCAACATCATGCCATACTCCATGCTACGTCGGTTGGGACGCTCTAGCTCGGATCTGATCAAGACCAACGTTACACTGAGAGATTTCAACGGCCAAGCGTCTGATGCACAAGGTGTTCTGAATGTGGATCTGACCGTAGGGAGGAAAACCATCCCTACGACATTCTTCATTGTCGATAGCAAGAGCACTTACGCTGTCCTGCTAGGGAGAGATTGGATCCACGCCAACTGTTGCATTCCATCTACGATGCACCAATGCCTAATACAGTGGGATGGAGATGAAGTAGAAGTTGTCCATGCAGACGATACAGCCGAGATTTCAACGGCTGGCATGAACGTTTGGGAGACGGAAGGCCAAGAGCCACTCTCAGGCATCACTTTGGACGACTGCGAGTACATCGACGTGTCAAAAAACGGGGTGAGGCTGGTCTTATCCACTGGCCTGACCGTGTAACAAGAGCAAAGTCTATGAACGTACATGGGAAGGCCGATCCTTGTGATCGGCCCCAAAAAATAAAAAGTAATGATCTTGTCTCAAGCATGTCACGTAGTCATAGTGAAGCACGAACAAGATGTAAACCTCTCTTGAGCAATGCAATCAAGTTGGGGGCCGATTCCAGCAATCGGCCCACATTATCCTTGCCATGCGTTTTGCCTGTGTTCAGCGTCGATCTAACAGGTGACGGAAAACTAGGGTATGGGTTTACATCGGCTGATGAGCTGGAAGAAGTCGACATTGGTCCTGGGTATAAGCCACGACCAACTTTCATCAGCAAAAAGTTAGATCCACAGCTCAGGAGCCAGATGATAGCTCTGTTAAAAGAGTACCCAGATTGCTTTGCATGGGATTACACAGAGATGCCTGGGTTAGACAGGAGCATCATTGAGCATCGGCTCCCGCTCAAGAAGGGATTTCGGCCGTTCCAACAACGAGCACGCCAAATGAAGGCCGAAATCCTGGAAGAAGTCAAGAAAGAGATCGAGAAAATGTTGGCCGCCGGGTTCATCAGGCCATGCAGGTATGCATGCAGGTATGCTGAAACATTGATCAATGCAGCTGCTGGTCACAAGGTGTTAAGCTTCATGGATGGCAATGCCGGCTACAACCAAATCTTCATGGCTCCAGAAGACATACACAAGACTGCATTCCGAGTACCAGGATCAGTGGGCTTGTTCGAATATGTGGTCATGACCTTTGGTTTGAAGAATGCCGGTGCAACGTACCAACGAGCCATGAATTATATTTTTCATGATCTGATCGGCAAGTTGGTGGAAATCTACATCGATGACGTGGTGGTCAAGTCTGTCTCCATGGAAGGACACTTGGATGATTTGCGGCGCATCCTAGACCGAACTCGGAAGTTCGGACTCAGAATGAATCCAAAGAAGTGTGCCTTTGGTGTGACGGCCGGTCAGTTCCTAGGTTTTCTTGTTCATGAACGAGGAATTGAGATCGGCCTGAAAAGTCAGGATCTCAGAATACAGATGCCAATGATCTCGCGCAAATGGCGTCAGGGTACAAGGACATACCAGACGGGTCAGAAGTTCAGGTGCAGTTCCTGGAACAGGATGACTGGAGAGCCGATATCTTCAATTACTTGAAGGATTCGGCTCGGGGGGCACCTAAACGGATAAGATACAAAGCTATGAAATATGTCCTTATAGGAGATGACATGTTCTACAGGACGTTGGAAGGGTTACTACTCAAGTGCCTGGGACCAACTGAGTCTAATCGGCTCTTACATGAGGTGCACGAAGGCGCATGTGGAACTCACCAATCGGCTCATAAGATGAAGTGGCTGATTAGGCGATCAGGGTTTTATTGGCCCACTATGCTTGAAGATTGATTCAAGTACTACAAGGGATGCCAAGCGTGTCAGATGTTCGGGAAGATTCAGATGGTACCCGCATCAGCAATGAATCCCATCATCAAGCCTTGGCCATTCCGAGGTTGGGGCATGGATATGATCGGCAAAATCCATCCTGCGTCGAGCAAAGGCCACGAGTGGATCCTGGCCATTACAGATTACTTCACCAAATGGGTGGAGGCCGTCCCTATGAAGAAGGTAAAATCAGAGATGTTATCAAATTTGTCAAAGAACACGTCATTCATAGGTTCGGGATTCCCCAAACAATCACGACCGATGGAGGTTCGGTCTTTATTTCTAAAGAATTCAGAAAATTCTGCGATGACATGGGGATTAAGCTGATCCGATCATCTCCATACTATGCTCAAGCCGACGGGCAAGCTGAAGCGTCTAATCAGAGCCTGATCAAGCTGATCAAGAGGAAGATTGACGAGAACCCTAGGGTTTGGCATGAAACACTGTCAGAAGCTTTGTGGGCCTACCGCATGTCATGCCATGGAGCCATAAAGACTTCGCCTTACCAGCTCGTCTATGGGAGGAAGCCGTATTGCCTTGGGAAATTACGGCTGGATCAAGACGTGTCACGTTTCAGAATGATCTAACATCTGAAGAATATGCAGCTTTGATGAGTGACACTATTGAGGATGCAACGGAACTTAGAGTTTGGTCGTTGGAAAAGATTAAAGAGAATAAAGCTAGGGTAGCTCGTGCATACAATAAGAAGGTGAGACCAAAGGAGTTCCAAGTTGGTGATCTAGTATGGGAAGCTGTGTTGCCATTAGGAACCAAGGATAAAGCGTATGGTAAATGGTCTACTAATTGGCACGGTCCATATAAAGTCGTCCAGGCATTGAAGGGTAATGCATACATGCTGGAGCAACTGGACGGCGCTAAGTTCCCAGTAGCTGTCAACGGCCAACATCTCAAGAAATATTTCCCAAGCATGTGGGAGGACGAGCGGTGAAATTTGGGGGCCGATTCATGAAATCGGCCAGTAAAATTTTTTTTTACTCATAGTCGATGCGCAGACATCGACTTGAGAAATATGGATATCAGTACAGCCGATGCATAGACATCGACTTCAGAATAATGAAAAAGCCGATGCGTAGCCATCGACTCTAGAAGAACGGGCTCAAAAGGAAAATTGAGCAGGTTAACAGATCGATTTCATGCCAGAATTGATGGCATCTGAGGTAATTTTCCCGTGGATTTTGCTGAATCTGTGCGTTTGAAACCGGGAGATGGCGTGGACACGAATTGGATCTGTTGACCGTGTGAACAGGCAACTTTTATGGCCTTAGAGCATGTTTATGGCATAAGCCGATGCCCTGCCATCGGTTCTTTGTGCGTCGACTTCGTTTGACAATCGGCAAGATCGACAAAAAAGCAAAATTAATTGGGGAATATTTCTTCATTAATAAAGGAGGTTTCTTACAAGGGAAGAGCCGATTGCTCAGGGGAGGAAGAACAAAAGAAGGGCCTATTGGCCAATCTGCTACTACTAGACCTATACTAGTAGACCCTACTCTACGGGCCGTCGCTGCCCTCGTCGTCGGAGCTCTCGTCGGCGCTGCTGCCGGCGAGCTCCTCGTCGCTGCTCCCATAGCCCTCTATGGGAGCCTCCTCCTCCTCCTCGTCGTCGTCGTCGTCATCATCCGATCCGGCGCGGAAGCGCTTCGCCGGCGGATAGTCCTCGAGGGAGTCGTCGTCGTCTTCTTCTTCCTCCTCTTCGGAGGAAGAGTAGCCGTCCCAGGAGAACGAGTCATCCTCGCTCGTCGCTTCCAGCTCCCCGTTGGCGAGGAACTGAAGGTCGTCGTCGCTGCTGGTCAAGGACTTGTCGTCCTCAGACCAGACGTAGGGCTCGTGGTCCTCCTTGTCCCACTCCGATGCGGCGAGGATGTCGTGCGCCACCAGCGAGCCCCACTCCGGCGTCGGCTCACGAGATGAGGAAGAATCGGAGAATACCGACGAGCTGGAGGAGGACGAAGAGGAGAAGGTCTGGGAAGAAAGATCCGACGAGGCGGAGGAGGAAGAAGAGGAAGACATGGCTACGGGAGATGGGGAATTTTTGGGTGCCGATGGCCAGAACAGAGCAAGGGGATGAAGAGGCGAACTGTTCGGCGCGGTTAAATAAAGGGGATATAGTGGAGATTCAATGCCACAGCAGTTTCCGAGGAGGTGGTGCCCAAAGAAAAAAAAAATAACGGTCAAATCACGCGGAGAAGTTGAGAAGGCGAGGCATTATGATGAAGGATACTGCGACGGTTTTGCTCTGCCACGACATGACCCGACGAAGAAAAAGCAGAGTGATTTTGGAATTATCAATTCCAAAGCCAGAGGGGCATGTGTTATCACCAGGATTTGACCGGATCAGAGGTGGGCCGCGATCAAGATTGGGCTTGAAGAATATACATGGAAGAAATACGTGAACCGGCCTTGTACACGAAGTTTGGGCAGTTTGCCTTTGTATCTGTAAATATAGTAGGATACGTGTCGGTTAGTTAGAGTTTGGCTCGTGCACGGTTGGGATTATTCCCGCGTTAGAAAGTCTACGGACTATAAATATGTATCTAGGGTTATTGAGAAAAACAACAATCACGTTCATCACAAACCAATCTTGGCGCATCGGCGACCCCTTGTTTCGAGGGTTTCTTCCGGGTAAGCATCATGCTGCCTAGATCGCATCTTGCGATCTAGGCAGTATACATTTATTCGTTATCCATGCGTTGCTCGTGCTGAAGCCTTTTTGATGGCGAGCAACGTAGTTATCATAGATGTGTTAGGGTTAGCATTGTTTTCATCGTATCACATGCTTTCGTTCATGCAACCCTTAGATGTCTAGCCGCCCTTACACCTTTCTTAGGTGTAAGGGCGGCACCTTGCTTGATCATTATCTAGTAGATCCGATCCGTTATGATCGCTCCTTGTTCGTCAAGGATTAGTTTAATATCTGCATAGTTAGGCCTTGCAAACGGGTTGAAGGATCCAGTAGCACGTAGGGTGTAGTTTGCTAGTCCTAGACAAGATGTTCCGGGGATCAACTTCGTGTTGGTTTTTAGGCCTTGTCTAGGGTCGGTTTATTATCACCGTGCGTGGCTGCCAGGCTCAATCACGAGTAGGATGTTCCGATTATGTGGTGAAAACCCTAGATCGTCGTAGGTCGTTTTAGCTATATATCGATCAAGCAGGACCACCATGTGATCGTAGACCTCATACGAACCATGGGTGGATCGGCTCCTTGAGCCGATTCACGGGATAACCTGAGAGCCGATCGAGGCTCGTATTTAATGTTTACGTGTATGCCATGCAGGAAACTAAGCGAAGCAAATCCATCACCTTCCTGATCAGGTATAGATCAGGTGGCACGCCCTTGCACCAGCATCGGGACGTGCGCGCCAGGAGCTTTGCGGGCCGTCGCTCGGAGGGACCAGGGCCAGCCGCAGCCCTAGGTTGTTCCCGGCTCTTCGTGTTGCCAGCCGTAGCTCGCCGGTGGGTTTCGGACGCCAACAATTCGACAAACACATTTAGGAGTTTCAAAAGAACATTGAAACAAATATCCGGATGTAGCCAATAACTTATCAGATTTTTGTCATTTTTTGTAGCCTAGAATACAAAGAATTTCGCATTGAAATTTTTCATGCTTACATCATTAACTATGTCCAGATATTTTTCAGAATTTTTCAAAAACTTATAAATACGAGTTGCAACTTTTAAAAAATGAAGAGATCACTGGGTCTTGGGAGCCAAAGACACTTTCCGTTTCTCTTGGCTATATGTTTAACAAGATCCAACCCCTCCTTAAACTTTTACGGACACCTGGGGTCTTATGTTCTTAAAGATGAATTTATTCATGATAGACAATGCTCCATGTGATAAATGGTGTAAGAAATAATAAAGTAACAATCAAAAGTTACGTAAGCATGAGGTTTTTCCTTTTTTTAGATAAATGGAATATATTATAACCAAATACACCTAACCTCTGCAACATATAACGTAAGAGATAGTCTACAAGGATGAACATATACAAATACAAATATAAAAAGGAAAAAGATCCTGCCTAAGCGATCAGAGAGTCAGAACAGCATGAACACACCACCACCAGTGGCAACACCTAGACTTCGAGAAAGGTTCTCCAAAGTGACGACTCCATGAAGGTCTAACCACCAGATCATGGGTTTTCACCATGGAGAAGGTCCAATCTCCAGACAATGCCTTCAACAAGTAAACATCTAGAGAACCACCATTGCCACGTACAGCCAATGAAGGTCCGACCTAGAGTTTTTAGCCTAGAAACTGAGATTTGAGCACCACTTTCCAAGAACAGTGCCGAAGCACCAATCGCCTAGCACACAGTTCAACAGGGGGGCGACCCCCCTAACATGTAGATTTTTTTTCTTTGTTCCCTAGTTTTTTAAGCTAAAAGTTTGTGTCTTTTCATTCTTTGGCCCTTCTTATAGTTGCCTCTTTTGATGTGGTCTCCTGATGAATTTTCCTACCTCTGCCCCTGCTCGGGGATAAGGACAGGAGCTCTGCATTATCTAAGTGTGACATGGATATGATTGTGATTTGATCCTATGGACTCATGACGAGAAAAGGAAGGTTTTGGCAAACTCTAGAGATCCTTAGATCAAAGGGTGTTGAGTTCGATGGCCAAGATAGAAGGATACTATAAATAAATCCAGGCTAAATCCGGAAAAAATAAGTTCAACACCATCGTCCTCATATTTATAACAAATATAAACACGCATTGCCCATATTCGTCGCAAAAAACTGCTCATAATGAATAAGTTTATGTTTGCTTGGTACCACGAGTTTTAGGGAAAAGTTCCATTTTGTCTTTTTTGTATCTTCCAAATTATGTAATATTTCGATTTGATTTTTTGCAGGTCACTCAAAAATAAAAAATATAATGGAGGAAAAATAGTTCGGAATTTTTGTGTGCAAATTTAAATTTTAATTCTTGAAATACATATATAGATAATGACATAAAAAATCCAAAAAAATCCAAAATTCCAATTGTTATGTTTAAGTGATCTGCAAATTTTCGAGTTCAAACAATGTGTGGTGTGAGAGATACAAAAATAAGAAATTGTTTGGGAGGGGAACAAAAAGAACTTGCACTGATCTTGATGCAGTATAGACGGTCTGGATAAGGGTGCTCACCAAGCACCTTCTCTGAAAGTCCACTCTCGTTCCGAGTTTTAATATGATTTCTCGTGTAAGGGGATATTATTCTCGGATGCTCAATCTTTCTTTGTGAATGTGATGGTTCAGAACATAGAGAAATAATCCTTAAATTGTTGTCCTACTACTAAAATTGAAGGTTCTTTAGACCTGGGGGGATGTGGAAACTCACTATAGGCCATGAAAATTTCAGATACAAACAATTATATAGGGACAGTATTACCTATCATGCCACAAAATTTCATATTCAAATTTGATCTATGATTTGATAAAAAAAGATAAAATAAGTGAATTTGTCCATTTAGTATCTTCAGTTGTGGATTATTTCAATGTTTTGAATAGCGAGCTATGCTTCTTAGCGGCGATATTTTTTAGGCGCGAAGGAAGCTATAGCGAAGCTAAGTCATTTAGCGTTTTTTATAAAACAAGAAAACTTCTAAAAAACATTATGCATCAAACATTCATATCATCTATAAATATGACAAGAAATTCAATGATTCAAAAGTTGTACTCAATAATTATGATGATTTAGTAATAAAAGTAGTGCATAAATGCATACATTAGTAGATTTAATTTTTAAATTTAAATGTTAAAATATTTGGTCTTAGCAGGAGATATAACGCTATTTTTCAGCCCTATTTAGCGGTGCGATTTAGTGAGCTAGTAGCGAGAGAATCTATTTAGCGCTAAAAGTGCTTATCTTTAGCGGGAGTCTTGTTAATATGCTATAGCGAAGAGATAGCGCGCTATTTAAAACTTTAGATTATTTAGTTTGGATCTGAATTTTCTGTGGCATGTTTTCAACACATTTTCTATGCTGAAGTAAAAGGTCATTGAGGCCTTCAGTTCAAGCAACCAAATGCAGAAATGCACTTCATCGAGGATTATCCTACTATAATACATGTACCACTTGGTAACAAAGAAAAGACACGCACGTTCTAGTGCAGACAACAATGCGCCGACGTAACCCACCATATACAGTATATAATATAGTGGCTAACCTGGCAGCTTTAAATTAAGTAAGGCCTCCATGATGCCTCGTAGTGGAATCCAATTTGCAACGCACCAATTTGACTGAGACCTCGAGCGCATAGAAAAGTTCGAAAGCTAGCCACACCACGGCACGCAAAGTCAACGAGAAAAGGCTTTGCCTTGTAGGAACCAACCCACGACGATGAAGTTTTCGCAGAAATTAAAGAACGCGCGCGCGTCGCGATCAGAACAACCTTGCGCTAATCGCCCCCGTACAGCACGGCAAAGTAAGGAAACGAACAAGAAAATTACTGGTTAGGTACAAGATGGAGCTCACCGGAGCGCGTGCTCGGGGCTTCGTCCGGGGCGGCCGTAGCCGCATCCATCTGTGACGAGGAATGCTGGTCTCCGAACGGCCACGGCGGCGGGGACGTGGCCGAGAATAGGGGCGAGGAGGCCAGGGCGTCGAGCAGCCACGCATGGCCGTCGGAGGAGTCGAGGTCCATTGGCCGGATCAAAGGGAAGGCAAGGAGGTGGGGGAAGGAGGAGGGCAGTAGCGAAGTGTTCTATGCTCGTATGCTTCTGTCTTCTGTGTGTTTGTGCGTGGCCGAGAGAATTTATTACTACTGCCTTCCCTCCCGTTCAAGGCTTTCCACAGTGTAGTATTGGCCGTTAGATCTCTGGTCTCTGGAAGAAGTCATCCAGGCTGGTAAATCTGGTTTTTTGCTCCTGCGTGGGATGTCTCTGCTATGACGTGATAACACGTAATGACATGTTATTAAACGAGGAGAAACCTGCTTGGGTAGGACTGTTTAAATACATTATTGTGTCTGACAATGATCTTATTGAAAGTATTGCTTTGAGAGCGTGGATCTTCTCTAGAATGAAAGGATGCCACTGATCAAAGGCCGTGGCCGCAAGGCTGGCACATTGCCTGGCTCGGGGGACTTGGCGCGGCTCAGCCCTTCATCTCCGCATGGTGCGGGTGGTGATGGTGGTGCCCACTGAGATTTCCGATCTGCTGTTGGGAGCAGACGACGGTGTGGGGCTTGCCGATCTGCCTAATAAAAGAGGTGGTCATTGGGTTCTTCTCGTGTCAAGAAGGTGTTCTGCTTGATGTCATCCCTCAATGATCTAGCAAGTGGCGAGTTTCGAAAGGCTCCGTCGGCGATCTCCAGTGCCGCCCGTGGCCTGTAGATTGCTAGATCGGATGATATTCGGTCGTGTGCACCCATATTTGTAGCCGTGTGGCTTCAGGAGAGGGAGTGACACGGAGCTTCGTTGTCTGTTGCCATCATGGAACATGTCGATTTTCGCTGAGGTCTGAGATCTAGTAATGGTAGAGTGAGTCTTCAAGGTGATGAGGACTTTGATTGGTGTTTGTTGACTTGCAGTTGCGACATTGACAAGAGAGATATGCAACACAGGAGGAGTACATAGTCATCTCTTTCAAATAAAATCCAAGGTCTATCCTAAAATTGGTTGTGTAAGACAATGTTATTGTTGAAGGCATTGCTTTGAGAGCGCAAACCTTCTCTAGAGTGAAAACTAAGATCTATGATCGGGCGACAGTTGCCACGTTTCCTTCCTAGAGAGGTTACATAGAATTTGAACTCTGGGTGTTGTCTTGGTAGTGGTTTGTGTTGCAGCTACAATAATTTGATATCACCATAGTAGGATCTTTTGTTTTTTCTTCTTCTTTTTGTGTTAGGCACGTGTGCATCTGTAATGTCTTTAGGATATTTCATTGTTACAGAAGCTGAGTGTAATTGGTATCACACTTCTCAAAAGAAGATGAGTCTGCACCTAGTAAATATGTTAGCACATATATGTTACTAACATGAACATTTTACTACTCTATGTTACTTCCTACTATGATGAGCGTCAATGACCCAGCCTCAACTCCGACTTTAGTTCATAATGTAGCTACATTGTAAATAAATGTAGGCAACACCCCGCATGTCCACCGGCTGTCATCTCTATGCCCCAGGTCAAACCTTGCTCCATCTATTCATTAAATAAGACACCCTTATTTTTTAAGTTTTTTCTTTAACCAAAGTTATTCCAAATATATAAAGATTGTTTCTGTAAAATTGACATGATTAGAAAGTGTACTTAGTAGGAATCCAAAGATACTTGATTACGTAAGATATAAGCAAGATTTTGTTCCTCAATTTTTCGATCAAAGTTTGCCTTGGAATACATGGGGTCTAATTCATCAAAAACGGAGATAGTAGGTGACATAGGCATCTCCAATGGGCCTGCCAAAGATGGTACCCGGGATTTACCGAAGGCCCACGAGTCGAAGGATATGAAGTTTAGAAGCTCAAGTTATATTAAGGAAAGTTAGAGTTGTATTAGGAAATATAGACTTGTAATTTTACGGGATGAGTTAGAAACCCTCCCGGACTCTGTAACTTGTGTATTACGAAATCCCTCGGCTCCGCCTCCTATATAAGGGGGAGTCGAGGGACAAAGAAGGCATCGATTCATTGTTTCACGCAGCCCTAGTTTTCATATTGTGGAGCACTTTTCGGCTGAAACCTTCGAGATCTACTTGTCCTCTACTTCCGACTAAAACCCTAGTTTACAATCTGTAGGCATTGATAAGTTAATCCCTTGTCAATTGGCGCCGTCTGTGGAAATTAGAGGTGTCAAGGAGCTGATCTCGATGGCATGTTCAAGATCGTCGACTTCATCAACTGCAAGCAACGCGATGGACAGAGGTAAACAGATTGAAACTGGTCTAGTCAATTTTGTTCCTCACCCGCCCTCCCGTTTGGATGCATGTGCGTATCTGGAGGAGCCCATGGAGATGACGTTCGGAAAGTTCCACTTCCGCGTCTAGAAAGAGGAGCGTATCGTCTCGAAATTCCAATCTCATCGGGATTATCAGCGGTCGATCCCGATTTTTCGGGTTCAACATCGTCAATCGAGTTAGGCGACAAGGAGATTTCGTCGCCACGCTTCATCAGCACTATGGCAAGTGAAAAACTCGCCAAGATCTTCAGCGACATGTCTTTCGAGTCATCTGCGGACTCCGATATAAGCGATGACTCGAGCAACATCGACAGCTTCAACTTCATCGATAGATCCACTATTGTTGGCGAGATCTTCACCAATCTCTATGATGGTGTCACCAAACCAGAAAAAGTTCAGAATCCAAAATATCATCAGATCTATGCAATTGGAGAACCAAGTCGCCCACAGGAGGAGACATCAGAGAACTTCGACGAGGCGGGAAATCCGTATGTCGATCCTGCAGATCTCACGCGAGGTCTAGGAACAAAATATATCGGACCAGGAACACGAGAGATGGTGCGATTTCCGCAGGCAGTATGGGATCGAGTCGTAAGAGCCATTGATGGTACAGAGCCAATGACCATAACGGCGACACCTGAGGAGTTACAGGCGTATCAATATAGGCTTGCACGTACCAGGTGGGAGCTCGAGAAGCAGAAAATCGAGTTGGATAGGAGGCAGGAAGCAGCCTCTGCGTCAAGCAGGCGAAGAGCTAACTTGAGTCAACAATCTGGCACTTCAGGAGATAGTCACAGAGCAGCTCGAAATAAAGCGAGATCTAGGCTGCAAAATATACCTGAGGCAGATAGGGAGAATCTGGTTCAAAACCTCGACATATCCTTTATGTCGATAGACACGAGGGGGAACATTATCCCTGAGACACCAGAAGCTGGGTACATGGCGACGCAAGCCTTCATCCTCTTATCCAAGCCACCTCCCAGAGATCCAAGAGAAGCATTATACAATATGGCTATGGCAGGAGTTGGAGCCATGGGAACGGCGTTTATAAATTCGCCTCCCGAAGGATCAGCAAGGAAAAATAGTCCACGACCTACTGCAGCAGCACCAGGTCCCGAGAGAACAAGTGGAGCAAGAGACACAGCAACTCAAGCACGGGTAGACAGAGCACGATAAAATAGAAGGGAACATCGGCATTCCCTTGAAATAGATGAAGAGGATATGTGTGGGCTACCGTGCTTTACAAGGAGGGTCTAGAAAACTCGAGTTCCTTCAGGGTTTAAATTACCCGATAATTTCAAAAAATTCGATGGCCTGCAAGATCCCGATGATTGGCTAGTTGATTATCTCGAGACAGTGAAGCTAATAGGCGGAACCAGAGCAACAGCAATGCAGAGTATTCAAGTACACCTGAGTGGAGCCGCACGATCTTGGATAAAAAAGCTTCCTCCGGGTTCCATCGACATCTGGGATAGTTTTGAAGATGTGTTCGTAAGGAATTTCCGATCCACCTGCAAAAAACCCGCATCACTAGAAGAGTTGAGGTCGTGATGAGGGCTAAGCCCAAGGATGTGCCCGATCTTCACGGATTTGGGTGGAACTCGTGGGGGTAGGTGGATGAACGCGATGAACACGTAGAAAGCGAGGGGGAATCGTGGAGATACAACACACACACGCACACAAACCGGTTTTCCCTCGTTGGCCCGATACACCAACTCGATAGAGGTTGCGAGAAAAGACCTTCCGGTAGAAGTCCCGCAAAGAGATCGACAAATCGAAGCTCGCAAGATCTAGAAGGGTGAAAAGACCGGAAGGTTGATAGAAGTGCAAGCAAAAGACCAAATAGGTAGAAGTGCAAGCAAAAGATCAAACAAACGGTAGAAGTCACCAAAGAGATCTTGACAAGTCGATAAGGAGCCCGGGTGGGTACAAGATCCAAGATCTAGGTAGGGTTCCCACAAGGGTGAGCTAAGCTCAGGTTTAATTTCACATCAAGTCTAATCTCAGATCTGAGCCATCCAGGCTATTTATAGGTGGGGGCGAAGAGGTAAGTTACACGCTGAAAAGTGCTGTTGTGCTGAAGTTCGATGGGGCGGAAGTTCCGGTCAACTCGGGCGGAAGTTCCGGTCAGGGGCGGAAGTTCCGGTCTGGAGGGGCGGAAGTTCCGGTCGGGGCGGAAGTTCCGGCCAAGTTCCGGCCTTGTTCCGAAATTGCGCCATTGTCCCGCAGTAACATCCAGTATGGTTTTCGCCGACTTTCGGAACTTGGGCGGAAGTTCCGGTGGGCGGAAGTTCCGGTCTCCAGGGGCGGAAGTTCCGGCTGGATCCTTTCTTCTGGGCGCTGGAAGGCATCTTGAGAGCATCTGGCCGGAAGTTCCGGTCCTGGGGGCGGAAGTTCCGGCCTGGGCGCTGTAGCTCCATCTTCGTCATTTCCAGCTCTCTCTCCATTGGCTTGGTCTTCATGGCTCGCTTCTTGGTCGATGTACCTGATTGAACATAGGGTATTGGCATGAAGTAGCAAGCCATCCAAAGGGGTGTCAAAAGCATACATGGAGAGGAGCGAATTCACCTCTTGGTGTATAGCTTGGGCTCGAGCTCATGTCATTGGACCACGAGGAGGGCTTGTCGGTCTTGAGGCGGTGGTGTCCGAAGGCCACCCCATATCATCTCCCCCCCCTTGGGAAAGAGTCGTCCTCGACTCGATGTTCTCCTCATCGCCATGATAGGGTGATAGGTCGGACACATTGAATGTGTTGCTCACCAAGTACTTGGAGGTGGGGATGTCGATGACATAAGCGTTGTTGTTGATGCGTTTGAGGACCTTGAAGGGGCCATCTCCTCTTGGCTTGAGCTTCGAGTTGCGTTCATGAGGGAATCTTTCCTTCCGGAGGTGGATCCAAACGAGGTCTCCTTCTTTAATATGCGTTCCTTCTTCTTGGTGTTGAGGCGGGTAGCTTGACGAAGCACATGTTCTTGAATGGTAGCTCTTGTTTCTTCATGTAGTTTCTTCACGGCGGCGGTGCGCTTGTCGAAGTCCATGTTCGTCCGCTCATGAAGGGGAAGTGGTAGTATGTCGAGTGCCGTGAGTGGCTCAAACCCGTAGACGACCATGAAGGGACTCCTTGATGTTGTCGAATGCTTGGCGCGGTTGTAGGCGAACTCCGCGTGTGGAAGGCACTCCTCCCATGACTTCAAGTTCTTCTTCACGAGGATGCGTAGGAGAGAGGAGAGGCTTCGATTGACCACTTCCGTTTGGCCGTCCGTTTGCGGGTGCGAGGATGATGAGAATAAGAGCTTCACTCCAAACTTTGCCATGAGCGACTTCCAAAGATAACTCATGAACTTGACGTCTCGATCCGACACAATGCTTTGCGGTACTCCGTGTAGGCGAACAATTTCCCTGAAAAACAATGAAGCAATGTGTGAAGCATCGTCGCTCTTATGGCAAGGTATGAAATGAGCCATCTTAGAGAATCTATCCACTACCACAAATATAGAATCATGACCATGCTTAGTGCGAGGCAAGCCTAGAACGAAATCCATGCTAATATCGGTCCATGGTGCATATGGAATAGGCAATGGAGTGTAAAGACCATAAGGGTTGGAGGTAGACTTAGCTTGTAAGCATGTTGTACACCGTCGGCAAAGGCGCTCCACGTCGCGGTACATTCTTGGCCAATAATAGTGAGTGGAGAGCATGGCATATGTCTTCTCTCGTCCGAAGTGTCCCATAAGACCACCACCATGCGATTCTTGTAAGAGCAAAAGGCGAAGCGAAGACATAGGAATACAAAGTTTGTTGCCCTTGAACAAGAATCCTTGGTGCAAATAGAAATCATCGATGCCCTTCTCACTAGAACACTTTGCAAAGATTGGGCCAAAGAAAGTATCGGAAGCATATAAATCTTTGATTTCATCAAGACCCAAAACACTAATATCCAAACGAGTGAGTAAGAGGGTGAGTTTGCGGGAAAGAGCATCCGCCACAACATTGTCCTTGCCCTTTTTGTATTTGATTACATATGGAAAGGACTCAATGAACTCAACCCACTTTGCATGTCTTTTGTTCAAATTGTGTTGACTTTTCAAATATTTCAAAGACTCATGGTTGGAGTGGATAATAAACTCTTTTGGCCAAAGATAGTGTTGCCAAACTTCAAGAACACGAACCAAAGCGTAAAGTTCCTTGTCATATATAGGATAGTTGAGGCGTGCGCCATCCAACTTCTCGCTATAGTATGCCACGGGTTTTCCATCTTGCATAAGCACTCCACCAATACCGAGTCCACTCGCATCGCACTCAATCTCAAAAGTTTTGGAAAAGTTTGGAAGAACAAGAAGTGGTGCCTCGGTAAGTCTCTTCTTCAACTCATCAAAAGCTTTTTTGTTGTGCCTTGCCCCACACAAATGGAACATTCTTTTTCGTAAGCTCATTCAAAGGGCAAGCAATGGTGCTAAAATCTTTCACAAAGCGGCGGTAGAAACCGGCAAGTCCATGAAAACTTCGAACTTGACCAATGATACGTCTCCAACGTATCTATAATTTCCGATGTTCCATGCTTGTTTTATGACAATACCAACATGTTTTGTTCACACTTTATATCATTTTTATGCGTTTTCCGGAACTAACCTATTGACGAGATGCCGAGAGGCCGCTTCTTTTTCTGCTGTTTTTGGTTTCAGAAATCCTAGTAAGGAAATATTTTCGGAATCGGACGAAATCAACGCCGAAAGTCTTAGAAATACGCGAAGCTTCCAGAGCACCGGAGAAAGGTCAGAGGGGTGCCAGGGGGGCCCCACACCCTAGGGCGGCGCGGCCCAAGGGGGGGCGCGCCCCCCTATGGTTTGGGCAGCCCGTGGCCCCTCCGACTCCGATTCTTCGCCTATTTAAGCCATCGTGACCTAAAACTTCGACACCAATTGACGAAACTCCAGAAAGACTCCAGGGGCGCCGCCGCCATCGCGAAACTCCAATTCGGGGGACAGAACTCTGTTTCGGCACCCTGCCGGGACGGGGAATTGCCCCCGGAGCCATCTCCACCGCCGTCTTCACCGCCATCTTCACCGCCATCGCTGCCTCCATGATGAGGAGGGAGTAATCCACCCCCGAGGCTGAGGGCTCCGCTGTAGCTATGTGGTTCATCTCTCTCCCATGTACCTCAATACAATAATCTCATGAGCTGCTTTACATGATTGAGATTCATATGAGTTTGTATCACAATTTGTCTATGTGCTACTCTAGCAAAGTTATTAAAGTAGTTCTATTCCTCCTGCACGTGTGTAAAGGTGACAGTGTGTGCACCGTGTTAGTACTTGGTTTATGCTATGATCATGATCTCCTGTAGATTATGAAGTTAACTATTGCTATGATAATATTGATGTGATCTATTCCTCCTACATATGCATGAAGGTGACAGTGTGCATGCTATGTTAGTACTTGGTTTAGTCTTTTGATCTATCTTACACTATAAGGTTACTTAAATATGAACAAATTGTGGAGCTTGTTAACTCCGGCATTGAGGGTTCGTGTAATCCTACGCAATGCGTTCATCATCCAACAAGAGTGTAGAGTATGCATTTATCTATTCTGTTATGTGATCAATGTTGAGAGTGTCCACTAGTGAAAGTGTAATCCCTAGGCCTTGTTCTTAAATACTGCTATCGCTACTTGTTTACTCTTTGCTGCGTTACTGCTTGTTTACTTGTTTCTTGTGTTACTACTGCTGCAATACTACCACCATCAACTACACGCCATGACAAGCTATTTTCTCGGCACCGTTGCTACTGCTCATATATATTCATACCACCTGTATTTCACTATCTCTTCGCGAACTAGTGCACCTATTAGGTGTGTTGGGGACACAAGAGACTTCTTGCTTTGTGGTTGCAGGGTTGCATGAGAGGGATATCTTTGACCTCTTCCTCCCTGAGTTCGATAAACCTTGGGTGATCCACTTAAGGGAAAACTTGCTGCTGTTCTACAAACCTCTGCTCTTGGAGGCCCAACACTGTCTACAGGGAAAGGAGGGGGAAGTAGACATCAAGCTATTTTCTGGCGCCGTTGCCGGGGAGGAAAGGTAAAAGGTACTCACACTTCGGATCTCGGCTACTAAGCTATTTTCGCCATTGTAAGTACTTGAAGCTATTTCCTTTAGATCCTGCAATTGCAACTTTTTGTTTCTTGTTTACACTAGTTTGGCATAATGGACAAGAATGAGCTTCTTATTCTATTTCCTGATTTAAAACATGGATTGTTTGATGCGAAAATTAAAAAACCTATGGAATCTTATTTGCATGCTGGTAGTAATATTAGTATGAACGCTTTGAACACCATTGTTGATAATAATATAGAAAGTTCTAAGCTTGGGGAAGCTGGTTTTCATGATCTTTTTAGTTCCCCAAGCATTGAGGAGAAAATTTTCTTTGATGATACTTTGCCTCCCATATATGATGATTATAATGATAGTGGTCTTTTGGTTCCACCTACTATGGAGAGTAAATTTTGTTGTGATTATACTATGCCTCCAACACTTGATGAGAATAATAATGATAGCTACTTTGTTGAATTTGCTCCCACTATTACTAATAAAATTGATTATGCTTATGTGGAGAGTAATAATTTTATGCATGAGACTCATGATAAGAATGCTTTATGTGATAGTTATATTGTTGAGTTTGGTCATGTTGCTACTGAAAGTTATTATGAGAGAGGAAAATATGGTTGTAGAAATTTTCATGTTACTAAAATGCCTCTCTATGTGCTGAAATTTTTGAAGCTATACTTGTTTTATCTTCCTATGCTTGTTACTTTGCTCCTCATGAACTTGTTTATTTACAAGATTCCCATGCATAGGAAGCATGTTAGGCTAAAATGTGTTTTCAATTTGCCTCTTGATGCTCTCTTTTGCTTCAAATACTATTTCTTGCGAGTGCATCATTAAAACTGCTGAGCCCATCTTAATGGCTATAAAGAAAAGAACTTCTTGGGAGATAACCCATGTGTTATTTTGCTACAGTACTTTGTTTTATATTTGTGTCTTGGAAGTTGTTTACTACTGTAGCAACCTCTCCTTATCTTAGTTTAGTGTTTTATTGTGCCAAGTAAAGTCTTTGATAGAAAAGTAAGTACTAGATTTGGATTACTGCGCAGTTCCAGATTTCTTTGCTGTCACGAATCTGGGTCTACCTTCCTGTAGGTAGCTCAGAAAATTAGGCCAATTTACGTGCATGATCCTTAGATATGTACGCAACTTTCATTCAATTTGGGAATTTTCATTTCAGCAAGTCTGGTGCCATTTTAAAATTCGTCAATACGAACTGTTCTGTTTTGACAGATTCTGCCTTTTATTTCGCATTGCCTCTTTTGCTATGATGGATGAATTTCTTTGATCCACTAATGTCCAGTAGCATTATGCAATGTCCAGAAGTGTTAAGAATGATTGTGTCACCTCTGAATATGTTAATTTTTATTGTGCACTAACCCTCTAATGAGTTGTTTCGAGTTTGGTGTGGAGGAAGTTTTCAAGGATCAAGAGAGGAGTATGATGCAACATGATCAAGGAGAGTGAAAGCTCTAAGCTTGGGGATGCCCCGGTGGTTCACCCCTGCATATTCTAAGAAGACTCAAGCGTCTAAGCTTGGGGATGCCCAAGGCATCCCCTTCTTCATCGACAACATTATCAGGTTCCTCCCCTGAAACTATATTTTTATTCCATCACATCTTATGTGCTTTTCTTGGAGCGTCTGTTTGTTTGTTTCTATTTTTGTTTTTGTTTGAATAAATGCTTGTGTGGGAGAGAGACACGCTTCGCTGGTTCATATGAACACATGTGTTCTTAGCTCATAATATTCATGGCGAAGTTTCTTCTTCGTTAAATTGTTATATGGTTGGAATTGGAAAATGATACATGTAGTAATTGCTATAATGTCTTGGATAATGTGATACTTGGCAATTGTTGTGCTCATGTTTAAGCTCTTGCATCATATACTTTGCACCCATTAATGAAGAAATACATAGAGCATGCTAAAATTTGGTTTGCATATTTGGTTTCTCTAAGGTCTAGATAATTTCTAGTATTGAGTTTGAACAACAAGGAAGACGGTGTAGAGTCTTATAATGTTTTCAATATATCTTTTATGTGAGTTTTGCTGCACCGGTTCATCCTTGTGTTTGTTTCAAATAACCTTGCTAGCCTAAACCTTGTATCGAGAGGGAATACTTCTCATGCATCCAAATCCTTGAGCCAAACAACACTATGCCATTTGTGTCCACCATACCTACCTGCTACATGGTATTTTCCCGCCATTCCAAAGTAAATTGCTTGAGTGCTACCTTTAAACAATTCAAAATTTATCACCTCTGATTTGTGTCAATGTTTTATAGCTCATGAGGAAGTATGTGGTGTTTATCTTTCAATCTTGTTGGGCAACTTTCACCAATGGACTAGTGGCTTCATCCGCTTATCCAATAATTTTGCAAAAAGAGCTGGCAATGGGATTCCCAGTCCCAAATTAATTAATAAAAATAGACACTCCTCCATGGTATGTGATTGATTGGACGGCACCCGAAGGATTCGGTTAGCCATGGCTTGAGAAAGCAAAGGTGGGGAGGAGTGTCATCATAATAAAACTAAAATAAAAAGGCACTCCTTCATGGTATGAGATTGTTGGCAGGCACCCGAGGATTCGGTTAGCCATGGTTTGAGAAAGAAAGGTTGGAAGGAGTGCCACCCAAAAATAAAATAAAATGGGAGCCGCTCTTTGAAGGTTTGTCTGGCAAGGGGGTTAGAGTGCCCACTACCATTCGTTGATAACAACAAACACCTCTCAAAATTTTACTTTTATTGCTCTCTACATGTTTTCAAAATCAAAGCTCTAGCACAAATATAGCAATCGATGCTTTTCCTCTATGGAGGACCATTCTTTTATCTTTATGTTGAGTCAGTTCACCTATTTCTCTCCATCTCAAGAAGCAAACACTTGTGTGAACTGTGCATTGATTTCTACATATTTGCATATTGCACTTGTTATATTACTCTATGTTGACAATATCCATGAGATATACATGTTACAAGTTGAAAGCAACCGCTGAAACTTAATCTTCCATTGTGTTGCTTCAATGTTTCTACTATGAATTTATTGCTTTATGAGTAACTCTTATGCAAGACTTATTGATGCTTGTCTCGAAAGTACTATTCATGAAAAGTCTTTGCTATATGATTCAATTGTTTACTCATTGCATTTACATTGTTTCGAATCGCTGCATTCATCTCATATGCTTTACAATGGTATGATTAAGATTATGTTGGTAGCATGTCACCTCAGAAATTATCTTTTATCGTTTACCTACTCGAGGACGAGTAGGAACTAAGCTTGGGGATGCTGATACGTCTCCCACGTATATATGATTTCCGATGTTCCATGCTTGTTTTATGACAATACCAACATGTTTTGTTCACACTTTATATCATTTTTATGCGTTTTCCGGAACTAACCTATTGACGAGATGCCGAGAGGCCAGTTGCTGTTTTCTGCTGTTTTTGGTTTCAGAAATCCATGCTAATATCGGTCCATGGTGCATATGGAATAGGCAATGGAGTGTAAAGACCATAAGGGTTGGAGGTAGACTTAGCTTGTAAGCATGTTGTACACCGTCGGCAAAGGCGCTCCACGTCGCGGTACATTCTTGGCCAATAATAGTGAGTGGAGAGCATGGCATATGTCTTCTCTCGTCCGAAGTGTCCCATAAGACCACCACCATGCGATTCTTGTAAGAGCAAAAGGCGAAGCGAAGACATAGGAATACAAAGTTTGTTGCCCTTGAACAAGAATCCTTGGTGCAAATAGAAATCATCGATGCCCTTCTCACTAGAACACTTTGCAAAGATTGGGCCAAAGAAAGTATCGGAAGCATATAAATCTTTGATTTCATCAAGACCCAAAACACTAATATCCAAACGAGTGAGTAAGAGGGTGAGTTTGCGGGAAAGAGCATCCGCCACAACATTGTCCTTGCCCTTTTTGTATTTGATTACATATGGAAAGGACTCAATGAACTCAACCCACTTTGCATGTCTTTTGTTCAAATTGTGTTGACTTTTCAAATATTTCAAAGACTCATGGTTGGAGTGGATAATAAACTCTTTTGGCCAAAGATAGTGTTGCCAAACTTCAAGAACACGAACCAAAGCGTAAAGTTCCTTGTCATATATAGGATAGTTGAGGCGTGCGCCATCCAACTTCTCGCTATAGTATGCCACGGGTTTTCCATCTTGCATAAGCACTCCACCAATACCGAGTCCACTCGCATCGCACTCAATCTCAAAAGTTTTGGAAAAGTTTGGAAGAACAAGAAGTGGTGCCTCGGTAAGTCTCTTCTTCAACTCATCAAAAGCTTTTTTGTTGTGCCTTGCCCCACACAAATGGAACATTCTTTTTCGTAAGCTCATTCAAAGGGCAAGCAATGGTGCTAAAATCTTTCACAAAGCGGCGGTAGAAACCGGCAAGTCCATGAAAACTTCGAACTTGACCAATGATACGTCTCCAACGTATCTATAATTTCCGATGTTCCATGCTTGTTTTATGACAATACCAACATGTTTTGTTCACACTTTATATCATTTTTATGCGTTTTCCGGAACTAACCTATTGACGAGATGCCGAGAGGCCGCTTGTCGTTTTCTGCTGTTTTTGGTTTCAGAAATCCTAGTAAGGAAATATTTTCGGAATCGGACGAAATCAACGCCGAAAGTCTTAGAAATACGCGAAGCTTCCAGAGCACCGGAGAAAGGTCAGAGGGGTGCCAGGGGGGCCCCACACCCTAGGGCGGCGCGGCCCAACGGGGGGGGGCGCCCCCCTGGGGTGTGGGCAGCCCGTGGCCCCTCCGACTCCGATTCTTCGCCTATTTAAGCCATCGTGACCTAAAACTTCGACACCAATTGACGAAACTCCAGAAAGACTCCAGGGGCGCCGCCGCCATCGCGAAACTCCAATTCGGGGGACAGAACTCTGTTTCGGCACCCTGCCGGGACGGGGAATTGCCCCCGGAGCCATCTCCACCGCCGTCTTCACCGCCATCTTCACCGCCATCGCTGCCTCCATGATGAGGAGGGAGTAATCCACCCCCGAGGCTGAGGGCTCCGCTGTAGCTATGTGGTTCATCTCTCTCCCATGTACCTCAATACAATAATCTCATGAGCTGCTTTACATGATTGAGATTCATATGAGTTTGTATCACAATTTGTCTATGTGCTACTCTAGCAAAGTTATTAAAGTAGTTCTATTCCTCCTGCACGTGTGTAAAGGTGACAGTGTGTGCACCGTGTTAGTACTTGGTTTATGCTATGATCATGATCTCCTGTAGATTATGAAGTTAACTATTGCTATGATAATATTGATGTGATCTATTCCTCCTACATATGCATGAAGGTGACAGTGTGCATGCTATGTTAGTACTTGGTTTAGTCTTTTGATCTATCTTACACTATAAGGTTACTTAAATATGAACAAATTGTGGAGCTTGTTAACTCCGGCATTGAGGGTTCGTGTAATCCTACGCAATGCGTTCATCATCCAACAAGAGTGTAGAGTATGCATTTATCTATTCTGTTATGTGATCAATGTTGAGAGTGTCCACTAGTGAAAGTGTAATCCCTAGGCCTTGTTCTTAAATACTGCTATCGCTACTTGTTTACTACTGCTGCGTTACTACTGCTTGTTTACTGTTTTACTGTGTTACTACTGCTGCAATACTACCACCATCAACTACACGCCAGCAAGCTATTTTCTGGCACCGTTGCTACTGCTCATATATATTCATACCACCTGTATTTCACTATCTCTTCGCCGAACTAGTGCACCTATTAGGTGTGTTGGGGACACAAGAGACTTCTTGCTTTGTGGTTGCAGGGTTGCATGAGAGGGATATCTTTGACCTCTTCCTCCCTGAGTTCGATAAACCTTGGGTGATCCACTTAAGGGAAAACTTGCTGCTGTTCTACAAACCTCTGCTCTTGGAGGCCCAACACTGTCTACAGGGAAAGGAGGGGGAAGTAGACATCAACCAACATTTGTAGGAGTGGGCCAATTGTGGATGGCCTCAACCTTGGAAGAATCAACTTCAATACCATTAGCGGAAACCACAAAGCCAAGAAAAACCAACTTGTTTTGAGCAAAGGTGCACTTGGAAAGGTTTGCATAAAGCTTCTCATGATGCAAGATGCACAAGACTTCTCTCACATGTTGCACATGGTCCTCGAGATTTTTGCTATAAATGAGAATATCATCGAAATAGACAACCACACTCTTGCCAATGAGAGGTCGCAAGATGTGATTCATGAGTCGCATGAAAGTAGATGGAGCATTTGAAAGACCAAATGGCATGACAAGCCATTCATAGAGACCAAGTTTGGTCTTGAATGCCGTCTTCCATTCATCACCTATTGCCATGCGGATTTGGTGGTAGCCACTACGCAAATCAATCTTAGAGAAAATCGTGGCACCGCTCAATTCATCAAGCATGTCATCTAAACACGGAATGGGATGGCGGTATCGAACGGTAATGGCATTGATGGGGCGACAATCCATACACATTTGTTGCATCTCATCCGGTTTAGGAACAAGAATCACGGGAACCGCACAAGGGCTTAAGCTTTCACGAACATACCCTTTTTCGAGGAGGTCTTGTATTTGGCGTTGAATCTCCTTTGTGTCTTCAGGGTTGGTGCGGTAGGCGGCGCGGTTTGGTAGAGGAGCGCCGGGTATGAGGTCGATGCGGTGCTCAATCCCTCGAAGCGGTGGTAGTCCATGAGGAAGCTCGTCGGGGAAGACATCTTGGAACTCCTTCAAAAGAGACAACAAAGACGAAGGAAGTGTTGTTAAGTTGTTAGTCTCCGAAGATGGTCCCTTTCAAATGAGCACGTAGTACAATATGGTGGATGGGTTGTGGTGCAATTCTCTCATCTCACTCTTGGTAGCTATGAGGACACTCTTCATCTCACTCATATATGGCTTGTGGCGCTCACTTTCCTTTTGGTGGGTCACTCTCTCACCACTCATCTCACTAGTGATGGTAGCTTCCTTAGCCCTCGCTAAAGCCTTTGCATTGTCCGCAATCACTTGGCTAGGAGTCATTGGGCGTAGGATGTATGTCTTGTCGCCGACCTTGAAGCTATAGGCATTTGTGTAGCCATCATGGCTTGCTCATTTGTCATATTGCCAAGGGCGACCAAGTAGCATGTGGCACACCGTCATGGGCACTACATCACAATCAACGGTGTCTTCATAGGCGCCAATCTTGAAGGATACGGAGACGGTGTGTTGTATCTTGACATTTCCATTTTCACTTAGCCATTGCACATGGTAAGGGTGGGGGTGTTTCCGGAGTGTGAGGTTGAGCTTGGAGCATAGTTTGGTGCTTGCAAGATTGTGGCAACTCCCTCCATCGATGATAACCTTTATTGACTTGCCATTGATTCCGGCTCTTGTTTGGAAGATGTTGCATCTTTGATCTTCATTGGGGAGTGCATTGGTTGTCAACACTTTGGTCACCACAAGGGATGGGCTTGCATCATGCACACATAAAACTTGCTCTTGGTCTTCCAAGTCATCATCTTCATGATTGGTTGCGGCTTGTACCAAGGCTTCATATTCTCCTTCACTCAAGTACTCCACATCTCCATCATCTCGAGTTATCATAACTCTTGTGTTCTTGCATTCAAAGGATTTATGTCCTTGAGCTCCACACTTGAAGCAAGTGATGTTACTAGATCCCGTGGAAGCTTTGGAGGACATAGTTGATTGATCCGGCTTGAAGCTTGTTGTCTTGACGGCACTCTTCATTTGCTTAGGAGGATCCTTGGGAGCAATAGCACTTGTGTTCTTGATGCTTGAGGAGGTATTTGTTGCATTTCTTGCGGCGAAGAAGGACTTTGTTTTTGCACTTGCTATGTCTTCTCGCACTTGGCGTTCGGCTCTTGTAGCTTGATGAAGCAATTCAACCATGTTGGTGTAAGGCAAGAACTCAACTATCCTCTTGACGGGGATGTTCAATCCATTCAAGAATCTTGCCATTGTTTGCTCTTCTCGCTCATCTACATTGGCACTCATCATGGTCATGTGCATCTCCTTGTAGTATTCCTCAACGGACTTGAAGCTTTGCTTGAGTTGAGTAAGCTTGTTGAAAAGGTCGCGTTTATGGTGGTTGGGCACAAAGCGTTTGTGCATGACTTCTTGCATCTCTTCCCATGTAGCAATGGAGTCTAGATCTTCCTTGTCACGCTTCTTGTTCACTTCTTCCCACCAAACATTTGCATACCCTTCAAACTCTAGTGATGCCATGGCCACTTTCTTTGCTTCGGAGAAGTTGTGTATGCGGAAAATCTTGTCAACCTTGAGAACCCAAGATAGGTATGCATCGGGGTCTTCTTCTCCGTGGAATTTGGGCATGGTGAACTTGAGCTTCCCAAAGATTTCCTCTTCATTGCGGTCATTGCGTCTAGGAGGTGGTCTTTCTTCACCCATATCTTGACGTTGTTGAGGTGGATGTTGTGGACCTTGAGCATCTCTATTGTTGTTGCTATGTTGTTGACGAGGAGGTGGTCTTCCATGACCATCATCTTGATCATCATTGTTGTGGCGTCGTCGAGGCATCACACTTTCTTCACTTGATGCTTGGTGATGACTTGAGTCTTCATTTCTTGCCCTTGGAGGAGGTCTTCTAGCATGAGGGCGATCATCATGATGGCGGCGATTGTCTTGACCTTGAGGGCGTTGAGGATGAACAACATTGATGATTTGGCGCTCTTGGCGCGTTTGCCTTTGTTCCTCTTCATGAAGGCGTTGTCTTCGAGCTTGAGCTTCTTGCACTTGCCGTTGCCGCTCTTGTTCTTCAAGTGCTTGTTGTTCATTGCGGAGACGCTCTTGTTCCCTTGCTCGAACTAGCTCTTGATCATGTCGAAGGCGTTCTTGCTCTTGTTGGAATTGAGCATTGAGGTTCTCTTGGTGAAGGCGCTCTTCTTCAAGGCGTTGACGTTCATGGACAAGTCGAAGTCGAGCTTGCTCCGCTTCTTGAGCTTGTTGGTGAAGCACTTGAACATCCACATTATGGTGGCGTGGGTCTTCATTAGAATCATGGCGAGACGGTGTAGGAGCTCTTGACCTTGAGCTATGAGAGCGCGAAGACCTTGAGTGGCGTCTTCTCTCTTCTTGACGGTTGAGTGTATGGAGGATATTGTCCAACGCCGTCTTCATTTCCCTTGTCTCTTGACCTTGTATGGCAAGTGTTGCCTTCAACTCATTGCCTTGAGTTTCAATCTTCTCATTGAGGTCTTGAACTTGATTGTTGAGGTCATTCCTTTGTACTTGAGCTCTTTCTTCATAGCGGACATTGGTATCCTTGAGCATGGCTTCAAATTGATTTAGCTTGGCGTGGACGGCTTGAGTAGCTATCCAATGTTGGTGCCGCATCATCGGTAGTTGGTTCCCTTCTCCACTAGACATGGTTACAACTAAAACAAGAACTATGTGGTGGGTGGTTAGGAAAGACTACCAAGAATGTCAAAACTTGCCAACCAAAATCGAAAAGGTGTTTCAAGACGGAGGGAAACCGATATGTATGCACACACACAAAAACAAAAACTCTATATGGTGTTAGGTATGGATGTGGAAAGCCAAATGGAAGAACCAAACGAAAAGTCTATTGTCAAAAGTGGGTAAGATCCAAAAGTCACAAGTCAAAAGCGGTGATCACAAAAGGCATACACAAGGAGGAACACACGCGTAGGACAAAATGGGGTTAGCGCGACTTGGAAAATGAGCAAGAACAAAATGGTCCTAACGAAGACTACTAGCTCGGTGTCACGCTAACGCAAGAGAGACCGTGGCTTGGTTGCAAAATTGAGAAGCAACAAGATTTGCGCAAGACGCCTCTCTTCTCTTTTCTCTCTTTTGCTTAAAAGCTTTGGACTCTTTTGTGTATAGGTGTCACTCACACACTTTTTCTTTTTCTCCTTTTGTATTTTTCTTTTTCTTTTTCTCACTATGTAAGGATACTACTATCTATGTAAGTATGTCACACTTCTTTTGCTTATCTTTTCACACGAGCTTGTTTCAAAGCTTTGCTCAACACACGCACACCCTCATGGTCGGGACGCTTGCGCAATGCTTCGCAACACTAGAAAGCCACTCTCGATAGGAAAGGTACGCAAAAGAGGCTAGGGTTACAAGTTAGGAGCAAGTTATACCACTTGATGATGGTGGCCGACGATCTTGAACTTGCTATGGTGGAGGTGTCAAATGAACCGCTTGGATCCTCAGGGTGCCGTCGTCGTTGTCGATGTTGCGGAAGCTTTGTGGTAGCTGAAATGGCACTCAAACCGAAGTCCAAACACAAGGGGGTTAGTACCAAAACGAAAAACGAAGGTTGCTGTCAAAATTTCGGCCAGGCGGAACTTCCGGTCCTGAGGGGCGGAACTTCCGGTCCCCGGGCGGAACTTCCGGTCCTTCCGGGCGGAACTTCCGGTCGCAATCAGATCTGCGGGCTGTTCGTCGATTTGGGCGGAAATCCGGGCCGAAATCCTTCGAATTCGAGGAAAATTTGGCACTAAAAGTTGTGGGAAGGTGGGGGAATTGCAGATCAACACCAAAGACAAGTTTCTATTGGAGCAAAACCACAAATAACTCAACAAATCGAGAGATCGATCCAAGGCCAATTTGGGGCTATTTTTTGGGAAAATTTTTTGGAAAATTTTTGGGCGAAATTGGTGGAATTGGGGGATGTGGGGGTCAAATCCGTGGCAACCAAAGAGCTGCTGATACCATATGATGAGGGCTAAGCCCAAGGATGTGCCCGATCTTCACGGATTTGGGTGGAACTCGTGGGGGTAGGTGGATGAACGCGATGAACACGAAGAACGCGAGGGGGAATCGTGGAGATACAACACACACACGCACACAAACCGGTTTTCCCTCGTTGGCCCGATACACCAACTCGATAGAGGTTGCGAGAAAAGACCTTCTGGTAGAAGTCCCGCAAAGAGATCGACAAATCGAAGCTCGCAAGATCTAGAAGGGTGAAAAGACCGGAAGGTTGATAGAAGTGCAAGCAAAAGACCAAATAGGTAGAAGTGCAAGCAAAAGATCAAACAAACGGTAGAAGTCACCAAAGAGATCTTGACAAGTCGATAAGGAGCCCGGGTGGGTACAAGATCCAAGATCTAGGTAGGGTTCCCACAAGGGTGAGCTAAGCTCAGGTTTAATTTCACATCAAGTCTAATCTCAGATCTGAGCCATCCAGGCTATTTATAGGTGGGGGCGAAGAGGTAAGTTACACGCTGAAAAGTGCTATTGTGCTGAAGTTCGATGGGGCGGAAGTTCCGGTCAACTCGGGCGGAAGTTCCGGTCAGGGGCGGAAGTTCCGGTCTGGAGGGGCGGAAGTTTCGGTCGGGGCGGAAGTTCCGGCCAAGTTCCGGCCTTGTTCCGGAATTGCGCCATTGTCCCGCAGTAACATCCAGTATGGTTTTCGCCGACTTTCGGAACTTGGGCGGAACTTGGGCGGAAGTTCCGGTGGGCGGAAGTTCCGGTCTCTAGGGGCGGAAGTTCCGGCTGGATCATTTCTTCTGGGCGCTGGAAGGCATCTTGAGAGCATCTGGCCGGAAGATCCGGTCCTGGGGGGCGGAAGTTCCGGCCTGGGCGCTGTAGCTCCATCTTCATCATTTCCAGCTCTCTCTCCATTGGCTTGGTCTTCATGGCTCGCTTCTTGGTCGATGTACCTGATTGAACATAGGGTATTGGCATGAAGTAGCAAGCCATCCAAAGGGGTGTCAAAAGCATACATGGAGAGGAGCGAATTCACCTCTTGGTGTATAGCTTGGGCTCGAGCTCGTGTCATTGGACCACGAGGAGGGCTTGTCGGTCTTGAGGCGGTGGTGTCCGAAGGCCACCCCGTATCAGGTCGTGTAGACAAAAGCATGATGAATCAATGAGAAAGTACATCCAGAGGTGGAACATCATTAAAAACTCGGCAGAGAACATATATGACGAGAGAGCAATAGATGCGTTCGTGGCAGGAATTCGACGAGGAGATTTTGTCAAAGACTTGGGGAGAACCAACCCAAGGACAGTATCAACATTGATGGAGATAGCAAACAGGTGGGCAGATGGAGAAGATGATGTTCACAATAAGCGACATAGGTCACCAGAGGAGGACCGCAGTCGAAATTTTCAAAATAGACGACGATTTCCTCGGCAGTTCTCGAGTTATGATGCTCCTGGCCAAATATCGGCTGGTTTTCGAGGAAGCACTGGAGGAAACAATAGTGATGAATATCAAAGGAGTAGCGAGCAGCGAGGCGACAATAGAGATGACTCCCGAAATAACAAGCAAAATAGTGGGCCAAGGTTCCAGAGACCATACGTATCTCCCGAGGATATGATGAACGGGCCATGTCAGATGCATTTCTATCTCGATAATAATGGGAATAGGCAGTCGGGACATCTGCAGAAAGACTGTCGAAACTTTCAAGCAATGTTGAGGTTTGCGGGGCAAGCCAATGCTCAAGGAACAAATAGAAATCCCCAGGGGCCTAGGAGTGAGATCCACCTGCCACCTCCTCCCGCAATTACGGACGAAAATCGGCACCAGCTCAGAATAGCGGCAGCACCACACCCACCTCCATATGTCGACCCCAACTCCAACGGCGCGGTCTCGATGATTCGGAAAGCTAGGCCGTCTAACAGGGCTCCGAAAGTAATCTCGCGTCAAGTATTCATGGCAGAGAAGATGCCTCCACTAACGATTGAGTACCTAAATTGGCCGGGACAGGACATTGGCTTCACAATAGCAGATCACCCGCAGCAAGTTCCTCGACCAGGGCAGTCAACACTTATCTTACCAGCAGTGATCGCAGGATTCGACGTATCTCGAGTATTCATAGATGGAGGCAGCAGTCTAAACCTTATGTATGCAGATACACTAAGGAAGATGAACATATCCCTAGCAAACCTAAAACCAACTAACACACGTTTCCATGGTATCACACCAGAAAAGCCAAGTTATCTGCTGGGGAAGATCAATCTCGACGTTCAGTTTGGAACCCGAGAAAATTACAGGATAGAAAGGCTAGAGTTCGAAGTTGTGGATTTCCCGTCGCAATATCACCCCTTGTTGGAACGACCAGCATATACCAGGTTTATGGCGGTACCACACTACACATACCTGTTGTGGAGGTTACCTGGACCTAAGGGACCAATTACAGTCAAAGGAAGTTTTGCGTTAGCTGATAAATGCGACAAGGATTTTCATCGACTGTCAGAAACCTTCGGGATGCAAGCAGAATATATGGTGTCAAGGCTAACAACTGATTATGATGTGTTGCCAGATGTAGGAAGGCCACTCAGGGAGCCAACCTTTAACACTACCAAGGATTCGAAGGAGGTGCAGGTTCACCCGACATACCCAAAGAAAACGACATCCATTGCAGCAGACATGGACCTCGCATAGGAAAGCGCGCTCGTCGAGTTCCTTCGTGAGCACTGGAAAATCTTCGCATGGTGTCCAGCTGACATGCCAGGAGTACCCAGGGAACTTGCCGAGCACCACCTAAACGTAGATCCAATAGTGAGACCAATTAAACAACCTTTGCGGTGTTTTTCGGAACCAAACCGCAAAGCCATGCTACCAGAGATTGATCGACTCAGAGAAGCTGGTTTTATCAAAGAGCTACATACAGAGGCCACATGGGTAGCTAACCCAGTTTTGGTCCCGAAGAAAAACACGAAAGTCCTTCGCATGTGTGTCGACTTTACGTGTCTCAATAAACACTGTCCAAAGGATCACTTTCCCCTCCCAAGGATCGATCAAATTATCGACTCCACGGCAGGATGTGAACGTCTTTCCTTCCTGGACGCATATTCTGGTTATAACCAGATCAGATTAAAAGAAGATGATGAGGTCAAGACAGCGTTCATAACACCTTATGGTGTGTTTTGCTACAAAACAATGCCTTTTGGTCTGAAAAACGCGGGAGCAACATATCAGCGGATGATGCAGAAGTGTCTTGCAACACAGATTGGCGAAAACATACAAGTATATATTGATGATGTCGTCATAACAACAAAGAAGGGGTCAACGTTGATCGAGGATTTAAAGGAAACTTTCAACAACCTTGACAAGTTCTGTCTCAAGCTGAACCCGACAAAGTGTTCTTTCTGCGTCCCTGTGGGAGAACTTCTCGGGTTCCTAGTTTCAGCAAGAGGAATCGAAGCCAATCCAGAGAAAATCCAAGCTATCGTAACAATGAGGAAGCCAACAAAGTTGAAATAAATACAACAATTAATTGGGCGAGTCGCAGCTTTAAGCAGATTCGTCGCCAGACTAGGAGAAAAGGCGTTGCCGTTCTACGCCCTGATTAAGCAAGGAGAGAAGTTTCAGTGGAACGAAGAGGCAGACAGAGCTTTCGAGGATCTCAAGCGTACAATTTCGACACCACCAATCTTGGTGGCGCCTAAGGAGAAGGAACCCCTCTTGCTATACATTGCAGCCACACCTCAGGTGGTCAGCACAACACTCGTAGTCGAAAGAGAGGGAGAAGGAAAACTCCATGGAGTGCATAGGTCGGTATATTTCATCAGTGAAGTTTTATCGCCTTCAAAACAGCGCTATTCGCAGTACCAGAAGCTAGCATATGGAGTGTTTACAACCGCAAGAAAATTACGGCACTATTTTTCGGCGCATCCGATAATAGTGGTCAATGAGATGCCTTTATCCAATATACTAAACAATCCAGAGGCTACGGGTCGTGTCTCCCTGTGGGGAATAGAGCTTTCCCCTCGGGACATCACGTACGAAAAAAGAAAAGCAATAAAGTCGCAAATTTTACCAGACTTCATCGCAGAGTGGATGGAGCTACAAAATACGGGACCCCCGGATTTATCGAGAACCTGGACTATGAACTTCGACGGGTCCAAGAGATTAGAGGGAGCTGGAGCAGGCGTGATTCTAATATCACCTGAAGGCGACAAATTAAAGTATGTCTTATGGATGATGTTTCCAAACGCATCTAACAATGAGGCAGAATACGAAGCTCTCATACACGGGATGAAGATGGCGAAGGCTTGTGGCGCAACTCGATTAAAAATCTTCGGCGACTCACAGTTGGTGGCTCAGCAAGTCATGAATCAATGTGATGCAGTCAATGGTAGTATGATAGCATACAAGGAAGTGTATAATGAGCTAGAGAAGCTGTTTGACGGGTGCGAGGTAAATCACATCAGCAGGCTAAGCAATGATGAAGCCGATGTTCTTGCAAACATTGGGTCACAGTGTCTCGCGATTCCACCAAGCGTATTCTGAGAGGAGATAGCCGAGAGATCTACAAAGCCGAAGAAACCAAAGAATGAGAAGGATGAGAAACCCTCGGGGGCTGCAAAAGCAGCACTGGAAGAAGAAGAGGAACAGGACCTAGTAATGATGGTACAAATTCCATGGATGCAAGCATACATATCATACATCCTAAGAAAAGAAATACCCGACGATCCAGTTGAAGCAAGGCGAGTTATCAGACGCTCTAAAGCCTTTACTATGGTCAAAGGGGAGTTGTACAAATGAAGTATTTCGGGAGTGTTACAAAGGTGCGTCACACCCGAAGAAGGAAGGCTAATTCCGAGGGATGTACACGAAGGAATATGTGGTCATCACGCAAGCAGCCGAGCTATAGTAGCCAAGGTTTTCAGAGCAGGATTTTATTGGTTGACAGCAATCGAGGATGCGAAAGATATAGCTCGTACTTGCGACGCGTCCCAGAGATTTGCCGCAAAACCTCATTCTTCGACAGCAGAATTGATGCCAATTCCGCTGTCTTGGCCCTTTGCTCAGTGGGGTCTCGATATGGTGGGAAAATTAC
The DNA here is from genome assembly GCF_019359855.2 of Lolium perenne. NCBI lineage: Eukaryota > Viridiplantae > Streptophyta > Magnoliopsida > Poales > Poaceae > Lolium > Lolium perenne. Next base: position 72,426,759 of record NC_067244.2, read on the forward strand.
ACAAAGCTTCTCCAGGAGGATACGAGTACATGCTCGTCGCTATCGACAAATTCACCAAGTGGATAGAGGCAAAACCGATAAATTCACCAGACGGAGCGTCCGCAATCAAGTTCGTCAAAAGTATCGTTTTTTGGTTTGGAGTACCTCATAGCATCGTCACGGACAATGGCTGTAATTTCACATTCAAGGAATTCAAGGCATATTGTGCAGAGGTAGGCATCAAACTACACTTTGCATCAGTCGCGCACCCGTAGACCAATGGTCAAGTCGAGAAAGCTAATGGTATCATCTGCAATGGTATCAAGAAGCGCCTGCTAGCACCATTGGAAAAAAACTCGACATACTTGGCCAGAGGAGTTGCCCAGTGTGTTATGGAGTATTCGAACAACACCAAATATAGCGACACAGGAAACTCCATTTTTCCTGGTCCATGGAGCTGAGGCAGTACTGCCGATAGAAATAGAGCATGATTCTCCGAGAGTAACTGAATATGACGAAGAAGCTTCAAGAAAAGCATTGGAGGATGATGTCGACGCACTTGATGAAGCTCGAGACGAAGTGTTATCACGGGTCACTAACTACCAGCAAGACCTGAAAAACTACCACAGTCGACGTTTGCCACCAAGATCCTTTCAGGTAGGCGACCTGGTTCTTCGGCTTAGACAGAAAAGCCATGAAAAACTCGAGCCGCCGTGGCTTGGCCCTTACATCATCACAGAAGTAATCGAAGGAGGAGCATACAGGATAAAGGACAAGAAGACAGGGGTGGCCGAGCCTAATCCTTGGAACGTGGCGCAGCTCAGGCGTTTTTACGCTTGAAGTCGAAATATAGTCCTCTTTGTAAACACACAATGTACTGAAACGCCCGCGAGTTTTCAGACGCACTCTTTTCCTTTCAGGACACCGAGTGGGGCTGAAAGGTTTTTAATGAGGCGGGCTCGCGGTGCTGCAATATAGTAAAAGATATTGGTGATATACATCTTTTTTCGTCGACAGGCTCGGGGGCTCACAACCCGCGGTAACAAAATATATATGAAGTCTCGCAAAATAGTAAATTCATCATGGCGTAAAAATAGTTCGAACACCTAGTATATCATCTATGGCGTAAAAGGCTCGGGGGCTTTGCAATATAGATTATATTTACAATACAAATAACCTCATCATCAAGAAAAATTCGACAAGGAGAAATAATTTTTCAGTTGCTACCTAGTATATCATCGATGTTTACACCTTCGTTGTTTGCAGTACCAGTTCTATGTTCAGCATAGCTACCTTTCACAAAGAATTCTGTGTCCATCCGAAGAAGTTCGTCCATCATCTCTTCTGCTACAGGGGTTACAGTGTCGTTGATTTTATCAATGTTCCTCTTCCGCTTCGCCTGCTTGGCTAGACACTTGGTGACAATTCGAGTCAGGTCTAACTTCGGGTAGCAAATCTGTATCATAATCATGGCGAATCTTGCCCCAGCAGATAGTTGAGCCCGCACAAATTCATGAATTCGAAGGGCATCTCGGAATTTCTCCATCAGAGCAGGAAGAGTTTCTGGTATCTTGTTGCGTGGAAACATGGTACTATAAACTAAAGACAATGTTATCGTGCAGAAGTCGAGAAAATCGCGGACCGGACTCGCGTGATCTTGAAATCTGACGATTTGGCGAGTACGCTGATGCGTGTGGTTGACACGTCCGTTGGGAACCCCAAGAGGAAGGTGTGATGCGCACAGCGGCAAGTTTCCCTCAGTAAGAAACCAAGGTTTAATCGAACCAGTAGGAGTCAAGAAGCACGTTGAAGGTTGATGGCGGCGGGATGTAGTGCGGCCCAACACCAGAGATTCCGGCGCCAACGTGGAATCTGCACAACACAACCAAAGTACTTTGCCCCAACGAAACAGTGAGGTTGTCAATCTCACCGGCTTGCTGTAACAAAGGATTAGATGTATAGTGTGGATGATGATTGTTTGCAGAAAACAGTAGAATAAGATTGTTAGGTAGATTGTATTTCAGTATAGAGAATTGGACCGGGGTCCACAGTTCACTAGAGGTGTCTCTCCCATAAGATAAACAGCATGTTGGGTGAACAAATTACAGTTGGGCAATTGACAAATAAAGAGGGCATGACCATGCACATACATATTATGATGAGTATTGTGAGATTTAATTGGGCATTACGACAAAGTACATAGACCGCTATCCAGCATGCATCTATGCCTAAAAAGTCCACCTTCAGGTTATCATCCGAAGCCCCTCCAGTATTAAGTTGCTAACAACAGACAATTGCATTAAGTATTGCGCGTAATGTAATCAGTAACTACATCCTTGAACATAGCACCAATGTTTTATCCCTAGTGGCAACAGCACATCCATAATCTTAGAGATTTCTGTCACTTCCCCAGATTCACGGAGACATGAACCCACTATCGAGCATAAATACTCCCTCTTGGAGTTACAAGCATCTACTTGGCCAGAGCATCTACTAGTAACGGAGAGCATGCAAGATCATAAACAACACATAGACATAACTTTGATAATCAACATAACAAGTATTCTCTATTCATCGGATCCCAACAAACGCAACATATAGAATTACAGATAGATGATCTTGATCATGTTTGGCAGCTCACAAGACCCGACAATTAAGCACAATGGGGAGAAGACAACCATCTAGCTACTGCTATGGACCCATAGTCCAGGGGTAGACTACTCACTCATCACTCCGGAGGCGACCATGGCGGCGTAGAGTCCTCGGGAGATGATTCCCTCTCCCGGCAGGGTGCGGAGGCGATCTCCTGAATCCCCGAGATGGGATTGGCGGCGGCGTCTCTGGAAGGTTTTCCGTATCGTGGCTCTCGATCTGGGGGTTTCGCGACGGAGGCTTTAAGTAGGCGGAAGGGCAGGTCAAGAGGCGGCACGAGGGCCCACACCATAGGTCGGCGCGGCCAGGGCACCTGGGCCGCGCCGCCTAGGGTGTGGCCACCTCGTGGCCCCCCACTCGTCTCCTCTTCGGTCTTCGAAGCTTCGTGGCAAAATAGGACCTGGGCGTTGATTTCGTCCAATTCCGAGAATATTTCCTTACTAGGATTTCTGAAACCAAAAACAGCGAGAAAACAAGAATCGGCACTTCGGCATCTTGTTAATAGGTTAGTTCCAGAAAATGCACGAATATGACAAAAAGTGTGCATAAAACATGTAGATATCATCAATAATGTGGCATGGAACACAAGAAATTATCGATACGTCGGAGACGTATCAGCATCCCCAAGCTTAGTTCTGCTCGTCCCGAGCAGGTAAAACGATAACAAAGATAATTTCTGGAGTGACATGCCATTATAACCTTGATCATACTATTTGTAAAGCATATGTAGTGAATGCAGCGATCAAAAACAATGTACATGACATGAGTAAACAAGTGAATCATAAAGCAAAGACTTTTCATGAATAGTACTTCAAGACAAGCATCAATAAGTCTTGCATAAGAGTTAACTCATAAAGCAATAATTCATAGTAAAAGCATTGAAGCAACACAAAGGAAGATTAAGTTTCAGCGGTTGCTTTCAACTTATAACATGTATATCTCATGGATAATCGTCAACATAGAGTAATATAATAAGTGCAATATGCAAGTATGTAGGAATCAATGCACAGTTCACACAAGTGTTTGCTTCTTGAGGTGGAGAGAAATAGGTGAACTGACTCAACAATGAAAGTAAAAGAATGGTCCTCCATAGAGGAAAAGCATCGATTGCTATATTTGTGCTAGAGCTTTGATTTTGAAAACATGAAACAATTTTGTCAACGGTAGTAATAAAGCATATGTATCATGTAAATTATATCTTATAAGTTGCAAGCCTCATGCATAGTATACTAATAGTGCCCGCACCTTGTCCTAATTAGCTTGGACTACCGGATCATCGCAATGCACATGTTTTAACCAAGTGTCACAAAGGGGCACCTCTATGCTGCCTGTACAAAGGTCTAAGGAGAAAGCTCGCATTGGATTTCTCGCTATTGATTATTCTCAACTTAGACATCCATACCGGGACAACATAGACAATAGATAATGGACTCCTCTTTAATGCATAAGCATGTGGCAACAATTATTATTCTCATATGAGATTGAGGATATATGTCCAAAACTGAAACTTCCACCATGGATCATGGCTTTAGTTAGCGGCCCAATGTTCTTCTCTAACAATATGCATGCTTAACCATAAGGTGGTAGATCGCTCTTACTTCAGACAAGACGAACATGCATAGCAACTCACATGATATTCAACAAAGAATAGTTGATGGCGTCCCCACTGAACATGGTTATCGCACAACAAGCAACTTAATAAGAGATAAAGTGCATAAGTACATATTCAATACCACAATAGTTTTTAAGCTATTTGTCCCATGAGCTATATATTGCAAAGGTGAATGATGGAATTTTAAAGGTAGCACTCAAGCAATTTACTTTGGAATGGCGGAGAAATACCATGTAGTAGGTAGGTATGGTGGACACAAATGGCATAGTGGTTGGCTCAAGGATTTTGGATGCATGAGAAGTATTCCCTCTCGATACAAGGTTTAGGCTAGCAAGGCTATTTGAAACAAACACAAGGATGAATGGCGCAGCAAAACTCACATAAAAGACATATTGTAAACATTATAAGAATCTACACCGTCTTCCTTGTTGTTCAAACTCAATACTAGAAATTATCTAGACTTTAGAGAGACCAATTATGCAAACCAAATTTTAGCATGCTCTATGTATTTCTTCATTAATGGGTGCAAAGTATATGATGCAAGAGCTTAAACATGAGCACAACAATTGCCAAGTATCACATTATCCAAAACATTATTGCAATTTACTACATGTATCATTTTCCAATTCCAACCATATAACAATTTAACGAAGAAGAAACTTCGCCATGAATACTATGAGTAAAGCCTAAGGACATACTTGTCCATATGCTACAGCGGAGCGTGTCTCTCTCCCATAGCTGAATGCTAGGATCCATTTTATTCAAACAAAACAAAAACAAAAACAAACCGACGCTCCAAGCAAAGCACATAAGATGTGATGGAATAAAAATATAGTTTCAGGGGAGGAACCTGATAATGTTGTCGATGAAGAAGGGGATGCCTTGGGCATCCCCAAGCTTAGACGCTTGAGTCTTCTTAGAATATGCAGGGGTGAACCACCGGGGCATCCCCAAGCTTAGAGCTTTCACTCTCCTTGATCATGTTGTATCATCTCCCTCTCTTGATCCTTGAAAACTTCCTCGACACCAAACTCGAAACAACTCATTAGAGGGTTAGTGGACAATAAAAATTAACATGTTCAGAGGTGACACAATCATTCTTAACACTTCTGGACATTGCATAAAGCTACTGAAAGTCAATGGAATCGAAATATCCATCGAACATAACAAAACTGGCAATGCGAAATAAAAGGCAGAATCTGTCAAAAACATTGCCTTTTATTTCGATTCTGCCTTTTATTTCGCATTGCCAGTTTTGTTATGTTCGATGGATATTTCGATTCCATTGACTTTCAGTAGCTTTGTGCAATGTCCAGAAGTGTTAAGAATGATTATGTCACCTCTGAACATGTATATTTTGATTGTGCACTAACCCTCTAATGAGTTGTTCTAAGTTTGGTGTGGAGGAAGTTTTCAAGGATCAAGAGAGGGAGATGATACAACATGATCAAGGAGAGTGAAAGCTCTAAGCTTGGGGATGCCCCGGTGGTTCACCCCTGCATATATCAAGAAGACTCAAGCGTCTAAGTTTGGGGATGCCCAAGGCATCCCCTTCTTCATCGACAACATTATCAGGTTCCTCCCCTGAAACTATATTTTTATTCCATCACAGCTTATGTGCTTTGCTTGGAGCGTCGGTTTGTTTTAGTTTTTGTTTTGTTTGAATAAAATGGATCCTAGCATTCTTTGTGTGGGAGAGAGACACGCTCCGTTGTTGCATATGGACAAGTATGTCCTTAGTTTCTACTCATAGTATTCATGGCGAAGTTTCTTCTTCGTTAAATTGTTATATGGTTGGAATTGGAAAATGATACATGTAGTAATTGCTATACTTTCTTGGATAATGTGATACTTGGCAATTGTTGTGCTCATGTTTAAGCTCTTGCATCATATGCTTTGCACCCATTAATGAAGAAATACATAGAGCATGCTAAAATTTGGTTTGCATATTTGGTCTCTCTAAAGTCTAGATAATTTCTAGTATTGAGTTTGAACAACAAGGAAGACGGTGTAGAGTCTTATAATGTTTTCAATATGTCTTTTATGTGAGTTTTGCTGCACCGGTTCATCCTTGTGTTTGTTTCAAATAGCCTTGCTAGCCTAAACCTTCTATCGAGAGGGAATACTTCTCATGCATCCAAATACTTGAGCCAACCACTATGCCATTTGTGTCCACCATACCTACCTACTACATGGTATTTCCCCGCCATTCCAAAGTAAATTGCTTGAGTGCTACCTTTAAATTTCCATTCTTCACCTTTACAATATATAGCTCATGGGACAAATAGCTTAAAAACTATTGTGGTATTGAATATGTTCTTATGCATTTTATCTCTTATTAAGTTGCTCGTTGTGCGATAACCATGTTCCTGGGGACGCCATCAACTACTCTTTGTTGAATATCATGTGAGTTGCTATGCATGTTCGTCTTGTCTGAAGTAAGAGCGATCTACCACCTTATGGTTGGAGCATGCATATTGTTAGAGAAGAACATTGGGCCGCTAACTAAAGCCATGATCCATGGTGGAAGTTTCAGTTTTGGACATATATCCTCAATCTCAAATGAGAAAATTAATTGTTGCTACATGCTTATGCATAAAAGAGGAGTCCATTATCTGTTGTCTATGTTGTCCCGGTATGGATGTCTAAGTTGAGAATAATCAATAGCGAGAAATCCAATGCGAGCTTTCTCCTTAGACCTTTGTACAGGCGGCATAGAGGTACCCCTTTGTGACACTTGGTTAAAACATGTGCATTGTGATAATCCGGTAGTCCAAGCTAATTAGGACAAGGTGCGGGCACTATTAGTATACTATGCATGAGGCTTGCAACTTATAAGATATAATTTACATGATACATATGCTTTATTACTACCGTTGACAAAATTGTTTCTTGTTTTCAAAATCAAAGCTCTAGCACAAATATAGCAATCGATGCTTTCCTCTTTGAAGGACCATTCTTTTACTTTTATTGTTGAGTCAGTTCACCTATTTCTCTCCATCTCAAGAAGCAAACACTTGTGTGAACTGTGCATTGATTCCTACATACTTGCTTATTGCACTTGTTATATTACTCTATGTTGACAATATCCATGATATATACATGTTATAAGTTGAAAGCAACCGCTGAAACTTAATCTTCCTTTGTGTTGCTTCAATGCTTTACTTCGAATTATTGCTTTATGAGTTAACTCTTATGCAAGACTTATTGATGCTTGTCTTGAAGTACTATTCATGAAAAGTCTTTGCTATATGATTCACTTGTTTACTCATGTCATATACATTGTTTTGATCGCTGCATTCACTACATATGCCTTACAAATAGTATGATCAAGGTTATGATGGCATGTCACTCCAGAAATTATCTTTGTTTATCGTTTACCTGCTTGGGACGAGCAGGAACTAAGCTTGGGGATGCTGATACGTCTCTGACGTATCGATAATTTCTTATGTTCCATGCCACATTATTGATGATATCTACATGTTTTATGCACACTTTATGTCATATTCGTGCATTTTCTGGAACTAACCTATTAACAAGATGCCGAAGTGCCAGTTGCTGTTTTCTGCTGTTTTTGGTTTCAGAAATCCTAGTAAGGAAATATTCTCGGAATTGGGCGAAATCAACGCCCAGGGTCCTATTTTGCCACGAAGCTTCCAGAAGACCGAAGAGGAGACGAAGTGGGGCCACGAGGTGGCCAAACCACAGGGCGGCGCGGCCCAAGCCTTGGCCGCGCCGACCTATGGTGTGGGCCCCTCGTGACGCCCCTCGACCTGCCCTTCCGCCTACAAATAGCCTCCGTCGCGAAACCCCCAGTACCGAGAGCCACGATACGGAAAACCTTCCAGAGACGCCGCCGCCGCCAATCCCATCTCGGGGGATTCAGGAGATCGCCTCCGGCACCCTGCCGGAGAGGGGAATCATCTCCCGGAGGACTCTACGCCGCCATGGTCGCCTCCGGAGTGATGTGTGAGTAGTCTACCCCTGGACTATGGGTCCATAGCAGTAGCTAGATGGTTGTCTTCTCCTCATTGTGCTTAATTGTCGGGTCTTGTGGGCTGCCGAACATGATCAAGATCATCTATCTGTAATTCTATATGTTGTGTTTGTTGGGATCCGATGAATAGAGAATACTTGTTATGTTGATTATCAATTCATGTCTATGTGTTGTTTATGATCTTGCATGCTCTCCGTTATTAGTAGATGCTCTGGCCAAGCTGATGCTAGTAACTCCAAGAGGGAGTATTTATGTTCGATAGTGGGTTCATGTCTCCGTGAATCTGGAGAGGTGACAAGAACCTCTAAGGTTATGGATGTGCTGTTGCCACTAGGGATAAAACATTGGTGCTATGTTCGAGGATGTAGTTACTGATTACATTACGCGCAATACTTAATGCAATTGTCTGTTGTTAGCAACTTAATACTGGAAGGGGTTCGGACGATAACCTGAAGGTGGACTTTTTAGGCATAGATGCATGCTGGATAGCGGTCTATGTACTTTGTCGTAATGCCCAATTAAATCTCACTATACTCATCATGATATGTATGTGCATGGTCATGCCCTCTCTATTTGTCAATTGCCCAACTGTAATTTGTTCACCCAACATGCTGTTTATCTTATGGGAGAGACACCTCTAGTGAACTATGGACCCCGGTCCAATTCTCTATACTGAAATACAATCTACTGCAATACTCGTTCTACTGTTTTCTGCAAACAATCATCATCCACACTATACATCTAATCCTTTGTTACAGCAAGCCGGTGAGATTGACAACCTCGCTGTTTTGTTGGGGCAAAGTACTTGGTTTGTGTTGTGCAGGTTCCACGTTGGCGCCGGAATCCCTGGTGTTGCGCCGCACTACATCCCGCCGCCATCAACCTTCAACGTGCTTCTTGGCTCCTACTGGTTCGATAAACCTTGGTTTCATACCGAGGGAAAACTTGCCGCTGTACGCATCACACCTTCCTCTTGGGGTTCCCAACGGACGCGTGCTGTACGCGTATCAGGATGTCAACAAAATAGTAGTCGAAAAATATTAAAAAAGTCGAGAGGGCAAAATAATAGTCAAAAAAATTACCTCGGGGAGGGCGTTGGCGCCACTATATGGCTCCACGCGGCAAGAGGATGGAATAGCATCTTTCTTGCTGAGCGATGAAATTCTTTGGATGAGCTTCTCCAAGTCCTTTACAGGAAGGTCTTTGGTGAGCCTGTTGGCATCTTCTTCGCCAGCATAGATCCAAAGGGGATTTTTGCGATCCTGTAAAGGCTGCACTCTAATCCTAAGGAAGTACGCCGTAATCTGGATACCCGACAACTCCTTGCCACGGGTATTTTGAAGCTCATGGATACGGGACATCAGTGCTTCTGTCGCCATTTTTTCTTCTTCGGTGGCTTCAGCTGTCGAGGGTACTCCTCGCCAATGCCCTCCGATAGGGGCTTAGGGTTGATGGAATCCTGTAGGCTGACACGAGACATCGGTTCTCAGACAAGCGGGGAGAGCAATTTACCCAGGTTCGGGGCCCTCGATGAGGTAAAACCCTTACGTCATGCCTGTATGTTCTTTGATTATGATGACAATGGGTTACAATGGGGTGCCGAATAGTTCGGCTGAGATCTAGTCGAGATTGCTATCGCTAGGGTTACTTAGCTCTAAGCTTTTTCCTGGATAAGATTGCTAAGATTGACCGTGTCCCTCGGCAGCCCCTCTCTTGGCCTTTATATAGGAGGCCAGGTCTCAAGAGGCCTGATCGAGTACGACTAGGTTTACAGTAATTTTAGATCTAATCTTTCCTTGTTTGTTCGCTTCCTTGTCTTGCCCGTCAAGGAACCTTCTGGTGCGCCGACCTAACGGCCCATCTCGTCTTCAGGTGTCTTCATGGGCCTCCAATTAGTCAATACCAGATAGGGCAACGCTGGTTACTCGAAGGGTAATGCCCACGTCAGTAGCCCCCGAGTGTCTAGCCGAAGATAATTCGGGTAGAGACTAATGCATGTCTTCTCCTGATATTCTTCTCCTTTATTGTCCTTGTTCATCTTGAATCTGCTTCATCTTCTTTTATCGGGTGCGCGTCAGCGCTCCTGATGGGAGTAGCCCCCGAGTCTAGGTACGGATGCTTGCAATCCGTGCGTAGACTCAAGTTGTACTACTCGAATACTCTCCTCTGCCGAATTTTTTGCAGGTCTTCATAGGTCATCCGATATACTTTCTTTACGCAAAGGATAATGAGTAACGTGCCCAACTTTTGTTGGTTAACTGCCGAAGGCAAAACAACGTTACCCTACACAGAATCAAGTCCCCGGGCATGATCCTGGAGTGCAAAAAACTTTTATCGGGTGTGCACCGCGCCCTCCCGATGGGAGTAATTATCGAGTCTGGGTGCAGACTCAAACCTTCTCCCTTCGACTGCTTATTCTGTCGAGTCTTCATTTTATCGGGTGTGCGTCAGCACTCCCGATGGGAGTAGCCCCCGAGTCTAGGTTCGGATGCTTGTAATCCGTGCGTAGACTCAAGTCCTTCATCCGATGACTTTTCATGTTTCCTTCGAGTGCCTCTAGTTTTTTTTATGACGTCATTCTTGTGGGCCGATTGACGGGATTTGACTTGACGTGTAACTGCTGTGGGCCAATTGATAGGACTTGACCTGACGGGCCCACTCTAGTTATGCACAGGTAGTTTTTAGGTTTTGACCAATGCACGCGCGGCGATCGAGGCGTCTCCTCAATTTTCGCACGACGTGGGAATAATGGGCCGCCGGTTCCACTCCTTCATCAAGCGCCACGTGTACAGTCAGATCTGCTCCACCCCCCACGATGCTTTGTGGAGTTATGGCCACGACTGGGCTCAAATTCTTTCGGGATAAATAGGGAGCCTCCGTTCTTTTTTATCTTTTACCCCGTTCACTGCTCATCTTCTCCTTCAAGCCTCCTGTTCCTCTGCCTCTCCATCAGAAGCTTCGTTCACCATGGGAAAAAAGAAGGGTGGCAGCACATCGGAGACGGCCAAAGTTAGCCGTGATTGGAGCGCCTCCGCCATTTCCAACCGCGACATCAACAAACTTCGCGCTCTCGGCTTCATCTCTGCATCTGAGGATGACATTCGTCTCCTAGGTTCGGTTTCTCGCCCAAATCCCCCGAAGGGCTTCACCGTCATGTTTGCCGCTTTTCTGTTCCGTGGCCTCTCTCTCCCGGCACACGAGTTCCTTCGCTCTCTCCTTTTCTTCTATGGGATTCAGCTCTGGCAGCTGACCCCAAATTCCATCCTCCACCTTTCCATTTTTATTACCGTCTGCGAGGCCTTCCTCGGCATTGAGCCACACTGGGGCCTTTGGAGGAAGATCTTCTATGTGAAGCGTCAAAATGATAGCAACGCCCCCCCCCCCCCCGTTGTCGGTGGCGTTGGTTTCGTTGTTAGGAAGGAAGTCGACTACTTCGACTACCCAATGAAGGAATCTGTCCAGGGCTGGCGCAACAAGTGGTTCTATCTTCGGGACCCCGCTGTTCCTGGGCGGCGTTCAAATCTCCCTCTTTTTGACGATGTCTTGGTAGCTCATAAGAAGAAGTCTTGGAACAATGCCCTTTCTCCCGAAGAAAAGGCGACAGCCGATGAGCTATTCGAGCAGATAGTCACTTTGAAGAATACAGGAGGCCTGACGATGTGCGGCACTGAAGTAGTTTCAGTGTTCTTACAACGTCGAGTGCAGCCGCTAATGTCTCGCCCTCACCAGTTGTGGCTTTACACCGGCAAAAACGACAAGTCGAGGGTCAATTCTGCCGACTTATCGGCAGATGAGCTCCAGAACGAAGTTCATCGCCTAACATGCCTCAGCACCAAGGACACCATTGTCTTGACATCAGAGCGCCCTCCTTATGATCTCAAGCATCTTCCGTCTGAGGTAATCTTACCATTCTTTGTTTACTGTTATTACTTCTTTTTTCTGTTTGTGCCTTACATGTTTTCTATCCTTCCACAGGCTCCCGCTATCGTCCAATGTTATCCTCCCTCACCCGAGAGCGGCGTGGTACTAGAGGATGACGATGATGATTCTGAGGGAACCGAGGATGTTCAGCACGTCCTTGAGGACAGCGATGTCCAAGAGGAGGAAGCTGCCGAAGATGACGCCTTTCTCAAGAGCAGACGTCGTAAGCAGGTACATGATGATCTTATCACGTCGGCTGAATCAAGTCCTAGAGGAGGAGATAATGATGCCGACGAAGCTGCTTCGCCTCCTCCTGCTAAGAAGGGTTCAACAAGTTTCTTCGTGGACGAAGATGATCTGGACCTGTGAGCATTTATACTCTTTTTATTTTTATTTCTTGTCACCTTGTATGCTAACTACGCACTGTACTTAAATAGCTCTGACGATGACGATGTTCCTCTCGCAAAGAGGGCCAAACTAGCTTCTGAGAGAGCAGCATCGGCTAAGGAGTCGAACCCTTCTCCTGCCAAGTCAACACCTCCATCCCGAACGGGTGTAGAGAAGGTCCCAGTATCGAGAGTTATTCCTCCTGATGATGCTCCCACCCCGCCGGCTGGCCGCGATCACGTAAGTACTTAATCTGTCTGGCTTTGCCGAATTTCCATCACCTGACTCCTCTTGATTTTTCCTGGCTGCAGCCAATTTACGCTACAGTCGATGCTGCGGCGGACTTTGCTGAACAATTTACTCGCCTTGAGGCCGAAAACTCTCAACTTCGGAAGGCGGTCAAATCTTCGGCTGATCAGGTGGTCGAAGCCAACAGGCTCGCTGCCGATGCCAAGAGTGAGAACGCCTTGTTGAAGGAAGAAGTAAAGAGGCTAAAGCGTCAGATGAAGGATGATCAAGATGCTAGGCGTGCAGCGGTGGATGCAATTGATGAGAAGGAAGGTGTCCTCCGTGAATCCATCAAGAATTTATTGGGTAAAAATCCTCATGGCACTCCGCTCCTTTCTTGATGTTTTCTCCATTGATTGCTGATACGTCTCTCTTTCAGAGGCCGCCAATATAACTGTCAGCCGACGTCATCAGCTTCGGGAGGATTCCACAGCCGATGCTTTGTCACTTGCTGCTGAGTCTAATGTCCAAATCCTCAGATTACTACAGAAGTCCAAGGGGGCACTGTCGAAGTTATTCTCGATGATCTTCCCAAAGGCGAAGCTGGACAAGACTCTCGACGAGATGGCGGAAGCTTTCCTTGTCGATCCTTCCGAGCCTATAGAGGTACTGAAACGTCGCAGCCGCTTGATTGGTGCGGTTCTTACTTTTCAGTTGCTTATGGGCCACGGGATGGGGTCGGAATTGGAAGATTTCTCTAAGGCACTGCCTGTTGACGATGAAAACCATCTAGTCGACCTTGAGCCTTTCAAGAGATCGGCAATAACTTGCGCCAACCGGCTTCTGAAGTTGGTGGATGAAGCACAAGCCGAGCCTGTTCCTGAGTCAGCCCCTGGTTCAACATCGGCGAATCCTTAAACTGTTATTCAATTTGTTGTACATAAGATTATCCGTAACTCTTTTAAATTCGGCTTTGTTTCCAAAACATCCTTTTGCCTGTATGATGCGCACTCAATGCTCCCGATGGGAGTTTTTACATTAATGCTTGGTCTGAACTGAGGACTGTACTGCAGATTCCTTCATCTTCTTCCCGTGCCGAGCTCTTTCCGAATTCTTCGGGTAATGACGAGTCAGGCCTTGTTCGTCAGTTACGTGACCAGGTAATGACGAGTCGGGCCTTGCCCTTCTTACGATGGTTTGGCACACCTTGTTTCCTCTGGATCAGGCACCCGAAACTTTTTCTGGCTTGTTCACCCGATTCAAGTCTCCCGAGAGAATTCGGCAGTTAGTGCGAAAAGAGCTTCTAGCTGGTGCTGAGCTTGCCTTTGCTTCAATATTGGCATGCCATCCATCTTTAGATTTAAGAGCTGTGGCGAACACTGAAAGGGATTTGGGCCAGTACTATGATGTTGCTAGAGGTCCTGCTTACACCATTGTTTCTCGGATGGAATCATGCCTTGAAAAGGAATTGAAGGCTCACTGGGACCGGGGAACCCGATTATGAATGTAATAACCTTGTATTCGTATAAGATTGTTTACTACGTGCGCCGCACGCTATGTTAGTTTGATTGGTATTTTGTTGTCGAGTGCGGCTGAGTGATCAGTTCAGCCTGCTTACTCGACGACTTCGTTGTATTTTATGCAATGTTATTGCGAAGTCGATATTGTAATTTATGCGAAAGCTCGGCTTCGTCACGCGGTGCACCGGTTTGAGCCTTATCTTATGATAATGTAACCATCGACTGCAGCACTCGCGTATTTTTCGAGGCTTGGATTGGTTGTTTTTGTGTGTCATTAATCTTAGCTCTCGCTGAGAGTATTTAATTAATGACACCGTGTAAACACGTTTCTTTTGGGCCAACGCTCCCGATGGGAGTTGGAGCCAATGGAAAAGGCTCCGAACGTTACGTTCGGGTGCCAAAGCCTGAAGCAAGAAAAAAGGGGAAACAATCTGATTAGATCTTTATTCATAATGTAAAGCAACCTTGTAAGCCGTTGAATGATTAAGAACAATCGTATCCTATGTATAAAACCGCCGCAATTGCGCGATGTTCCATGGATTCTCGACATCTTTTCCCGAGGCTGGATTTTTGAGCCGATAGGCTCCTCCTGGTATCACTTCGGTGATGATGTATGGTCCTTCCCATGGAGATTCTAGCTTCAAGGGTCTTTTTTGCTTCAGCCGAAGTACCATATCTCCAACACTGAAACTTCGACTGTGTATTCGACGGCTATGGTAGTTTCTCAGCGCTTGCTGGTAGACCGTTGTTCTTGCCAAGGCGATATCTCGTGCTTCGTCAAGAAGGTCGACAGCATCTTGTAGCGCGATATTGGAGGAGGACTCTGTGTATGTTGTCACTCGAGGCGCTTCAAATCGGACGTCGGCTGGTAGGACTGCTTTGGCTCCGTACACCAAGAAGAATGGAGTGTATTGAGTCGACCTGTTGGGGGTGGTACGCAGACTCCAGAGTACAGATGGTAGCACTTCAACCCAGGCTCCGGCTGCGCCTTTAAGGCGTTTCTTTAAACCATCCCCTATTAGACCATTGATCCTTTCCACCTGGCCATTGGTCTGGGGGTGAGAGACTGATGCGAATTTCAATTTGATTCCTCCATCATCACAAAATTTCCTGAACTCCTCGGAATCAAAGTTGGAGCCGTTGTCTGTGACGATGCTGTGGGGCATACCGAATCGACAAGTTATTCCTTTGAAGAATTGAACCGTTGTTTCAGCTTTTTGGTTTCGTACTGGTACTGCCTCAATCCACTTAGTGAATTTGTCGACTGCAACCAGTAAGTACGTGTGTCCTCCGGGTGACGATCTTGGCAGCGGTCCAACTTGATCGAGTCCCCATTGAGCGAACGGCCATGCCAAGGGTATTGTCATTAAGTCCATTGCAGGAGCGTGTGGTTTCGACAAAAAACGTTGGCACGCATCGCACTTCATGACTAGATCCCTAGCATCCGACGCTGCCATTGGCCAATAAAATCCTGCCCTAAAGGCTTTCGCCACAAGGGCTCTGCTCCCTGCATGGTGCCCACAGGTTCCTTCATGTATCTCGCGCAACAGTGCTTTTCCATCGTCAATGGCGATGCACCTTTGGAAGATCCCTGAGATGCTACGCTTGTAAAGCTCACCATTTATCACGGTGAAGGCCTTTGATCGTCTGAAGATTCGCTTAGCTTCCACAGAGTCTTCTGGCAGCTCTTGTTTTGTCAGGTACGCTAGGAATGGTTCGGTCCATAGTGGCTCGAGGAGGAGAACTTGTTTGGCAGGAAGGACTGGAGATTCTTCAGTCGAAGGTTTTTGTGGTGAGCTTTTCTCCAATTCTCCAGCCGATGGTTTTGGAGATGACAACGTCTTTTCTTTAATTGATCGTTGAGTGATCACTTCGTAAAAAACCCCGTCTGGGATAGGGGAGCATGTGGACCCGATGTTTGCCAAAGTGTCGGCTTCCTCGTTACTGGCTCTGCCGATGTGCTTGAGCTCGCATCCTTCGAATTTAGCTTCCATATTCTGATACAGCTGTCGATAAGCAACCATGTTGTCACTGACTGCATCGCACAGGTTCATCGACTGCTGGACCACCAGGTTTGAGTCTCCGTAAATTTCTAGGCGTGTAGCACCACACGCCTTCGCCATTTTCATTCCGTGTAACAGCGCTTCGTATTCTGCTTCGTTGTTTGTCGGCAGGGAGAAATTCATGCGTAGTATATACTTCATCTTATCTCCCTGTGGTGATATCAGCACCACTCCTGCCCCTGCGCCTGTACTCCGTTTTGACCCATCAAAGTACATTACCCATGACCCTGACATGTCGGGTGTTGCTGGTGTCTGTGATTGGATCCAATCTGCCACAAAATCTGGGAGGATTTGGGATTTTACCGCCGTTCGGTTGACGTAAGTTATGTCGTGTGGCGCTAACTCGATGGCCCATTGAGACACTCGACCTGTGGCTTCCGGATTGGTCATTATGCTCTTCAGGGGTGCTTCGCTCACAACTTTGATCGGGTGCTCCGTGAAGTAGTGCCGCAGCTTGCGAGCCGACCTCCACACTGCATATGCCAACTTCTGGTGATGGGGATACCTCTGCCTTGCAGGAGTAAGTACTTCACTGAGGTAGTAAACGGGCCTCTACACACCATGAACTCTCCCTGCTTCTTCTCGTTCGATAACCAAAACGCTGCTGAAGACTTGAGCTGTAGCGGCTATGTACATCAGCAGTGTCTCCTTTTCGTGCGGAGTCACGAGCACCGGGGAGGTTGATAGGATTTTCTTCAAGTTGTCGAAGGAGTCTTGTGCCTCCTTTGTCCACTCGAACTTTTCTGACTTTTTCATCAAGTTGTAGAAGGGCAAGGCTTTCTCCCCTAGCTTTGCAATGAACCTGCTAAGCGCTGCTAACCGGCCTGCCAACTGCTGCACTTGGTGCAGATTCTTTGGCGGCTCCATGTCGAGAATAGCTTTGATTTTCAAGGGATTGGCCTCGATTCCTCTGGCTGATATGAAGTACCCAAGTACTTGTCCTCCTGGCACTCCGAAGAAGCATTTCTTGGGGTTTAGCTTGATTTTGTATCTGTCCAGATTGTCGAAGGTTTCCCGCAAGTCATCGATGAGTGTGGCTGCGTGCTTCGTTTTTACTACGATGTCGTCGATATAGACTTCGATGTTTCTTCCAATCTGCTCCGCGAGGCAGGCTTGCATGCAGTGTTGGTAGGTAGCTCCTGCATTTTTCAACCCGAAGGTCATGACGTTGTAACAGAAAACGCCATGTGGAGTGATGAACGCGGTTAGCTCCTGGTCCTCCTTCTTCAGTTTGATCTGGTTGTACCCGGAGTATGCATCGAGGAAAGAGAGACGATCGCACCCGGCCGTGGAATCGACTATTTGGTCTATTCGAGGCAGCGGGAAATGATCTTTCGGGCAGTGCTTGTTAAGGCTAGTGTAATCGATGCACATGCGGAGGGCGGTTGTGTCCTTCTTCGGCACCATGACTGGATTGGCCACCCATTCAGATTCCTTAAGCTCTCGGATAAATCCCGCCTTGCGAAGTCGATTAACTTCTTCACCGATTGCTCTTCTTTTAGGTTCGGAAAATCGACGCATCGACTGCTGTACTGGTTTGGCCGTCGGGTCAACATTTAGGGCGTGCTCAGCGAGTTCCCTGGGGATACCTGGCATGTCGGATGGCTCCCATGCAAATATCTCCCAGCGCTCACGGAGGAACTCGATGAGAGCGCTTTCCTATGCGATAGTGAGGTCAGCCGAGGTGTTGACCGTCTTCTTCGGATCAGTAGGGTGCACCTGCAGCTTCTTGGTTTCCTTTGCAGTATCGAACTCATCGGATCTTACGTTTCGATTGTCGGCTGGTGGCTGTGTGTGGTCTGTAATGGCATCGATCGCGTTGAGTTCTTCTTTGGCTCCAAACTTCGAAGCGATCTTCTGGAATTCCCTGTCGCAGTTGTCTGACCGAGCGAAGCTGCCGTGAACGGTTATTGGGGTCCCGTTGTTGCCTGGCATCTTTAGTTTCAGGTACGCATAATGAGGCACGGCCATGAATTTGGCAAACGCGGGCCTGCCAAGGATGGCGTGGTACTGAGATTCCCAGTCGACTACCTCGAACTCGACCTTTTCTTTCCTAAAATTACTGGGCGTGCCGAAGACTACGTCCAATGATGTTTTGCCCAGCGAGTAGGCGGGTCGAGTCGGTATAATGCCGTGGAACCCTGTGTCAGATTCTTTTAGCATGTCGACTGTTAAACCCATTGCCCTCATTGTGCTGGTGAATAACAGGTTCAAGCCGCTTCCTCCGTCCATGAATACTTTGCCCATATTGTACCCTCCAATCTGCGCTTCCAGGACAAGGGCCGCGTGACCGGGCCTTGGGACGGCTTTCGGGTGGTCCGCCCTGCTGAAGGTGATGCTCTGATCTGACCAGTCGATGAAATCCGGCGTATCAACCATGGCAACTTCCGCATATTTTACTTCTCGGGAGAACTTTTTGATTTCTCTTTTCGAAAAGCTGGTTTTGTGGATCATGTTGATTTGTCCACGCAGCGCTGGGAATGCCTCGACTGGTACATATTCGTCTTTTTCCATTGGCTCGTACGGTTCTAGTACATATGGTTCTGGCTGATGGTCATAGGACCTTGCCTTCTCTTCCATCATGCGAACTCTTGATGTAGCTTCAGCTCTAAGGTCGTCGCAGAACTGTCGAATCTCTAGGAAGTGTCGGCAGTTCCTTAACAAATGGCTGGACTTTTCCCGACCATCCTTAGGATCAAAGTAGGAGTGGAGATAACATGGCGCCTCAAGTTGCTCTGTAGCTGAGAGGTGTGGAGAACGGATGCGGCCCCTGATTGACGACATGTCATAGCATCGAGAGTGGACTGCTGTTCTGCCTTCCTCTTCACGGTGTGAGCTCCTTCGTCTCTTTCTTTGTCCAACTGCGGCGTCGAGATTTCCTCGGTTGCTCTCTTGTATGCTTCTGGGCGAAATTTTTAGGGCTGTTGCCGAAGGGACACCCTCCGGAGGCACGGCCTTTGAGCCGGACACGCCGGCCCCGGGGAGGCGAAGAAAACCTCCGGAGTCGATGATGAAGTGGACGCCACTGAAAACAGCTTCCGTGTTGTGAGACGGTGCCATAGAATTCATGTGAAGTTCTTCGCGGCGCGGCACGAACTCGAAGGACCCGCAGCGGATCGGATCTCTCGACTTTGCTGGTGTCGGTGACTCGAGTAAGAATGCCGCGGACGTGACTGGTGCTGCCGATGATCTGCCTTGTGCCGACAGACTTCCCACAGACGGCGCCAATTCTCGAGGGTACTCCTCGCCAATGCCCTCCGATAGGGGCTTAGGGTTGATGGAATCCTGTAGGCTGACACGAGACATCGGTTCTCAGACAAGCGGGGAGAGCAATTTACCCAGGTTCGGGGCCCTTGATGAGGTAAAACCCTTACATCCTGCCTGTCTGTTCTTTGATTATGATGACAATGGGTTACAATGGGGTGCCGAATAGTTCGGCTGAGATCTAGTCGAGATTGCTATTGCTAGGGTTACTTAGCTCTAAGCTTTTTCCTGGCTAAGATTGCTACGATTGATCGTGTCCCTCGGCAGCCCCTCTCTTGGCCTTTATATAGGAGGCCAGGTCTCAAGAGGCCTGATCGAGTACGACTAGGTTTACAGTAATTTTAGATCTAATCTTTCCTTGTTTGTTCGCTTCCTTGTCTTGCCCGTCAAGGAACCTTCTGGTGCGCCGACCTAATGGCCCATCTCGTCTTCAGGTGTCTTCATGGGCCTCCAATTAGTCAATACCGGATAGGGCAACGCTGGTTACTCGAAGGTAATGCCCACGTCATCAGCGTCCCAGGATCGGCGGCAAAGAATCTTGGCACCTCCATCAAAAGGAGCTATGTTGTACTCCACCGAGTCGGAGCTTTCTTCGTGCACATAGAGCCATCTTTTGCGCCACCCTTGGACGGAGTCGGTGAATTTGACGTCAAATACTCGACGTCAGAGCGAACGCAAATAACAACACCGCCTATGTTGTAGGCGATGTTGTGGGAGCCATTGCGGCGGAGGCAGAAGACGCGCTTCCACAGAGCCCAATTAGGTTGGACTCCGAGGAAGCACTCGCAGAGCGTAATGAAAATAGAGACATGGAGGATGGAATTGGGAATCAGCTGATGCATCTGTAACCCGTAAACAAAGAGAAGACCGCGGAGGAAATCATGAATGGGGGTAGAGAGGCCGCGAATAAGGTGGTCAACAAAACTGAGCCGATACTCGATAGGAGGCGATGGATAGCTTTCCTCGCTGGGAAAGCGCAGCGCGTTCTTCTTCTTCATGAACCCGAGCTTCTTCATCAGGTTGAGTCTTGATTCGAAATCTTGGATCTTTCCCACTCCAGATCTTCCGCCGCCATCTTTGACTCCGGAGTGCTGTGCCTGGTGAGCCGTGCGCGTGGTGGCATCAACAGTGGCGTAGGCGTGAGTATGAATGTGGCTGAGCTCAGGAAGTGATTGGGCGCAATGGGTATTTTTGGAGAGGAGAGCAGAGGTGCGGCGCGAGCGAAAGGATGAACGGAGTAAGAAAGAAGACCTTGAATAGAGAATTGGTGAATCGACGCACTGTTGGATGGAACAATTGTGAGATGGATGCTGTACACGTGGATAAGGGGTAAAAGTGTATTTTCACTGTGAAGGAAGGGAACAGGCGCTACAGTGCGTGCGCCGGGAAAAGCGGAGGACGTGTATCCCCCACTTGCACGACGTGTCAAATTGATGAGGATTTTGGGACCGCAAGACAGAGAGAGCAGTACTCGCGTCTTCCCGATACAGTGATCGTGGCTATCGTCAGTAATGATGTCACCTTGCCAAGAGAAAATCTCGGCTGTGAAGTTTAATGAAATTGGCGGCAGTAAAAGACTATTGATTATTTCGAGAGCCTTTGATCAAATACAAGTTTTTGATCAAATGCTTGGGGGCTACTCTGGAAAAAAGAAAAACTCAAGTATGACAAAATAAAAATGGCGAGAGCCTATGATCAAAAGCAAGCATTTGTTCATAGCCTCGGGGGCTACTCCAATCGGGAGCGCTGGTCGCGCACCCGATAGATATAAAAAAGCTCGAGAAAAAAATGACAATATAGCGACATAAGGCGTTAAAGTGTTGAGCCTACAACCAAGCACAAGTCCTTGGCTGTAGCCTCGGGGGCTACTCCCATCGGGAACGCTGTTCGCGTGCCCGATGAAATTATAAAAAGAATAGTGAGCATATTTCGAGTTATACAAATAACTCTACATATACTCCCATCGGGAAGGCAAGACAAGTCATCCATTGACTCAATAAAATGTGATATTCCAACAGCCGCAAAAGCACTCGACAATATATTCTCAGAGCACCAAAGCTGCGAATAATCTCTGAATGCCGCAAAACTCTGCGAAAGTAAGACCCCAGATCCGTTCTGAGCGGCGTGGCACCGTCTTTGACGTTGCTTTGATACTTTTTTCCGTATCAACAGATACGAAGAAAAATCCTAACGGACGCGTTAGGTATCGGATAAAACATGACTGGGACTCGACAGATGGTAAGACCTTAAGCGGCACCTGTCGAAGTTAACACCAGTATCCCGAGATCATGTCCAGGGATGTGATCTTGAAGTAGGTTTTTGCGGATTGCCACTAGAGCAGTTAACTAGTACCTGATCCATCAGATGAACTATCCCCAACTACCATTATCCCTGTACAATATATAATTACGTACCCAAAGATATGTGATAAATTCGACAGAGTTATTGGATGATTATAAAGTTGGAGATTTTCCCTGATTCTTCGATGCAAGCAAAATCTTGGGGGCTACTGACATAGGCATCCCCAATGGGCCTACCAAAGATCGTACCCGGGATTTACCGAAGGCCCACGAGTCGAAGGATATGAAGTTTAGAAGCCCAAGTTATATTAAGGAAAGTTAGAGTTGTATTAGGAAATGTAGACTTGTAATTTTACAGGATGAGTTAGAAACCCTCCCGGACTCTGTAACTTGTGTATTACGAAATCCCTCGGCTCCGCCTCCTATATAAGGGGGAGTCGAGGGAGAAAGAAGGCATCGATTCATTGTTTCACGCAACCCTAGTTTTCATATCGTCGGACACTTTTCGGCTGAAACCTTCGAGATCTACTTGCCCTCTACTTCCGACTAAACCCTAGTCTACAATCTGTAGGCATTGATAAGTTAATCCCTTGTCACTAGGTGCCTTGCCTTCGCCGACATCCTCTTTGGATAGAGTTTGAGAGACATATTTTGCCTTTGCGAGCGCCCTCTGAGCATTAAAATCCAATGAACACGGTTAATTTAATTTTTTAACACAAAAATTAAACGTCTGAAAAAATAAAAGTATTTCAGTAAATTATATATCTTTCACTCTACACTGAAAGTTGGGTTAATTAGATACATATCACTATAATTTTCAGCTATTTGAGAAACGCCACCGCATCTTTCAACTTCTGAAAAATGCTACAACCATTTTCTGTTCATCCCACATATGCCATTACACCCACTTAAAAAAACATGTGGCAGGCTTTTTTTGCAAATGATATAGAAAAATTTATACTCCATATTTTTGGTGGTTGTATATACATACACAGAGTGGCCCCACCCGAAGAAGGTTGATGTGGGCTTGTGGACTAGCTTGCCTCTTTTTTCACACGGAAGGGTGACTAAAATTTATAATCGTGATTCCTTCTCGCTCCCCGTCTAGACCCAAACCTACTGCCGTGGTGGCCGACGTGGACGCTAGAGATCCTAGCAGGGGGTCAATAATTCCATCATCATGGCAACATCATGTTATATTCTAATGGCAACTTGTTGAGCCATACAATGAAGCTATGTGAGAGAGTCATTGAGCACCGTTTAAGATGAATGACAAGAGTGACCAAAAATCAGTTTGGTTTCATAACTAGAAGGTCGACCATGGAAGCCATCTTCTTGGTACGACAACTCATGCAGAGATACAAGGAGCAAAAGAAGGACCTGCATATGTTGTCCATTGACTTGGAGAAGGCTTACGATGAGATACTTCGATATGTCATGTGGTGGGCCTTGGAGAAACACAAAGTCCCAACAAAGTACATTACCCTCATCAAGGACATGTACGATATGTTGGCGATATGCCCAAGAGGCAATAATAAAATGGTTATTATAATATATCTTTATGTTTATGATAATGTTTGCATACCATGCTAAAATTGTATTAACCGAAACATTGATACATGTGTGTTATGTAAACAACAAGGAGTCCCTAGTAAGCCTCTTGTATAACTAGCTTGTTGATTAATAGATGATCATAGTTTCATGATCATGAACATTGGATGTTATTAATAACAAGGGTATGTCATTATATGAATAATGTAATGGACACACCCAATTAAGCGTAGCATATGATCACATCATTAAGTTCTATTTGCTATAAGATTTCGATACATAGTTACCTAGTCCTTTCGACTATGAGATCATGTAAATCACTTATGCCGGAAGGGTAATTTGATTACATCAAACGCCACTGCGTAAATGGGTGGTTATAAAGATGGGATTAGGTATTCGGAAAGTATGAGTTGAGGCATATGGATCAATAGTGGGATTTGTCCATCCCGATGACGGATAGATATACTCTGGGCCCTCTCGGTGGAATGTCGTCTAATTAGCTTGCAAGCATATGAATGGTTCATAAGAGATGACATACCACGGTACGAGTAAAGAGTACTTGTCAGGAGACGAGGTTGAACGAGGTATAGAGATACCGATGATCAAACCTCGGACAAGTAAAATATCGCGTGACAAAGGGAATCGGTATCGTATGTAAATGGTTCGATCGATCACTAAGTCATCGTTGAATATGTGAGAGCCATTATGGATCTCCAGATCCCGCTATTGGTTATTGGTCGGAGAGAGGTCTCAACCATGTCTGCATAGTTCGCGAACCGTAGGGTGACACACTTAAGGTTTAATGTCGTTTAAGTAGATATGGAATATGGAATGGAAATCAAAGTTTTGTTCGGAGTCTCGGATTGGATCCAGGACATCACGAGGAGTTCCGAAATGGTCCGGAGAATAAGATTCATATATAGGAAGTCACTTTCCAAGTTTGGAAATGACTCCACCTAGCATGGCCGACCAGCCAAAAGGGGAGGAGTCCCAGATGGACTCCACCAGGTGGGCCGGCCACCACACCAAAGGGAAAGGGAGAGTCCCACCCCAAGTAGGTTTCATCTATTTGGCAGTTTTTGAATTGGGGTCTTATTCTAAGACTTGGGCAACCCTAGATGTGTTCCACCTATATATACATGAGGAGAGGGAGGGGGGCCGGTCACTCCAAGCCATGAGTTGGCCGCACCACCCTTGCCCCCTTCAGGCCGGCGCCCATAGCCCCCTCTCCCCAAACCCTAGCCTCTCCTCCTCCACATACAACTCCCGCATCGCATAGGCGAAGCCCTGCCGGGGTTCTCCACCACCACCGTCACCACACCGTCGTGCTGTCGGGATTCCGAGGAGGATCTACTACTTCCGCTGCCCGCTGGAACGGGGAGGAGGACGTCGTCTTCATCAACACAGTATGTGTGATCGAGTACAGAGGTGTTGCCCGATTGTGGCACCGTCAAGATCTTCTACGCGCTTTTGAAAGCGGCAAGTGATCATCTTCTGCAACAACGAGATCTAATCTCGTAGGCTTTGGAAATCTTCAAGGGTTAGTCTCGTGATCCCCTCGTTGTTACCGTCTTCTAGATTAGATCTTGGCTTGTGTTTCGTTCTTGCGGTAGGAAATTTTTTGTTTTCTATGCTACGAATCCCATCACGATAATGTTGTGACAAGTGTTCGAACAAGAGATGGCCATACCGATGACTTCCCTATTAAAATAGGACTACACCAAGGGTCATCTTTGAGCCCTTATCTATTTGATTTGGTGATGGATGAGGTCACAAGGGCAAGGAGATATCCCATGGTGTATGCTCTTTGCGAATGATGTGGTCCTAATCGATGATAGTCGAATGGGGATCAATAGGAAGTTAGAACTATGGAGAGAAACCTTGGAATCGAAAGGTTTTAATTTAGACTTAGTAGAACTAAAACAGAGTACATGGTGTGCGGTTTTAGTGCTACTAGGCACGAGGAGGAGGAGGTTAGCCTGGATTGGCAGGTGTTGCCTTAGAAGGACACTTTTCGATACTTGGGGTCAATCCTGCACAAGGATGGGGATGACGAAGATGTGAACTACCGGATCAAAGCCGGATGGATAAAGTGATGCCAAGTTTCTGGCATTCTTTGTGATAAGAGTGCCACAAAAGCTAAAAGTCAAGTTCTATAGGACGGCGGTTTGACCCCCAATGTTGTATGGTGCTGAGTGTTAGCTAAATAAAAGTCAGCATGTTCAACAGTTAGGTGTGGCGGAGATACACATGTATGTTGAGATGGATGTGTGGCCACACGAGGAAGGACCAAGTCCGGAATGATGATATACACGATAGAGTTGGGTAGCACCGATTGAAGAGAAGCTTGTCCAATATCGTCTAAGATGGTTTGGGCATATTAAGTGCAGGCCTCCAGAAGCTCCAATGCATACTGGACGGCTAAAACATGCTGATAATGTCAAGAGAGAACGGGGTAGACCAATCTTGACATGTGAGGAGTCCGTAAAGAGAGATCTGAAGGACTGGAGTATCATCAAAGAACTAGTCATGGAAAGAACCGCGTGGAAGCTTGCTATCCATGTGCCAGAACCATGAGTTGGTTACGAGATCTTATGGGTTTCACCTCTAGCCTATCCAACTTGTTTGGGAATAAATGCTTTGTTGTTGTTATATGCTATTGATGTTGTGATATATAATGTTATCAGCAGCAACAACTTTTTTTAATTTCCGAAACCGGTATATCAAATACCAGTGGCATGGCTGGCACACGCCACCGGTATCAAATAGGAGGCTACCCAATCCATGCCACTAAGGATGGTTTTGCGACGGTGCTCGTAACATTTTTGTACTAGTGATATTATATTAAACAACTTTTTATAACATGTGTAAGAAAGATAAATTTTGATTCCACAAAAAATAACTTTTCGCAAGACATTTACAAGCATATACCCCCTGTTCTGAAAAGATGTCGCAGATTTGTCTAGATCTAGGGTTTAGGCTTTATAGACATTTACAAATTTTATTTAGTGTGTTTAGGGTTTAACATTTACGGTTTAATTAGGGGCAAACTTGTTTCTTTTTCAATACAAAATATTTTTTTATTTTACATCAAAAATAACTAAATCTTGATAAGGCGAAGCTCGTCAGAGAACGACTTACGGGGTAAAAGCGATATTTTCTAGCGGAGCCATGACCTACCGGTTAAATTTCCTTTATCCGTTTTTCCTTGTGATCCATGCTACATAATACGAAAATTCAATATTTGTAACACAGTCCGTAACTTAATGGTGCACAGGAATCACGACTTTATTTTAGTGGCGGATGCTTGATCGGTAGATCATGGTGCCCGTTAGACTACTCACGAGTCCCATCCCTCCCCGACTCGAATTCGTGTCTTACGTTGCTAGTTCTATTTATAGTCTACCACCAGGCGAAAAGTGTCTTTGGCACATGAGCACCAGTGCTCCTGTTTTCTAAAATCACATTTTTTTGGATTCTAAAACAGTTGAAATTAAATATTCACGTACATATAAATATTTCGAAGGTACGGTAGAAATTTTGGAGAAAAATATGTTGTAGTTTTAGCTATAAAAAAACAAATTTCTTACAAATATCTACTCCTCTACGTAACCACAGTTTTTCTTTGTAACTTAAAATACAGTGTAATTTCTACCAAAATTTTGCACAAATATTCAGGACATGTGTATAACTACTATACTAAACCTGAACGATTTTGATTTTTCTCAGATTTTTGGGATTTTTTCCGGGTGCTCTCGCTGGCTGACATGTGTTTTTCTGGGCATCCGTTTGTTTCTGTGTACGTTTTTGGGGCAGGTTCTATTTCTTTTGCGCACAGCTCCATTGGGTTTCTTATTAGTTCGTTTCTTATTGGTGTACGTAGTGTTTTTTCCCCATCGCCGGATCGTCCGCTTGTGGGACCCTCCTCGATCCGTTCGTGCGGATTGCCCGCTGCTCTTCTATTCTGCCGGCGTCTTCTTCCTTTTTTCCCTTGCTCGGTCCGCTCTGCTCCAACTGGTTTTCCATGCCCCGTCGATCGGGCCGGCGGCCTATGCTTTCGGCTGCCACTGATGCTGCTCTTCCTCATGTTCATGGAGGCCCGCCTGATGTGGACGTTGCCCCTGCTGGTCGCCGCCGCCGTCGTGGGAGGGTTCATCGTCCGTCGATGGGCCCTTCTCTGGATTCGTTGCCGGTCAGCGGGGATTTGGCCCGTGGATCTTCGGCGGGGTTCCCTTCTGCTCATTCTTCTTCCTTCACTGGGCCGGCCATGTCCTCTGCCTCTCTGTTAGGATCCTCTGTCTCTGGTAATTATTTTGCTAGATTTCTTTGTTTGTGATGCCCTTTTTTATTTCTTGGTTTTCTCCTTTGTTTATTGCTCGATTTCATGTGGTTCCTCTGTTCATTCTTTCGTAATTTTTTGGTGCAATGTGCAGGTCATCTTGCCGGCGGTTCCGGCGGTTCTTCTGTATCTACTTCTGCTGCTCTTGCGCGTCGGCGTTGCGAAATTAGGATGGGTAAACGTCCTGTTCTATCAGGTGGTACGTCCTTTCGATATTTATGTAGTTATAGTAGTTATTATCATTTCAAAGCTGAAGCATAGCATCAGATACTTTTGATGAGAGGAAAACAGAGAAAGTTAGCATCATATAGATGCAGCCTGTGGGTACTCCTCCCTGATTTTCGATGTCACCAGTCCAGCACCAACAGTGGCACACTTTGAAACCTGAAAACACAAGATATTGAAAATTATGCCTGCCATCCCAAGTCTTAAATCCTCTCTCCCAATTGAATTTTATGCAAACACATGAAAAATGATTTGATTTTACATGTTATAATTGTATTGTCTCGATTGATATAGATTTTCAGTCATTCAGTTATGTGGAATGCATGTGTGCCACAATATTTGTTGGTTTATAGGTGTTGCAGTGAGTGGAATAAGCCTCTTGTTTGCTTCAGGTGGCAACCATGGTCGACATCGTTATGCGGTAGATCCATGAATATATTGCTGTCCAGTAACAAATTATTGCGTTATTTTGTTGGTTGTTAGCTTTTTCTCCGTAGCCAAACAACATGTATATGTGCATTAAGCTGTTCGTCTGTTCGTCAGTTTTAGTATGGTTTTGTCTCGCATCTTTTATCAAAACCAGCCCGTTTTCAGTAGATATACATGAGGCTGGTAGCTTAGTAACAGAGCATGAGCACTGTTTGTTTGTTCGCGAGTTTTAGTATGGTTTAGTTTTATATTTTTTATGAAAACCAGCATGTTCTCAGTACAGCTCCATAAGGTTGTTAAGTATGTAACCGAAAGTTTTGGCGTAAGAGAGTTTGTGTCTTTAGCTGACACGTGAGCCTTTGACGATAAAGATGCTGTTGTACTTTTTTGGTTGTGCTAATTCAGTTATGTCACTTTGTGTGTGTTACAATATTCGTGCCTTTACAAATGTTAGAGTGATCATCTAGAGGGTTTTGCTTGCTTGGCCTGAGATTTATGGTCGGCAAGGTTTTTCCGTACATACTCGTGCCTTCACAAATGTTAGAGTGATCGTCTAGATGGTTTTGCTTGGTTGGCTTGAGATTTATGGTCGGCAAGGTTTTTCCGTAGATATTCGTGCCTTCACAAATGTTAGAGTGATCGTCTAGAGGGTTTTGCTTGCTTGGCTTGAGATTTATGGTCGGTAAGGTTTTCCCGTAGATGGACAAACGCATTGTTGGACAGTAAGAACTTATAGCTTTGGTTTTGTTGTCTGCGAGTTTTCTTTTAAAAGGTTTTGCTTGCTTGGCTTGAGATTTATGGTCGGTAAGGTTTTCCCGTAGATGGACAAACGCATTGTTGGACAGTAAGAACTTATAGCTTCGGTTTTGTTGTCTGCGAGTTTTCTTTTAAAAGATGTATGTGTGTCGGGGTACTTATACCTTCTGCAAATGTTACAGTGAGTGCACCAAGGGTTCTGCTTGCTTCGGTTTAAAATCATGCCCGACAATGTTATGCTGTAAATGGATGTGCTTATTGTTGGTCACTAAAAAGTTACAGATTCGGTCCTGTTGGTTCGTACGCTTTTCCCTGTGGTCAATCATCACATGTGTGTGCATTAAGATATTTCTTTATTCTCAGGTTTCATTATGGCTTAGTGGCACTTTGTCCACAAATTTTTTTTCCTTGCTGTAGTTAGATTTTCTTGGTGAACTAATGATAAGACCTTCATCCTAAGAGAGTTTCAGTACGAATCTTTTTGCTTGCTATAGTTATATTTTCTTGGTGAACTAATGATCAGACCTTCACCCTAAGAGAGTTTCAGTACGAATAGTACTTTGTGCACAGATACTGGGCCTTTTAATCTATGTTCTTTCTTGGGGAGCGAGAGCGTTTGTCTGCATTTCCAGTGTGTCGTCATCTGTGTGCCGGTCTTTTAATCTTGCTTCTTTGCATTCTTTTTTTAATTGTGCGTGTTTATTTTTCTTGGCAGGGGGTTCTTCAGTGAATGTGTCAGTGCCTCCTCTGGCTCCTTTCGTGCCTACTGCTTTATCGTCTCGCCTTGATCAGCTGCCGTCTCCTCCTCCTCGTGTTGCTTTCTCTTCGGTGCATTATGGAACCTCCTCTGCTGTGTTGCCTCATTTGAGCCCTTCTTCCGCTACTGGGCTACTTTCGGTTGATTCCGCTTTTCAGTCTGTTGTCATACCAGATGTGTCGTATGTTCTTGGGCTTTCATGTTCGTTGGTGACTGGTTACCCGACGCCATCTGGTAAGTTTGTTTTTTCTTTTGCTGTCTCTGCTATTTGTATGGCACATGCTGTTGTTAAATGTGTCTATGCTTCTTCAAATGTTGTTTTCCAGTATCTCCTCTACCGTTTATTGATGCTAAGCAGACATTGGTGAACCGTCGTAGAAGGTTGGTCCTTCACGCCTTCCAGCGTAAAAGAGCTAGAGGTTTGGCCTTCTTACTTCTTATGTTGTTTCTCTTTGCTACAAATTTTCTAACTTCTGCATACTCATATATTTTTCTGTTATTTGTTTCATTTTTTTAGTTCCTCTGTATGGACCACCATTTACTGAGAAGCGTATTGTCTTGCTCAAAGGTTGGAGATAGGTCCCTTCTGTTATATTTTTTTCCTCCTTTTCATACATCTATTTGTTTGTTTTATTGTTTTCTTTTGATTGCTTTTTTGTAGCTCTGGCGCCTGAGCGTTCGTACTACGACGGTCCTGTTAACCGTTGCGAGAGATGTGGTGCCCTCTTTTGGTTCTTTGAGCGATGTAAGAGATCATCTGTTGGAAAAGGCCGGCTACCAGTCTTCTCTCGCTGTTGTCTTCGTGGAAAAGTGTCGTTGCCACGTTTTAATGATTGGCCTTCTCCTCTTAAGGAGTTGCTTTCTTTTAGTTGTGGCTCTGCTTCTGCTCACTTTTATCGCCTTATTAGGCATTATAATTCTCTGTTTGCTTTTACATCCATGGGTGCTAACATTGATAGATCTATTAATTCGGGTGGTGCTCCCTATATTTTCAAGATGTGTGGTTCAGCTTACCATCGGATTGGTTCTCTTTTGCCAAGTGAAACAGATCCTCCAAAGTTTGCGCAGCTTTATATAGTTGATTCTGCTGATGAAGTCCAGAAACATCTTGATCTTTTTGGGCAGGAAGATATCACTGAAGGCGGCTGCACTGAATCGGCTGATCCGCTAATTGTTACAGAACTTACCGAGATGCTTGATCAGAACAACCATTTGGTTCAGCAGTTCAGATTTGCCCGCCGAAGGTTACAGTCCTCTGGGTCTGAAAACGTCGCCATCAGGTTTTTTGGTGATGAAGGTGGATCGCATGGAACCCGTTTTTCTGGCCCGACTGCTTGTGAGGTCGCTGCTTTGATAGTTGGTGATTTGACGCCTGAGGTGAATCGTTTTGATGTTATCGTTGAGACCAACTCTCATGAATTAAGGCGTGTGTCTCCTTTAAATCCTTCTCTTATGGCTCTGCAGTATCCACTGCTTTTTCCGTATGCTGACAAGGGCTTCCATCTGGGTATTAGATATGTTAACCGCTCTTCTTCGTATGATCATACGGCATCACGGCAGGCCTCTGCACCCTCCTCTTCTTCATCTTTCACAGTAGATGAAACTGGTTTTTCTTCTCGAGATGAGGTGTCTATGATGGAATACTATGCATACTACTTTTATTATCGACAACATGAGCCTAATCCTTATACATGTTGTGGCCGTCTTAGCCAGCAAATTATTGTCAATGCTTATTCTTGTGTAGAGGCTGGCAGGCTAGCTTATTATTTTTTAAATCAAAAGACCCTTCGTTCCGAGACGTACCAGGGTATCACAGATGCGATGGGAGAAGGTAGTTCTACTGGAAAAAACCTTGGTGTTGAGTACATACTTCATTCAAGCTTTACTGGTGGTCCTAGATATATGGTTCAGAATTACCATGATGGTATGGCTATTTCTCGGGTGCATGGCGCGCCGGATCTTTTCGTTACTTTCACGTGTAATCCTAAGTGGCAAGAGATTACTGATGCTTTGTCCTTGGAGCCTGGACAGTCTCCATCAGATCGACTAGATATTCAGATATTGTTACACGAGTTTTCCATATGAAGTATACTGAATTCCTTGCTGATGTGAAAAGTGGCCATCTGTTTGGGCCTATCAAAGCATGTGAGGCCTTTCTTATATTTTTTTCTCCTCTTTCTTTGGGTCCAATGTATTTGTCAACCATTTTATGGGCCTTTCTGATGTGTCTACGATTTACATTCTTTTTTGGTTTATTGTATATTGCTTATGTCTTATTTATTTGCAATGGCATTATTTCTTTTACAGATTTATATGTTGTCGAATTTCAGAAGAGGGGTTTACCACATACCCATACTCTCATATGGCTCAAAAGAAATACTCAGGAACCTTCTTCAGCGCTTATCGATAGTTTTATTTCTGCTGAACTTCCGGATCCTGAGAAGGACCCCTTAGGTTATGTTCTTGTAGACGAATTCATGGTGCATGGTCCCTGTGGTGATTTAAACAAGAAGTGCTCTTGCATGAAGGAAGGGATTTGTTCTAAGCGTTTTCCTAAAGCTTACAATGACTAGACCTTGGTGGATGATAAAGGTTTTCCTGTTTACCGTCGCCGAGATGATGGCCGTTTTGTTCTTAGGAACAAGGGCACTGTCAAGCTTACCAACAAATGGGTTGTTCCTTATAACCTAGGCTTGCTAAAAAGGTTCCAGGCCCATATTAATGTAGAATGGTGCAACAAAACCAACTTATTGAAATACCTTTTTAAGTATGTTACAAAGGGACCTGATGTTGCGCGTGTTCGGTTTGAGACTCTATATAATTCTGCATCATCTCATGGTTCTACTACACCTGCTGGTAGAAATGAAATAGAGGAGTTTGTTAAGTGTAGGTTAGTGTCTTTTTTCCTCTTTCTTAGGTCTACTTATCTTACGCATCTATTTATTGGTTTCTTCTTTGGTACATGACATCTGCTGTCTTTTGTTTCTTTTCCAGGTATCTCTCGGCGTGTGAGGCCTGTTGGCGTATGTTTGGATATGATATCCAAGGTCGGCAGCCTTCTGTTGAGCGCCTTGTTGTCCACTTACCTGGCTTGAACATGATCATTTTCCACGAGGATGATCCGTTGGTTTCTTTAGTGGAAAGCTCGCTTCGTTGCAAAACAATGTCGACTGAATGGTTTGTGGCTAATCAAAACCACTTGGATGCCAGATCTTTGACCTATTTGGACTTTCCTACTGCTTGGGTCTAGGATGCTCCTAATAGGGTCTGGAACAAAAGGGTTAAAAAGAAGAAGCTTGGTACAAAGATTGGAAGGATATACCATGTACATCCGAGTTGTGGAGAACTATTTTTTTGCGTATGTTACTCCTGGTGGTTTGTGGAGCCACTTGTTTTGAGGATCTCCGCAGGTACAATGGAACATTGTACAACACGTTCAAACAAGCATGCCAGGCTCGAGGACTGGTGGGCGATGACAATGAGTGGTTCACCCTATTTGAGGAAGCCATTGTGTGGGCAACTCCTTTTCAGCTGAGGCATCTGTTCACGACAGTTCTGCTGTATTGTGAGGTTATCAATGGTAATATTCTGTTTGATCGGTTCTGGTCTAGCATGGCTGAAGATATATCTTACAGGATTACTGCTTCTCTTGGAGGATATGTTGTGCCCGATGTTTACATCCAAGATGAGTTATTGAAGGAGTTATCAATTATATTTGCTAAAAATGGATCTTCGCTTGCTTCATTTAACATATCTCCACGCTGTGTGCCAACAAATGGAGTATCTTACAGCAGGCTAATAGCTGAGGAAACACAATATGATATACATGAATTGCAAGTCCTGGGAGAGGCTATGCGTGCTCAGTTAAACTCTGGTCAACGCACTATTTTCAGTCAAATTATGCATTCAGTTGATACCCAGACACCACAAGTCTATTTTGTTTCTGGTAATGGTGGTACCGGAAAGACATTTCTTTGGAACTGCATCGTTACGGTGCTGCGATCGGAGCGTCGGGTTGTTCTTGTTGTTGCATCTTCTGGGGTGGCTTCCTTATTACTTCCTAATGGCAGAACTGGACACTCCCGCTTCCGAATTCCGATAAATGCCTCAGATAAATCTCAGTGTAATATCTCAAGAGGTTCCAGTATGGCTTCATTACTTGAGGAAACTAGCTTGATTCTTTGGGATGAAGCTCCAATGACAAGCCGTTATTGTTTTGAAGCTCTTGATCGTACTTTAAGAGATGTTCTTTCTTGCAATGATGTTGCTAAGTCGTCTCTTCCTTTTGGTGGAAAAACTGTTATACTTGGAGGTGATTTCCGCCAGATTCTTCCAGTGGTTCAGGGTGGTTCAAGGAATGAAATTATTGATGCATCTCTTATTGCGTCACCGCTTTGGCGTCATGTCACTGTGCTAGCTTTAAAAGAGAATATGCGCCTCAATCGGGCTGGCTTATCATGTGCTGATCGTGAGGAACTTTCTACTTTCTCGTGGTGGATATTAGATGTTGGTAATGGTGACATCCCAGGAAATGCAAGAGATGGAGAAGATTCTGGTTCTTGGATAAGAATTCCTGATGATCTTATTCTACGTAGATGCAGCAATAGAGAGTGTTTATGACTCTTTCTTCTTCAACTATTCTTCTGGTCAATACCTTGCAGACCGTGCAATTATGTGCCCAACAAATACAGTTGTCGATGAAATCAATGATGCTGTTTTCGCCCGTGTGCCTGGATGTTGTAGGAGGTATTTAAGTTGTGACTCCATATCCAAGTCATGCTGACCATGTTTCTGATGCAGAACTGCTGTATCCTCCAGAATTCCTTCACTCTGTGAAGCCCAACAATTTTCCTAACCATCAGCTTGACCTGAAAGTTGGTGTTCCTGTTATGGTTGTGTGAAATATCAACCAATCATTAGGTCTCTGCAATGGCACTCGGCTGTTGATTGTGCGCCTAGGCGAAAGGGTGCTAGAGGGAGAAATAATTACAGGGTCACACAAAGGCAATCGTGTCTGCATTCCAAGAATTGTTCTCAATTCTGTTGACTCTAAATGGCCGTTTACATTGCGCCGCTGCCAATTCCCCGTCCGTTTGTGCTACATCATGACTATAAACAAGAGTCAGGGGCAAACACTTTCTAAGATTTGTGTTTACTTGCGGAATCCTGTGTTTTCTCATGGCCAGCTTTATGTCGCGGTGTCGCGTGCTACTTCGCGGAAAGGTCTTAAGCTTCTGATCGAGGATGAAAATGGTAAACCAACTGATAGGACAAAGAATATAGTCTACAAAGAAGTTCTGAGGAGTGTGCTGTAGATTTTAAGAAAATGGTAATGTTTTGTTGATGTCTTTTTCACCGTTTTTTCCTTTTTTGTGGTTCGTTGCTGTGTATGTTTCTTCTTCATGTACTAAACTGTGTTTCTATTTTCTTCCAGAGAGGCAGCGTTTTCTACAGTGCTGGTGGATCAACTTTATGTCGTATGCGTTGCTCCTGGTCATCAATTAGCTACAGTGCTTTCTGCTTGATGATCCTGCTTTCTTTTCTCTTCTTTTTACGTCCTCTGTCCTAATATCTAATCTGTTGGACGTTCTCTGAATATCTTTTCCTTAAGAACTCTTTGCCTCCATGCGATGTACCTACTTATTCCATGTTATCTATGGGGATGCCTGCTATATGGCCTGTTTTTTTTGATTCCTGCTTCTTACTTCTGCCTTTGTGGATGACAATCTGCTCTTCTACTAAACAATTTAATCAAATAAATTAGTTGTTTTGCTTCCATGCATGCTCACTCTCTCTCCACAGTGCAATGATTAGGGGACTACATTTCAACCCAACTCTCGCAAGCTTGCATGCATATTTTCTTCTTTCTCTCTCCATCATTGAATTCACCTGCCCAACAACAAACACCACATGCTGCTGCCGCCAACCCTCTACACACGTCTTAGCCCTAAAAGTAAACTTACCATTTCAGTTCACCACCATACAAAAATACCTGCCAATTATTATCACTTATTTTGAAAAATAGCTGTCGATTTTCAATCTGTAATATATAGACTAGCAAATAAAACAAACACAGATCGATTTTATTTCATACAACACATACCGATTACAAACCAACATCACACTCACCCGATACAACACCACATACCACCTGAAGCTAAAACCTCTCCATCAAACAGAACAACACACACCTTACACCAAGCTAACCAAGCGGAAGAACCATCCACGAAGAACTGCAGCAGCTAACAAACCAACCAAAGGATACAGTATCAACAAAGCAGCCATAGCACTAACGGACAAAACGAATAACTGGAACAAACGCCGCCGCACGAACATCATATAACATGTGCGGATCCACCTTCGCACAGCAGATAATAGTGTTACCCACCCAACCAGCGGTGCCATGCAAATCGAACGCATCGCCGCTATTCCACAAATGCCCAAAAACACAATTTCCAACACCCCTCTTGACTTTAAAAAACCGATGGTCATCAAAATACGCCTCTAAAAACATACGAGTAGCATCCTCCAGAGCAATATTTCCCCCTCTGCTCCAAAACTGGAGCATGCTACCTTCGGCAAAAGCAGGAGGAGCTAGGAATTCAACGAGTGGACCAGCCATCGTCCACTTAGTTGGCAGCTAAAACACACAGCAGCAAGGAGGTGTGATGAACAGAAGGGTATGCGATGCTTACGAATGAAAACGCAGGTGTAGGTCGACCCATTATATAGGACACCCAGACTACCAAGCACCCTGGCCCACTTCTTAACCCTACTGAAAACACACACAAAACTACATCACCAGGTCACCTACAGCGGTATCACTGCAGAAAACTGAATCAATATCACCCTAGCTGACACAAGATAATTGCACATCCTGCCAACGAACTGCATCAGCCACATCGTCCCACCTTGCTAGCTTCAGACATCATAGGAGACCATACCCTGCCAACACATTAACAATGCTACCCATCCACCACAATCAGCCAGCCTCAAATAACAGAACCTACACACCCTACTCTCTGTAACAAGGCAACTATACACTGCCTCAGCCTAGAGCCTACCAAACCAGCTGCAAACAAACAGCAAGCTACCCACGTGATCACTCCTAAATGAAACCAGTCGATATACCAAAAACAGCCAAAAGAGCACCACTCTCCATGCAATACAGCACTAACAACGACACAACCAGCTATACATGTCCAGTCACCACTAATTACACGAAACACATAATCAGCATCAAATACAGAGAGCAACACATCTCGCTCACCAACCGTTTGTCCAAATGCTGACTGAAAGATGCATACCAAAGATATGCCAGAATTAGTACTTCATCTGGGCCAATTAATTTGGCCTAAAAGGAGTAACAATTTTTCAATTATCGAGACCTAATCTCCTAACTCAATTTTGGACTTGGAGCTAGCTGATTCGATTATCGAGAAGTACAACTAAAATAATGGTTGTTGTACTTTATATATTTCTTTACATTCACAACCTATATTTATAATAATATATAGCTTGCGTGTACAATTCTTAGCTTCATCACTGCCAACTTTTTTTTCGATTTGTCCCTATTTAGTTGCTCCTTCCAATTTACTTTTGTTCATTTCCTTTATTTTTTAGATTATCTCTAACCGATCCGTGTTCTATAAATTAGCTACACTCTACGTCGTGTAACTCCACTATTTGCACATCCGATAAAATATAATCCTAAATAACTTAAACATTGTTTTAATCACTAGGGCGGCGTGCCGCCGCGCCCCTGTTTGCTAGTATGGATAAATGTGACGACGTTTTGAAGCCCGGATGTATAACTGCTTCCACCGCTAGGTGGCTTTTCTGGCAAGCGGCCGCTATGCAAGTCATAGCCGGATAGCTTGTGTACTCACCTGCCGCGAGCCTGTAGATCCAAGATTTACCGAATCGCCTTCACAGCTTCACTGTCCGTCCCCGTCTCGCGGTTCATCCAGGAGAAGAAACCACAAGACCACCGCGGGGGCGGCGACGGTAGGAGGCCAGCGCCATGGTAAGAGATCGATCCCTCCCCAACCTCGTCTCCAGATCACCTCCTTCCCCCTCGCTTCGCTTTAACTCGACGGATCTGGAAACCTAATTCCTCTTCGTTGGCGTGATTCCAGTCGGCGCTGTTCAACTTCAACTCCTTCCTCATCGTGGTGCTGCTCGTGATCTGCACCTGCACCTACGTCAAGATGCAGTTCCCTGCCATCCTCAACGACCGCACCGGGTATATTTTTCTAAAGATTCCCAATTTGAATAGTAATCTGAGGTTTTTCCTTGTGCGCGCTCTGATCTGCGCAGTTTGTGTTTCCTTTCTTCGCAAATGAAAATAAATTGAACTGCCAAGATTAGTTTTGTAGAACTGCAGCTTATCTTGTGGTTTACGTTTAACATGGATTCTCGGTGGGGCTGTGTCAATTGTCAGGCCTAGTGTAGGACATTTTAATTCGGGGTTGTAAGCGCTGGCGGATGTGCAACTTTATGGAGTTTAATTTGGGGCATTTTCAATGAACTGTTGGATGCCCAATCTTTTGCTGATTCAGAGTCAATTGGAACCTACGAATTTCTGATACAGACGAAGCTCGAGTGGTAAAATCGTAAATCTCGTCTGTTTTTGTCTAGACATGGATACCCCTGTTTTTATATAGGATTAAGCTTTATTTGCTAACTCAATAAGGAACCTCTTTCACTCGTAGGATGTAAGAAACACATAAAAAAAAATCTAGTACTGGAATGGTATGCCTACATGATCCTGTAGGCCTTAAAATCATGTCTGGTCACACCGTAGGAAGAAAATTGGTATCTTTCCATGATGAGTGAAGGGAAGTTTTTTCTTACACAAATATAGTGCATAGAAGGATTACAATGTTATCCTTACAACAAATTCGTATGGACAACAATACTACAAATAAACAGCCCTTATAGGTAAATTCCTAAGGATAACAGATCTCCACAAAATCCTCTGGATCAAAGTTAGGTCATCTTTATTTTTTGTATGGACCACTCGTGCCCAACTGTTCTTCATGCAATTGGTTCTTAAAATTTGTTAAATTGGAAGGCCATGAACCCACATATGACTGGAAGGGCAGACTGCAGACATTATTTTATCTCAGATATTCTTCATTTTCTTACTTGAATTTTTTCTCTTGACAGTTTCCGAGGTTTCTTCTGGAAAGCCGCCAGAATAGGTATGCTTCTTTCTGAGCTTCCACTTCCAGTCCTATGCTAGCTCATTTCCAATTGTTGATAAATCTGCTGCATGTTTCCTAGTTTCTCTTGATTTGGAGCACTATTTTTTCTCAGCTTATGCACCTAGTTTCATCTGTCAAGCTGTATTGCAAAGTTGATTGATGATCAAGGCGCTAATAGGTTAAGTTCAGGCTAGACTGCTCTAGTGGTTCATACTGTATTCTTTCTATGGACTTTATTGTTTAGAGATAATCTTCTTAAATTCATTGCTTCCTGTTTATCTTGTTAGGGCACTAAATAAATGAAAACAATTGACAGAAAGCTTCACTATCTCAATTGTGTTGTAGTTCCTATTGTTGGGGATTCATTTCGACTTATTTATATTGGTCAAAATGTAAATAGACTCTTTGGGTTTGATTCATTATGTTAGTTTCTTTTCATACTCAACAAACCTGACATGCTGAAATAGCAAATGTTGAACTATTTCAAAAAAAAAATCATAGTTGTTTTTTGTTGGAATGTTTACTGCATTTGCTTTGTAGACGAGTTCTCATATTTTCCTTGATTTCACTTATCTTGCTTTTTTTAGAAAAAAACACTGCAAACTAGATTTTTTCAATTTTCCCCGAACTTCTCAGATTTTGTTGACAATACCCAAAGGAGAAATTGCTTTTAGTATCAGAAACTTAACTGAAAATTTCAGATCCCATGTAAGCTGTTGTTGCATTACATATTGATTTCATTTTCGTCACTATCTGGTTGATTCATGCGCAAGGTTCAAGAAAGCGTTAAGCGTAATTGGTGCGGTGGCCTTCCATTTAGCGCGCATAAGCGGCGCTTTTTTCCCCCTCTTTTCTCCGCTTTTTCCGCTTAAGCGCTTATGCAATCGATGCGGAAGGCCTCCGCATTGCGCTTTAGCGCGCATAAGCGACGCTTTTTCCCGCTTTCCTGAACCTTGTTCATGCGCTAATTCCTGTTGGTACAGAAAACTGAAAACACACCACATATTTATTAGTGACACTTGAAAGTTGAATTGACCAGTGGACATGCAGTGTACTTGATCTGCAGCATTTTTTTCCTTCACTCAAAGTCTCTTAGTTCAACTTATGCATTCAATGCTAAAACTACATAAATTGCTGATAGAGAATCAACTTAGGAACTTATGACCTTCAACTGTAAAGGGGGATTGTAGATTTAAGCAAGTGGTAAGCCATTTTTATTTTGTATCATCAGCTCCTTTTGAAATTCTCCATGAATGGAAAAAAAATTGAAATCGACTCATGCTTAGTTATAACCCCTGAAGACATGTAAATGCTGATCTTCAGTCTGTATAAGGTTTCACCTGTCCCAGATCATTGCTAGAGGTAGTGCCTGGTTGTAGCAGTTAGCAGGCTTCATATAAGTTTATGGTGATTCTTCCCGTTAGGTGGTAAGTTCCGAGGATAGCTATGGGTGGTAGGAGGTCTGGGGCTGGTGCATGGACTTGGGGCCGTGGCGCCCAAGGGAGAGATAGGATTGTGGTGGAAAGCCTCCATTGTCAGTTGTTTATTTCTTGGATAATCAAACAACGATAATTTCCATGCTTTATAACAGCTGCCCCTGGCATATTATTATAGGGAATCGATGTAATGGTCCTTTCCAAACAAATAAGGAGATAACTTGGGATAGAGCAAATTACAAATCCTTAAGGCAGAGTTGGTGCCGTTTAGTCCTGCTTTGGCTTGTGCTGATGGGCTTAGTGTATGACATTGTCTATGAACCTTAACTTCTTATTTAAATTTAGTTTTGCTTGGAATATAGACGTTTGTAATATTTGCAAGGACCGGCTTAATTAATAGGCTTAACCAGTGTCAATCAACTACAATTTATTGACTGTACCTTGCTTTATATTAGTGGAAACTCAGGTCCGAAAGCATTTTGCATAGAAGCAGATTGTTTTTGTCTATGAATGTTCATAGCTCATTTGATTTTTCGTTTGTATAGATGCGGATAGTTCGTTTACCATAGAAAACCAAAGTATCATTAATGCTTAAATTTGGTTGTTCTTGGTCATGAACAATAATTGCCGATTCGTACTTACTATTTACACATATAGGTGGTGTGTCAAGCTTATGCCATGAAACAAACGATGTGCACATATGATTTTTCTGAAGAACACACTATTTGATATTAATGCACCCTGTTGTCTTAAGTGTCCGAAATTGAACCTTTCTTGTGTTGCTTCATCAGGTGAACGATTGAGTCCTTGGGTAGCATTTGGGTGCTTCGCTATGGGGGTATCCACAATCTTCTTCTGAAGGCTAAAGCAATCATCTCCCAGATTTTGATCTAGGTTGCAGAAGTTGTCTCAGAAGAACCATGTCACATTGCATTCATGTCCATATTTTAGAGAAGCATTTTGCTTCAGTTTAACTGGGGGATAGCTGTTGTTGCAAGCGCTGCATGTAACTACCAAACATCAGTCAGGTCTGTACCCCTGTTGGGAAGACAGAAACGTGATTGTACTGATTTATGCCTTGAAGATAGTGCTACTTGTAAAGCATTTAGCAAGAGCGCATGATGGATCATATTACTTGAATTTCTTTGGACCATGCTAACCCAGTTTCACTTTTCTTGATTTGGACGACCTTGTATTAACCTCTCTTTCTCTGAACTGGGCTTTTCCTTTTCATTTACTTATCTACCATAGCAGAAGGGAAACGAAGTTAAATTGTGTCCCAAAATTCAGAATTAAAACCACACGACAGTATGGTAATTTTGTCTGAGACTGCAGCATAGTAAATGTTATTGATTAGTTAGTACAGACTTCTGAGGACCCAAATATTATGTGTCAGATGTTTTCACCTATTCGACAAATAGTATACAATCTTCCGAATTACATGGTACAGAGTTGGAAATTTGTTTGATTATGAAATCTATTGCATAACAATAGTTGAGAAATTTGTGCCTACGGTACTACTTTGTTTTGACAGAGTATTAAACTAAGGAGACTGTTAAGGTTTATCTCACTCTGTAGTGGGTGCAACTAAAATGTTATCTCACGTACAATCAGAAGAAAAAATAAGGATGGATGCATTAATGTGCATCAGGGGAGTGCATACACACCGTTAGATAAAACTAGAGAAATGCTTTGTGTCTACTATTGTAGCATAATATCTGTAATACCAACCATTCAAAGCCACCACAACGCCTGTAACAGCTGCAGTATTTGCATCCATAACCTCTGGTTTGGATTGAAACATGCTTGAAATTGTAACCGTAGCCTGATGGATTTGTTCATAGCCTCAGAGTAGTTATTTCCATCCTTTGTGACAGAAGATATTTCCATCCTTCTGCACATAATAAGACTAAACTACTACGAAACTACTTTCGCCATTCAACAGACAATCATATGCATGTCAAGCATGCCATCTATATTGCATAAAAACGATATCTAGAAATTTCCGCCTATGGTACTACAATGTTTTGACATTATGGAACTAAAACGTATCATATACAGTTATAACAAATGCAGAGAAGTACATTAAACAATTCTAGGTCAAAACTACATAAAATGCTGCATCTAACTGCTGTAGTACAATCTCTGCAATG
This sequence comes from Lolium perenne, assembly GCF_019359855.2. NCBI lineage: Eukaryota > Viridiplantae > Streptophyta > Magnoliopsida > Poales > Poaceae > Lolium > Lolium perenne. Next base: position 72,469,537 of record NC_067244.2, read on the forward strand.
CCAACCATTCGAAGCCATCTAAAAAAAACCATTCGAAGCCTCAATGCTCAAACAGTGCCTCTAATGGTTGTAGTATTGCACCCATAAACTCTGATTTGGATTAAATGATGATTGAATCTGTAATGCTAATCACTGTAGCCTTGTGGGTTTGTTCATAGCTGCAGAGTACTTATTTCCATCCTTTGAGACCTACTAGCTCAGAAGGGAAATTCGGTTAGTTTTTACCTCTGGATACATCCATCATGGCTTTGCCGGTGTTGACATGTTTCTTATGAAGGAATCTGCCAAGTCAACCTGCTTTCCACTATGAATGAACTTCATGCACATTGGTGCCTCCACACTGAAAAGGGTGAACAACGCTGATGGCAACGCGAATAGCCCTTCCCCACAGATCAAGCCGGCTGCAACTGCTGATGACAGTATGGCGGCGCTCTGGCTGTTCATCTTCATCCACAGGAAAATCACCGCGCTGCCTATGCACATATCGATAGCGACGGCTGACCCGATGAAGAAGGGCAACGCTAAGACTGTGACACTGGGAATGTACACCTGTATCTTCCAGCCTTTCCTCTGAGACACGACCGAGAGCGTGTTCACCGCGATGGCGAAGCCAGCAGCAGCGTAGCAGAAGGTGAGGCAATGGTCAGGGAGTTCCTTGACACCTCCCGTGCCGATCACCGCCATGGCACGGTAGAGCATTGCATAGGGGCACGGGTATTCTGAGTCCGCTGCTCCGATGGGGACATTCGCCTTGGCGCTTCTTTGGAAGGCACGGAAGATACACGGTGTAAGAACGGAGCCGACGATTACGCCGAAGGTCTGCATCATGATCAGAGCCCGTTGCGAGGTCAGTGTCATGTAACCTGTCTTCACGTCCTGCGTCATCTGCGAAGAGATGTGAAGCGCTGACACCACTAGCCCGCAGGATACAAGGGCAACAATAATCGCGCCTGGCTTGGCAACCCATGCTGCGACGACGAAGATTGTGAACTTGGCGTATGTATAGGCGATGTTCCAGTCCGTGAGCCCAGTTGCGTAGGTGTTGGTGAGGGCAACCACCGGGACGATGATGTACATCGCAATGACGTGAAGGAAATTTACCTGGTGAAATATTTGTGGGATAACTACCCCACAGATTATTGCGCACACACCGTACGCAGCCACTGGCAGGGAAGCAGGGATTTTGTTCTCCAGGAATACCTCAATCCTTCTACGGTCATCGTAGTTCAGACTGGGGTGTTTTCTCAAGTAGTTACCCACCACTGTATCTGTTTCTTGTTGTTTCTGCCTGAAGTCGAGGAAGGCAGCAATAAGAAGTGTAATGAAGTTGTAAATGCCATCAGTCAGAATCAGTGCAACTGAAATAAAGACCTGTCAATAGAACAAAGAAAAAACATTTCAACGAACAGTTTCAAAGGCAATGTTTCTCTAGTACATTTGTAAGTTTAATATGTTTGAGCATATGAATTGTGATTCACGATTGAGCGGAATTTTTACGCGGACGTCTAATCTTGATCGGATGTTGGACGTCCAACTGTAGTTATATTGGAAAAGAAACTCCGGAGAGAGTATTCTACCTTATGGGGAAGCTAATAAAATGTATCAGAACACACTTGAATAAAAAGAAAGCTACTCCTCCGATCTTAATAAGCGTCGTGAGCTTAGTTCAAATTTAAGTGAATTTGAACTAAAATCACGACACTTTTCATGGATCGGAGGGAGTAAAACATTCATCTAGGAATTCATAATATCACTTTAACAAATAACGTTGGGTTGTCCATGAAAAAATGGCTTGAAAAAGGAGATCATATATACATCTGCTGCTTTGTACGTCCCACCTCAATTTAATCACCATATGAACTCATCCCCAGTATTTCGAAAATTTAACACGGACAAGGAGATGTGATACAAAAAATATTCTATCTCAGTCCACAAAAGCTAATACAAAGAAATTTCAAATGATTTTGGGAGATTTATATCATTTGATTTTTCATGTTTGTCATTTGATTTGTATAATTGGAATCCATAAATTATTTTCCAAGGATTGCACTGGACTCTATTATTGAGCATAAATTCCATCCATTCAACCCCTTGTTATAGTTCCTTTGCCTTTTCGTGTGATCCCAAACACTATATGATAAAAACCCGTGGGACTCCATCTTTAGTATTTGCTATTCTTGTGTTTTGAGAATCATGCGAAACAAAGAGGAACTAAAGTCATAATAGAATTTTTTTGTAGAATGTAAATAAATCCTAGTAATGTCTGTTTGACCATAGTAACATGTGCTGCACAGAGACGCATAGAAGGGGCACTTTGAGAGGATCCTATAAGGTCATGTAGATCCAAAAGTTAGCCTCCACTATCTAGAAATAATGCATCTACACAGAAATTTAAAACGGTGCCCACGAGCATATGCTCCTACTTCCAAAAAAGGCTTTTGAAATAAAGAATCTGAAAAATTATCACATCTACATGTTCATGTGACATGTCCTATGTTCACACAAAGTTTAAAGGAAAAAAACAAATTTTTGCGACCTTCGACGAAAACAAATTTGATGCTCCATCAATAGAATTTTTTGCGTCACATTTTTTTTTGTCGTTTCAGGACACAACATATGTCTTTTCTTCATGAAAGTTTGCAGACATGTGAAATACACAAATACGTACACCATAAAAAATCAGATTGTTTTGAAATTTTAAGATATATGTTTTAATGAATTTACTGTCTTCTAAGAGCATTGCTTGCGGGAGCCAAAACACCACCCTCGCATCTACATGCAAAGCTTTTTTTTGTATGTAGTGACCCATCACCGATTTTGGCCTCCTTTTTCTTATAGGAAGCATGGCTTTGGATATGAGGAACCATAATGCGCTCTAAACAACATTTCTGCCATCGTCCCTGGTGCTAAAAGTCGAATGAACATTTCTCACATTATCCCATTAGGTTTTAATAACTAACTGATTGCTAGATTGAAAAATCCTCTTGCTTCAACTGTCGGGCACAAGTTCAACTGAAAAAAAGGAAGAAAATGATAAGTATCTGAGACTTCTCAAGATTACAAACCATGTTGAGGCGTGCTAGTATGAGTCTGTAGCCCAAGATACGACACAGTAAGGGCAAACCTGCCTCACACTGTGAGGTAGGTGTCCACCCAAATTTCTTCACCTTCGTGAAGGCAGCCCAACATTTACATCTAATTCCTTTATTTATGATTGATCAACCATGAGTTATTTTTATAGTCAATATTTTATCGCATGTTAGCAATGATACCTTGGATTGACAAACTCACAAACAGACTTAGGGAACATACAACTGGGGAACATCAGCCTAAAGAGGACACAAGAAATTTTTTCTTAGATGGGAGAGAGAGAGAATGAAAAAGTTTTTTTTTTTGAGAGTCGAATGAAAAAGCTATTGTCTTATCTTAGTTAAGAGATGGTCTCTTGTCACCCAAGCTAAGTTTATTTCTCAATTGCAGTAAATATCTTAGTCATATTATTTTCTAGTTGCTATTAATACACAATATTCATGCAAGTATTAATTTCTATAGATAACACAACGAGGTCATTGTAGAACGTGTCTTTTATGATATGTTGATGATATGAATAACTAAGAAAAGGCTTCTCAACAAGTGCACATGCCCTTAGAAATAATGAATTCTAGAACGGGGCTATAGTGCAACGTCGTCTAAAACTTACGACATATCATTATAATAGTGGATGGACACTACAAACATAGAGTGACAGGAAGGTGCATCTAGGGTGTTGCACGCGCAACCAAATAAAACAATGAAAAGTCAATTGCATACTTGTGAAACAAAAAATTCAAAATATTTTAACTCTTAAGCCATTACCCAAATTTACACTTTGACTACTTTGCTTTCTCGCCTTTCTTCCTGGAGAAGAGAGAAAGAACAATCCCCCCGCCCTACAACCAACTTTCTAGCGACGTTCTCCAACGGCTCCCCTATCCTGATGGCCTCCTAGTCATCGGCGGGAAGGGAGTCGTTGAACCTTTCAGAGGTTTCTATATCCGTGTCCTAGCCTAGTTTAGGCGTTTTGACAGACAATTTGGCTATAACAATGGTGTCCGCGGAAGCGAATAAGAGTGCACAAGATCATCCACCGATGAAGTGGCCTCCTCCTTGATTGGGGATGGATCTATGCAGTAGGTTTTCTGGTTGAGGCGGCGGGGCAAGCATGAGGTATATATTTTTCTTCCTGATTGGACTCCCAACGCGACACCCGCTTCAAACTATTGTGGAGAACGCTAGACTTGTACATGATGCATGGTGGCAGGCACTAGTGGTCTTCTTCAACCGCGGTCGTGGCGGTGTTTCTGGAAGGGCAATTGCTTAGAACTTGTGCATTTAGCAGCACCCACCATGCCAGTGAGCAGACAGCTTAGTGTTTCTGAGAAATACAACTAAAAGTGGTTCCATCATTCCTTCACCAATCAGTTTGGGACAATGTCACGACATATGCGGTGTACAGTGACACATCAGGTGGTCCCTTGCCGACATGCCACAAAGTTCAACTTGGTTAAAAAATGAGTTCATGTGATGAAGTTAAGCTGGATCTAGGTCAGATGGTGCTCCATCTCTTCTTCCTCTGGCAAATATCTTAGGCCTTGTTTACTTCTCTCGTATTTTTCTTCCCAATGGGTATGGGGATGAGAGGGGATTTGGTGTTCACCCAATCCCCTCAAATACTCTTCCCAAAAAATACACTAGTATAATGGAGAGTTTTTGATTTAGGCAAAAAAATGTGGGGATGGGAGCTAGGGGATGGGAGGGGATATCTCGGGATTATGTCGTTCAAAACCAGAGAAGTAAACGGACTAGTGAGAATTTTCCGGGATACAAAATAATCCCCTCCTATCCCCATAAATACCCTAGAAGTAAACAAGGCCTTAAGCAACCGGCAAAAACTTTGTCCAACACAGAATATCCTCGAGACATGTATGTAATTTCAGTTTCCATAGGGGCTTATGTATGTTGGTGCTTGACCATGTGCCATATCTAGATGTCTCTAGATATGTTCCACGTGTGTGTATATGCTCACAACATGTGTATACATGTATTTCAATGTTGTGAATCTGAACATGGTAACTTGTTTAAAAGCGGAATTCACGGTACTCCTACACTTTCAAGTTTCCTTTAATGTGTGATTTGCATCTAGATCTCCTCTAGTAGATTGGACTATTTTTTTTTTGTGTTAAAAGTTACCACTCAATAACTTGTGAAATCACCGTATTGGTAAAACAAATTACAGTATTTCAGTCCAGTTAATTTAAGAGAGTAATGCCTTTAGTTTTGTTATATATGCATAAACCATGGAGTCCTCAACGCCTATGTACATGTACTGTATGTATCAAGTTCTAGGAGCACCATGGATTTTGAGTCATTGTTTAGTCGCAATATAGTCACTGAGTCATTTTCTCAAAATCACGGTGACTCACGACTAAACAACGAATTATGGTGACATACAAAGACTTTCGTCGAGAAATCACTAGGTCATAGGGTTGGCGACTCAGTTTTGAGTCACGACTCGAAAACCTGGAGAAGCAGACTACGGCATGGGCACCTCTGGCTATTTTTGCATTCTACAAGGAAAGTTAATACACTAGTAGTGATGCATTCACCGTGCCACTTGGTTAGAGTTGTTATATCACATTCACCGTACCACTTGGCTAGAATTGTTATATCACCATTTATGATGTATACATTACCACCATGATTGTGATGTACGTACCTTATTATGGTGATAACAATGATATAGTTACCATGGTGATGGTCTATTTACAATATTGTTTGGCGCAAAGTTATTAGGTATTGTAGTTCCATAGTCCTTAGTATTAGTTACACCATAATAGTAATGTACTTATCATACTATGTACAAGTTGATACAACTTCGGATAATTATCATTTGCTACGTTGTTTAGAAAATTGTATAGTCGTGATGTAACTACATAGGTGTACCATATCACTTGGTCAAACTCACATGTGGAGTCACTACAATCGTCAATGTTAGTTAGCACAATGATACAAATGTACTTACGATACTGAGTTACACCCTATCATGTTGATGTACTCATCTGATAATCGAGTACTAGGTAAGAGTGTACAATCATGTTGCTAAGACTGTATTATTATTATTTTCGATTTTTACCGCATGTGCTTACTAATCATTCTTGTCATGCGTGTAACTAGGAGCTAGCTACTAAATGCAGTGGGCCATACTAATATGACAAGAACATATACACTAGGCTAATCACACGAACGAAAACCAGTCATGCCAGAAATCCTAGTATTAAATGTTCATTCCCTAGATTTTTAATTAGATGAATTTGCAACCAATAAGTACTTTTCTTGTTACATTTTACATACCTTGTATCCATTAATCCCTGCCAAACTTGATGGACTAGGAGTATGATACCATTGCCCACTTTTTGTTTCGAGAAAAGGGAACAACAATCCCCAAGATACGATACCACCAACAAGAAATGTAATGTTCACCATAAGTGGGCAAATCATTCCCACGCCAATAAATGTTGCAGAAAAATCAAAGAAAAACCTACAAGCACATAACTATATGTCAGTACGGGATCACCGCTTTCAGTAAGGAATATTGTCGTATAATTAAATGGTTATACCCATTCATAATTCATGTACAAACTTGTCATTGCCTCCTAAAAAAGCATAGATGTGTAACATGTTGGAACATGTGTAAACAAATGCAGAATATGCAGAAAAGAAAAAGTCCCATGTTAATTTTGCATAATATTAGCAATCATGCAGTGAAAATACGTTTTACATAGTATATATATGTTGTGAAATGTCAATTGTCATATTACGCACCTTTTCTTATATAACTGTAGTCCTATTGATCCATGGGGGAATGGCATGATAATGTCTAACAAATCTTTTGATGTTTATGAGAAAACATATTCCATACCTCTTCTTATATAACTGTAATCCAAATAACGGAAAGCTTGAAAATCCACAATCTTTTCCTGATGCATATAGCCATGAGAATGCAGTCCAAGAAAAACTACCAAAAAAAAATTTGAATATGGTTGCGACTTGAATCCTGGATTGAACATAAATATTAGATTTGTGAATCCAAAAACAAAGAATGCAATTTTTAACAAACCAATTTGCAGCAAGAGAAAAAATGACACGTCATACTTTGCCATAATAGCTCCATGAGGGGTGTGAAAACTGTTAATAAGGTGAGCTTGAGCTGTTCCTGTTGGGAATAGTAATCTGTAGTCAAGAATCATCACCTACAGTGTGAAGAACAATCATTAGTGGATATATATATGTGAAATATATATATTTCATTGGAAAACAAAATTTTGTTTTAATATTTATTGTCAATTTTGTTGATGTGTAGTTTATATTCAAACCATCTCATGACATAGTTCTCATCTCACTATCCTCCACCTTGATTTCTAATGAAGAGTATGATGTTAACCATGAAGGGTTAGGTTTTGTGCTCCCATTCATGTGCATTAATGAGTGCAAAAAACGACACCTAAATGTTGTGGTAGTAGGGAGTTTTTGTTATTTAGCACGCTAGTGCGCACCTAGTTTCCTTATTTCACTAGGATCCCACATTTAAGTCGGAGGATTGACAATTCAATAAAATAGATCATATCTGGGTGTAACAATGATGATTGAAGGCATTAAAATGCCTTCCTCGCATTTGCCAAGCACCCAGAAGCTAAATCAAGGAAGAAATTCGCGAAGTAGAGGAAACATAAGACTTAACTACCAATTTTACGGTCACACCAGCCCGTACCGCGCAACCGTACCCCATGGCGGCGGCTTCATATCGTCAAATATTTCAACCCTCTGAAGACGCATCTCAAATCAGAGATGTAGAGATACCAGAAAACCAGACAACCTCATCTTCCGACGGGATATGGAGGGGGAACTCAACGAAGGGGATCCACCATGCCGTTGCTCAGAACTTGGAGGCTTGGGCATCATCTTCATCATCACCATCATCACCATCATCATCTTCATCATCATCCATCTTGTTTTAATATTAAATCTTAGATTGGTTTGCATTTATATTCATTTGATTCATCATACTTCATTGATATTTATGATGATGTTATTTGCCCCCATGAGTGAGTAGTTCCATTTGTTCTTAGGGAGATGGAGGCCCCTAACACCTCTATGATTTAAATAAATATTTATGTTGTTTAATTGTAACATGTGAAAGTGGTGGTTGGTCTTCAATGATGTTCTATGTTGTGCACCATGCAATATTTGCCATTAGGGACAGAATCTGCCGCCGGTTTCAACCATGTCTCAACCAGGGGTACGAGGTACAAGATCATATGATCATAGCAATGGGGAGACCCTTAATATGCCCGACTTGCGAGGGGAAAGGTAGGAGTTATGAGGGGTGTGGAGTAGTGCTTCAAGGAGCACCCTTATTCGAACCTCTCCTCACATCACACATGCAACAAGAACATATTAAATCCCTATCAACTTAGTAACAATGCTGGTGGTAAATCTGCAACTCCCCAAGGAACGCTTCACGCCCATTGAGTTTCAAGAACTTCATAGCATTAGCACCATATCTTTTCTCTTTACATCTTTATTTACTATTACATTGTTACCTCTCAATCACTCTCGTTTACCTTGCCTAGAATTAAGAATATCTCTAAAGTACATTTTAGTGAAGATAACAAAAATCAATAAAACCATTACCAATCAGCTCCATTGTGGATTTGATACTCTTTCTTTTGAAAACTAGCTACACGCGATCTGTGTAGACATCATTCATGTTCACCAAATCCTTCCAAACTTAGATATATGTATGGTATGGTATCTAAGAGGCATTGGACGAGTGAAGTTTTAGCAATGGAGATATGTAGGTTGGCGGAGAGCTAGAACAAGATGCTGCATAGGATAGGTGGATGTGAGTATGTCCATCGGAGTAGGGAGAGGTGTTACAAGAAGTGAAGTGCTACATTTTATGTGGCCATGGGAGTGGAGGATGACACCAGCAAGATCAAGGCATATCAACATCAGCCGATGAAGGATAGTTGGGGGAGGATCCTGGAAGCAGAAGCAGACGGTAGAGGAGCATGCTAGCAACAACAACAACAACCACCGATGGAGGAGCAGACTTGCAGTTGCGGATGTAGGAAGGAGAGGACCATCATCCACAACAACAGGGGAGGATCCTCGGAGCACCAACAACCGGTGGTGAAGACCAAGAGCTAGAAGGAATAGGTGCCAGCCGCTAGGCTCGTGGCAACGACACCTGTCAAGAGAGAGGACTGGGTCCGCAGGAGTCAGGATTATTTTTGGGTTCCATGACGGAAAACTGGGCAGCTAGATCTAGGTTTTCTAATACTGGGTAGGTGATATAGAATTACTCTAGTAAAAATAGGACAAAAATGACAGATGGGGTAATTCTTTTGTCGCTCAACTCAAAAAACCGGACTAGTTGAGGTTAGTTGTGACTCTAGTTGAATGAGTTGCCCAACTCATCCAATGAGTCAAGTCAAGAAACTGAGTTGACCTCGGAGTTGCGACTCATGGGCTAGTCATCGATTAGTCGAGAGACTAGAAATCCATGGATCGAATGGAGGAAAAGGAGTTCATAATCGGGTGTATCAAATAACCATGGCATAAATTTCACATGGAAACATGACTTCTTATTTCAGAATCAATCTAAGTTTTCTAAATCATTGTTACAAACTTCAGATGACTATAATCTAGTTATATACAAATTACTGCACAATAGGGTTATAATAAGTATAATAAGTAGTACAATCTTTTCTATCAAAGTATGGATTCTGGCACGCTCCCTAGTGTATAGCACAAATAATGTGTACGTAAAATGCAAAATAATGCAGTAAAATGCACACAACAACCGGTAGAGGAGAAGACCAAGAGCCAGAAGGAACAGGTGCCAGCCGCCATGCTCGTGGAAGCGGCACCTGTCAAGAGAGAGGTCTGAGTCGGTGGGAATCCGGATTATTTTTGGATTCCATGACGGAAATTGGGTAGCTAGATCTAGGTTTTCCAAAACTGGGCAGGCACTATAGAATTACTCTAATAAAAATAGGAAAAAACTGACAGATGGGGTAATTCTTTTGTCGCTCAACTAAAAAAGCTGGACTAGGTGAGGTTAGTGGTGACTCTAGTTGAATTAGTTGCCCAAATCATCCAATGAGTCAAGTCAAGAAACTGAGTCAACCTCGGAGTTTCGAATCATGGACTAGTCATCGATTAGTCGAGAGACTCGAAATTTGTGGATCGAATGGAGAAAAGGGACTTAATAATCGGGTGTATCAAATAACCATGGCATAAATTTTACATGGAAACATGACTTCTCATTTCAGAATCAATCTAAGTTTTCTAAATTATTGTTACAAACTTCAGATGACTAATAATCTAGTTATATATAAATTACTGCACAATAGGGTTATAATATGTAGTACACCATCTTTTCTATTAAAGTATGGATTCCAACTGCGAAAACTGGCACACTCCCTAGTGCATAGCACAAATAATGTACATAAAATGCAAAATAATGCATGTAAAATGCACAAATTAAGATTGGGACACAATCATTCAACAAGAACATGACACAAGTATTACCTGGTTCAATGGCACACTAGTTAATACTGACATTAGACCAATGAGGAGAAGGAATAACATCCATTGTCCTGCTGGAAAGTTGTCAACAATGTCTCTTGGGTCTGGATTTGTTTCACCAAGTGCTTTTGCCACGGTGGAGGTCATTGCTATGATGTACAAAGCAAAGCCACCTATAAATGAAAACAAAAGATATATTTGTCAATGTGAAATTTAAAATGAAATATTATGTATTTCCTAAAAAAATATGGGAAAAAATCAACCCTCCTCCAACCATTGCAATCCTAATTTGGTCGTGGATTGCGAACAAATGTGCACATTGTTTTTCTTACTTAGTTAGTCGACTTGGAGTAGAGCTACACACCGCTGATCCTCTGTAACCACCTCATCTAGAGAAATAAATGAAATTCATTTCAACCAAGAACACCTATTGATACCCAACTTCATGTCATAATTGAACACTATGATTAGTAAACATCGACCGTAAGAGATTCAAGTCAAGTAGAATGCAAGACCGGCGACATTGAGCGTGCCAAGGAAATGCGGACCATAGCGGGGTCATAAAAAAGAGTTGATGCCTTGTTTTGAAGGTGAAAACTACGCTAGATAAAAAATAAAAGGTTGTGCTAATTGATAAGAGAAACTGAATGGTAGGTAGACCAAAATAGGATAAATCTATCCCTTTTGTCTTTTCCCTTTCAAAACATTATACGGCCGACCTAGTCATTATGCTACCTTCTACATTGCACTAGATGGTGTGGTGATCCTTCATGATATGGTCCATGAAATATAGTGGAAAATATTTACCGGGATGATACTCAATACTGACTTTGAAAATGCTTATGACAAGGTCATATTGTATTTTCTTGAACAAACTTTCCATATGAAATGATCTACAGAAGTGTTGCATGTCGGATCCATAATTTGATCATTGGAGGTAGTGTGCCCGTTAAAGTCGATGATGACGTTTGCCATTATTTGGAAACAGAAAAGTGATTAATGCAAGGAGACCCATTATTACCCATACTATTCAACATAGTGACTGATATGTTGGCCGTCATGATTGATCATGCGAAAGTAGATATTCAAATTGAGGGGGTAGTTTGACATCTAGTTGCCGGATGGTGGTTTATGTATCCTTTAATATGCCGATGAGACGATTATTTTTAAGGCTCGCGACCTCGAAAAGGTAGAAAAACAACATTCAAGCAACTTTGGGGACTCAAAATTAATTTTCATTAGATTGAATTTGTTTCAGGGAAGCCCAAGACGTGGATGCTCAATATGCCGAATTATTTGGTTGTGAGCAGGGATAGTTTCCAATTAGATATTTGGATGTTCCGATTCATTATGAAGAATTACAATTGCCGATCAAAAACTACTGCTCAATCAAGCTATGAATCGATTCTGAAAACAATATCGAAACAAAAAATAGAGTAAGGAACTGATATATCAATAAGGAAACATATGCTAACCATAAACAAACTTTTCGTGAACTAACAACAAACTCAGCTTTCTCTAGCAGTTAATCGTGCACACACTCCTCATACATCTGGAAAACCTACTATACAAACTTGAGAAAGTTCCTTGTCCCATGAATTCTTCCATCAGCATAGCATCAGTTCAAGGCGCACAAAATCTAACTAAGACATTCGTAACGACGTACGAAAATTATGGGTGGAATGAAGTGGGTGTTACCAGATGTCCTCGGAGAAGCCACACTTGGTGAGGTCCTCGTTCTCATTCTTGTGGAACCCCATGAAGATGGTGTAGTCGTCGGCGTCGGACCGCTCGGACAGATAGGAGAAGATCACGGAAATTCCGGATTTGGGCGGCGAAACTGAGGGACTGGGGGCCACGAGAGATGGGAATCCTTGCGAGAGGAGTTGGAGGATTTCTAGGGTTTTGTGTAAGTGGAAATGACGCAGATTAGAAGATTTCATTTTACCCTTTTTGAAAGGCAATTTGTTTTCTTTTATTTGGCTTCTGATCCCATTCGATGTTCGGTTGTTAAATTTTCTTCACTCTCATGTTTGCGTGCACCAAGGGAAATGACTTCTCTGTTTGTAAAACACTCTACAACAATGTCCTTAGGTTGCGGTGGCTGTGGTAGTTTTTTTCCTAATAGAACCTGGTATTATTTTAAGAGAAATATTGAACAGTACAAAACATCTCAATAAAAACGAAAATTATAATGAAAATTTTGAGATGTGTTTCATCTTTAGCCTGCAGACCTGTTGATGGCGCGCCGCCTCTGTTACTCCTCCCTGAGTCGGCCTAACGTTGCTGGTTACAGACGGGAAGTCGCCGGACGGGTCAAGAAGACCACATCCACCCGAAAACGAAGAAGAAATAACTACCGGTAAAGCTCCATGAAGATTCAGAGCCCCCCTCCCCAACCAGAAGAAGTTCTCGAGAACCACACCACTCCCACAATCTTGAACTGAAAGAACAAGCCTCATGTGTGTGCTTTGTTCAACACATCTCTCGGGTTCAATCCCGGAGTTGGCCTCAAGATCAATTTTTGGCATGATCCTTGGTTGGGAGGAACGAGCCTCGCCTCCCTTGCACCCAACCTGGTTAAGTGATGCACCAAGGGGAACATCTCCACCTAATACGCTTCCCTCGCGTCGTCTCCTCACGGAGGCGACTCGAGGGCGAAAACCCTAACCCCGCCCACCCTTCCCCCTTCCTCTGGCCTCGCTGCGGCCAAAATCAGCCGATGGGAAAGCCTGCGCGACCACCGAAGAAGATGGAGGCCATGCCATCGCTGCTCCATCCCCGTATTGGGGAGCTCAGGATCTGAGGTGACGGCCTCGAACGGAGAGGGCGGTGTCGACCTAGCGGCCTCAGTTGCGTGGGCAACATGGTGGAGGCGGACGGGGCGCGCGGTGTGGAGGTCGCTTGGACGGACCTCCATCGCTAGATCTGAAGATGCTACACCTCCATGTCCTTCTCAACCACCTCCTGACCCTGGATTCACTCTGATGATTGGTAGGTGAGGCCATAGGCGGGGCTCTGGACCAGGGGTGACCCTTGGCTGACGACGGCCTCCACGACGTCGATGACATTGCGGCGCTTCAAGGCGCCGTTGAGGTATACTCCCCCTTCTCCTGACCTACTTGTCTCAGGTGAAAACACAAAGCTTCAGCTTGGGCGGCAATGGAGATCTGGCGTCGTCCCCTCCATGGAGGCGCCGCATAGAGATACCGGGTTGGTGGTTGAGTTTCAGCAGCTGGTAGGTAGCTTGTAGCGGTTTATCTGTCTCGGTGTTGTGTTTCGGCAAGAGATGTGCTTTGCTCTCCTGGAGGTGTTCGCTCGCCGGTGGCTCGTCGCCCTCGAGCCTCGGTGAGGGGGAAGTGATCCCCTCTCCGGCTGCAGCTAATTCTCAGTGTTCAAGCCCTGGTCAAGCCTGGTGGCTCTGCGCATCTCTTTCTCCGCATCTTTGTTGATGTCCTATTGTGACAGTTTTGGTCTTGGGAGCCCAAGTTTTGCGGGCGGCGGCGATATTTTAGTGTAGCTACGTGGTGAGGTGGTACTGCTTGAGTGCTTCCCCTTGGCATCATGTTTGTCGTTGTCCATCCGTACTCAGGGTGAGCGGGCGACTTCCTTCTTCATCAACATTGTTTCTTCTTCTGTCGAGCTATAGGGCAGGACAAGAGCTTCGAGGATCAAGCGGATTTTCATCCTTTTCTATTTTGATGTGATTGTTGTATTCGTTGTGTGTAAGTTGTTTTCCAACATTTGTAAACTCAGTCGTAAAAGGTTTTATTAATTTAAAGTTCGGCTTTTCGAGCCTTCGATCTAAAAAAAGAGGAACATCTCCGGTTGGTCATGCATAACGACAAGTGGATTCGCAACTTCAAGGGCACTCAACTCCTGAAGATCTGAATCAATTCATCGCATTGTTTGATCGGCTGACTGCTGTGCAACTAAAGCCTGAAATGGCTGATAGTATCTATTGGAGATGGACGGCCGATGGCAGAGTACTCCGCAACTTCAGCTATGTGATGCAATTTGAAGGTTCTACTCGGTACTGCTTCAAGGAGATCATGTGGAACAGTGTTGCGCCTTTCAAATGTCACGTCTTCGCTTGGCTTGCCGTTCCGGGTAAATGCCACACTGTCCATCGTCTGATGCAGAAGGGGTGGCCGCACAATGTTGCTTGCGTGCTTTGCCTCAGTACTGCACCTCCTGGCCACTTGCTCGGTCACCAAGAGGATCTGGGAGAGGGTTCTCAGCTCGGCTCAGCTTGCACCTAGACATGATATGGTCAAAGCTGCAAGAGTGGCTCGTTTCCACTCAGCTTGCTCAGCCCCTGCCAAGCGGAAGGGCTTGGCTGCCCTGGTACAACTAACTTGGTCGATAGTCTTGAAGGAGGGCAACGCTCGCATCTTTCAAAACATAGCAGCTTCTTTGAGCAGGATCCACGCGTGTGTTGTCGACGAAGCGAAGCTTTGGAGAGAGGCAGGATCGGTCGATCAAGTGATGTTGATCTGATGCATAGACCCACGGAGCCATACTAGCTCCTCCCTTTTTCAGTTTTTCACATCTGATATTCCCCTAGATTTTCTTTGGCTTTTTTTTTTTTTCAGTTTTGTCCTTTATACATCTTGTGCTCTCCTTCTAATTAAATGAAAAACTGAAAAGTCTGCCTTTTCATCAAAAAATATTTGTGGATGCGGGAGTTTTCCTTCGAAACAACCTTAGAGCCTTTTTAGTACTCCCTCCGTTCCTTTTTTCTTCGAAAAGGGGATATGCCCAGCCTATGCATCAAGCGATGCATATGGCTTTTATTACTACTCCTTCCATTTCTAGATATAAGGTGTATAATTTTTGGCACAAAATTTAAAAAATGCACGTGGAGGAAAAATTACGCAAGATTTTATCCTGAAAAATTGATATGAGAAAGTAGAGAAATTTTCAAAAGATAAGGAAACCCAATCAAATCCTTAAAAAATATCCACATAAGTTGCCCAACATAATATACCTCATATTTTGGAGACTTTTCTCAAAAAAGATTACACCTTATATCTAGGAGCGGACGGAGTATATAGAAATATCCTAGAGGGAAGACATAGGAATTTCTTTTATTTCAGTGGACAATGTTGAGGAAATCGCTTATCGGTGTCAACTCGGTCGCTGGCGATTAACGAATAATAGCCAAATCAGCCGATTAATCTGGTGATAAATGACTTTGCCGGCTAATCGATGACCATCAAGTAGCGATTAATCGGCCGATTTTTTGAACAGTGTTAGTGGACTATTCATAAATTTGATTCAAATGAATGGATATATTTTTCCATTGATTTAGGTTCCATAGAAAAAACAAAGGAATTTTACAATAATCTACTCATATCTATTTTTTTTACATTTCTAAGGTAAAGGTCATAACTTGCATGATACTAATTTAATATCACCTGAATATACTTTAACCTTGGTTTGTTTATGCTTTTTTAGAATTCATGTGTTTTCCTATTACTGCGAATCAAGCACTCATGTTTAATAAATTCCCTTGTTTGCAATACTCTGCTTTGCACACGTAATCATATCCTTAAAAAGACCCTTAGACCGATAGTAATGGGTATTTGGTGAGTTAAAAAGTGTTGCCATGGAGTGCATGCACGCTTACCGGTTAGGGCTAAGTTGCCGACTGTAGTGACGGTGGTGAGCACCAATAAGTTCTCCTGTCGCGTGAAGGGCTCCGACCCTGGGAGGCCGCAGGACCGGAGCAGGCTTACGAACCACTTGAGGAAGATGAAGCTGAGGACGCTGATGGGCATGTTGAGTCCCGGCACGACGCCGGTGGACATCTGGATCTGCAGGGTCACGAAGCCGAAGACGACGGAGAGCACCACCGCGACGATCATCGCCCGCGGCGTTGCCTGCTCCCAGAAGTCGGGCAGCGGCTGCTTCTCGAACGCCCGCTCAACGGACGCCAACAGCAGCGGATCGCCGATCGTCGCGTCCATTGCGAGTCACGGACCACGTACGACGCCAGCTCCAGCTCCCGGTCGACTGATCGTGGAGGTTTCGGTAGTTTTGCGGTGGGAAGAAGGGGCGCTGTTCTTGGGTAGCTAGCTCTTGTAGGAGCCATGCGCGCGGTAGGAAGTGGCGAGAGGTGGAGAGGGAGTATAGGTCGGAAGGAGCAAAAAATAGAAGTATGCGCGATCTCTGAAGAGCAAAATCGAAGATGAAAATCAGGCATACGCACTCTTCATGTGGTGGAGGCATAATAAGTTACACAAGGCCACCCCACAATGCTCCGCGTCTGAAAAAACTCATGCGGAATTTGTCAATTTTTGACGAACCCATTTGCCAAGAATGAAGACGCTCTCTTGTTTTCACAACAATTGATCTTTGCTCGAAGCTGTTTGCATGTTCGAAGAGACAAGCAAAACAAAAATGTAGAAATCAAATTCGCCGACGGGCGCGGCAAAGCGCACCTCCTGATCTAGCTACTAGCCTATTATTATACGAGTACCGTATTGTAGATATACACAAACGGCCCCATCTCATGTCGTCGATGTGCACGTGGAGTCCTTCGACTCCTCGGCGGCGTCCAAGCTGTCGACGGCGGCAACCTTGACCGGACCGAACCAACCTAGTCCAGTCACGACCGGAACGAGCGCCTTCTTGGCGACGGACGCGCGGATGCCGCAGCCAGCACCGTCGCTGCTGTCGTCGACGGCCTTGACGACGGCGTCCCGAGCACCACCCTTTGTGGCCCCGTGGCCCAGCTTCTTCTGCCGCTGCTGCTCTTTGGAGCTGCTGCTAACAAGCAGGTCCCTGGGAGGCAGGAAGCACTCGTTGGAGAGGCCGGCGATGTTGAAGTCCACCTCCTCGATGCTCCACGTCTCCTCCATGCACGTGCAGGGCCTCCTCCTGCGCGCGTCGGCGTCGTCCACGGTCCCGGCGGCGCTCGCGAACCGGGACACGGTGACGACGGTGCGGCCGGCGTGCGCGATGTTGATGCCATCGACGGGGCGGTAGTCGCGGATGGAGGACTCCATGGTGGTCTCCCAGTACATGTCCTCGCCGTCTTCGGCATGGGTCGAGGGTGTGGACATGCGCAGCAGGTGGGTGTCCTCGAGGCGGACGAGCAGCCCGGTGCGCTGGCTGAAGTAGCCCCACAGGGCGTGCCGGATCACCTCCACGTCGGCGGTGCTCCGGGCGTCCAGAGCGGAGACCTCGGCGTCGACGCGCAGCACGAAGCAGTCCTCGCTGTCCACGGTTTCCTCGCCGACCCACGCGGCGCTGGAGAAGAGGTCCGCCGTCGACTTTGGGTCCAAACCCTGCAGCACGTTACCACACTTGATTAATATACTACTCAAAGAAATCAAAATGCGCCATATGCACATGGGCGCACGTTTGGCCAGCCGTGTTCCGTAATATGTGCTGCCTAATTGTCAAATATTTACAGATTTGGTTGAAATTTACATGATGGAAACAAGATCAAGAAAAATCAAAGATGGACAGGACTAATTAGATCAGTACCTGTACGCATCTGCGGATTGGTCGCGGGGGGCCTCGGGAGGCGTGGGCCTGCTGCCACGGCGTCTGGCGCCAGGCGACCTTGCCGTCGCTGCCGGCGCTCATTTTGGTGCCGCCGGCCACCACCATCTCGACGCACCACAGCTCGGGCTTCTTCTGCCACACCACAAACCCTCCGGACACCTCGCCGGCGCCGCCGCTGCCGACGCCCATTCCTCTCTTGGCTGCACTGCCCTTGGATGTGCTCATCCGCACCTTCCCCATCGCGTACATGCTCGTCGCTGCGCTCAGCGCCGCCTCACCCCCGGCCGCCGCCACGTACTGCTCCACGATGTACCTCGCCTTGGACACCTCCTGCAGACGGAACGATCTTCATTATTAGCCATGTAAATGAAAACAAAAACCGAAACCAAGACATGTCCTTGTCTCGATCGGTGCTAAAAATGAACCAATCCAACTTACAAGGGGCTCCTCCTTGATGTCACGTCCGGCCATGCCCTTCCTGGCATGCACGGGCTGGGGAACCAGCGGCGCGCCCATCACGCCGAGCATGGCCTGCACGTCGGCCCGCGAAGCTAGCGCCGTACCATCACGCCGGTGCTGGTGATCGACGTGCGACCGCACCCACGACTTGACCGTGCGGCGCCGGCGCCGGCTGCGGACCGTGGACGACGCCTCCTGGTGGAGCTCGGGGAGCGGCACCTCGAGCACGGTGTCGAGGCCGTCCTCCCGGTCTAGGTTGGGGCACACCTTCCTCATGTTCAATGCTCCTCAGTTTGCTGCTTGATGAACGGAACTACTCTTCTTCTGGCCGTGACTGTTGAGGACGATGAATCGCTTGACTGGCTGAGCACTAGCTATGTGTGTAGTCGTATATATGGATGGATCGTGGATATGTGGCTGCACGTTCTGCGCTACACTTCTTCGATCAGCCCACCATGTTCTCCATTTTATATCTTTGTAACCAAATATACGACGAATCTCATTGTTTTCTCCTATAAATATACCGGATCCCATTGTTTAAGGGATCGAATATCTGATTACTGCCTGATTAAAAGCCTCTGTCCTGGCGATGAACGGGTCTAGGGTGAATGATTTGCGTCGTTGAATTTTTTAAAAGTTTGGTCTGATGAGCTTGTTCGGGGGCAGCTTGTAGGGTCAGACGGCGGCACTTGGGGCAGATCTGATTTGACAGATAGACGGGTTGGATGCACAAAGACAGTTAGCCTGCAATATATTAAGAGATCCTCGAATTTGCATGCATGTAAACCGGCAGAGATTGATTCCCCAAAATTATGATCCTTGCTAGCTAGCTTTCCCCGAAAATGAAATGGTAAGAGATCGCGCGCAATCGGGCAGTGCAGATGTAATCCGGTCGAGTGATCCTATCCGACTGTGAATTATCTGTCTGCATTCGTCTTCCGTCTACATTCGTGCGTGCATTTCCTAGTTGACGCCACTTACTTGGCCAGAAATGTTCATGGTTGGTTTGAAAACGATTCTGGTGGGACTTTTCTTCTTCAGAATTTAGGAAAGCCTGCGCTGTCTGTTGCAATAAACAACTCCGCGATGAAGAAATTGAGAGCGAGACAAAGTGGGGAAATTAAATATATTGCGATCCTAAATATATGGCGACGTTGATGCAACAGTCCTTCATCGGTCATTACGGAAGACGATGCCCGAGCATGTATTAGAGCATCTCCAACAGACGCGCTAAATCGCGGCGCGCTATACCGGCGATTGGGCGCGCTGTATACCGCTGGCGCGCGGCATAGCGAATTTGCCCCCGGCAGAGGCTCTATTTTGCAGCGCGCGTTGGTGTGCAAAAAACGCACCTCCGGCAGAGGCTGTATTTTGCAGCACGCGCGCGTCACAAACTGCTAATCCGATCGTTTTTTTTGAAAATTCATCAAACAAACTATGCAAATATGATCGAAAATACGAATATATTTTAAAAGTGCGCGATACAATGCGACATTTAAACAAAAATACTAAAATAAACTACTCCTCGCCGTCGTCGGACTCCCAGTCGAAGTCGGAGCTGCTCAGTGTCGTGTCCGACACCGGCGTCGACGTCGACGTCCACTGGAAGTCGGAGGAGGAGGAGGAGAGGACGATGGTCGACGGCCCTGCGCCGTTCCTCTTTTCCTCCCTCCTCCTCGCCGCCGCCTCGGCCCTCGCCTTCTTCCTCGCCGCGGACTCGGCGCGACGCTTCTCGCGGCTCGCCTTCTTCGCCGCCTTCATCGCCGCCTTCTCCTCCTCCTTCTGCGCGTAGAAGGCCTCCGTGGTGGCGACGTCCTCGGGGAAGCGGCGTGCCCATTCGAGGCGCAGCGCCTCGTCGCGCTCGGCGATGAGGAGGCGCTGCTCCAGCTCCCGATGGCGGCGCTGCTGTTCGCGCGTGATCATCAGCAGCGGCGGCGCCAGCATCTCGGCTTGCTCCCGCGTGAAGACGTCGTGGAAGTTCATCGTCCGCCGGGAGCGGCCGAGCCGCCACGCGACGGCGTCGTACGCCCGCACCGCCTCGTGCGCGGTGTCGAACGTGCCGAGGCGGATCCGCTCCTCGCCGGAGCGGATTTCCGCGTCGAACCGGCCGCTCGGCCGCGCCCGGACACCGTGGTAGCCGGAGGAGGGGCGGCGGCGCGGAGGCATCTCGCGGAGGCGGCGCGGTTGGAGGCGGAGCGGCCGGAGGTGGAGCGGCGCGGGAGGGAGAGAGGCGAGGAGGGAGACGGACGCGTGGACGAAATGGCAGTTGGCCGCGTTCGCGCGTGGCATGTTTATAACGCGCGCGGCAGCGCACGCGGCAAGTTTCCCGCGCGGGATAGCCCGAAAGCGCGCGGTCGGCAAATTTTTTAGCGCGCGCGCCTTTTTCCCGCCTCCGCTGGAGCAGCGCCCGCGCACGGCAAACCGGCGGTTTTTTTGCCGCGCGGGGCTTTTAGCGCGTCTGTTGGAGATGCTCTTACGCTAATAGGACGACGTTGATGTTGAGCATGGCGAACACCTTCTTTTTGGTTCATAATAAGAAATAAACAACCGGCTATTACACATCAATATATGTTGGAAATAGAGGGCAACACGATGCTCATATAAAACTCTCCAATCTCGATCCTGTAGTGAAATTTGAGGTTAGCTTCAAATAACAAATTAAACCGGAAATAGCACGGTCAAATGCATACGTGACACGATTAATGAGAAAAAATCTTCTCAGGTTGAGCGGTAAAACTTCCACTACGAGAAAGCTGAATACATACTCTTCTGCAGAACATTTGAAGATTATTATTCTTACAGCATGGAGTGTCTGGATCATCCGCAACAATAAGAAATTTAGCAACCAGCAGGCAACTGTTGAAGGATGGAGGATCAGATATAAGCATGAACTGCGGTTGTTTTGCGATTCGAATGAAAAAATAGCTGCACCAACAATTCAAAGAGTGGCTAAATAGATAGTTAGCTTTTTTCTATTTCTAAGCTCTCATCCCTTGTAAATATGCTTTGTACCTATGGGACTTTGTTCTTATATATCAATAAAATTGCAGTGAGAAACTCTCCTCGTGTTTCACCTAAATAAACAAAAACGACACTAGATGAAGTTTCTTATCCAGTAATCAGGTTTTCTCAAAACAAATGATACAAAGTACACAAATTAAATTTTGGTAGACAAACCTACACATGAGTTAACAACAAATCGACCAAACATTTTAGCGTAGATAAACACCATTTTCTTCATCAGTCGATCTGTTTGCCTACTTTTTTTTCTTCAATAAATAACGCTTTATTACTTAAAAGATTTAAGTATTACACCTGGTATCTGCATAACTGGGATGCACACCACTGTTTTAATCCACAAGAAATAAAAAGGAAGACTTAAGGCTCTCTACAAGTAGCCAGTACTGAACTAAGAAAGTGTCTATGAAGATGGATATATGACTGATCCGTAGATTATACTACTATCCATGTAGGGTAAAAATATTCCTCGTCGTATCCTCCAACCATGTAGACACTTTCATAAGTAAGTCGCGATGCTCCGCACACTGTAGAGACGGCCATAAATGAAGCGTAGTTGTGCATCGGTAGATGACCAGCATAACAAAAGCATTTCTATCGTTAAAAACCTTGTCATTTTTGAATAGCCAAAGTGACCAAATAACGAAATTGCTCACACCCTAATAAGTGGCTTAAACTTAGGATCCACACCGTTGAGCTAATTTTCGAAAATATTTACAACGCTTTGTGGGTTGCTGGTTCTAGCACTTATTTTCCTCTAGATCCTATCCGGATGGCTGACCATATAAATCTAGCAAATTTATACTTAAAAAATAAGTACTTTAGAGGAAATTGCATATACACGCAAGTGTTGGGGTGGGGAGAACGTTGCGCAAAGACTTGAATCTGATTTTGCACAAACCAGCAACTCTACATCTAATACATTGCATGTCGCTGTAATGATCAGATTACAACGTCAAACACCATACTCTGGCAGCGGCCTTGGTTTGGTGTGTGCTGCGCGTGTGCTAACCCCATGGTTGACACTTGCTTTGCTTCAGATTTGGCACTTCTACAATGATCTAAAAAGTAGAAAAATTATGTATAAGGGCATCTCTAGGATGATCTATTTCAGATACAAAATATATTCATTTTTATCCATTTGGATCAGGATAAAACCAGCGGCTTAACACATATCTTTTAATAATATTATATATATATAACATAATTTACATAGGGCAAAAAAGTAAAAAATGACATAGATAATAGATATCCTAAAATCCTAGCTAAAACTAGGGTTAGCATCGGCATCACCTATGCCTACTCTTCTTCGTTCTCGATGGCGATGACCACCGGCTACGACTAGGACCATGGTGGCGCAGGCGCCAGTGGCCAGTACATCGCCTACTGCGGCTACGATGCAGGTGGTGCATGCGCTAGCGTAGGGGGCATGTCACCATGTGTAAGCCATGACACCTATAGTCGACCATGTCTTCGTGGAACTCCTCCCCAGGCACTTCGTCGTCGCCCTCATTCTCGTCCTCATCCTCGGGGGCTTCGTTGTCCTCATTCTGGCTTGTGGGGGCAACACCTAGGAAGGCGCCACGGTCCTAAGGTCCAAACCGGGGCCGTATGCTAAAATATAAGGTCACCGATGATATAGGGCCCCGTAGATGGCCGATGACCGCGGCGAGCAGGAATCGGCCGAAATCGAGACATCGGGTGATGGATTTTCACTGCGGTAGCGGAGCGGTGGCGGCTTGATTCCCAACGGCAGCTGGCCGGATTTGGCCAGCGGCGGAACGATAGCTTGTGAAAGTGGGGAGTGCTGAAATGACAAAACTATGGTTCGAGGACAACGAAGCCCCCCGAGGATGAGGACGAGAATGAGGGCGGCGACGAAGTGCCCGTGGAGGACTTCCGCGAGGACATGGTCAACTATGGCTGTCGTGGCTTACACATGGGTGACAGGCCCATACGCTAGCGCCTGCACTACCTGCATCGCTGCTGCAGCAGGCGATGTACTGGCCACCGACGCCTGCACCACCATGGTCCTGGTCTCCACTGGTGGTCCATAGGTGACATCGATGCTAACCCTAGTTTTAGGTAGGATTTTAGGATATCTATTGTCTATGTCATTTTTTTTAATTTTTTCCCTATGTAAATTATGTTTTTTATATATGAAATATTATTAAAAAAAACATGTGTCAAGCCGCTGGATTCATCCCGATCCAAACAGACAAAAGGAATATATTTTATATCCGAGATAAGAGATGCCCTTATACATAGTTTTTCAAGTGCCAAATTTAAAGCAAAACAGGTGCGAACCATGGGGTTAGCACACGCGCAGCACACACCAAGCCAAGGGCAGCTGCCAAAGTATGGTGTTTGATGGTTTAATCTAATTAAAGTCCCTGGTTTGCACAACATTTGCCCCAAGACTTACTGGTATATGCAATTTCCCAAGTACTCTATAGTCTCGTCATGATGACAAACGACATACATCTTATTTCCCTGCCAATTACGTTTTACAAAGTTATTTTTGGTAAAAATTACCCCTCGACAAAAATATCAGGTTGGATTAAATCCTTGTACATAGAAACCATCAAGAACTTGCCACTCTCGTTGAGATTCCATCAAAATTCGCCGGATCCTTGCATCACATGGACCAAATCCAGACGCTGTAACAAAGCATTTCAAGATGTTTGTCTAGGACCAATGAGACTTCTTCTGAACGATACATTGGGCGTGGAAGTTTCCATCACCTTAGCGAGTGTATCGCGTTTGTGGCGCACAATATTGTACAATGCCGGATATTATTTTTAAAGTGTGGCATTGCCTAACCATTTATCCTTCAAGAATTTTTTTTATCCATCCCTAACAGAGAAAGACTCATATGGGAAGAAGAATTTTTGCGTCGCCATGAGCAGACCCAGAAGTGTAATTCACAAGGTTTCCAAATAACCGGAGACAACACACGTGAACCAACGTACTTTCTCCTAAGGAGAGATTTGTAAACCGCCTCGTAAGCAAGAAGCTTGAAAAGCCATTTTTCAAGGAGGACCGTGTGCTTGACCTCAAGGTCTCCCTAAGTCCTTCTTGATATTTGTGTCGGAAAACCACACTCCAGTTAGTCAATCGATATTTTTTTCACTATCACTCTGCCAGAAGAATCTTGACCGGAAATATTTAGTCCAAACGCTTTAAGAATTCTTTTGCAAGTTGAAGGAAATTAAATCATATACAATACCATATTACTTAGTACTGATTGATACGTGTCAAACATATCTATAATTTCTTATGTTCCATGCTACTTTTATGATGATACTCACATGTTTTATACACACTTTATGTCATTATTATGCATTTTCCGGCACTAACCTATTGACGAGATGCCGAAGAGCCAGTTGTTGTTTTCTGCTGTTTTTGGTTTCAGAAATCCTACAAAGGAAATATTCTCGGAATTGGACGAAATCAACGCCTAGGGTCTTATTTTTTCACGAAGCTTCCAGAAGATCGAAGGGGATACGAAGTGGGGCCACGAGGTGGCCAGACCATAGGCCGGCGCGGCCAGGGAGGGGCCCACGCCGCCCTATCGTGTGGGCCCCTCGCGCCGCCTCCAACCCTACCCTTCCGCCTACTTATAGCCTTCGTCGCGAAAACCCCTGTACCGAGAGCCACGATACGGAAAACCTTCCAGAGACGCCGCCGCCGCCAATCCCATCTCGGGGGATTCAGGAGATCGCCTCCGGCACCCTGCCGGAGAGGGGAATCATCTCCCGGAGGACTCTTCATCACCATGATCGCCTCCGGATTGATGTGTCCGTTGTTTGCAACTTAATACTGGAAGGGGTACGGATGCTAACCCGAAGTTGGACTTTTTAGGCATAGATGCATGCTGGATAGCGGTCTATGTACTTTGTCGTAATGCCCTGATTAAATCTCATAGTACTCATCGTGATATGTATGTGCATTGTTATGCCCTCTCTATTTGTCAATTACCCAACTGTAATTTGTTCACCCAACATGCTATTTATCTTATGGGAGAGACACCACTAGTGAACTGTGGACCCCGGTCCATTCTTTTACATCTGAAATACAATCTACTGCAAACTCTGTTCTTTACTGTTCTTCGCAAACAAACATCATTTTCCACACCATACATTTAATCCTTTGTTTACAGCAAGCCGGTGAGATTGACAACCTCACAGTTAAGTTGGGGCAAAGTATTGTGATTGTGTTGTGCAGGTTCCACGTTGGCGCCGGAATCCCTGGTGTTGCGCCGCACTACACTCCGTCACCAACAACCTTCACGTGTTCCTTGACTCCTACTGATTCGATAACCTTGGTTTCTTACTGAGTGAAAACTTGCTTCTGTACGCATCACACCTCCCTCTTGGGGTTCCCAACAGACGTGTGTCAACTACACGCCAGCAAGATATTTTTCTGGCGCCGTTGCCGGGGAGATCAAGACACGCTGCAAGGGGAGTCTCCCACATCCAATCTCTTTACTTTGTTTTTGTCTTGCTTTAGTTTATTTTATTTACTGCTTAGTTTGTTCTCTATATCAAAAACACAAAAAAATTAGTTACTAGTTTTACTTTATTTACTGTCTTGTTTGCGTTCTCTATATTAAAAACACAAAAAAATTAGTTACTTGCATTTACTTTATTATCATGACTAGTCCTGTAGTTGTTATTCTATCACCTGAGGAATCGATCTTTACTTTTAAACAAGGTGGTGAAGAGAGTTTTAAAGAAGCTTGGTCTAGAATTTTTGATTCTTATAGTAAAACTGAACCTAAAATGACTCTAAGTTTGCTTCTTAGTAACTTTTATTTTGGGCTTATTCTTTGCTACAGATATGCCTTAGATGCTGTAGTAGGAGGAGATTTTCTTCACTGTGATGGGGATCAAGCTTTTAATGCCATAAGAAAAGTGGTTACATCATCTAGCTCCGCTAATAATTTTGATTCATCTCTTGCTAGCATTCATAATAGATTAAACACCCTCGAGACAAATATATCTTGTTTAAAGGAAGGGTCCAACCAGATTCACGAATATTATGATTATGTTCCAGTAAGTTTTGAACCTTCAATGTGGGTGCCTACTATTAAAGTTGCTATTTGTGGTGAAACTTTTCATGCCCGTTGTGATATTATGTCTGAGTTTTGCCTTATGCCTAAAAGAATTTATGAATCTTTGACACTTTGGGAACTTACTGAAGGAGGAGAAGGAATAACTCTTACTGATAACTCTGTTATAATTCCTATGGGTATAGCTGAAGGGGTGTTCACAACCTTTCTCGAAAGAACGGTATCCACTGATTATCTCGTTGTTGAATGTGTAGGGACAGGACAAATCACACTTGGAAGGTCCCTGCTGAAACTCGTGGGAGCAATCATAGATGTGGGGAAGGGCACTCTAAATTTTACCTCTACACCCGGATGCGGTCATATATTCCCTAAACCAAAGAGTAAGAATAAGAGTAAGAAGAGTAGGCGCAAGGCCCCTGGTAAGAATGCTAATGCTTCATCTCTTGATAATACTTGATTCACACTTTCTGCGCCTAGCTGAAAGCCGCTAAAGAAAAGCGCTTATGGAAGACAACCCATTATTTTACTACAGCACTTTTGTTTTATATTTGAATCTTGGAAGTTGTTACTACTGTAGCAACCTCTCCTTATCTTTATTTTATTGCATTGTTGTGCCAAGTAAAGTCTTTGATAGTAATGTTGATACTAGATTTGGATTACTGCGCAGAAACAGATTTCTTACTGTCACGAAATTGAGCAGCCCCGTCTGTAGGTAACTCAGAAAAATCTGCCAATTTAGGTGCGTGATCCTCAGATATGTACGCAACTTTCATTCAATTTGAGCTTTTTCATATGAGCAAGTTAAGTGCCCCATAAAAATTCGTCTTTACGGACTGTTCTGTTTTGACAGATTCTGCCTTTTATTTCGCATTGCCTGTTTTGCTATGTTTGATGGATTTATTTGTTCCATTAACTTTCAGTAGCTTTGTGCAATGTCCAGAAGTGTTAAGAATGATTATGTCACCTCTGAATATATGAATTTTCAATTATGCACTAACCCTCTAATGAGTTTGTTTTGAGTTTGGTGTGGAGGAAGTTTTCAAGGATCAAGAGAGGAGGATGATACAATATGATCAAGAAGAGTGAAAAGTCTAAGCTTGGAGATGCCCCCGTGGTTCATCCCTGCATATTTCAAGAAGACTCAAGCATCTAAGCTTGGGGATGCCCAAGGCATCCCCTTCTTCATCGACAACTTATCAGGTCGCCTCTAGTGAAACTATATTTTTATTCAGTCACATCTTATGTGCTTTACTTGGAGCGTCTGTTTGTTTTTATTTTTGTTTTTGTTTGAATAAACTCGGATCCTAGCATTCTTTGTATGTGAGAGAGACACGCTCCGCTATTGCATATGAACACATGTGTTCTTAGCATTACTTTTAATGTTCATGGCGAAGGTTGAAACTGCTTCGTTCATTGTTATATGGTTGGAAACAGAAAATGCTTCATGTGATAATTGGTATAATGTGTTGAATAATTTGATACTTGGCAATTGTTGTGCTCATATAGATCATGTTTAAGCTCTTGCATCATGTACTTTGCACCTATTAATGAAGAACTACATAGAGTTTGTTAAAATTTGGTTTGCATGATTGGTCTCTCTGAGTCTAGATATTTTCTGGTTAAGGTGTTTGAACAACAAGGAAGACAGTGTAGAGTCTTATAATGCTTGCAATATGTTCTTATGCAAGTTTTGCTGTACCGGTTTATACTTGAGTTTGCTTCAAACAACCTTGCTAGCCTAAGCCTTGTATTGAGAGGGATTACTTCTCGTGCATCCAAATCCTTGAGACTAAAACTATGCCATTTGTGTCTACCATACCTACCTACTACATGGTATTTCTCTGCCATTCCAAAGTACATTACTTGAGTGCTACCTTTAAAATTTCATTCCTTGTCTTTGCAATATATAGCTCATGGGAAAATAGCCTTAAAAACTATTGTGGTAAAAAATATGTAGCTTATGTATCTTATTTCTTATAAGTTGCTTGTTGAGCGGTAACCATGTTTCTGGGGACTGATACGTCTCCAACGTATCTATAATTTCCGATGTTCCATGCTTGTTTTATGACAATACCAACATGTTTTGTTCACACTTTATATCATTTTCATGCATTTTCCGGAACTAACCTATTAACAAGATGCCACAGTGCCAGTTCCTGTTTTCTGCTGTTTTTGGTTCCAGAAAGGCTGTTCGGGCAATATTCTCGGAATTGGACGAAATCAACGCCAAACCTCCTATTTTTCCCGGAAGCGTCCAGAACACCGAAGAAGAGTCGGAGAGGGGCCAGGGGGCCACCACACCACATGGCGGCGCGGGCCAGGCCTAGGCCGCGCCGGCCTAGGGTGTGGCGCCCACAGGTGCCCCCCTGCGCCGCCTCTTCGCCTATAAAAGCCCTTTCGACCTAAAAACGCAGTACCAATGGACGAAACTCCAGAAAAACTCCAGGGGCGCCGCCACCGTCGCGAAACTCCAATTCGGGGGACAGAACTCTGTTCCGGCACCCTGCCGGAGCGGGGAAGTGCCCCCGGAAGGCTTCTCCATCGACACCGCTGCCATCTCCACCGCCATCTTCATCACCGCTGCTACTCCCATGAGGAGGGAGTAGTTCTCCATCGAGGCTCGGGGCTGTACCGGTAGCTATGTGGTTAATCTCTCTCCATGTACTTCAATACAATGATCTCATGAGCTGCTTTACATGATTGAGATTCATATGAGTTTTGTATCACAATTCATCTATGTGCTACTCTAGTGATGTTATTAAAGTAGTTCTATTCCTCCTGCACGTGTGTAAAGGTGACTAGTGTGTGCACCGTGTGGTTCTTGTCGTAGGCTATGATCGTGATCTCTTATGGATTGTGGAGTTAATTATCATTATGATGGTATTGATGTGATCTATTTGGTTATGTTGATCTATCTTACACTTTAAGGTTACTAAAATATGAACATTAATTGTGGAGCTTGTTAACTCCGGCATTGAGGGTTCGTGTAATCCTACGCAATGTGTTCATCATCCAACAAAAGTGTAGAGTATGCATTTATCTATTCTGTTATGTGATCAATGTTGAGAGTGTCCACCAGTGAAAGTCTAATCCCTAGGCCTTGTTCCTAAATACTGCTGAGTTACTACTGCTTGTTTACTGTTTTACTGTGTTACTACTGCTGCAATACCACCACCATCAACTACACGCCAGCAAGCTATTTTCTGGCACCGTTGCTACTGCTCATATATATTCATATCACCTGTATTTCACTATCTCTTCGCCGAACTAGTGCACCTATTTGGTGTGTTGGGGACACAAGAGACTTCTTGCTTTGTGGTTGCAGGGTTGCATGAGAGGGATATCTTTGACCTCTTCCTCCCTGAGTTCGATAAACCTTGGGTGATCCACTTAAGGGAAAACTTGCTGCTGTTCTACAAACCTCTGCTCTTGGAGGCCCAACACATCTACAGAAAGGAGGGGGAACGTAGACATCAAGCACTTTTCTGGCGCCGTTGCCGGGGAGGAAAGGTAAAAGGCACTCATACTCCGGTTCCAGGTAAAGTACTTTTCTGGCGCCATTGTGTTTGTGCTCGAAGCTATTTCCTTTAGATCCTGCAATTGCAACTTTTTGTTTCTTGTTTACACTAGTTAGGCATAATGGAAAACAACAAAAAAATTAGTGAGCTTTTTAATCTTTTTCCTGATTTAGAATTATTTGATGCGAAAATTAAAAAACCTATGGAACCTTATTTGCATGCTAGTAGCGATGTTATTAGTATGAATGCAATTACTGCTAATGCTATGAAGAAGTCTAAGCTTGGGGAAGCTAGTTTTTGTGGTCTTTTTAGCTTCCCATCTTTAGGGGAGAAAATTTGTTCTGATAATGCTTTATCTCCCATATGCGATAACTCTAATGATGCTTGTGATATTTTAAATGCACCTACTGAAAGTATACCATATAAAATACCTATGAAAATTATTGAACGTGTTATGGACAACCACTATAAAGGGGATGGAACTGTCCATCCTAGAGATCATTTACTGTTTTTGCACGAATTATGCGGGTTATTCAAGTGTGCAGGTATCTCTATGGATGAAGTGAGGAAGAAGCTATTCTCTGTTTCGCTGTCTGGTAAAGCGGCGCATTGGTATAAATTGTTGGAGAATAGACATTCTCTTGGTTGGGAGGAAATTGCATCTCTCTTTTATTCTAAATTTTATCCTCCTCATGAAGTGCATATTGATAGGAATTATATTTATAACTTTTATCCTCGTGATGGAGAGAGTATTTCTCAAGCGTGGGGGAGATTGAAATCACTAATGCTCAAATGTCCCATTCATGAGCTCCCCCGTAATGTTATTGTTAATAATTTTTATGCGAGGCTTTCAGGACAACACAAGGACTATCTGGACGCATGTTCGGAGGGATCTTTCACAAGCAAGGAGGTTGAAGCTAGGTGGGATCTTCTTGATCGGATTAAGGAGAACGCTGAAGGATGGGAGAACAATGAAGGTAACGAGTCAGGTATAAATTATGATTATGAATGCATTGAAGCTTTTATGGATACCGATAAATTTCGAAATATGAGTGCTACTTATGGTCTTGACTCTCAAGTTGCTGCAAATCTTTATAAAGCCTTTGCTTCTCATTTTGAATTGCCTAAGAATAATTTTGATAAGTATCATGAACCTTTTAAAGAGGCTTGCATGAAGAATGAAATTGTTGTTAACTATTGCAATAAGCATGCTCAAACTCCTAAGAATGCTATTTCTTATAAGCATGTTAATTTTTGTGGAATACATAGACCTTGTGGAATTAATCAAATCAAAGATGAATATTGTATCCATCATGCTAATGAAAAAACTAGAAAGTGGTTTAGGGCTCTAGATGATCTTGGTAAAAAAGTTTGTGCCCTCTATCCTTTTATTTGTGAAGTTTGCCATGAAGTGGGTCATTTTAATTTTCAATGCTCCTCCAATGATAATTTGAACCCAATGAGTGCTGCAAATTTGTATTGTGATGATGAAATTACTCCTAATCAGCATGATGAACTTACTCTATTCTTGGGGTGTGAAGAACTGTCGAGAAAAATCTCTTTGTTACATATGAGTGATCTTGATATTGATGATGTCCTGCATGGGTGTTTTTCTTATTGCATTGATAATAGCCATACAAATACTTACATACAAAATATTTTAGAAGATGACACCTTGCCAAAATATGATAGGACCGCTGTGTGTTTTCAACTAATTAATGAAAAGGAGGAATCCTCCCAAGTTTCTTCTATTGTTTCTAAAAGTAAATCAGGTTATGCGGACAAGCCACCCTTCAAGCCTCTTCCTCCTAAAGAAGGGAACGAGGAGAAGGAAGAGAAGAAGAAGAAGAAGGAGGGAACGAAGAAGAAGAAGAAGAAGAAGAAGGAGAATAAAAAGAAAGAGGTAACAGCATATCCCCGCGTATATGAGATAACGCTAGGTAACCGTAAGTATGTTGCTCCTAATGATTATTGTGATAATGAATCTGAATACGATGATCTTCCTATGCCCTTTACATACATTAGCAATCATGATTTGAATGAACACACTACTTTTGATATTGCAAATCTCTGGGAAACTAATTCTGAAAATGATGATAATAATTGCCATAGTGTCAGTGCTATCCATGCTTCCTCCCATAATAATATAGAAAGCTGTAAGCTTGGGGAAGAGGTGTTTGAAAATCCTTTTGCTACTGATCATTATGTGTTTGATACATCTCCTTCTAATAACAATGATGGTATGGTTATAGATAAACCGACTGTGAAAGATAACTATTCTATTTCTTATGATGACACTGTGCCTCCGATCTTTGATGATTATTATAAAGAATGCTATGATATAGGTTATAATTATCCTTATGAAACTTGTCATAGTCATGATTGGATTACCAAAAACAATTCTTTTAATATGCAACTTGTTTACCATGTTCAAATTCTTGATAATAATCTTGCTCCAATTACTAATAATGAGAATAACTCTTCTTATGCCAAAATTAATGATACTTCTATGCATATGAACCATGATAAGAATGTTTTAAGTGATGGGTATATTGTGGATTTCATCAATGATGCTACTGAAAGTTATTATGAGAGAGGGAAATATGGTTATATGCATCTTAATAATATTAAGTTTCCCCTCTTTATGTTGAGAATCTTGAAGTTACTCGTGTTTTATCCTCTTATGCTTGTCACTTTGTTCTTCATGAATTCATTTGTGTACAAGATTCCTCTTCATAGGAAGCATGTTAGACTTAAATTTGTTTTGAATTTGCCTCTTGAAGCTCTCTTTTGCTTCAAATACTATTTCCCGCGAATGGATTATTAAAACTACTGAGCCCATCTAAATGGCTATAAAGAAAGAACTTCTTGGGAGACAACCCATGTTTTTACCTACAGTACTTTGTTTCTATTTTGTGTCTTGGAAGTTGTTTACTACTGTAGCAACCTCTCCTTATCTTAGTTTTGAGTTTTGTTGTGCCAAGTTAAGCCGTTGATAGAAAAGTAAGTACTAGATTTGGATTACTGCACAGTTCCAGATTTCTTTGCTGTCACGAATCTGGGTCCACCTCCCTGTAGGTAACTCAGAAAATTAAGCCAATTTACGTGCATGATCCTCAGATATGTACGCAACTTTCATTCAATTTGAGCATTTTCATTTGAGCAAGTCTGGTGCCATTTTAAAATTCGTCAATACGAACTGTTCTGTTTTGACAGATTCTGCCTTTTATTTCGCATTGCCTCTTTCGCTATGTTGGATGAATTTCTTTGATCCACTAATGTCCAGTAGCATTATGCAATGTCCAGAAGTGTTAAGAATGATTGTGTCACCTCTGAATATGTCAATTTATAATGTGCACTAACCCTCTAATGAGTTGTTTCGAGTTTGGTGTGGAGGAAGTTTTCAAGGATCAAGAGAGGAGTATGATGCAACATGATCAAGGAGAGTGAAAGCTCTAAGCTTGGGGATGCACCCGGTGGTTCACCCCTGCATATATCAAGAAGACTCAAGCGTCTAAGCTTGGGGATGCCCAAGGCATCCCCTTCTTCATCGACAACATTATCAGGTTCCTCCCCTGAAACTATATTTTTATTCCATCACATCTTATGTGCTTTTTCTTGGAGCGTCGGTTTGTTTTTTTGTTTTGTTTGAATAAAATGGATCCTAGCATTCACTTTATGGGAGAGAGACACGCTCCGCTGTAGCATATGGACAAGTATGTCCTTGGTTTCTACTCATAGTATTCATGGCGAAGTTTCTCCTTCGTTAAATTGTTATATGGTTGGAATTGGAAAATGATACATGTAGTAATTGCTATAAATGTCTTGGGTAATGTGATACTTGGCAATTGTTGTGCTCATGATTAAGCTCTTGCATCATATGCTTTGCACCCATTAATGAAGAAATACATAGAGCATGCTAAAATTTGGTTTGCATATTTGGTTTCTCTAAGGTCTAGATAATTTCTAGTTTTGAGTTTGAACAACAAGGAAGACGGTGTAGAGTCTTATAATGTTTTCAATATGTCTTTTATGTGAGTTTTGCTGCACCGGTTCATCCTTGTGTTTGTTTCAAAAAAGCCTTGCTAGCCTAAACCTTGTATCGAGAGGGAATACTTCTCATGCATCCAAAATACTTGAGCCAACCACTATGCCATTTGTGTCCACCATACCTACCTATACTACATGGTATTTTCCGCCATTCCAAAGTAAATTGCTTGAGTGCTACCTTTAAAATTCCATCATTTACCTTTGCAATATATAGCTCATGGGACAAATAGCTTAAAAAACTATTGTGGTATTGAATATGTAATTATGCACTTTATCTCTTATTAAGTTGCTTGTTGTGCGATAACCATGTTCACTGGGGACGCCATCAACTACTCCTTGTTGAATTTCATGTGAGTTGCTATGCATGTTCGTCTTGTCTGAAGTAAGAGCGATCTACCACCTTATGGTTAAGCATGCATATTGTTAGAGAAGAACATTGGGCCGCTAACTAAAGCCATGATCCATGGTGGAAGTTTCAGTTTTGGACATATATCCTCAATCTCAAATGAGAAATTTATTAATTGTTGTTACATGCTTATGCATAAAAGAGGAGTCCATTATCTGTTGTCTATGTTGTCCCGGTATGGATGTCTAAGTTGAGAATAATCAATAGCGAGAAATCCAATGCGAGCTTTCTCCTTAGACCTTTGTACAGGCGGCATAGAGGTACCCCTTTGTGACACTTGGTTAAAACATGTGCATTGTGATGATCTGGTAGTCCAAGCTAATTAGGACAAGGTGCGGGCACTATTAGTATACTATGCATGAGGCTTGCAACTTGTAAGATATAATTTACATGATACATAAGCTTTATTACTACCGTTGACAAAATTGTTTCATGTTTTCAAAATCAAAGCTCTAGCACAAATATAGCAATCGATGCTTTTCCTCTATGGAGGACCATTCTTTTACTTTCAATGTTGAGTCAGTTCACCTATCTCTCTCCACCTCAAGAAGCAAACATTTGTGTGAACTGTGCATTGATTCTTATATACTTGCTTATTGCACTTGTTATATTGCTTTCCATTGACAACTATCCATGAGATATACATGTTACAAGTTGAAAGCAACCGCTGAAACTTAATCTTCCATTGTGTTGCTTCAATACCTTTACTAAGAATTTATTGCTTTATGAGTAACTCTTATGCAAGACTTATTGATTCTTGTCTTGAAAGTACTATTCATGAAAAGTCTTTGCTATATGATTCAATTGTTTACTCATTGCATTTACATTGTTTCGAATCGCTGCATTCATCTCATATGCTTTACAATGGTATGATTAAGATTATGTTGGTAGCATGTCACCTCAGAAATTATCTTTTATCGTTTACCTACTCGAGGACGAGTAGGAACTAAGCTTGGGGATGCTGATACGTCTCCAACGTATCTATAATTTCCGATGTTCCATGCTTGTTTTATGACAATACCAACATGTTTTGTTCACACTTTATATCATTTTCATGCATTTTCCGGAACTAACCTATTAACAAGATGCCACGGTGCAGTTCTGTTTTCTCGCTGTTTTTGGTTCCGAAAGGCTGTTCGGGCAATATTCTCGGAATTGGACGAAATCAACGCCAAACCTCCTATTTTTCCCGGAAGCGTCCAGAACACCGAAGAAGAGTCGGAGAGGGGCCAGGGGGCCACCACACCACATGGCGGCGCGGGCCAGGCCTAGGCCGCGCCGGCCTAGGGTGTGGCGCCCCCAGGTGCCCCCCTGCGCCGCCTCTTCGCCTATAAAAGCCCTTTCGACCTAAAAACGCAGTACCAATGGACGAAACTCCAGAAAAACTCCAGGGGCGCCGCCACCGTCGCGAAACTCCAATTCGGGGGACAGAACTCTGTTCCGGCACCCTGCCGGAGCGGGGAAGTGCCCCCGGAAGGCTTCTCCATCGACACCGCTGCCATCTCCACCGCCATCTTCATCACCGCTGCTACTCCCATGAGGAGGGAGTAGTTCTCCATCGAGGCTCGGGGCTGTACCGGTAGCTATGTGGTTAATCTCTCTCCATGTACTTCAATACAATGATCTCATGAGCTGCTTTACATGATTGAGATTCATATGAGTTTTGTATCACAATTCATCTATGTGCTACTCTAGTGATGTTATTAAAGTAGTTCTATTCCTCCTGCACGTGTGTAAAGGTGACTAGTGTGTGCACCGTGTGGTTCTTGTCGTAGGCTATGATCGTGATCTCTTATGGATTGTGGAGTTAATTATCATTATGATGGTATTGATGTGATCTATTTGGTTATGTTGATCTATCTTACTCTTTAAGGTTACTAAAATATGAACATTAATTGTGGAGCTTGTTAACTCCGGCATTGAGGGTTCGTGTAATCCTACGCAATGTGTTCATCATCCAACAAAAGTGTAGAGTATGCATTTATCTATTCTGTTATGTGATCAATGTTGAGAGTGTCCACCAGTGAAAGTCTAATCCCTAGGCCTTGTTCCTAAATACTGCTGAGTTACTACTGCTTGTTTACTGTTTTACTGTGTTACTACTGCTGCAATACCACCACCATCAACTACACGCCAGCAAGCTATTTTCTGGCACCGTTGCTACTGCTCATATATATTCATACCACCTGTATTTCACTATCTCTTCGCCGAACTAGTGCACCTATTTGGTGTGTTGGGGACACAAGAGACTTCTTGCTTTGTGGTTGCAGGGTTGCATGAGAGGGATTTCTTTGACCTCTTCCTCCCTGAGTTCGATAAACCTTGGGTGATCCACTTAAGGGAAAACTTGCTGCTGTTCTACAAACCTCTGCTCTTGGAGGCCCAACACTGTCTACAGGAAAGGAGGGGGAACGTAGACATCAGGGACGCCATCAACTATTACACCTTTGTTGAATATCATGTGAGTTGCTATGCATGTTCGTCTTGTCTGAAGTAAGGGCGATTTTCATGATCAAATGGTTTGAGTATGCATATTGTTAGAGAAGAATATTGGGCCGCTAACTAAAGCCATGAATCATGGTGGAAGTTTCAGTTTGTACACTAATCATCAATCTCTTATGAGAATATTATCTGTTGTTGAATGCTTAAGCATTAAAAGAGGAGTCCATTATCTGTTGTCTATGTTGTCCCGATATGGATGTCTAAGTTAAGAATAATCAAAAGCGAGAAATCCAATGCGAACTTTCTCCTTAGACCTCTGTACAGGCGGCATAGAGGTATCCCTTTGTGACACTTGGTTGAAACATATGTTATGCAATGATAATCCATGTTAATCCAAGCTAATTAGGACAAGGTGCGAGCACTATTGGTATTCTATGCATGAGGCTTGCAACTTATAGGATGTCTTATACATAACACATATGAATTATTACTACCGTTGACAAAATTGTTTCTATGTTTTCAAAATGAAAAGCTCTAGCACAAAAATAGTAATCCATGCTTCCCTCTGCGAAGGGCCATTCTTTTACTTTATGTTGAGTCAGTTTACCTACTTCTTTCTATCTTATAAGCAAACACTTGTGTCAACTGTGTGCATTGATTCTTACATGTTTTACCTATTGCACTTGTTATATTGCTTTATGTTGACAATTATCCATGAGATATACATGTTGTAGTTGAAAGCAACCGCTGAAATTTATATCTTCCTTTGTGTTGTTTCAAAGCTTTCTACTAAGAATTTATTGCTTTATGAGTTAACTCTTATGCAAGTCTTATTGATGCTTGTCTTGAAAGTACTATTCATGAAAAGTCTTTGCTATATGATTCAGTTGTTTAATCATTGTGTTTACCATTGCTTCGAATCACAACATTCATCCCATATGCTTTACAATAGTATTGATCAAGATTATGGTAGCATGTCACTTCAGAAATTATCATTGTTATCGTTTACCTACTCGAGGGCGAGTAGGAACTAAGCTTGGGGATGCTTGATACGTCTCAAACGTATCTATAATTTCTTATGTTCCATGCTACTTTTATGATGATACTCACATGTTTTATACACACTTTATGTCATTATTATGCATTTTCCGGCACTAACCTATTGACGAGATGCCGAAGAGCCGATTCTTTGTTTTCTGCTGTTTTTGGTTTCAGAAATCCTACAAAGGAAATATTCTCGGAATTGGACGAAATCAACGCCCAGGGTCTTATTTTTCCACGAAGCTTCCAGAAGACCGAAGGGGATACGAAGTGGGGACACGAGGTGGCCAGACCATAGGCCGGCGCAGCCAGGGAGGGGCCCGCGCCGCCCTATGGTGTGGGCCCCTTGCGCCGCCTCCAACCCTACCCTTCCGCCTACTTATAGCCTTCGTCGCGAAAACCCCTGTACCGAGAGCCACGATCCGGAAAACCTTCCAGAGACGCCGCCGGCGCCAATCCCATGTCGGGGGATTAAGGAGATCGCCTCCGGCACTCTGCCGGAGAGGGGAATCATCTCCCGGAGGACTCTTCATCACCATGATCGCCTCCGGATTGATGTGTGAGTAGTTCACCCCTGGACTATGGGTCCATAGCAGTAGCTAGATGGTTGTCTTCTCCTCATTGTGCTATCATGTTAGATCTTGTGAGCTGCCTATCATGATCAAGATCATCTATTTGTAATGCTACATGTTGTGTTTGTTGGGATCCGATGAATATGGAATACTATGTCAAGTTGATTATCAATCTATCATATATGTGTTGTTTATGTTCTTGCATGCTCTCCGTTGCTAGTAGAGGCTCTGGCCAAGTTGATACTTGTAACTCCAAGAGGGAGTATTTATGCTCGATAGTGGGTTCATGCCTCCATTGAATGCAGGACGATGTGAGAAAGTTCTAAGGTTGTGGATGTGCTGTTGCCACTAGGGATAAAATATCAATGCTTTGTCTAAGGATATTTGTGTTGATTACATTACGCACCATACTTAATGCAATTGTCTGTTGTTTGCAACTTGATACTGGAAGGGGTGCGGATGCTAACCCGAAGGTGGACTTTTTAGGCATAGATGCATGCTGGATAGCGGTCTATGTACTTTGTCGTAATGCCCTGATTAAATCTCATAGTAGTCATCGTGATATGTATGTGCATTGTTATGCCCTCTCTATTTGTCAATTGCCCAACTGTAATTTATTCACCCAACATGCTATTTATCTTATGGGAGAGACACCACTAGTGAACTGTGGACCCCGGTCCATTCTTTTACATCTGAAATACAATCTACTGCAAACTCTGTTCTTTACTGTTCTTCGCAAACAAACATCATTTTCGACACCATACATTTAATCCTTTGTTTACAGCAAGCCGGTGAGATTGACAATCTCACTGTTAAGTTGGGGCAAAGTATTGTGATTGTGTTGTGCAGGTTCCACGTTGGCGCCGGAATCCCTGGTGTTGCGCCGCACTACACTCCGTCACCAACAACCTTCACGTGTTCCTTGACTCCTACTGGTTCGATAACCTTGGTTTCTTACTGAGGGAAAACTTGCTGCTGTACGCATCACACCTTCCTCTTGGGGTTCCCAACAGACGCGTGTCAACTACACGCCAGCACTGATTAATGAGAACCAATCTCCCACCCAAGGATAACAATTTTTCTTTCTAGCTAGATAATCCAATTTATAGCCTCTCCTTCACCAGTTTCCATTCAACATTTGTAAGTATCCGATAATGAATCGGCATACCAAAATACTTAATAGGAAATGACCTTGACTGCAGCTAAATAAATCAGCATATAGGGCGATACTGTCTTCAGCCTCGCCGAAAGAAAACAACTCAATCTGATGAAAAATCATCTTCAGAACCGATAATTGCTCGAACACTGATAGAATTAACTTCAGATTTCTTGCCTTTTTGATGGAATATTCCATAAAAAAGATTGTATCATTCGCATATTGAAGAATGAATACTCCTCCATCAACAAGATGAGGAATCGCACTTTCAATTTGGCCATCAGACATGTTGCGCGTTTAGTCATAAAAGCGAGTATATCAACCACTATATTAAATATCATTGGCAACAATGGGTCACCCTATCTAAGTCCTTTCTTGGTTAGGAAGTATTTTCCAATGTCGTCATTGAATTTAATGGCTACACTTCTTTCCAAGATGAAGCTGTGGATTAAAACACGCCACTCATCAGGAAAACATATCATTCCGAAACTCTGCTGAAGGAAGGACCATTTAACTTTACTGCAGGCTTTCTCGAAATTAATTTTTAATACCACCCCATTCAACCTTTTTCAATGTAGTTCGTGAACCGTTTCATGAAGGTTAACCACCCCATCGAGGTTGTTATGTCCTTGTATAAAACAAGTCTGAGAAGGGCGAACCACATGGTCAGCCACAGAGTTCAACCTTATCCTCGCGACTTTGATTAAAATTTTAAAGCTAACATTAAAAAAGAAAGAAAGGTAGGAAAATTATTTCAGCAAAATTGAAGTGAAACAATTGTAGTTGTCCGCAATAAAGGAAGCTAAACAAATCTAGAAGATCACTTGATAACATCCCAAAAGTTCTGACAGAACTCAGCCGGAAGCCATCGAGACCATGAACTTTATTGTGTTCCATTTGAAAAATTGATTTTCTTACTTCTTCCTTAGTATAAGGTATTTGTAAGTAAGCTATTTTTATTCTCTAAAACTTGAGAAATATCTTCTATTCGAGACTGGGCCAAGGAGAAGTTGCCTTTTGCTTAGGACCGCCGAAAAAACCCTTGTAATAATTAACGATATCGTCTGTTTGCCTACTAAAATTGCTCAGTGCTAGAACTGCATTAATCCAAATTGATGAGACAAATCTCCACTCATGCTGTGGTGGCTCAAACTTAAACTAGCTAGTGTATGGACGTGTATGTGAGCATCTGCGTTTGTACTGTGTTTCTAAAAAAAAGGAACATCATTATTTTTCATCTCGATGGGTTTTTCCTACTAGTGGGCACCAACATTTTGGTTACTATATTTGTTTAAGAGCAAGAATCCCGAATCCAAGCATGTTTCAATCTCCAATCACCACGTTGGATACAATCAGCCAGGAGTGACTAATTTGGGCATAATTCAATTTTCTTTCGCCTTTTAACAGATAAATCATTTTTTTAGAATAAAAATTCACTATTGAATACAATCGGCCGGAAATCACCAATCTATTTATTTATTTTCCTCTTTTCTGGGGAGGTTGTGGTGCGCTCTTTTCGCTCCTACCCTCTCTCACGTGATAACTACCTTCAAGCCACAATTACCCAGGCCCCACGTCAAAAAAAAAAAAAATTACCCAGGCCCTAAGGAGTTCCTAGGTTTCCTTTTCTTTCTCTCCTTGTATAGCAATGATTCACATAAGTGGCTAGCAACGAACCCTGTAGGTCGAAATCAGCAGATCGTAGCACGTGTAGATCGATCCGATAAATCAGCAACTTTGGTCGGATCGACCAAACAGCATCGTCTGTTGCGAGACACCATTATGCTAGATTGATATACACAGACAAAACAAAAACACCAACAAGAAATAATTCAGAAAGGGTAGCTGCCGAGGAAGCTCCCTCCTGGGAGCTTATTGTTCTGATGAGTAAGGACAGGAGACATTTTAATTAGTTAGCTGCGCCGCGAGATGTTCGATATGATTGATCGTGTGTGCATGAATCGAAAATCTGAATATAAATCTGTGCCGATCGGATGTGGATTGCACAGGTGCGCATATGCCAAAGATGAGCTCGACACAGCCACGTTGTGGATTCGCATTGCCTTTTGTTGCTAGCCTGCGATCCATCAGCATTATGGACGACGGTCTCGGTCGCGTCATTGCCGGAGCTAGTATACGACATAGATGCCTTGCGGTAACCGCTTATGATTGCCGCCGGCCTGCCGTAGCGGCCGCCGCACGCACATGCATGCGTGCAGATGCAGCGGCGACCGTGCTACGTGTCGAACGGCGTTTTCGTGCGTGCGTGCATCTGTATATCGGTCGGCGCCGGCCTGGAAAGACAAAAGATATACTTCCTCCGGACTGATTTAATTGACGCGGGAGTGCACAGGTACTAGCTCAATACGTACTGATGCCTGCGTCGATTAAACACGTACAGAGGTAGTACTAAGTATAGATAGGCAGCTAAGCTTCGCAGGGGGATTAAGATGTTTTTGATCTGGATGTAGCTACATGCCTACATCTGTATTGGCATCTCCAAGATTACAACTACCAGTATCATTGTAGATCCTCAAGCAACTGTTACATCGGGAAAGCCTTCACTTTCATAAATTGTAGCCAAAATAGATGTCTTCGGAAAGAGTTACAAGACGTTTTTGTTACAGTACTACAAATCTTCTCACCTGAGTGTATTAATTATTAGGTTGTGGATAAAGATCTGTGTATGTAGTAACACCAAATAAACAAAATACGTAGGTTCGTTGCCATCATGCAAAACCATCCATTTTCAACTCCCATTCACCCCTCATTGTTGGACTTCCACATTTTTTTTGAGTAGTCACTATTTTTTTTTTGAACGGGGAAGGATGTGGAGCACGCAAAACTTCTATTTCAGCTCAGAAGCTATGTACATCATGAAGTTCAAAGCGCAGTCCTCAATCGATTGATTGCCACTAGAACAGGACAAGAAGTGTTGCTATGAGCCGAGTTCCTACTTCCTGCATGAACTGGTGGGCTCAAATCTTAAAGATCTTTTTGCCTGATGAGCACAACAATGGGCAACGCCATTGATTTCCCTGTTGATGTGGTAAATGGAGGGTTGCAAGGGCCTTGACAAATTCTAAAACTGAATGGCATGTTTTAAATCTCCCAAAGAACCCCTGGGTCTTTTGCACCTGGAGCCGCTGCTGCTCTTGCTAAAGAGCTATTGTCAGTGAAGAAAATGGGTTCTGCAGCTGCATGGATGATGCAAAGTGGCCCGCTAGAAGTAAAGCTCCAGCTTCGACTTGAATCGGAGATGAAATTCGAGGAACTGACGCCATGATGAAGACATCTGTGTGAGCCCCTGATCGAGCCAATGAAGATATATTCCTAGACCTCCCGTTGCACGAACGAATCCACTCCTCTTCATCGAAGGTGCATTGGCATTGAGCTTTGGACCTGCAAACACAAAATCAGATGGAACCGAAGAGCCTTGCATTGGGCTGGTTGAGCTATGTTGCTGGAGCAACCTACTTGGAACAGCAAAATCAGGGATGTCAATCTCCAGGTCGTTTAGAAGTGCTTTTGCTCTTATGGCCACCTGATATGGCATTTTTTTCCTGCAAAATAACTCTTTGTTCCTTGATTTCCATAAGCACCAAAGAAACGTGAAAATGCTTGCAAATCATTACATTGGTGATTAAGAGCCACTATTCAGAATAATTTGTGAAACATTGTTTTGGTTCTAGGTAAAGACATCTGCTCTAGTAAACCATGGATCGAGGAACCAAGACGGGCAATTAAGAAAGAGATGTTGATCATCTTCAGGAGTTTATTATTAATATGCTTAGAGTAACTGGAAGCCCTGTTGAAGGAATGACACGTCTCAAAGCAAACAGAGCTTGGCTCTGGTGGTTAGGTCCCTTGTGGTGGAACCAGCCCACCCAGGTTCAAGTCCTAGACTTGACATGGGTGTTTGCATTTACCTGGATTTATTCCAGGATTTAACCGGCGCTATGCTTTCAGTGGTAGGTGACGTACCCGTCAACAGCGAGGCGCCAGTGGTGACTTCGTCAACCTCAAGATATGCCGGCTCAGTCCCTCGGAGGTGCTCATAGGGGTAGGGTGTGCGTGCGTGCGTTTATAGGGGTGTTTGTACGTGCGTGTTTGTGAGCGTCTGCGTTGTACTGCGTTCTTAAAAAAAAATGACACGTCTCAAAAGTCTCCATGCAAATGTTTTCGCTA
The DNA here is from genome assembly GCF_019359855.2 of Lolium perenne. NCBI lineage: Eukaryota > Viridiplantae > Streptophyta > Magnoliopsida > Poales > Poaceae > Lolium > Lolium perenne. The sequence continues at coordinate 72,513,611 of NC_067244.2, forward strand.
GAGGTATCATTTTCTTGCACTTCCGTACCTGAGCTAGCACTTTTTTTTTGTAGCATCATCCAGTGGCACTGGAAGGGCAAACCATCATTCTCTAAAGCTTGCAAAGAGGTCATGTATGCTGATTTAGATGTGCACTTATCATTAGGACTTAATTTCCGGCAAAGGATATCTTCTTCTTCTGAGTCAATGATAAGAGTGTTTTTAATGCCTTTTTGTACTGGTTGGAGAAAAAGAGAATCAATGTAAGGAACATAAAAAAGCAGAGTATTAGAGTCGGCTAGCGGAGTTAGTTTTTGCTAACAAATAAACAATCAACAGAGAAGTGGTTACCTGCAGCGGTTATGAACCGAATACAACCTCCAAAATAAAACAACCGGATGAAGACTAGAGTCGGTTTTACCCTATCATACACATGTTTGCAGCTATCCATAATCCGCTGACTTCTTACATGCACTTTCTTTCCCCCCGTAAATGTGTGTGTGCTAGTGTATAATGTGTCTGTATAGTGGGACATGGTGTTTCTAGTCCCGAGCTCACATGAGCTCTTTTTATGGACCATCCATTTGTACTGAGATGTGTGCCTGCCAGGTTTTTCAAAGCAGGTAAGGCGCGCAGAAAATGGTGAAAGAGGACCCATATACGTGTATGTTACGAAGGGATACAGTGGGACATCAGCATGAGGGACGCGCGGCGACATGAACTGTTCATCTCCAGGCTGGAGTGGTTCGAGATGGACAGCGTCAGCGACGACTTCTACTGCTGGAGGACATGTACGATTGGTGGGGCACACAGCTGCACAGCTTGCGCCAATTGGGGCGGCATCGGTTGCCTGTTGCTGCTCTTGTGTGGCGGCAGGAACGAGCAGACCGTTGTCCTGGAAGGTTACAATGGATGGATTGACAGACAATATCTTTTAATAAGCGTGCTAGTCTATCCACTGGTGAGCAGACATTGATTATTTCTGCCAAAATGGGTTCAGTTAATTTTTTTCAATGAAAGAGCTACGAACGGGATACATGGCCGAATACACTGACAGGTTTTGAAGTGTGCTGAACGTGATTGGTTCACATATCAGGAGCATCTACGCTCGGGATCAAAAACGAATTTTCCGTCTGTATAGTATATATATCCCTTCACATCAAGACTTCATCGACATGGAACAACATGCGGAAGCTAGGGTTCATGATGTGATGATCTACTAGGAACTGATGATTTAAGTGATCAAGGTGGAGGAAATACTGATAGTGAGTAGTGTACAATATGTTTGATTGCGAAACTTTTGCTTCATTTTGTCTAAATCTTTGTTCCATTTGTATGCATGATTTATTCCATGGGTCATACTTTTTCGTCCGTTTTGCAACTTTTTTTGTTTGAAATGGGAGCATCACCCTGGCCTCTGCGTCGAAACCATGCTCACATCTTTCTTTTATTGCCAACCAAAATAAGAGCATCTCTAACAGAGCCCGAAAAAATGCAAACCGAAAAGAAAGGATTCAGTCTCCCGAAAACGAGAGTTAGTCCGTTTTTTGGCAGTGGCGCAGAACAGAAACCGTAAAGACGAACTGAAAACATGAAATTCGAAATCTCGCGGAAGAATTCATCGATAAACACATATAGACGATAGTTGTTGCTCCGATTGAGCACCAAACTTTACATAATTCAAACTAATAACCTAAATTAACTAATATCCGCAGCAGCGCGATCTAATTTTGCCCAAACATCGGCCAGGCGGCCTCTACGCGCGACGACGGCGGTGGTGGCTGTTGTGGGTATACTTTATGGGTGTATCAACGGCAGTGCCTAGATCCGGCAAGCCCGGATGGCCCACAGACGGTGATGTGGCGTGTGGCTCATCGGGCGGCCCAGTTGCTGTAGATCCTGAAGGATGAAGTCCAGCTCAGGAACAGGAAGCCGGATCCCAACCGACCTACGAAGGAGGTCGGATCCGTGAAGGCCCATGAAGTATCCGGATCCTGCACGACCCTGATGGAAGGCGGATCCTTGACGTACACGGCAAGACACTGTACCGTAGTTAGGCAACTTGTATTCCGGCTAGGACTCTCCATGTAAACCCTAGATCCGTGCGCCTATATAAGCCGGATCCCGGGAGCCCTAGAGGCAAAACCACAACTCATTGTAACAACGCGAAAACGCCAAGATAATTCCAGACAAGCAGCAGTAGGCCTTGCCATCGTGCAGGTGGTCCGAAGCTGGGTAAATCGCGTACCACCGTCCCGAGGACTCTCCGCCCAATGGCCCCTACTTCCTCTCCCCTCCATGAGGATCCCTCCTCTGGAGTACCGTCGAATAGGCAACGACAGTTGGCGCCCACCGTGGGGCCTGTGGCGTCTGGAGGCCGGAACCGGGAGGGTTCTACCTTCGGAGGCATCGGCGACACCATCGCCGTGGGACGCGTCAAGTACGCCGGGAACTTTCCGATCGTCCCTGAGGATGAGTGCTGGATTCCGGCTAAGACAAACCCCGTCAAGCTCTCCATCATCCCGATCGGTGGGATACACCTCTTCATCGGCGAAACCGTCGATTCTGACGGAAACGCCCTGGTAAGTAACGCTGACGCGACCGCCGCAGAGCAGGACGCCATCGCGAAGATCTGAGCTGAGACGCAGGAACTTTCCCGGGAAAATTCCGCCTTAGATCTGGAAAAATCAAAGCCCACCCAATCCGCCCCTGAGTAGGAGATAAAGGTGGAAGACCGATGCAGATCCGCCTGGGTTTCCCAAGTGTTAGAAAGGCAAAGGTGCCACTTCGTGCACTTCCTCGCACATACCGCTGGAACCGCTCTTCCTCAGGAAGAAGCCGGGCCCGTGCAGGACGAGGCTGCCGGAGCCGGCGACGCTCCGGAACAACAGGAAGTTGTCGGAGACAGCGACGCCCCGGAACAGCCAGAGGATGCCGGAGAAGCAGAGGAGTCAATCTTGAGCAGCCTCAGCCCAATCTCCGCCGACGCCTCCTCCATGGACACGGAAGAATACAACCGCCCCACTAAGGAGTTGGAGGATGAAGAGGCAGCTGAGGCGGAATCTGCTCCTCCTAAGCAGGTTCTCGCGACCTTAGCAGCGCTGGATCAGCAGGAATCGGCAGATGAGCACACCACTTCCGACCCACAGCCATCCGATGCAGGATCTCCGCTATCGCGGGAACGACCGCATAAGGAAGTCCTGTCCCCAGAAGAACTGGTGGCGCAGGCAGGCATGGACGCAATCGCACACTCAGAGATCCTTAACAAACCTATAACTCCCGATGACGCCGCAGATCCGGAGGCTCTAGAGGCCAAAAGGCAGGAGATGCTGGCAACAGCCCAGAAATTCGCCAGAACCGCAGCAGCAATGCTGGACGAGAGGAAAGAAGCCGCACACTTCGTGCAAAATTTCCACCAGCGAGAACGTGAGGTTGACGAACAACTGGTAAAAGTCAAGGAGCTCCAACAGCACTGGAAAGACAAGGTCACCGAGCTTCAGCAGGAGGTCGATCAAATCAGGCGGGAAGCTATACCTCCCCGCAAGATCACCTTCGCGACCCCCACTGAGCAACAACCATTCACAACTCCGAAAGATAACATGAAAAAGGCTGCGGAGATCTTGCAAAAGAAGGACGAAGAGATCGATATCGACTACGTCCGCACGCTTGTTGCCTCAGCTATGAAGCAGCAGAGTAAGGCAGATACTTCGCGCAGGTTGGAATCCAACCCGGATCACTGTGTATCTACCGCGCAGAAGGACGCCCATGACAGCCGTAACCTCGATGACGAATCGCGCACCGGGTCATCGGAGCACAGAAGAAAAATAAGGGAACACCCAAATCCGATCCCCATACCGTCAAAGACGCCTCCGTCAGATTCGAAGAAGGGAAAGGATGCAATGTACGCTGGTAGGAACAAGTATCGGAACCCGTCACCTCCACCTAATGGATATCCGCGTCCCCCACCTCCTCGCCGCCGTAGTCCAGTCGGAAACACTAGGCCCCATGGGGCCGGTGGAATCAATATCCGCGACAACATGCCGCCGCCGAGGACCAGGGAGCGTACGCCGGAACCCCGCCGGAACAACGATCGTGAACCTGAGCCCAGAAGGAGCCGGAACAATGATTGTGAACCTGAGCCTAGGAGGAGTCGGAACTTGGAACGCGAGCCGGAGCCCCGCCGAAGCCGGAACGACGGAGGCGACTATCACCAAGGTGAGGGTAGCCAACGAAGCCGGAGCGAGCCACGAGAAGAACGCCGGGAATCCAAGGGTGGAAGCAAAAAATCTTACAGGCCCCCTCGCAGGTCTCCCTGACCACCACCAAGTGGAGGAGGTGGAGGCGGAGGCGGAGGCCGGAGATCTCGCTCTCGCTCAAAAACCCCTGGCGGCGGCCCACGCGATGCCCGGGAACGCCTCAACGAGTATAGAACTGACTACATCGGCCCAAAGTGCTTTGGCAGGATGATTCGAGAGGAACCAAAGCCAAGGATGAACCTCAAGCTACCCGAAAACCTGAATCATTATGATGGCACCGAAAGGCCGGATACCTACATCGAGGATTACTACAATGCAGTAACCTTCGCCGGAGGAACCCCTAACATCGCCTGCCGCATGCTCCAGTTGTACCTTGTAGGTCCAGCCCGGATCTGGCTCAGTGACCTCGAGAAAAACTCCATCTTTTGCTGGTTCGACCTGAAGAACGCCTTTGAGAAACACTTCAGGGGCACCTACAAGAGACCTGCCACAACAAGCGACCTGCAGGCATGTATCCAGAAAAAGGGTGAAACATCAAGGAGTTTCCTCACCCGATGGTTGCAAACCAGGAACGAGTGCAAGAACGTTGATAACCGCACATCAATGCACGCCTTTATTAGTGGACTGCAGAGAGGAGGACTGCTGCGGCACAAGCTAACTTTCTTGGTCAATGCAAACAAACTGACTTTGGATGACATGATCACCATCGCCAGTGATCACACTGCCGCCGACGACGACGCAGGCGGAGATCTCGCAGCTACAGCAATTCCCCTGCATCAGCAAAAGAATTACCGTGACAACGGCAGCAGCAGCGGCACCAAGCGGAAAAATCACCCTGATGACCAGAGAAGTGGAGGATCCGACTTGATCGCCATGGCTTTCCAGCGCGGAGGCCAAGGAGGCGGAAGAGGCCGCGGAGGCGGAGCTGCAAGGGGCCAGCAGCGTGGTGATGAGGTCACCGCTGCCGGAACCCGCGCTCCCCAGAGTTACGAAGAGTACATAGACATGCCCTGCCTGGCCCATTTGGATCCGGCTACAGGGAAGTCCACTCACACCAACCGCAACTGCAAGTGGGTCAATGATCTCAAATCTGACCCGGAAGCAGGATACAAGCGAGCCCGGAAGCACCGCCCACGCGGCAAAGGAGGCAAGGGCAAGAACAAGGACAAGGAGGAAGACAGTTCCGAGGCGATGGAAGAGGATGATGCTTCGCCGGATCCCAAAGGCGGATCCACAGCTAAACCCAACCCCTTCGACAAAAAGAGTGCGGGCATGTACCACACTTTCCTTGGAACCCCAACAGTCCGTGCAAGCAAATCAGCTCTCCGGATCCTGAACGCCATAGTCCCAGCTGTGCCGCAGTATGTCAGGTGGTCAGAAACTACGTGTACGTTTGATAGGAAGGATCACCCTACTGTCATTCCAAAAGAGTGCTATGCCTTGGTTGTGAGTCCCCGCATCGACGGGTATGACTTCTCCAAGTGCCTCATGGACGGCGGAGCCAGCTTGAACATCATGTACCTGGAGACTCTGGAGCGGATGAACCTTACCAAGGAACAACTCAAACACAGCACCACTGAATTTCATGGTGTAGTTCCGGGTAAAAAGGCAAATTCCTTGGGCAGCATCAGACTTCCCGTGGCCTTCGGCGATGCCAATAACTTTCGCGAAGAGATGATCACGTTTGAGGTCGTGCCCTTCAAGAGTTCCTACCACGTCATCTTCGGCAGGCCCACCTACCACAAGTTTCACGCAAGAGCGTGCTACATCTACAACAAGCTCAAGATTCCGGGTCCAAAGGGTATGATTACCGTATCCGGAGACTACAAGAAGGCTCACGAATGCGAGTTAGGCGAAGCAGCCTTCGCAGAGTCTGTGCTATCTGGAGAGGAGCTGCAAGGCTACAGAGCCGCGGTGGATCCGCAAGAGATGCACACCACCAAGAAGCAGATCTCCAAACAGAAAACCTCGTTTAAGGCCGCGATAGAGACCAAGAAAATCGACTTCAAGGAAGGAGATCCCTCAAAGCAGGTCTCAGTCGGAGCCAACATGGACCCCAAATAGGAAAACGCGCTCGTCGAGTTCCTCTGCGCTAACATGGATATCTTCGCATGGCAACCTTCTGACATGTCCGGAGTACCTAGGGAACTCGCCGAGCACTACCTCAACATAAACCCGGGGGCTAAACGGGTGAAGCAAGCTATGCGACGCTTTGGAGATAAGAAGCGCCGCGCCATAGGAATGGAACTAGCAAAGTTACTAGAGGCAGGTTTTGTAATAGAAGTTATCCATACTGATTGGGTCGTAAACCCCGTCCTTGTACCCAAAAAGAACACTGAAATACTAAGAATGTGCATCGATTACTCCGGCTTGAATAAGCATTGTCCGAAGGATCCGTTCCCCTTGACGCGCATTGACCAAGTCATTGATTCGACGGCAGGGGTGGAACTTCTGTGTTTTCTTGACGCATATTCCGGGTATCATCAGATCCGGATGAAGAAGTCCGACCAAAAGGCGACCTCGTTCATCACCCCGTTCGGCACTTACTGCTATGTCACCATGCCTTTTGGTTTGAAAAATGCAGGTGCCACCTACCAACGTACGATGAAGCGGTGCTTGAAGGACCAAATTGGCCGGAATGTACACGCCTACGTCGACGACATCACGGTCATGACCCAGAAAGGATCTGACTTGATCAGCGACCTCACAGAAAACTTTGAGAATCTCCGTCGGTACAAGATGATGTTAAATCGCTGAAGTGCGTCTTTTGCGTTCCAGCCGAAAAACTCCTTGGCTTCATCGTCTCTCACAGAGGCATTGAAGTTAACCCGGAAAAAATCAAGGCAATCATGTGTATCAAAAGGCCAACTTGTCTCAAAGATGTGCAGCGACTAACTGGTTGTGTTGCAGCAATCAGTAGGTTTGTCAGCCGTCTTGGCGAGAAGGCGCTACCTTTGTACAAACTGCTGAAGAAAACAGACAAATTTGTCTGGGACGACGCAGCAGATGCAACACTTCAGGGGTTGAAGGAAATTCTCACCTCCCCGCCTATCCTAGCAGCTCCAGAAGAGTCAGAGCCTATGCTCCTTTATCTGGCAGCCTCCAACAAAGTCATCAGCCTCATCATCGTGGTGGAACGAAAGGAAGAAGGTCACGAGTACGGAGTCCAAAGGCCAGTCTATTACATTAGCGAGGTACTGAAGGAATCCAAGCAAAGATATCCTCACTTTCAGAAGCTAGCCTATGGCATGTTCCTAGGTAGCAGGAAGCTGAGACACTACTTCCAAGAGCACCCAATAACAGTTGTGAGCAAAGCTCCGCTGTCGACGATTCTCAACAACGCTGACGCAACAGGACGCACAACAAAATGGGGCATCGAATTATCCGTCTTCGACATCAATTACAAAGCCAGGACTACGGTCAAATCCCAGATCTTGGCAGATTTCGTCGCAGATTGGACAGAAGCTCCAGATGCAAATCTGGAGCCAGAACAAGAAACATGGGTCATGCACTTCGATGGATCCAAGCAGCATCAAGGCTCAGGAGCTGGAGTCACCCTGAAGTCCCCTATCGGAGAAGAACTGCAATACGTTCTGCAGATTCACTTCGAAGCTACAAACAACATGGCGGAATACGAGGCTCTACTACACGGTCTGCGCATCGCTAAGGAAATTGGGATCAAGCACATCATATGCTGCGGAGATTTTGACCTGGTGGCACAACAAGTAGCCGAAACCTGGAACGCCAAAAACTTCGTTATGGCGGCTTACATAGACGAAGTTGATGAGATTGTTGGGGGGATGACCCCCGGTATGCCAAAGGCATACCAAACCGGATGGTTTGAGCCATCAAGATACCGGTTTAAAGTTTATTCCGGGCTATGAAGCTAAGCTTTTGGCTAAGTAAATCTTACCGGTATCCCCAAGAGGGGTATACCGGTATGAGCTAAGAAGACACCGGATTACCGGTAAGAGGTGCACTGTAGCACGTCGGCAAGACTGGTCAAAGATTCTCTCAAGAGCTAGAGGACAAGGATGAGCTAAGCAAAGTAGCTTTAAACGAAGCCCTGACGCCAAAGAAGAAGGTGACGCTAAAAGCATCCGGAGGACATCACTCCTCCTGATTAAAGAGATACCGGCGTCACCAGTGATTAAAGAGGCTTTGTAAAGTAGTTTGTCTAGTCAAAGATGCCATTAGGGTTTCCTAGGGTTACTTCCCCTGTAAGCCACCCTCTCCCCTATATAAGGAGAGGAGGCACACCCCATCGCGGGTAGGAGATGAGAGGTTATGTTACATGAGACCTTGTATCCAGAAACCTGTAACCTCTTGTGATCAATAAATAGAAAGATCTGAAGGGGAGAAAGCTCTTGTGTTCTTCTTCTTCTACCTCAGGCCAAGGCCAAGTTCTTAGGAGATCCATCCGGAATCCATCCCATCCTTACCTAAACCCTCACCCGAATCCTCTAGCGCCCATCCGGCCCAACTTAAGCCATCCTATGGCATCTGTCTTTTCACCACGACGACAGTTGGCGCCCACCGTGGGGCAAGAAGTGGCGCTTGCTGGAGTTCATATTCGGGTGGGCCTCCTCACCGTCGCCGGCGAGCGTGTTGTCACCGCGCTCGTCGACCGTGTCCTCTCCATGGACTTCATCAACGACAACACGGGCTACTTCGCCAATGGAGGTAAGTTCCCCAAGAACGACTGCATCATCGAGTTTGGGAGCCTTCGCGTCTACTACGGCACCGTCCCCGAGCGCCAGTGCCTCTCGCCGGTGGTGGTGGCTCCGGACCCGCCAAGATCTGCGCTTCGCAGCGGCCACGCCGCCGGCAGCGTTGAGGTGCTGATGGTTGGCGCGGCTGACGCCGGCAAGGAGACTGCGGCAGAAGGCGCTGGGCAAGCAAGGTCCACGCGCACGGCCAAGCCGCCAACCGAGCGCGACCAGGTGGTTGCGGGTACATCTGCACCGTCACCGGAGACTCCTCTCCAAGCGGCGATGAACGTGCTGGCGACTCCCCTGGCGCAGAACATCGATCCGGCAGCAGCTCAGGCGGAGCTGGAGGCGCAACAACAAAAGCTGCTCTCCGCAGGCGCGAACATCATCCGGGCGCAGCGCGAGCTGAACCTAACCCTACGTGAGTATAACGCTGCACATGGCTTTGCTTCTGTTAGCGCTCAGGCTGCTAGGATGCCGGAAAACCGGCTTAAGGCTCACAATCTAGATCAGGATCTGCGTAAGGAAGTTCTTGCCGGCAAAAGTACCTCTGCATCTTTGAGCATCGTAGAGAAACCTAAGTACAGTAGCCCGGATAAAACCATAAAAGCTGCTAGGGCTGCAGTAGAGCTGTGCGAATCGCTTACCGGAGATGCCTTAGCGAAACAGCAAGATCGTGTTAGGGAGTTGCTTGACATGATAGAGGTACAAAATGCTGAGCTGGCTAAGGCAAACAAAGCCGCGGCGTCAAAATCTGTGCGTTCAACAAAGAATGCCGGAAGCAAGTCCCATGGGCAGGCATCGTCCCCCCATCCGGACAGGAGAAGAGAAAAAGAAATGAATGCACAGCAGATGACTATGTACGATCCGGTTCTTGTCGGAAAACAACAAGCCGGGCAACACGATGCCGGTAGAAAAAGTAAAGGGGCGGATCGAGGCTACGCCAGAAGAGGCTATGCCGGAAACAATCATGCCGGTAGATATGAAACCGGGCAAAATTATCGAGCTGCAAGGGCAGCGTACGAAGAAGAGGAAATGCCTCCACCAAGGTACCGGCAGGCAAGGGCTGCGGTACCGGAATGCTACGATGAGGCCGATTCAACAACAGAAAGAGTAGCAGCCTACCGGAACCCATTGGGGGAACGCGTAGGAGAAAGATGCTTAACAGACCGGGATGCAAGGCACCGGCTAGACAGAGTGTATTTATCTGAAATGATCGAGGCAGAGGGTCCTCCAGGCCCAAAATGCTTTGGCCCACGAATCATGAAAGAAGAACCGCCGGTTCGCAACTTCCAGTTGCCCCGTGACACAAAAACATATGATGGCACCGCTAAGCCGGAAGATTGGCTCGTGGATTACGTGACCGCGGTGTACATCGCTGGCGGCGGAGGAACCGTAACTGGCGGAGGAAACCGGCGTTGGGCCGTGAGAATTGTACCATCTTTCCTGGTAGGACTGACACGTATCTGGTTAAACAACTTGCCGGCAGGAAGCATAAATGGTTGGTTGGACTTTGAGGAAGCATTTGTGAGTAACTTCAGCAGTACATACCGGAGGCCGAACAGGCCACAGCAGCTCGCTTTGTGCGTACAGCGCCCAAATGAAACAGACCGGGATTACCTGACCCGGTGGAATTCCACAAGAAACTCCTGTGAAGGGGTGATAGAGGCGCAAGCCATTGCTTGGTTTTGCAATGGATGCCGGAGAGGTTCGCCGTTGTGGCAAAAGCTGCAGCGGAACATGCCGGTAACTCTGGCAGAAATGATACGTGTGGCAGATAGCTACGCATTGGGAGACCCAATGCAACCGGCAGTGCAAGCTGATCCGGCGCAAACAAGCAAACCACGCCAAGATCAATACCGGGATAACCGGCACAACAAAAGAAGGGATGATTTTCCGGATCGAAGGTATGGACCGCAGCAAGTAGCCGCGGTGCAGGATAATTCTGGCGCCAGCGGAAGCCAAAGGCAAAAAACTGGATCGCAGCCCTGGGCGGGTCCTAAAAAGCAATGGGTTGAAAAGAAACCATGGGGAGAGAAAAAGAATTGGCAAGAACATGCGAGATACACCATGGAATCGCAATGGAACAACCATGCCGGTGGCACACTCCGAATCCGGCAAAGCCGGCAAATCATCTGACAAAAGACTGTTCCTGGACCAAGTACTTGATGTTGAAAGGTGCGGTAAAAGATGCGCAAGCACATGGATGTTCTACGATACTTCCACCCTCGCAAGACATGTTGCGGCAACATCCACTACCACCACCGCCGCTTACCGGAGCCAACACTGTACCGATACAGCAGCACCAACAAGTTCATCAGGTGGAGGATGGCAATGACCAACCGCCACCACCGGCACCTTTAGGCCGGAACGTTTACAAGGACCCGCACTTGTGCTGTGTTGTGTTCGTTACTGAGCCAACCGACAGGCAAAGCATGCATCATCGTTCCATGGAGGTGAACGCGGTGATGCCGGCAGTTCCAAAATACATGTTGTGGTCAGATCAGGAAATTACCTGGTCGTTTAAGGATCACCCAAAAATAATGCCAAACTCGGGTGATTACGCTCTTGTCGTGGACCCAATGATGCATGGGCCAACGACTCGAGTCAAGTTCAGCAAAGTGCTGATAGACAATGGAAGCAGCATAAATATCATGTACCGGCACACCATGCATACGCTGGGCATAACAGAGAACATGCTACAGCCAACTCGCACAACATTCCACGGAATCATTCCGGGCCTGTCCTGCGCGCCAGTGGGAAAAGTCCGGGTGGATGTATCATTCGGAGGGCGTGACAATTGCCGGGTTGAAAACGTTGAGTTCGAAGTGGTGGACCTAGACAGTCCTTACCATGCGCTACTGGGGAGACCGGCATTGGCGGCGTTTATGGCCACAACTCATCAAGATGAAGATGCCGGCACCTCGTGGACCCTTAACTGTGGTAGGAAACTACAAAGTCTCACTGGAAACTGCTTCCGCCGGATCAAATCTGGCAGAATCACTGGTGATTGCAGAGGAAAAAAGAAGGATGCAAACTGCGGTTGCGCTGGCTCAGTCCTCACAGTTGATCTTAGCGGCAATGAGTGGTAACTTGGGCACACCGGCGTTCAAACCAACCAAGGAAACAAAGGACATTGTGCTGGATCCAGCATACCCTGACCGTACCGTTTGTATCGGTGCTGGCCTAAGTGAGGCATAGGAAAGCGCGCTCGTCAGCTTCCTCCGTGAGAATCAGAATATCTTTGCCTGGTCTACTGATGACTTGGTGGGTGTTCCGAGGGAGCTGGCTGAGAACTCTCTAAATGTTCGGAAGGATGCTAAGCCGGTAAGGCAGCCCCTATGCCGGTTCGCTGAAGATAGGAGAAAGATCATTGGAGAAGAAGTGACAAAGTTGTTGGTTGCCGGTTTCATCGTGGAGGTACTGCATACTGAGTGGCTAGCCAATCCGGTGCTGGTCGAGAAGAAAAAAGAGGAGGAGCCCAAAGCTCCAAAGGTGTGGCGCATGTGCATCGACTATACCAATCTGAACAAAGCCTGCCCGAAAGATCCTTTCCCTTTACCCCGGATCGATCAAGTGATTGATTCCACTGCTGGTTGTGAGTTGTTGTCTTTCCTGGATGCTTATTCCGGTTTCCACCAGATTCCCCTGAAAAAGGAAAATCAAATAAAAACTGCGTTCATTACCCCGCACGGGGCTTATTGCTATGTCACTATGCCTTTCGGTTTGCGCAACACTGGTGCAACGTACCAGCGCTGTATGCAAAAATGCTTGTTTGATCAAATCGAAAAAAATGTGCAAGTCTATGTGGACGATGTCGTGATAAAAACTAAGGTAAAAGAAACCTTGATCGATGACCTCAGGCAAACATTTGATAACTTAAGAAGATTCCGGATGAAACTCAATCCGGCAAAATGCACCTTCGGTGTCCCTGCCGGCAAGTTGCTTGGCTTTCTCGTATCAAGCTGGGGCATTGAGGTTAATCCGGTAAAAATCCGGGCCATCAAAAGAATGACTATACCGCACGATCTCAAGGACGTGCAGAAATTCACCGGAAGCTTGGCATCGCTAAGCCGGTTCATAAGCAGATTGGGAGAAAAGGCTTTGCCGCTCTATGCTTTGATGAAAATCTGATACCTTCGTCTGGACCCCTCAGGCAGACGCAACATTTAAAGAGCTAAAAACAATGCTAGCCACTGCACCGGTGTTGGCTTTACCTTTGGAAAGGGAGCCCATGATGCTGTACATATCGGCAACCAACCGGGTTGTGAGTGTTGTGGTTGTGGTGGAAAGAGAAGAGGAAGGAAAAACCGTGCAGAGACCGGTATACTACCTGAGCGAGGTGCTCTCCCTCTCAAAACAGAACTACCCCCACTTCCAGAAAATGACCTATGGCGTGTTCATGGCCGCCACGAAGCTTAAGCATTACTTTGAGGAACACCCCATGAAAGTGGTAAGTGAAGCACCCATTTCAGATATCATGTGCAACAAAGACGCTAGCGGCAGGATTGCAAAATGGGCAATTCAGATATCACCGTACGTACCGGTATACGAAAGAAGAGATACCATAAAATCGCAGGCCTTGGCTGATTTCCTGGTTGATTGGGCGGAAATGCAATACAAGCCGCCGGAACAAAAAATAGAATACTGGAAGATGCACTTTGATGGATCCAAACTCAAAGAGGGTCTGGGTGCCGGTGTGGTACTCACCTCACCAAAAGGAGATCATCTCCGGTATATTTTGCAAGTGCATTTCATGGCATCAAACAACGTCGCTGAATATGAGGCTCTAATCCATGGACTTAAGGTCGCAAAAGAAATCGGTGCACACCGGATAATTTGTTACGGTGAATCAGATCTTGTGGTGCAACAATGTTCCGGAGATTGGGACGCAAAAGATGCCAACATGGCCTCATACCGGTTTCACGTGCAAAAGATTGCCGGCTTCTTCGAAGGGTGTGAGTTTCACCATGTGCCACGAGCAGAAAATGAAGTCGCGGATACTTTGTCCAAGCTGGGCTCATCTAGGCAGGAGATTCCTCCCGGAATAGCCTTGGCACACTTAAGGTTACCATCGATCAAACCAAGTCCGGAATCGGAGTCAATTTTCGTACGGGAATCACACGTGGTACCAATGGATATCGATGAAGGAAACCCGGGGACTGTTCCGACAAACTCGGGGACTGTTCCGGTAAACTCGGGGACTGCGGTGTCCATACCGGAGGAAGCAATGCTAGTGGATAACATGGAGATAGACGTACCGGTATTTCTGGTTCGAGAAGCACCATCTTGGATTAAACCTATTAAGAAATTCCTGATCAACGGCATCTTGCCGATTGACGAAAATGAATCGAGAAGGATCCAGAGGAGGTCCAAGGCATACACCATCATCAATGGCGAGGTGTACAAGAGAAGTGTTACCGGTGTCCTCCAAAGGTGTGTGGAACCGGGAGAAGGAAGAGAAATGCTTGTGGAGATTCACCAAGGGGAATGTGGGCACCATGCCTCATCCAGGGCGCTGGTGGCAAAGGTGTTCCGGCATGGGTTCTACTGGCCCACTGATTTGGAAAATGCTGAGGATTTGGTAAGAAAATGCAACGGGTGCCAGAGGTACGCCAAGCAAAATCATACCCCAGCATCCGATTTGAAAACCATACCGTTAACTTGGCTGTTTGCTGTTTGGTGCCTTGACATGGTTGACCCATTCAAAACTGCAAGGGGAAGCATGACCCACATCTTGGTAATGGTGGATAAGTTCACCAAGTGGCTGGAGGTAAAACCTATCGCAAAGTGTGATGGACATACGGCGGTGAAATTCCTAAAAGATGTTATCCTGCGGTATGGATACCCGCATAGCATCATCACTGATAACGGCTCAAACTTTGCCCAAGGTGAATTCAAACGATTCTGTGAGGATAACAATATCCGGTTGGATTTGTGCTCAGTGGCACACTGATGTCTACGCCCCCTCCTTTTCCTGTAGACAGTGTTGGGCCTCCAAGAGCAGAGGTTTGTAGAACAACAGCAAGTTTTCCCTTAAGTGGATCACCCAAGGTTTATCGAACTCAGGGAGGAAGAGGTCAAAGATATCCCTCTCATGCAACCCTGCAACCACAAAGCAAGAAGTCTCTTGTGTCCCCAACACACCTAATAGGTGCACTAGTTCGGCGAAGAGATAGTGAAATACAGGTGGTATAAATAAGCAGTAGCAACGCAGCAGTAGTAACGCAGTAAAACAGTAAACAAGCAGCGATAGCAGTATTTAGGAACAAGGCCTAGGGATCAGACTTTCACTAGTGGACACTCTCAACATTGATCACATAACAGAATAGATAAATGCATACTCTACACTCTTGTTGGATGATGAACACCATTGCGTAGGATTACACGAACCCTCAATGCCGGAGTTAACAAGCTCCACAATTCAATGTTCATATTTAAATAACCTTAGAGTGCATGAAAGATCAATACGACTAAACCAAGTACTAACATAGCATGCACACTATCACCTTCACACTATGTAGGAGGAATAGATCACATCAATACCATCATAGCAATAGTTAACTTCATAATCTACAAGAGATCATAATCATAGCCTACGCCAAGTAATAACACGGATGCACACACTGTCACCATTACACCGTGCAGGAGGAATAAAACTACTTTAATAACATCACTAGAGTAGCACATAGATAAATTGTGATACAAAACACATTGCAATCATAAAGAGATATAAATAAGCACTTCACTATGCCATTCATAACAGTGAATAAGTATTCTGTGAAATATAGCCTAAGAGACCCACACGGTGCACACACTGTCACCTTTACACACGTGGGACAAGGAGTCTCCGGAGATCACATAAGTAAAATTCACTTGACTAGCATAACGACATCTAGATTACAAGCATCATCATATGAATCTCAATCATGTAAGGCAGCTCATGAGATTATTGTATTGAAGTACATAAGGAGAGAGATGAACCACATAGCTACCGGTACAGCCCCGAGCCTCGATGGAGAACTACTCCCTCCTCATGGGAGACAGCAGCGTTGATGGAGATGGCGGTGGTGTCGATGGAGGAGCCTTCCGGGGGCACTTCCCCATCCCGCCGGCGTGCCGGAACAGAGACTCCTGTCCCCCAGATCTTGGCTTCGCGATGGCGGCGGCTCTGGAAGGTTTCTCGTACCGTGGCTTTTTCGTCTTGTGGTTTTAGGTCAGGGACCTTTTTATAGGCGAAGAGGCGGAGTCGGAGGGGCGACGAGGCGGTGACACACTAGGGGGGCACGGCCAGGGCCCAAGCCGCGCCGCCCTATCATCTGGGGCCCACAGGGCCCCCCTCTGGCGACTCTCGGGTGTTCTGGAAGCTTCGTGGAAAAATAGGATGCTGGGCCTTGATTTCGTCCGATTTCGAGAATATTTCCTTACTAGGATTTCTGGAACCAAAAACAGCAGAAAACAGCAACTGGCACTTCGGCATCTCGTCAATAGGTTAGTTCCGGAAAACGCATAAATATGACATATAATGTGTACAAAACATGTAGATATCATCAATAATGTGGCATGGAACATAAGAAATTATCGATACGTCGGAGACGTATCAGCATCCCCAAGCTTAGTTCCTGCTCGTCCCGAGCAGGTAAACGATAACAAAGATAATTTCTGGAGTGACATGCCATCTTAAACTTGATCATACTATTGTGAGCATATGTAATGAATGCAGCGATCAAAACAATGGTAATGACATGAGTAAACAACTGAATCATAAAGCAAAGACTTTTCATGAGTAGTACTTCAAGACAAGCATCAATAAGTCTTGCATAAGAGTTAACTCATAAAGCGATAAATCAAAGTAAAGGTATTGAAGCAACATAAAGGAAGATTAAGTTTCAGCGGTTGCTTTCAACTTGTAACATGTATATCTCATGGATAATTGTCAACATAGAGTAATATAACAAATGCACTATGCAAGTATGTAAGAATCAATGCACAGTTCACACAAGTGTTTGCTTCTTGAGGTGGAGAGAAATAGGTGAACTGACTCAACAATATAAGTAAAAGAATGGTCCTTCAAAGAGGAAAGCATCGATTGCTATATTTGTGCTAGAGCTTTGATTTTGAAAACAAGAAACAATTTTGTCAACGGTAGTAATAAAGCATATGTATCATGTAAATTATATCTTACAAGTTGCAAGCCTCATGCATAGTATACTAATAGTGCCCGCACCTTGTCCTAATTAGCTTGGACTACCGGATCATCGCAATGCACATGTTTTAACCAAGTGTCACAATGGGGTACCTCTATGCCGCCTGTACAAAGGTCTAAGGAGAAAGCTCGCATTGGATTTCTCGCTATTGATTATTCTCAACTTAGACATCCATACCGGGACAACATAGACAACAGATAATGGACTCCTCTTTTATGCATAAGCATGTGGCAACAATTATTTTTCTCATATGAGATTGAGGATATATGTCCAAAACTGAAACTTCCACCATGGATCATGGCTTTAGTTAGCGGCCCAATGTTCTTCTCTAACAATACGTATGCTCCAACCATTAAGGTGGTAGATCTCTCTTACTTCAGACAAGACGGACATGCATAGCAACTCACATGATATTCAACAAAGAGTAGTTGATGGCGTCCCCAGAAACATGGTTATCGCACAACAAGCAACTTAATAAGAGATAAAGTGCATAAGTACATATTCAATACCACAATAGTTTTTAAGCTATTTGTCCCATGAGCTATATATTGCAAAGGTGAATGATGGAAATTTTAAAGGTAGCACTCAAGCAATTTACTTTGGAATGGCGGAGAAATACCATGTAGTAGGTAGATATGGTGGACACAAATGGCATAGTGGTTGGCTCAAGGATTTTGGATGCATGAGAAGTATTCCCTCTCAATACAAGGTTTAGGCTAGCAAGGTTATTTGAAACAAACACAAGGATGAACCGGTGCAGGAAAACTCACATAAAAGACATATTGTAAACATTATAAGACTCTACACCGTCTTCCTTGTTGTTCAAAACTCAATACTAGATATTATCTAGACTTTAGAGAGACCAAATATGCAAACCAAATTAGCAAGCTCTAAGTGTTTCTTCACTAATGGGTGCAAAGTATATGATGCAAGAGCTTAAACATGAGCACAACAATTGCCAAGTATCAAATTATTCAAGACATTTTAGAATTACTACATGTAGCATTTCCCAATTCCAACCATATAACAATTTAACGAAGAAGATTCAACCTTCGCCATGAATACTATGAGTAAAGCCTAAGGACATATTTGTCCATATGCAACAGCGGAGCGTGTCTCTCTCCCACACAATGAATGCTAGGATCCATTTATTCAAACAAAAACAAAAACAAAAACAAATCGACGCTCCAAGCAAAGCACATAAGATGTGACGGAATAAAAATATAGTTTCAGGGGAGGAACCTGATAATGTTGTCGATGAAGAAGGGGATGCCTTGGGCATCCCCAAGCTTAGATGCTTGAGTCTTCTTGATATATGCCGGGGTGAACCACCGGGGCATCCCCAAGCTTAGAGCTTTCACTCTCCTTGATCGTAGTATATCATCCTCCTCTCTTGACCCTTGAAAACTTCCTCCACACCAAACTCGAAACAACTCATTAGAGGGTTAGTGCATAATCAAAAATTCACATGTTCAGAGGTGACACAATCATTCTTAACACTTCTGTACATTGCACAAAGCTACTGGAAGGTAATGGAACAAAGAAATCCATCCAACACAGCGAAAGAGGCAATGCGAAATAAAAGGCAGAATCTGTCAAAACAGAACAGTCCGTAAAGACGAATTTTATTGAGGCACCAGACTTGCTCAGATGAAAATGCCCAAATCGAATGAAAGTTGCGTACATATCTGAGGATTACTCACGTAAATTGGCATAATTTTCTGAGTTACCTACAGAGAATTAGGCCCAGATTCGTGACAGCAAGAAATCTGTTTCTGCGCAGTAATCCAAATCTAGTATGAACCTTACTATCAAAGACTTTACTTGGCACAACAAAACACTAAACTAAGATAAGGAGAGGTTGCTACAGTAGTAAACAACTTCCAAGACACAAATATAAAACAAAGTACTGTAGCAAAATAACACATGGGTTATCTCCCAAGAAGTTCTTTCTTTATAGCCATTAAGATAGGCTCAGCAGTTTTAATGATGCACTCGCAAGAAATAGTAGTTGAAGCAAAAGAGAGCATCAAGAGGCAAATTCAAAACACATTTAAGTCTAACATGCTTCCTATGCAAAGGAATCTTGTAAATAAACAAATTCAAGAAGCATAATGCAACAAGCATAGAAAAACTAGACAAGCTCAACTTCAAGATTTTAAGCATATAGAGAGGTGTTTTAGTAACATGAAAATTTCTACAACCATATTTTCCTCTCTCATAATAACTTTTAGTAGCAACATGAGCAAACTCAACAATATAACTATCACATAAAGCATTCTTATCATGAGTCTCATGCATAAAATTATTACTCTCCACATAGGCATAATCAATTTTATTAGTAATAGTGGGAGCAAATTCAACAAAGTAGCTATCATTATTATTCTCATCATCAAATATAGGAGGCATATTGTAATCATAATTAAACTTATCCTCCATAGTAGGCAGCACCAAAAGACTAATATCATTATAATTATCATAAATAGGAGGCAAAGTATCATCAAAGTAAATTTTCTCCTCAATGCTTGGGGGACTAAAAATATCATGCTCATCAAAGCCAGCTTCCCCAAGCTTAGAATTTTCCATATCATTAGCAACAATGGTGTTCAAAGCGTTCATACTAATATGTTCCATAGGTTTTTTAATTTTCGCATCAAACCATCCATGTCTTAAATCAGGAAATAGAATAAGAAGCTCATTGTTGTCCATTATGCCAAACTAGTGTAAAACAAGAAACAAAAAGATGCAATTGCAGGATCTAAAGGAAATAGCTTCGAGCACTCACACAACGGCAACAGAAAAGTACTTTACCTGGGACCGGAGTATGAGTGCCTTTTACCTTTCCTCCCCGGCAACGGCGCCAGAAAATAGCTTGATGTCTACGCCCCCTCCTTTTCCTGTAGACAGTGTTGGGCCTCCAAGAGCAGAGGTTTGTAGAACAGCAGCAAGTTTTCCCTTAAGTGGATCACCCAAGGTTTATCGAACTCAGGGAGGAAGAGGTCAAAGATATCCCTCTCATGCAACCCTGCAACCACAAAGCAAGAAGTCTCTTGTGTCCCCAACACACCTAATAGGTGCACTAGTTCGGCGAAGAGATAGTGAAATACAGGTGGTATAAATAAGCGATAGCAACGCAGCGTAGTAACGCAAAGAAACAGTAAACAAGCAGCGATAGCAGTATTTAGGAACAAGGCCTAGGGATCAGACTTTCACTAGTGGACACTCTCAACATTGATCACATAACAGAATAGATAAATGCATACTCTACACTCTTGTTGGATGATGAACACCATTGCGTAGGATTACACGAACCCTCAATGCCGGAGTTAACAAGCTCCACAATTCAATGTTCATATTTAAATAACCTTAGAGTGCATGAAAGATCAATACGACTAAACCAAGTACTAACATAGCATGCACACTGTCACCTTCACACTATGTAGGAGGAATAGATCACATCAATACCATCATAGCAATAGTTAACTTCATAATCTACAAGAGATCATAATCATAGCCTACGCCAAGTACTAACACGGATGCACACACTGTCACCATTACACCATGCAGGAGGAATAAAACTACTTTAATAACATCACTAGAGTAGCACATAGATAAATTGTGATACAAAACACATTGCAATCATAAAGAGATATAAATAAGCACTTCACTATGCCATTCATAACAGTGAATAAGTATTCTGTGAAATATAGCCTAAGAGACCCACACGGTGCACACACTGTCACCTTTACACACGTGGGACAAGGAGTCTCCGGAGATCACATAAGTAAAATTCACTTGACTAGCATAACGACATCTAGATTACAAGCATCATCATATGAATCTCAATCATGTAAGGCAGCTCATGAGATTATTGTATTGAAGTACATAAGGAGAGAGATGAACCACATAGCTACCGGTACAGCCCCGAGCCTCGATGGAGAACTACTCCCTCCTCATGGGAGACAGCAGCGTTGATGGAGATGGCGGTGGTGTCGATGGAGGAGCCTTCCGGGGGCACTTCCCCGTCCCGCCGGCGTGCCGGAATAGAGACTCCTGTCCCCCAGATCTTGGCTTCGCGATGGCGGTGGCTCTGGAAGGTTTCTCGTACCGTGGCTTTTCCGTCTCGTGGTTTTAGGTCAGGGACCTTTTTATAGGCGAAGAGGCGGAGTCAGAGGGGCGACGAGGCGGTGACACACTAGGGGGGCGCGGCCAGGGCCCAGGCCGCGCCGCCCTATCATCTGGGGCCCACAGGGCCCCCCTCTGGCGACTCTCGGGTGTTCTGGAAGCTTCGTGGAAAAATAGGATGCTGGGCCTTGATTTCGTCCGATTCCGAGAATATTTCCTTACTAGGATTTCTGGAACCAAAAACAGCAGAAAACAGCAACTGGCACTTCGGCATCTCGTCAATAGGTTAGTTCCGGAAAACGCATAAATATGACATATAATGTGTACAAAACATGTAGATATCATCAATAATGTGGCATGGAACATAAGAAATTATCGATACGTCGGAGACGTATCACACACCCGCAAGGCAATGGCCAAGTGGAAAGAACAAATGCGCTGGTGCTTTCCGGCATAAAACCAAGGCTCATTGAACCACTCGAAAAGACACCGGGATGTTGGCTCGATGAGTTGCCGTCAGTGTTATGGAGCATAAGAACGACTCTGAACCGGTCTACCGGATACACTCCATTTTTCATGGTTTATGGGGCAGTGGCCGTGATACCAACTGATATCCTCCATGATTCACCAAGGGTTCAGCTCTATACTGAAGAAGAGGTAAAAGAGGCCCGAGAAAATGATGTGGACTTGCTAGAAGAAGCAAGAGAGCTGGCGTTGGCAAGAACAGCCATTTACCAGCAGAACCTCAGATGCTATCATAGCCGGAAGGTTAACCCGAGGGTGTTCCGGGAAGGAGATCTGGTGTTACGCCTAGTGCAGCGCACTGAGGGATGCCAGAAACTCTCACCTCCGTGGGAAGGACCATTCATTGTGAGCAAGGCTCTGCACAATGATGCCTACTACCTAATCGATGCACAGGAATCAAAGAAGTGAAAGGCGGACAAATCTGGAGATGAGACCAAGCGTCCCTGGAACATAGCCTTGCTGCGTCCTTTCTACTCCTGAGGTTGTGGTGTAAGAAGTTCCTTTTTTGTACCTTATTATGCTATGAACAAAAGATGTCGGAACCTCGAATGAATCTCGGGGACTGCCCCTACCGAAATTGCATGTAACATGTTTATTTTTTCAGTTTACCGGTTGCTTATTGAACATTTTTTCTTTCCGGTTTAGTAACGTGCTAAACCTTCCGGAGTCTTCGACTTTGCTACTGTCCGCAACCCGGCTTCATGGAAAGCAAGATAAACCGGAAGGAACTAGGCACGTGAAACACGAAAAGAGGAAGTGGGAACGAACAATCCGAAAAAGTTTAACTAACCCCGGTTATACCGGTTTTTGTGAAAATTTCGAGTTATTCCTAAGTTCAAGAAAGTGTTCGCTTGGCAAAAGAACTTTGTAACTCATACACCAAAACACCCAAAGAGGTAGGCAGAGGCAAAGCAAAAGAACTAAGTGTGCATCAGATTGGATGCGGAAACAATTCCGGAATCGTCACAGTGCAAGATAAAAGCAAACAACAAAGGCAAGATGCTAAGATAGCAAACAAACATAACTTGATAAGCTACCGGTGTGAGACACCGGCAGTATAAGTTGTACCATAATCAAAATGCTAAGTATTATCTTACATCAAAGACCCCGGTATACCGGGGCATAATTTAACAGATGTTGTTTCATGAGCCAACAGACACAACAGATACAAAGTGAGAACACCTAGGCAACAGGGGCTTCAGGAGGAGCATCACCGGCACCAGGAGCTTCCGGAGGGACCTCGCCTTCACCGGCTTCTTCATCCTCCTCGTCCTCAACTTCTTCCTCGTCGTCAGAAAGTGCATCTTTGACGTCGGGAGGAGGAGGGATGAAAGTGCGGGTGCTGGCGCACTCCGCGATCCGGTAGGCACGATCCTGCCGCTTGGCGGTCAAGGCTAGATCCATATCCGTGGGCGCATCGCCGCGGAGGCTGTGGAAGGCGTCCAGATCCAGATCTTCATACCAAGAGCAAGCAACGCGTAGCGCTGCACGTGCTCCGGCACGAGCCGTGGAGCACTTCCATTCCCGGATTCTCCGGCATGCGTCCCTGAGGCGGTCGGAGATGAGCGTCACGTTCACCGGCACGGCTTCCTCGGGCCACAAGTCCTTGAAGATTTCCATGGTGCGATCCGGAAGATCGACCAGGTGCCGGTCCACGGCGCGCATATGCTGGATCCGGGCAGAGAGCGCGACCAAGTGGTCATAAGGATCCCAGGGCGCATCCGGGTTGCTCATTTCTTGTGCCACCCTGCGTTCCGCCACTTTATTGTGAGCATGCGCCTGCGAATCCGGAAAGAGCACTGCAAGAAAAAAGAAAAAAAGATAAGAGCATGCTACCGGAAAATATAAGCTTATGAGCGAAAGAGAAAAAAGTAGAAAGGCGTACTGAGGGCGAGCACGTCGGTCTGAACAACCAGCCGGTCGTACTCCTTTTGCTCCGCGTCTAGGAGGGCAATCCGGTCTTGGGCCACCTTCCGCGCCCCGCTCTCCTCCTCCAGCTCTGCCCACAGCACCGCGGTGGAATCGGCGCACTCCTTTAGAGTCTCATCCAGCTTGGCCTCGGCTGCGGCCTTGGCCTCCTTCCGCTCCCGAGCATGCCGGCCCTCATCCTGTATGAGCTTCTCCTTTAGCTCACCTACAAGGCTCTTAACCTTGTGGTGTTCCGCGGAAAGCTGCTCCTTTTCAGCTCGAGTCCGGAAGAGAGATGTTAACAGAAATGTAACCGGTAGGATGCAGAGAGGCAAATCAACCGGAAAAGAGATAGTACCTTGAAGAGTGGCGAGCTGAGCTTTGAGGGCCTCGATGGAGGCTTCCAGAACAGCTGCTATGCAAAGAGTTTATAAGTGCTAAAAGAAAAGCAAGCGGCAAAAAGAAGCCGGAGGCGCGGAAACTAACCTTGGCACTTGCTGTGAGCCTCAGCAAGGTCCCGGTGCTCCCACAGAAGCTCCTCAAAGAGGCGCTTCCGGGCGTCCGCCGTGCTCTGTTCAAGTAAAACATGACGGTAAGAAGATGCCGGTCTTTTATGTTTGTAAGAGAGTTTCGCGCTAAGAGCTGCGCTCTCAACCCGAAACTCGGGGACTGGGAAGATATACATAATCTTGAAAGAGTGAAAACCGGCATGGATTTAAAGAACTTTGAAGTTTTGTCCAACTTACCACAACATTATTGGTAGCGTCGTGCCACGCGTTGTCAAACTCCTTGACCGCGCGCCGCAGCCGGCTAAAATGTTGCCCAGTGCTTCGAGGGCCCGCGGGATCGATCGCCGGCATCTTGTCCTTCCCCAGGCCGTGCGTCGCTGGGGACAGATCCGCTTGATTCCACTTCTCAGCGTAATCAAGGAGATGCCCCAGGTCGGCTCCTCCGCGGGTGAGCTCGGTGATCCGGCCCAGCTGAGCTGAAGCCGTTTCCCCGGCCACAACAGCGGCGCGACCGGTATGCAGTACGAGGGACTGCGGGCCGGAGGAGAAGGAGCTGGCTGCGGTGGCCACCGCGACAGCATCTTGCTTGGAGAGCTCGATGCCCTCCGGAGCTGTAGGCTTGGCCGCTACGGGTTCTTGGCTTGGCGGCGGTGTTGGCTTGGCGGCGGCTGGCTCGCCGGTAGAGGCAGCCGCTGGAGGCGCTGGCGCGGTCTTGGGCGGCGAAGGAGCTTCAGGCGCATCCTGTGCCGGAGTGGAGCTTGCCGGCGCGGAAGAGTCTGGCACGGTCTTCGAGGGGAGGAAGCAGGAGTCTTCCTCTTCTTCTTCTTCGGGATGGAAGGAACCTAAGGTTCCGCCCTCCCGGCAGCTTCGGTGTCGGCGCCGATGTCGCTGGCGCCGGTGTCTTGAGTTTCTGGAGGGGAGACGGTGTCCTCCTCCGCGCGGTCTTCTGAAGGTTCAGGGGCCGTGCGCCCCGCACTTGTGGTGCCTCCCAGAGGGGAGGCAGAAAGGTTGCCGGCACCAGATAGTGCCGGGCTTGGTTGAGGAGGAGGAGAGGTCCTCGCGGCTTCCTCAGAGCTCTCCGGCCTCATGCCGGTGGCGCTCTTGGAGATCTTGAGCGCAGGATTGAAAAAGATAGAAAAGAGAAAGAGTTGGAAAAAGAAACTGGAAAAAAGAGGTTCACTGAACAAAAGCAAAGAAGAAAGTGGAAGCTTACCCGGAAGCTACCAGCATCCTCTTCTTCTGGTAGTGCTTCGAGGAAACCTTCTTCCCGCCAACAACTTCCTGCCGGGAGCGCTTGGCGGGAGGAGCCTGGCTCGGACCGGCATCCGGCGCCGGTGCCTTGTTCTTCTTGCCCTGGGAGGCAAGTTTCTCCAGGAACTCCTGGCCGACCTCAGCTTAAAGAGGAACAACGCGCTCCACGACCTGTGGGTTGGCGCTGGCTGAGGGGGCATCTACAGAAAGGCAATATATGAGGAGATGAAAGAACAAAATACCTCAAGTACAGTGACCTCATCGTCGGAACCGGAGTCGTTGGATGAAAAGTTACCGGGGGCGCGAAGCGTGGGTGCCACCCATCTTAAGTTGGGTCCAATGCACGTATGGATCCGGATCCACCTCGTCTAGGTCCCTCTTCCGGCAAGGGCCTCGTTCCTCTGCAGCAATGCGAGGAAAGCGCTCTTTTGCCTGAAAGAGGATAAAAAGACAGTTAGCTACATATTAAAAAGCTACCAGAAAAAACAATCCGGACTGCTCAAGTTCTTACTTCAGCAGTTGGGGGATTCATGGAGCAGAGGGGAAGGAAGCCCCACTCCCAGTCCAGTGGCATGTCAGTCTGGCAGATCTATCTAGCCTTGAGGACCACGTCCTCTTTGCTTAGTGGGAGGCCGGTGATCTTGGTGGGATCACGAGGGCCACACATCTGGCTTATCTTGTGAGACCGACGTTGGAGGGGAAGCACCCGGCGAGAGATGAATGCGCGGATGATGTCGTTGGAGCAGATGATCGTGTCCTTCATTAGCTGCTCCATGAAGCGAACAATCCGGTTGGTTTCAATATGATTGTTCCCCGGATTGAAGCTCCAGTTGGTCTTTGTGGGCGTCCCCGGATTGTAAGCCGGCAGATTGATGAAATCTGTGGCGCCCTTGTTTCTCACATAGAAGAAGGTCTCTTGCCATGCCCGGCATGACTCGAGACCGGAGAATTTAAAGAAAGGGCTCCCTTGGCGGGAGCCGATAATGCAAGACCCGCATTGAACGGGAGGTTTGGGTTTAGGAATGTTTTTGCCTTGGACCGAATTGATCCGAAGGCTAAAGAAGCGAGCAAAGGCTTCTTTTGTGGGAAGGAGGCCAATGTAGCCCTCCATGAAAGAAACATAGCAGGAAAGGTAGAAAATGGCATTGCCAGGAAGATGGTGAGGTTGGAGTTGGTAGAAGTTGAGGAATCCGCGAAAGAAGTCGGAAGGAGGAAGGCCGAAGCCGCGCTCGAAATGAGCAAGGAAAACAACGGACTCACCGGGTTCAGGCACCGGTTCCATCTCGCCGCGCGGAAGCCGGCAAGATACCTGTGCCGGTATCCTCCGGGAGCGGTACAGCCAGTCGATCTCCGGCTGCGTCACATGTGAGCCCTTCCTGGCTCCGCGACTGATTGGAGCAGGATCTGCTCCGGAACCTTGGCCGGAGCTGCTGGCCTCTTTACCCCTACCGGTAGCGGCGTCCGGAACGTTTGAAGAAGACTCCATCTGGCCGGCAGAGATTTGTTCCTCGAAAGATATGGAGGGGCTCTCGCTGCGAGGGCTGCTGGCAGAGGACTCAGATAGATAGTCTTCACTAGACATGCAAGTCTAAAAGACACCGGAGTCTACCTAACAACCGGTTTCCCAAGATCTAGCCTCGCGTGAAGATGTACGAGTAAGAGAAAAACCACGGGAAAAAGAGAAAGTGAATCCCCAACCGGCCAGGAACAAGAAGGCAAAAAAGGAGAGAACAAAGAGGCATTGGGGATAACCTGAGGCGGCGCAAGACGCTGAGGACGATGGTCGCCGGAGATGCGGCGGACTCACAGTCGCCGATGAGGTCTGGCGAGGAAGAAGAGCGGAGGTAGCCGGGGAGCGTCCGACACAGCAGAAGCGGAGGTGCTGCAGAGTATCTCTGCGTAGCGAGGCTCGGCTGAGTCGCAGCGGAAGATCGCCGAAGGAAAACGCTCTAGTGGCGAACGACGGCGGCGAGAGCTCAATGGGCAAGAGCTCTGGGCGCGTGAGAAGTTGAGAGTGCGGAGAAGAAGAGGAGAAGGAACCGCTCCCCTTTAATAGGAAGGAGAAGTAGTGGGCTGGCAACCGCTGGGCCGCGGCGGTTCAGTTCGTGGGCCGCCACGTGGCGCGAGGATACACGCGTGGAAACAGAATGCCACAGGGAGGCCGCACGGATCCGGAACGACAGCGAGGATCCGGTGCGGCGCCATAAATGCTAGCGCAGAAGCCGAAGGAAAGTGACCCCTGGCACTGGCGCGTCAGAAACAGTGTGCATGTCACTGACAGGCACAGTACCCAAAAATTCTCGACTTCACCGAGGAGGAGTCTAATGTCATAGATATCGGAAAGACCCGGAAAGAAAGAAAGAGAAAGTCTGGCAGAGATGCCGGAAGAATCAAACCGGGTGCCGGAAAAGATAAACCGGTACCTTGTGAGATGGGAACCTGGCATGGTCCGTCGGATGAGATCCACCGGACTATACCAGCTTCGGGGACTAATGTTGGGGGGATGACCCCAGGTATGCCAAAGGCATGCCAAACCGGATGGTTTGAGCCATCAAGATACCGGTTTAAAGTTTATTCCGGGCTGTGAAGCTAAGCTTTTGGCTAAGTAAATCTTACCGGTATCCCCAAGAGGGGTATACCGGTATGAGCTAAGAAGACACCGGATCACCGGTAAGAGGTGCACTGTAGCACGTCGGCAAGACTGGTCAAAGATTCTCTCAAGAGCTAGAGGACAAGGATGAGCTAAGCAAAGTAGCTTTAAACGAAGCCCTGCCGCAAAAGAAGAAGGTGACGCTAAAAGCATCCGGAGGACGTCACTCCTCCTGATTAAAGAGATACCGGCGTCACCAGTGATTAAAGAGGCTTTGTAAAGTAGTTTGTCTAGTCAAAGATGCCATTAGGGTTTCCTAGGGTTACTTCCCCTGTAAGCCACCCTCTCCCCTATATAAGGAGAGGAGGCACACCCCATCGCGGGTAGGAGATGAGAGGTTATGTTACATGAGACCTTGTATCCAGAAACCTGTAACCTCTTGTGATCAATAAATAGAAAGATCTGAAGGGGAGAAAGCTCTTGTGTTCATTGTAACGGCCCAGGGTAGTACCCCTAATAGATTTGATTGTTCTTTTTCTTTTGTGCATCATCATGGCATCATGCATCATATCATCCATGATTTTATTAAATAAAACTATTTTATAAACCCCCCTTGTCTCTTCCTTTAAATAAAACCCTAATATCTCTTCCTCTTATTACTTATTTTATAATTAATATTTTCCAACAAAGAAGTTTTTGAATATAATGTGTTTGGTTTTGGTTACAAATAAATTAAATATTTTGTAAATTAGTTTTTGAATCCCACTCTCTTTCCTCAACATTCAAAACAGAATTGAATTTATATTCAAATGGGTTTTCAAAATAAAATAAAATAAAATAAAGAACCTAATCCTCTCTAACCCTGACCTCTCTCTCTGGCCCAGCTCTTGCTCTCTTTCCCCGCAGCCCAACCATCCTCCACCGGCGGCCCAAGCCTCTCTACCCCCGGCGGCCCAAGCCTTCTTTCCCCCTCCTTCCTCTGGCCAGCCCGGCCCAAGCTGAAGCGTTACGCCACTTTTTCTCTCTGTCGTCTTCCTCCACACGAGGATGGAGTGATCCTCCTGTGGTCCTCCCCCTCCACCACGCTGCTCACCTGCTTCCCTCCCTTAAAGCCGCACCCCAGGGCCGCAGAAACCCTAGCCTCCTCTACGTTTCCTCCTCGTGCCGCCGCCACCAACAACTACCCCTCTTTTCTTCTTCTCTGTGAGGAAACCACCGAGCGCCACCGCACCTCTTTCCCCATGGCGCCGCCGCTACAGGTCCTCCCGCGACGAACCAAGGGCACCAGGAGAAGTGCCTCGATGTCCTTATTCTCCTGGCGGAAGGAATCGACCCGAGGCGCCCGTCTCCTTCCTCAATTTCGCCGATTCTCCCCGGCGTCTGTGAGCTCCGGCGAGCTTTCTGGCCTCCTCCGTCGTCCCCCGGCCTCCCCGACCACATCCTCGAACTCCTGGTACACCGGCGCTTCTCCCTGACCCCTTCCCGCTCCTCCTACCTCTCGATTTTGTTCTGCCAACGTTGATGCCGACCGCCCCTCCTCGCAGATGCCGATGCCGGCGCCTCTCCGGTGTTCCCCTATGACCGGCGCCGCCAGTACCTGGTTCCCCGCATCAACGCGGACCCCCTGCACCAAGTCCTGCTCCCTCCAGCGCTCTGCATCGACCACGCGCGTCCGCGCCGCCCGCGGTGACCACGACGCCTGGAACGCGCACGGCGTCGAACGCCTTGCGTGCAGGCCGCGGATGGTTTGCCAGCGTGTCCTCCACGTCGACACCGGGACCCATCAGTCAGCCAGCTCGGCTACCTCCCTCCTGGGTGAGAAATCCCCTCCAGATCCAGATCTAACCGTTTTGCATAAATGCCCCCTGCATTTTCCGTTCCTAACCCGAGGCCCCTGGCTTTGTCCGTTTTCTGGAAAACCCCCTGCAGGTTTTGATCCACCCGCCGCCCAGTCAGCACCGCGTCAGCACTCCCTGGCCCCGCGCGTCAGTCGCTCAGGCTAGCCTGTGCCTGGGTGAGAAACGTTTTCCCTTTTTCTCTGTTTTGCAGAAATTCTAGAAAATGTGTATATCTCGTATAAATCATATCTTTTAAACCGTATTTCGAAATAAAAAGTGTTCTATATGAAAATTGATCAGAAAAATGTGATGAACATGATTATGCCATCCATGCTTGCTGTTGCCTCATGCATCATATAAATTCGTGATAGTTTGTATTATCACCTAATATGGAACATATGGAATATGTGGGATATTATATATATGTTGTCCCGGTTCCATTTAACTTTGATGTAGCTCACCTTGCCATGATATGCCATGCTAATCAACACTTAAACTTGTCGGTAGAAATGCAACTCCAACCTAATTTGCTTGTCCGGGGTTCCGACTCCGACTAATATGGATAAGTTGCACCGCCGCATCATCCTTGCCATGTCATGCATATCATCTTGAGCATGCTGGTTCTTTATCCGTAGTAGTAAGATTGCATACGTTGTGTGTTCCAGCATTTGCTTCTTTCCGGATAGGATCACGAAGTGGTGATGTGAGGTACGACGAGTGCTCCGGCAAGTTCTTCTGCAGCTTTTCACAGGCGAGCCCACCCCTTCACCTATTTTACTTTTACATGCTCTTTTGATCTATTGCTATCCTTATGTTGCGATTCTGTTGTGTCACGTGTCCTATCCACCTGTTACCTATATGTCCGAGATACACCTCCTCGCCCTACCTATTGTTTGTTGTTTGCCAGCTTTGCGAGTCGTAGGCGAGTTTAGGGTCTTGTTGATATCTCGAGATGTTCGGGATATCTTGTTGGGAAGTTGACACATGTACCACCTTTTGAAAATGATGTTGATAACTTTTGCTACAACTAAAATTGCTAAGGGATAATAACATTGCAGAGGCATCTGTGAGCCCCTTTGCGAAAGCATCGGAACTTTGACTCGCTAATGTCCCCTAGGACCCGAGTTCTTGTTATCTGTTCCGAGATTGAGCGCTCTACCCATGCGTGGGGACGATTATTGGGACCCCCCCTCACCCTTTACCTTTTCTCAAGTCAGTTGAAAAGGGGGCCACAACCTTGGTTTTATTTGCCTATGCCATGTATGCCATGCTTTACTTACTGTTGCCTTCGGGTGTTTACTTCTTGTTGCCTTCGGGTGTTTATATTCTGTACTGTACCCCGCGGGACGTTTAGCGAAAGCGTGTGGTTTGCACGCCTAGCCGCCGACGCAAACCCTGAGTCCGTCTCGGAGTACGGCCAGACTTCGTCACGGGTAGCTTAGTTGGGTGCCCCCCCTAGACTGTCTTGTTGAACTGGGAACGGTCTTGTTGTGAGACATCCACCTGTCGTAAGTGGGTCGAGCATGCGTATGGTTACATTTGGGCAACCCCTGCAGGGTGTACATCTTATCGATAAGTCGTGTCCGCGGTTATGGACGACTTGGAATTGTATAGCTTGATCATAGAACAACTTACACCTTATTTCCTGTTGCTAATAATTTGCTAATAAAACTTTTTCAAAAAGTGTGTGTGCCTTTGCCAGTACCTCTTTGCGAAGGGGGATCGCATCGGCTGTGTTATGTTTGCAGAGTATAGAACTGTTACCTTGTGCGCTCTCTTATCTTCTCTGAGTAGACGGATGTTGTAGCGTGTCTCTATTGGATAGTAGCTTTGCTGCCGCTAAACTCCACATATAGCCGGGTGAAGTTTATACCGCCCACCAGCGAGCATAGTTGGTCTTGTCTCGCAAGTACGTGCCAATGGTACTTACCCTCGCCTTCCTTTCTTTTTGTCTCCTCCCCCTTTTGTCGGCAACCGATGGCCCGACTTTGACAGGTACAAGATGATGACGTTAGCAAGGTTACCCTTCCGGCTTGGCCTGGGCAGGGTTATGGACGTCACTGGTTATCTTCAGGACTCTTAGTCCAATTTGTATCTTGCCCGTACTCGGACGTATTCGATATTCTGTATGAATTGGATCTTTGTATTGTATATTTGTATCTTGACTCGTTGGAGTCGTTGTTGTAATATATATTTCTTGTGGGCTCTATTGTAATCCTGTTGTAATGTTACCGCTCGTGTTAATTCCTCTGGCATCACGTGTGTGATTCGTCGCGCACGTCGTGTCGGAGGGCGTCTCTGAATCGATATCATGCGGATTTCGGCGGGATCGCTGGAATCCTCATGGTACCGGTTCTGGGGCGTCACATTCTTCTTCTACCTCAGGCCAAGGCCAAGTTCTTAGGAGATCCATCCGGAATCCATCCCATCTTTACCTAAACCCTCACCCGAATCCTCTAGCTCCCATCCGGCCCCAACTTAAGCCATCCTATGGCATCTGTGTGTTCACCACGACGACAGAGATCGCCAAATGTTTCCTCGGATACGAAGTCAAGTACGTCAGGAGAGACAATAACACAGCGGCAGACATGCTATCCAAGCTCGGATCCGGCAGGAAACCAATTTCGCCTGGCATCTTCCTGGAGCACCTACGGATACCCTCGGTAAAGGGCGCTAACCCGGAAAACCCAGATCTGGCAGTATCTCCGGCTAGAGAAGTGATGGCCATCATTCCAGCCTGGACACAGCCGTTCCTGGATTACCTCATTGATCGAAAGTTGCCAGGGGACGAGGTCCTCGCACGACAGATCACAAGACGAGCAAGATCCTACACAATAGTTGATGGACAGCTCTACAAACGAAGCGCAACTGGGGTATTTCTCAAATGCGTCTCCAATCAAGACGGCATTGAAATCCTCAGGGAGATCCACGCAGGGGATTGCGGGCATCATGCCGCCCCCAGGTCCCTCGTTGCCAAAGCCTTTTGGCTCGGATTTTACTGGCTCACAGCTAAAGAAGACGCTGATAAACTGGTAAAAACTTGCTGAGGTTGTCAGTACTACGCTACTCAACCAAACGCTCCAGCCCAAGAGCTGAAGACCATCCCTATCACCTGGCCGTTTGCGGTCTGGGGGCTCGATATGGTTGGAAAATTAAAGAAATCATCTCCTGGCGGTTTTGAGTACCTCCTGGTCGCTGTTGACAAGTTCAGCAAATGGATCGAGGCAAAGCCAGTGAGAAAAGCCGATGGTGCTACGGCACTAAAATTTGTTTGCAGCCTCGTGACGAGATTCAGCATCCCACACAGCATAATCACAGACAATGGCACGAACTTCGCACAAGGAGAATTGAAGGATTATTGCCATGACGTAGGGATCCGGCTTGACCTCGTATCTGTGGCTCACCCACAATCTAATGGTCAGGTCGAAAGAGCCAACGACCTCATACTATCCGGAATTAAACCACGCCTTGAAGAACCGCTGCGACGCGCAGCCGGAGCTTGGGCTGATGAGTTAGACTATGTTCTCTGGAGTTTAAGGAGCACCCCGAACATGTCAACTGGATTTACCCCGTTTTTTCTGGTATATGGATCTGAAGCCGTGCTCCCCTTCGACATCATCCACGATTCGCCGCGAGTCTCCGCCTACGATGAAGAAACTGCTGACGAGGCTCGACAGCTTTCTATGGACCTGATAGAAGAAGCTCGGAATTTAGCTGACCAACGCTCCACCATCTACCACCAGAAGCTCCGACGCTATCATAGCCGTCGAGTTCGGAATCGCTCGTTCTTGGCCGGAGACCTAGTCCTCCGCCTTCGTTAGGTGAAAGACCACAAGCTGCAATCTCCATGGGAATGACCCTTTGTCATCAGCAAAGTGCTCCACAATGGATCGTACTACCTCGTCGATTTCCGGGAGTTAAAGGACAGACCTGCCAACTGGTACCGGAAACGCAAGCGAGAGGATCCGGAGGACATATACGATGAAACAGACCGTCCCTGGAATATAGCACAGCTACGTCCTTTCCACACTTAGCAAAATTTGCATTACATACCTTGTAATATTTATGATACATGATCAATGAAATAAAGCATCTGGTCCACTCTTTGAGTCTTTTACCTCCTTTACTTGTTCATTTTTGGATCGTGTATGTTTTCCGACTAAAACCGCAGAGCTGGATCTTTCCGCCTAGGCGTGTATGAAAGTTGTGATTTTTTCACAATCGTCCTTTAGGACGTAAGCGTAAGTTTTCTGGCGGAAATGCTTTTCGTTGCGAGCTCATGGATTCCTGGTAGCGACTTCCGGCACCTACGCTGGGGGCTTGTTTCCGTGGTTATTGACGGATCGCCATTGGGCTTCGTCGCTGCTGGCGAGCGTCTCCGGCTAACTGTCTTCCGGCTCGTGGAAGGTCAAATGAGCAATCCGGAAAACATAAAACCAGCACTTGCTTTGAACAAATGAAAACATGCAAATATAAAACGGATAGCAGGATAAGTTTTTTCCGCCCATGCATAAGTGTTTCGTCCCTAGCTACTTAAGAATTTAAGTTATATTACAAACCCTCTAGGGGCCAAAATGCCTCGCCCTTGTCGTCACCCTTGGGATCTTCTTCTTCTTTGCCCTTGGCCGGAGAGGAAACATCATCATCACTCTTTTCATCATCTTCAGCCGGAGACGTGGTGCCACCTTTGTCCTTGGAACCTGTCCATGTGTATTGGCTTCCGGATTTAGCAGGTCGGGCTTCCGCCTCGCGCTTCTCATGGAGCTCTGCTTCAAGGGGTTCGTCGGCAGGAAGAATGACCTTGTCATAAAATTTATCGTGGCAGATTCTCCGGGCAATACGGGTGTCGTAGCCACTAACTGCGTCCAGTAGTGCGCTTACATCCGCATTCTGAGGAACGCCGTGGTCACCCTGTCAACATCAAGATCTGGGTTGTGTGCAAGGCACATAGCCAAGGACATGGCGGCAGCACCTCGAGCTGACGATGCCTGCAGATCCACCATCAGCTCCGGAAGAATGTTCATCCTCTTGATAAGCTTTCAAACTTCACAAGTTCGGCTCTTCTTGATGGATAAGTTGTAGGATAACGTAGCATACAAAACAAAAAATTTCCTACCGCGAACACGAAATCCAAGCCAAGATGCAATCTAGAAGACGGTAGCAACGAGGGGATTGTCGAGTCTCACCCTTGAAGAGATTCCAAAGCCTACAAGATGAGGGTCTTGTTGCTGCGGTAGACGTTCACTTGCCGCTTGCAAAAGCGCGTAGAAGATCTTGATCACGGCGCCACGAACGGGCAGCACCTCTGTACTCGGTCACACGTTCGGTTGTTGATGAAGACGACGTCCACCTCCCCGTTCCAGCGGGCAGTGGAAGTAGTAGCTCCTCTTGAATCCGACAGCATGACGGCGTGGTGTCGGTGGCGGTGGAGAATCCCGGCGGAGCTTCGCTAAGCGTGCGGGGAAGAAGGAGGAGTGGGGCGGCTAGGGTTTGGGGAGAGGGGGTGGCCGGCCTCTATGGGGTGCGGCCAGCTTGTGGCTTTGTGGTGGCCGGCCCCCTCCCCTTGGCCCTCATTATATAGGTGGAACACCCAAGAGTTGGTCTACAAGTCTTCGAATAAGACCCCAAACCAAAACCTTCCATATCACATGAAACCTACCCAAGCTAGGACTCCCACTAGAGGTGGGATTCCCACCTTCCCTTGGGAGGGGGTGGCCGGCCACCTTAGGTGGATTCCACCTGGGACTCCACCCCCTAGGGTTGGCCGGCCATGGTGGTGGAGTCCCTTCGGGACTCCGCCTTCCAAAGTGACTTTCTTCCGGATTTTTCTAGAACCTTCCATAAATGCACCGGATCATTTTCAAACACATAAAATGACATCCTATATATGAATCTTATTCTCCGGACCATTCCGGAACTCCTCGTGATGTCCGGGATCTCATCCGGGACTTCGAACAAATATTCGAACTCCATTCCATATTCAAGTTCTACCATTTCAACATCCAACTTTAAGTGTGTCACCCTACGGTTCGCGAACTATGCGGACATGGTTGAGTACTCACTCCGACCAATAACCAATAGCGGGATATGGAGATCCATAATGGCTCCCACATATTCAACGATGACTTAGTGATCGAATGAACCATTCACATACGATACCAATTCCCTTTGTCACGCGATATTTTACTTGTCCGAGGTTTGATCATCGGTATCACTCTATACCTTGTTCAACCTCGTCTCCTGACAAGTACTCTTTACTCGTACCGTGGTATGTGGTCTCTTATGAACTTATTCATATGCTTGCAAGACATTAGACGACATTCCACCGAGAGGGCCCAGAGTATATCTATCCGTCATCGGGATGGACAAATCCCACTGTTGATCCATATGCCTCAACTCATACTTTCCGGATACTTAATCCCACATTTATAACCACCCATTTACGCAGTGGCGTTTGATGTAATCAAAGTACCTTTCCGGCATAAGTGATTTATATGATCTCATGGTCATAAGGACTAGGTAACTATGTATTGAAAGCTTATAGAAAATAACTTAATGACGTGATCTTATGCTACGCTTAATTGGGTGTGTCCATTACATCATTCATATAATGATATAACCTTGTTTATTAATAACATCCAATGTTCATGATTATGAAACTAATCATCTATTAATCAACAAGCTAGTTAAGAGGCTTACTAGGGATAATTTGTTTGTTTATATAACACACATGTATCAATGTTTCGGTTAATACAATTTTAGCATGGTATATAAACATTTATCATAAACATAAAGATAGATAATAACCACTTTTATTATTGCCTCTTGGGCATATCTCCAACAGTCTCCCACTTGCACTAGAGTCAATAATCTAGATTACATTGTAAGGTACCTAACACCCATGGCATTCTGGTGTTGGTCATGCTTTGCCCTAGGGAGAGCTTTAGTCAACGGATCTGCTACATTCAGATCAGTGTGTACTTTGCAAATCTTTACTTCTCCATCTTCGATGTACTCGCGAATCGAATGATAACGCAGCTTGATATGCTTCAGCCTCTTGTGTGACCTTGGTTCTTGTGCATTGGCGATGGCACCCATGTTGTCACAGTAGATGACTAGTGGGTCCAATGCACTAGGAACCACACCGAGCTCTATAATGAACCTCTTCATCCATACCACTTCTGATGAAGCCTCTGAAGCCGCTATGTACTCCGATTCTGTTGAGGATTTCGCCACCGTGCACTGCTTTGAGCTTGCCCAGCTATCGCAGCACCATTCAATATAAACACGTACCCAGACTGTGACTTAGAGTCATCAGGATCAGTGTTCCAACTTGCATCGGTGTAACTTGTTACAACGAGCTTTTGGTCACCTCCATAACAAAGAAACATATCCTTAGTTCTTTTCAAGTACTTCAGGATATTCTTGACCGCTGTCCAGTGTTCCATTCCTGGATCACTTTGATATCTGCTAGTCAAACTAACAGCATGTGCTATATCCGGTCTTGTACATAGCATGGCATACATGATAGAGCCTACTGCCGAGGCATAGGGGATCTGACTCATCCTTTCTCTTTCTTCTGCCGTAGCCGGACCTTGAGTCTTACTCAAGACCTTGCCTGGTAACATAGGTAAGAATCCTTTCTTACTTTCGTCCATTCTAAACTTCTTTAGAATCTTGTCCAGATATGTACTCTGTGATAGCCCTATTAGACGTCTTGATCTATCTCTATAAATCTTGATGCCTAATATATATGATGCTTCACCAAGGTCTTTCATTGAAAAACTATTATTCAAATAACCCTTTACACTGCTTAATAGTTCTATATCATTCCCAATCAATAATATGTCATCTACATATAATATCAGGAATGCTACAGAGCTCCCACTCACTTTCTTGTAAATACAGGCCTCTCCATGACACTGTATAAACCCGAAGTCTTTGATCACTTTATCAAAACGTCGGTTCCAACTTCTCGATGCTTGCTTCAGTCCATAGATTGAACGCTGAAGTTTGCATACTTTGTCAGCATTTTTAGGATCGACAAAACCTTTGGGTTGTACCATATACAACTCTTCCTCAATGTCTCCATTAAGGAACGCCGTTTTGACATCCATCTGCCAAATCTCATAATCGAAAAATGCAGCTATTGCTAACAAAATCCTCACAGATTTTAGCTTCGCTACAGGTGACAAAGTCTCATCGTAGTCAACACCTTGAATTTGTCGGAAACCCTTTGCGACAAGTCGAGCTTTATAGACAGTAATATTACCATCATCATATGTTTTTCTCTTGAAGATCCATTTATTCTCGACAGCCTTTCGGCTATCAGGTAAGTCTACCAAAGTCCATACTTTGTTATCATACATGGATCCCATTTCGGATTTCATGGCTTCTTGCCATTTGTTGGAATCTGGGCTCATCATCGCTTCTTCATACGTCGCAGGGTCTTCATCATTGTTATCCACAATCATGACATTTAGACAAGGATCATACCAATCAGGAGTGGCACGTTCCCTTGTCGATCTGCAAGGTTCAGTAGTTGTCTCATTTGAAGTTTCATGATCATTATCATTAGCTTCCTCTGTTGCCGGTGTAGGCGGCACAGGAACATTTTCCGGTACTGCGCTACTCTGATCAACGAGCAGAGATTCTTCAATCTCATCGAGTTCTACTTTTCTTCCAGTCACTTCTTTAGTGAGAAATTCTTTCTCAAGAAAGGATCCGTTCTTAGCAACAAAGATCTTGCCTTCGGATCTGTGATAGAAAGTGTACCCTATAGTTTCCTTAGGGTATCCTATGAAGACGCATTTCTCCGCTTTGGGTTCTAGCTTGTCCGGTTGTAACTTTTTTACATAGGCTTCGCAACCCCAAACTTTCAGGAACGACAGCTTAGGTTTCTTATTAAACCATAATTCATACGGTGTCGTTTCAACGGATTTTGATGGTGCTCTATTTAAAGTGAATGCGGCTGTCTCTAATGCATAACTCCAAAACGATAACGGCAAATCAGTAAGAGACATCATAGAATGAACCATATCTAAGAGAGTTCAATTACGACGTTCAGACACACCGTTTCGTTGTGGTGTTCCCGGCGGTGTCAATTGTGAAAGTATTCCGCATTTCTTTAAATGCATGCTGATACGCGTACAGCACGCGTCCGTTGGGAACCCCAAGAGGAAGGTGTGATGCGTACA
Source organism: Lolium perenne (assembly GCF_019359855.2). Lineage (NCBI taxonomy): Eukaryota > Viridiplantae > Streptophyta > Magnoliopsida > Poales > Poaceae > Lolium > Lolium perenne. Next base: position 72,552,708 of record NC_067244.2, read on the forward strand.
GCGGCAAGTTTTCCCTCAGTATGAAACCAAGGTTTATCGAACCAGTAGGAGCCAAGAAGCACGTTGAAGGTTGATGGCGGCGGGATGTAGTGCGGCGCAACACCAGAGATTCCGGCGCCAACGTGGAACCTGCACAACACAACCAAAGTACTTTGCCCCAATGAAACAGCGAGGTTGTCAATCTCACCGGCTTGCTGTAACAAAGGATTAGATGTATAGTGTGGATGATGATTGTTTGCAGAGAACAGTAGAACAGTATTGCAGTAGATTGTATTTCAGTATAGAGAATTGGACCGGGGTCCACAGTTCACTAGAGGTGTATCTCCCATAAGATAAACAACATGTTGGGTGAACAAATTACAGTTGGGCAATTGACAAATAAAGAGGGCATGACCATGCACATACATATTATGATGAGTATAGTGAGATTTAATTGGGCATTACGACAAAGTACATAGACCGCTATCCAGCATGCATCTATGCCTAAAAAGTCCACCTTCAGGTAATCATCCGAACCCCTTCCAGTATTAAGTTGCTAACAACAGGCAATTGCATTAAGTATTGCGTGTAATGTAATCAGTAACTACATCCTTGAACATAGCACCAATGTTTTATCCCTAGTGGCAACAGCACATCCATAATCTTAGAGATTTCTGTCACTTCCCCAGATTCACGGAGACATGAACCCACTATTGAGCATAAATACTCCCTCTTGGAGTTACAAGCATCTACTTGGCCAGAGCATCTACTAGTAACGGAGAGCATGCAAGATCATAAACAACACATAGACATAACTTTGATAATCAACATAACAAGTATTCTCTATTCATCGGATCCCAACAAACGCAACATATAGAATTACAGATAGATGATCTTGATCATGTTAGGCAGCTCACAAGATCCGACAATGAAGCACAATGGGGAGAAGACAACCATCTAGCTACTGCTATGGACCCATAGTCCAGGGGTAGACTACTCACACATCACTCCGGAGGTGACCATGGCGGCGTAGAGTCCTCCTGGAGATGATTCCCCTCTCCGGCAGGGTGCCGGAGGCGATCTCCTGAATCCCCCGAGATGGGATTGGCGGCGACGGCGTCTCAGTAAGGTTTTCCGTATCGTGGCTCTCGGTACTGGGGGTTTCGCGACGGAGGCTTTAAGTAGGCGGAAGGGCAGGTCAGGAGGCGGCACGAGGGGCCCACACCATAGGGCCGCGCGGCCAAGGCAGGGGCCGCGCCGCCCTAGGGTTTGGCTGCCTCGTGGCCCCACTTCGTCTCCTCTTCGGTCTTCTGGAAGCTTCGTGGCAAAATAGGACCCTGGGCGTTGATTTCGTCCAATTCCGAGAATATTTCGTTACTAGGATTTCTGAAACCAAAAACAACAGAACAAAGAATCGGCACTTCGGCATCTTGTTAATAGGTTAGTTCCAGAAAATGCACGAATATGACATAAAGTGTGCATAAAACATGTAGATAACATCAATAATGTGGCATGGAACACAAGAAATTATCGATACGTCGGAGACGTATCAGCATCCCCAAGCTTAGTTCTGCTCGTCCCGAGCAGGTAAAATGATAACAAAGATAATTTCTGGAGTGACATGCCATCATAACCTTGATCATACTATTTGTAAAGCATATGTAGTGAATGCAGCGATCAAAACAATGTATATGACATGAGTAAACAAGTGAATCATAAAGCAAAGACTTTTCATGAATAGTACTTCAAGACAAGCATCAATAAGTCTCGCATAAGAGTTAACTCATAAAGCAATAATTCAAAGTAAAGGCATTGAAGCAACACAAAGGAAGATTAAGTTTCAGCGGTTGCTTTCAACTTGTAACATGTATATCTCATGGATATTGTCAACATAGAGTAATATAATAAGTGCAATATGCAAGTATGTAGGAATCAATGCACAGTTCACACAAGTGTTTGCTTCTTGAGGTGGAGAGAAATAGGTGAACTGACTCAACAATGAAAGTAAAAGAAATGGTCCTTCAAAGAGGAAAAGCATCGATTGCTATATTTGTGCTAGAGCTTTGATTTTGAAAACATGAAACAATTTTGTCAACGGTAGTAATAGAGCATATGTATCATGTAAATTATATCTTACAAGTTGCAAGCCTCATGCATAGTATACTAATAGTGCCCGCACCTTGTCCTAATTAGCTTGGACTACCAGATCATCGCAATGCACATGTTTTAACCAAGTGTCACAATGGGGTACCTCCATGCCGCCTGTACAAAGGTCTAAGGAGAAAGCTCGCATTTTGGATTTCTCGCTTTTGATTATTCTCAACTTAGACATCCATACCGGGACAACATGGACAACAGATAATGGACTCCTCTTTAATGCATAAGCATGTGACAACAATTATTATTCTCATATGACATTGAGGATATATGTCCAAAACTGAAACTTCCACCATGGATCATGGCTTTAGTTAGCGGCCCAATGTTCTTCTCTAACAATATGCATGCTTAACCATAAGGTGGTAGATCTCCCTTACTTCAGACAAGACCAACATGCATAGCAACTCACATGATATTCAACAAAGAGTAGTTGATGGCGTCCCCAGTGAACATGGTTATCGCACAACAAGCAACTTAATAAGAGATAAAGTGCATAAGTACATATTCAATACCACAATAGTTTTTAAGCTATTTGTCCCATGAGCTATATATTGTAAAGGTGAATGATGGAATTTTAAAGGTAGCACTCAAGCAATTTACTTTGGAATGGCGGAGAAATACCATGTAGTAGGTAGGTATGGTGGACACAAATGGCATAGTGGTTGGCTCAAGGATTTTGGATGCATGAGAAGTATTCCCTCTCGATACAAGGTTTAGGCTAGCAAGGTTATTTGAAACAAACACAAGGATGAACCGGTGCAGCAAAACTCACATAAAAGACATATTGAAAACATTATAAGACTCTACACCGTCTTCCTTGTTGTTCAAACTCAATACTAGAAATTATCTAGACCTTACAGAGACCAAATATGCAAACCAAATTTTAGCATGCTCTATGTATTTCTTCATTAATGGGTGCAAAGTATATGATGCAAGAGCTTAAACATGAGCACAACAATTGCCAAGTATCACATTATCCAAGACATTATAGCAATTACTACATGTATCATTTTCCAATTCCAACCATATAACAATTTAACGAAGAAGAAACTTCGCCATGAATACTATGAGTAGAGCCTAAGGACATACTTGTCCATATGCTACAGCGGAGCGTGTCTCTCTCCCATAAAGTAAATGCTAGGATCCATTTTATTCAAACAAAACAAAAAAACAAAAACAAACCGACGCTCCAAGAAAAGCACATAAGATGTGATGGAATAAAAATATAGTTTCAGGGGAGGAACCTGATAATGTTGTCGATGAAGAAGGGGATGCCTTGGGCATCCCCAAGCTTAGACGCTTGAGTCTTCTTGATATATGCAGGGGTGAACCACCGGGGCATCCCCAAGCTTAGAGCTTTCACTCTCCTTGATC